>NC_046293.1:76572886-77197886 GCF_004115265.2 Rhinolophus ferrumequinum
GACCCAGTCATTCTTTATAAGTATGTTGTTTAATCTCCATGTATTTGTGTTTCTTCCTGCTTTCTTTTTGCAATTGATATCCAATTTCAAAGCCTTGTTATCAGGGAATATGCTTGGTATGATTTCAATCTTCTTAAATTTGCTGAGGTTAGTTTTATGTCCCAATATATGGTCTATCCTTGAGAATGTTCCACGTACACTAGAAAAAAATGTATAGTCTGATGTTTTAGGATGAAGTGCTGTATAAATGTCAATTATGTCCATTTCATCTAATGTGTCATTTAAGGCTGTTATTTCTTTATTTTTTTCTGTTTGGATGATCTATCCATAGCTGTCAATGATGTATTTAGGTCCCCTAGTATAATTGTGGTTTGGTCAATTTCTCCCTTTAGTTCTGTTAGTAGTTGCTTGGTATATTTTGGTGCTCCCTGATTGGGGGCATAAATATTGATGACTATTATGTCTTCTTGTTGTATAGTCCCCTTTACCATTATGAAATGTCCATCTTTGTCTCTTGTTATCTTTTTCACCCTGAAGTCTGTTTCATCTGATATCATTATGGCTACACCTGATTTTCTCTGGATACCATTTGCTTGGAGTGTCAATTTCCACCCTTTCACTTTGAGTCTATGCTTGTCCTTGTAGCTAAGATGTGTCTATTGGAGACAGCATATGGTTGGGTTTAGTTTTTTGATCCAATCCGCTACTCTGTGCCTTTTTATTGGTGAATTCAGTCCATTTACATTTAGGGTGATTATTGATATGTGAGGATTTCCTATCATTCTATCTTTAGTTTTCTGGTAAGACTGTGTCTCTATTGTTTCTTTGCCTTTTTGTTGTTGTCTGTTATTTCTGTGTGGTGGTATTTTATGATGTTTCCCTGTGTTTCTTCTTTTATTAGGGTATATATTTCAGTTCTGGATTTTTTTTTCGTAGTTACCATTAAGTTTATGTAAAAGAAAGTTTGATATTTAGAGTATTCCATTTTCTTCAGCATGCTTACTTTCTCCATTCCCATATTCCGGTTCAGGCCTTTACTCTCCCCATTTTGATGTTTTGGTTGCTACAAATTGTCCCTGTTGATGGTGGTCGAATAGCCTCCTTTAGTATTTCTTGAAGTGCAAGTCATGTATTAGAAAATTCCCTCAGCTTCTGTATGTCTGGGAAGGTCTTTATTCCTCTTTCATATCTAAAGGATATCTTTGCTGGGTATATTATTCTTGGCTCATAATTTCTCTCTTTCAACAGTTTGAATGTTTGGTTCCACCGCCTCCTGGCTTGTAGAGTTTCTGCTGAGAAATCTGATAATCTAATGGGCTTTCCTTTGTAAGTTACCGTCTTCTTTTCCCTGGCTGCCTTGAGGATTCTTTTTTTGTCGTTGCTTTTTTGATAGCTTCAATACAATGTGCCTTGGAGAATGCCTGTTGGGGTTGAGGTACTTAGGTGTTCTATTTGCTTCTTGGATTCGAGGATCCAGTTCTTTCCACAAGTTTGTAAAGTTCTCATTGACTATTTGTTTGAATATACTCTCTGTTCCCTTCTCTCTTTCTTCTACTTCTGGTATGCCCATGATTCTTATATTGGTCTTTCTGATGGAATCAGAAATTTCTTATAGAGTTCTCTCATTTCTTTTAAGTGTCAAGTCTCTTTCTTCTTCCATCCTTTTCATTTCAAGGTTTCTATCTTTGATGTCACTGATTCTTTCCTCCATCTGGTCAACTCTACTTCCTAAGCTGGCTATTTCATTCTTAATTTCTTCTATTGAGTACTTAATCTCCAGAAATTCTATTTGGTTCTTTTTTAAAATTTCAATCTCGTTGGTAAAATGCTCATGTAATTCTTTGATTGTGTTTCTGAGTTCATTAAACTGCCTTTCTGTATTTTCTTGCATCTCGTTGAGTTTTTTCAGAACTGCAATCTTGAATTCTCTGTCATTTAAGTCACAATATTTCCATATATTTAACTTCATTTTCTGGAGACTTTTCACTGTCTTTCTGAGCTGTCTTTTGCCTTGGTTATTCATTGGCAATTAATGATTTATTATTTCTCTTCCTAGACATCTACAGGACTGGCTTCTGCAACAGGTTGATAGGAAGAGGTCTTTCTTTTGTTTTCCAGTACATGTTGGTAGAATGTTTTATTTTCTCTCTGACTGCAGCCCTTTTTTCTCTCTCACAGTGTATTATTATGTTTTCTCTGCACTATTCCAGCTTCTCACACAATGGGGGGATTTCCTGGAAAGTGGGTTTCTCCTCTGTTAACTGGTCGCCTTGGTCATAGGGCGACGCGTCCCTGTGGAGATATGGAGAGCTTTTGAAGTTCCAAAGCTTTTCTTGCACCAGATTCAGAGCTTGTGTGTTTCAGCAGTTCTTTTTACTCCTGCAGGGATCCCCCCAGATTGGTGGGGACATGGGCGGTGTCAGTTGTGAGAGGTGGTCCAGAACAATGGTGGTGACCACCACCACAGTCAGTCCTGCTTCCACAGCTCCCTCCCCTTTGCTGGAACTAGTTGGGCTGAGAATCTGTGTCTGTGGACCATAATTCTCAGAACTTCAAATATTTTGTTCTTTTGATCTGACACTGCTACTGTTCCGCTTCTAGCACTGGGCAGGTGGGGGGCGAGCGAGCTCTGGGAGGGTAAGGAGGGGGCAGCTAGTCTCAGTGCCTAAGGCTTCTGTTCTCTGTGGTAGTGAGGGCTTAAACCATCATTTTCAGCCTGCTTCCCTCAGTCTTTGCTCCGAGGTCTGCCGTGAGTGTTGGGTTCACCCATGTTATATGCTGTCCCATCAGCTCTGTGGGCTATAAACAGAGCCCCAGCAGTCCGAGTTCTTCCCTCTCCCGCAGCTGTGGTTGTTCCAGGATGCAGCAAGCTCGGAGCACTGAGCTAGGTCCACGTCCTGAGCCCGTGCGGCTCCGTCTCCACACTACTCCCCTCCTCCCCTGCTTGAGAAATTTGCGCACCTTTAGGTGAATTCAGTAGTGAGCCTCTTCGTCTTGCCTGTCTGCTGTGCAGTGAGTCCTTTGTGGAGTTATAGCTGTTTAATGTGTTGTAAATTCCTGGGGAGATTTCCAGAGTCTCACCTCACGCCACTATTTTGATGATGTCTGTTGATCCAAGACTCTTCCAGTGGTTTTTCCATATGAATGTCCTGTCTTGGCACATGCTGTAGACTTTTCTAAAATCTCTCAAAGTTTCAAAACTCCAAACGAGCAGCATCTGTTCTTGGAATGTCCCATACCACTTGGAAAGCAGCCCCAAGCCTAGCACTAATAACAACCAGTCTTGGTTCACAGGTTAGCCTCTCCCATGTACTTCCAAGCCCAGGTCAAGTGGCAACCATGTGAAGATCACTTTGTAGCTGACACCACATGGCCCTAGACAGGGCACAGGCAGTGACTGACCTTGGCTTGCAACAGAAACCCTACCTAGTGACCCAGAAACACCTTCAGACCCCACTAGAACACAAGAAAACCATTTCCACAAACAACAAACACAAAGGGCAGACTGGGCAGGCAGCAGAACCCTGCTAAAGCAAATCCTGCTTTGTAGTGTCAGCCCCTACACAGCAACTCCTCCACTGTAGTAATGGCCAGTCCTTACAAGCTATCAGTCTGAGGGTCAATGCCTCCCATTGACATGAAAACAGCAACCAAGTGTTGACTGTAACAGGAGGGCAAACACATCCTACACGAGGAGCACACCTGAGCACCCAGGTCAGGTGACCATGGAATCTGCACCACTGTGTCCCACAGGACACCTGCAACATATGGCCACTCTACTAAGACCAGAAAACACAGCAGCTCTACCTAATACATAGAAACAAACATGGGGAGGCAGCCAAAATGGGGAGACAAATACGTCTCAAATAAAAGGACAAGACTCCAGAAAAAGAACTAAACAAAAAGTAGACAAGCAATCTAATAGATACGGAGTTCAAAACACTGGTTATAAGAATGCTCTATGGTCTCAGGGAGAACTTCAACAAAAAGATAGAGAACACAAAAATGAAGATAGGAAACATAAAGAGAAACAGTCAGAAGAGAATAATTCAATAGCTGAAATGAAGAAAAATTAAGAGGGAATCAACAAATTATAAGAAGCAGAGGATCGAATCAGTGATTTGGAAGATGAGATAGCAGAAAATACCCAATAAAAACATCAATTCAAAAAAAAGAATTAAAAAAAATGAGGAGAGATTAAGAAGCCTCTGGGACAACAACAATTGTACTAATAAACTGCTAGTGGAGACATAAATTGATATATTTTTATAATACTTAGCAATACTAAGTAAATTTATAGATGTATTACATACCTTTGACTTAAATCCACTTGAGTTAAAATATTTTAGTAACACATAGTTGTACCACGAGACATACACAAAGAATGATTATCAAAGCATTTATAATATCAAAGATAAAGTAAATCAAGCAAAATCAATTATTTTTAAAAATGGAAATTTTAAAAATGTTTAAAAATGTGTAAATGAATTAAACAATTATTGCTTATTTACACAATGGAATATTATCCAGCAGGTAAAATGAGTAAAACTAGAATTATATATATATATTAATGTGGAAATATGTTTTATGATAAAAAATAGTTTGTAGAATGCTATAAATATAATAATATCATTTCTATAAAGATGGAAAATTTCACATCTGTACTATTCTTGCTTAAGTATATAATCAAATATAGTCAATGTGTACACTTGAATAAAAAAATGAAACATTAATTTTAAGATAGTAAATAACTCCGGGGAAGAAGAGATGACAATTCAATAAATGGTGAAGAATTAAACATGAGATTTCAACTCTCTCTGGAATACTAGATTTATTTTTAAAAAATTGTCTGTAACAGATACAGAAAAATATTTATTTTCACTAAAACTCCATGGTGGCATGCTGGTTTTATGTTATTTTCTATAATTTTATTTGTTAGGAATATCCTTTAATTAAAAAAAAACAATAACCAAAGTGCCTTTGAGGTGGACTTTCTTGTTTGCAAATTTTCTCTCAACCCTTGTCACATACAATACATGGGAAGAATATTCTTCCTATCCAATGACAAGATGTCAGTTTTGAGTAAAGGCTATGAGAGGCTTGGCAAGTTTCTGTCCCCGTTTTGTATTTCTGTATTTTTCCATGAAAACATCACACTCAAAATGGGTGCTCTGCATCTGCTGATCTTGGAATGAGAGAACACACTGGAACAGGCCTACATTTGAGACACTACACTTGGACAAGAGTCAGCGTCTAACCTACAGGCACTAACATAAATTGTGAGATAAATTCACAGGTATGTAAGCCACTGAAAGTCAGAGGTTATTTTGCAGCAAAATCTGTCAGATAGAATCCACTATTATTATAGTAGAGAATATTAATGTGAAACATCATAAAATTGCATATTAGTATAAAAACTGTCTCATATATTTGATATTAAAGACATGTTCATAAAGTAACCAAATGACCTTGATTTGAAGTTGGTTCATGTTCACTATCACCAACACAATATAGAGAATGGACACATACATCAAACAAATTTCTACAATTAATAATCAGCAAAACCGATCCTATAGCCAACACGTATAATTCCCCTTGAAGAACAATAGAATGGGGCTTAAATATTGTTAAACTCTCACATATAATTTAAAATATGAAACCATCAAAAATAGCATTGTTTTTATGTTAGTTACTGGAAAACATTTCTCATTTTAGGATCATATTTTTGAGGTTAATTTTCATCAGTCAAATACCACCCACATTCTGTCACACAATTTTATTTGTATAGAAAACAATCTCCCAAGTACAGGAATTCCTATAAGTGATTACGGAAAATTTCTAAGCTCTATAACAAGGGTGTCAACATAGAGTTTTTGCTTGTTACTCCTAGAACATGAGAAGAGACTGCGTCAGAAATTCTGTGTTCTCTCTAGTGGAACTAAGAACAGTGAAGAAGAAGCAAGAGTTTGATTCCACCCAATCAATGAGTCATTCCATTATAGATCTGGAACCCTACTAATCTACTCTACTCCCAGATACTGACAATGTAAAACTTGTCACCTTATCTTTGGTAATCATTGGACTTTTTATTCAGAATAATCCTCCCTCTGAAAGCAATTAAAATGCTAATTAAAATATTTTAAGAACTTATTTTCAAAACTTCAAGGAAATGATTAAGATAAAAGAAATTAAAGAGTCAAAAATTTAGTGTGGAATTGCCCAGAGAAACAAGCAGAGCACAGAGGTCTACTTTTTCTCTAATCATATTTGTCAACCATGATAATGTTGTATTGATGCTTTTTCAATTTTTTAAGGCATAGAAACAGAACCCAAAGCCCTAGGCTTATTTGATGGAGATTCGAAGAAGAGACCATCTACATCCCTCCTTCAGGAAAACTAGAACTCCAAAGGTTATCCTCAATGCAAGGGTGAATAAAGAGTAAACACATCTCCACTCCCCAATTCCCAAGAGAATTTAAGGAAAGTAATTTGTCAATAGCCAATAGGGTTGGAAGGGAGTAGTGTGTGTGTGTGTGTGTGTGTGTGTGTGCAACAAATCCAAGTCTCAGTTGTGACCACAATGCTTTATTGGTACAAACACAAAAGTACTGTCAGCCACCAGGGAAAGACATCATATCTAAGTAACATCCCCATAAGATGGTTGACTAATTTGCATATATGTAAAACTGGAATCAGATGGCTGGGATGCCAGAGCCAGATGTACATAAATCACAATCAAGGACCAACACTTTAGAGTGGCCTGATTTAGATTAAGGTGAATCCTACAACCTGTTGGGTGGGGTTAACAACAAGCTTGTGCATTCATCATGGTTAGGATTACCTTATTATGGTTCATTAAGTATATAAACCCCAAACCTTCATAGCTCAATGATGCTTGTTCCCACTGCAAGAATTTCTCCACTTTCCCAAGAGTGGGGGTTCATATCTTCAGCCAGAATCTGAACATCCCTCTCTAAAGAGAGAAGTTGTAAGAGGCAGAGTGATGAGTTACAGGCAAGGAAGTGGAGTGAGGTGGAGAAGACAAGGGATTTAGTGAAAGAGAGAGAGTTGAGACAGAGAGAGAGAGAGAGAGAGAGAGAGAGAGAGAGAGAGAGAGAGAGAGCATTAATTTATATCTACTAGGTGAATAATGGACCATCAGAGGTACCCACCTGGATAAGGTATTTTCTGCCTATCCTATGAAATACAGGTATGCATTAATAGGAAGGCTTAGTTTAAATGAATGAGATATTTTTATATTTGATAATATTTTACTATGTTGAATAATTTCATAATAAATACAAGGAATCTGAAAAAATTATCTGTTGCTGGTAATTTAGCAAATTATTTTGCTAAAAATAGTGGCGTGTATATAGTACAGTTTATTACCGATCTTAGACCATCCTCTTTCTCAATCCCACCATAGCTTTAACAAGTTGTGGTAAAAATCATGCCTTAGAAGTTTAAATCACATTTAAGCCCTCTTGGCCCAAATTCACATCACCTGAGTAGTCAAAACATATTAAGCTATGAATTTCAATTGCCCCCAGTATCTTGGCAGAAGCAACGACAAATCTTTTCTGGAAGTTTTTAACTTCATCTTAGTCACAGAGAATCCCCACCATTTTCTAAGAAAAACAAAAGTAAAACCAAAAGATCCCAGTCAAAATAAACTGAGCATAAAAGGAAACAAGATAGCCTGCTCAAGAACCAACTTATACAACAGAAAACAGAAACTGACCCACAATGAGCTGAGTTAAAATTTTGAAGTACAGATTATAAATTAACGATTATATTATAGTGTTTAAAGAAAAGGCAAGAATGACAATATCTGCAGCAAATGAGAAACTACAAAAATAATTATTCAAATATGAAAAACATACAAACAGAAGTTTTCAAAATAAGAATATAAATAAATTTAAAAACTCAGTGGATTAGATTAGACATAGATGAAGAAAACAACAGTGAATAAGAAAATAAGTCAGAACAAATTAGCAAATATGTAGAGAGACATGAAATAAAAGGTGGAACCAAATAAAACATATCTCATAAGAGCTCCAGTAGAAGAAGAGACAGAGAATGAGGTAGAAGTATATTAAAGATATAAAGTCTGAGAACATTCTAAAATTGTTGAAGGACAACAAGTGTAAATAATCCAATGTAGGGTTAATACAAAATACTGCCACACCAAGACTCATCATACTGAAATTGCAGAAAACCAATTGCAAAAAAGGAAAACAATAAAAGCAAGAAAACAATAAAATAGAAAGATACCTTCTATTGTATCTAAAGTAGTGATAGTTTGGGGGACAGCTCAGTTCTCAAAAACAATAATAGAATCCAGTATACAGTGGAATGGTAAATTTAATAGACTGAAATGAAAAAAAATGACTTTAGAAATTATATTAAGAGAGAACTGTTTTTCAAGAATGAAGGCAAAATAAAGACACGTTCAGACAACTAAGAAAGTTTATCACGTTTATCACAGGTGCAATTGCATTGAAGTCTACCAGCTACACATTATGCAAAAAGAAAAAAAGTCCTAGACGAAGTAGCTGAAATGAGTGAAAGAAAAAAAATGTAAAAACACAGGAAGTGATAAACACGTGGGTAAAGTTAAACCTGAAACAAACTGATAACATAATATTTAATGGAGTTAAATATGTAGAATCAAAGTACAAAACAGAAATAACTTGTCAAGAAAATGGTAAATTAAAGTGTTCTGTGGGTCTTATATTGTCTTGGAAGTAAGCAATGATGCTGTTATATTTAGAGTTCAATTTTGAAAGTGTGTGTGTTTTAATTTTCATGATTACCCCTATAGCTTTAGAAAAGTGTGTATTTCACAACTACTAGCAGGCAAAAATATATCATGAGATAAAATTAATTCCAAAAAAAGGCAAAAAAGGAGAAGAAAAAGAATACTAGAATCATCAGGAAAATAATATGTAAAAATGAATCAAATTATGTTAGAAATTACTCTAAATATAACTGGACTAAATTCTCTAGCTAAAGAACAAAGATTCTAGACTGAATTTTAAAATCAATGTATATAGAAAGTTAATGGATAGAAAGAGATGAGCCAAGAAATTTTAACCAAAGGAATTGGGGTTGCTCTGTGATTTACTGAGAAAATAGAAGGTAAGAAAAGGCATTAGCAAAGATGACTTATTATATGATAAATGAAAATTCAAGTTGTGAGGAAGATATTGCAGTGTGAAATTTCTATGTATCCTAATAACAACTATGAGCATCAGCATTAATGAGTCTTCCATATATAATATTGGGCAAAAAAAGTCATAGAGATAAACTTACACTGATTCCATTTTTATAAATTAAAAAGCAAAACTAAATGACATTGTTTCATGGATAAATATTAGGTTGGTGCAAAAGTTATTGAGGTTTTTGTAATTGTTTTTCACCTTTTAAACCACAATTACTTTTCCACCAACCTAATATATATCTGGAAAAATAAAACTGAAAAAAAATAAATAACACAAAATTCAGGGTGGTGATTTTTCTGAAAGAAAAGGAGTGGAGAGTAACAAAAGGAGCATTTCAGGGGGTTCTAAGTGGATGGCAATATTCTCATTGTTAAACAAGAGTGCTTGCTTTATTCTTTTTCTTTAAAGAATGTGAGTATATTTGTACACTCTTTCTATGTATTATGTATTTCACATTTTAAAAAAAATTTGAAATTTAAGATCCTAAAAAGAATAAATGGAGTAGTTAAGGTAACACAGTTAATAACAATAACTATAACATCTGGCTCTTACTATATTATTTTTCTCTTTTACAATATGATTTATTTAACTACCTTAATAACATCTCATTCTCTATAGCCCTCAGTGGCTCATTTGTACAAAGATATATGATATTTTATATATATCATAGAATTCTTGGAAAATTCATTTGTGTAACACTTTTATCAACTCACTTAGTAACTCAAATATGCATTCCTGAATAACCACAGTTCCCTAGTGTTATATCTTAATTTGTAATTGTCTTGGACAACTGTCATTTTGTCTGACCTAAATCTCTTTCCGTTTCTTCCATTTACAGAATTCTTCTTCTCTCTGAGCATATTATTCCACGAGTTTCAATTAAAATTAACTCTTCTTGCTCTTGCCACAGAGATGAGCAGATAACCTAGAATCTGGACCTGGTCAGTAAGAGTAACATCACCACACTCATGGCAAATAGTGATTGGCTGGGTTGGGTTGGGCATGTGTCCTGACACAGGTCAACAAAAGCCCTCCAAGGTGTTACGTCGAAATTGTTGGAAATGATACTATCCCTTCATCTGCACATGAAGAATTATGGGTGTTAAAGAGTATGTAAACCTGGAGGGACCAGTGGCCTTTGTCATCTCACAGCTGGATCAGCCTGAGAATGGAGCCAATAGGAAGCACAGTGGTGTCAGGAAATGGAGAGCAAAATAAATAAATTTCTGATGACATTATTTTGTACCTCTGAAACAAATAATGTGAGCCAATGATTTTCTACTTTTCATTTGTATAAGGAACTTTGTGTTGGTTTTTGCCACTTGTGATCCCAAAGTAGTATCTCATAAAATCTTAAATCAGGGATTGAAATTGAAAGACCTAGAGGAGCCAGGCAAACAAATGAGTTAAGTAAGCCCAGTAAATACCTCTCACCCCCTTTCTGCCCTGTTTCCCCAAACCCTCAATACCCTGTACATTGTCTCTACAAAAAAATGAAAATATTACTGTTTTAAAAATGGAATTTCTAAGTTTTCTTTTGTCTTAGCCAAATGCTATAAGCAATAGAACACTTGACACTGACAGATATGAAGGAGTCATCCCCCATCAGAAGGGGCAGCTGCGAGTTGGTTACAGCAGTCTTTTGTCATTCAAGCATGTAGGCCAAGTGTGGATATATTTTCTGATTTTTCAATGCAAGATGGATTTTTTTTTTTTGGAGAAATTCCCCAATTTTTAAATGTGGCAATTAATTCAAGTTTGTTTTAAACACTGTGTGTGCCAAACAAAACACATCTGCAGACAATATTCATCTGGGGAGTCAGCAGTTTGGAATATTGCCTCAGTATAACATTTTAGACAGTTCTTGAGAGTTCTCCTTCTCTCTCTCTCTCTCTCTCTCTCTCTCTCCCTCTCTCTCCTCCTCCTCTCCTCCTCCTCCTCTCCTCTCTCCTCTCTCTCTATCAGACTCTCTCCTCTCTCGCTCTCTCTCCCTCTCTCCCATTCAATCAAACATTGCATCTACCTTCCTTGTAGTCTTCTTGACCATGTCTACTTGGTAGTTACAAAAAACTTTACTCTGTTAGTGAAGTTAAATAGGAAAAAATTGTTAAGTTTTTTTCATGCTGTAAGTAAAAGATATATCATGGCTTATAGTGGTTAATGATGAATTGCTAGGCTTTTTCATAAAATAAAGAAAAACAAGTAGATGAAGAGGGATAGAAAGTATTTTTAAATAATAGTAAATAAAACATTGTGAAAATAGAGAAAACATCCTATTAGGCTTTATCTATGTAAAAAGTTATAATTATTTCATGTGGTCAGGCATATTTGAATAGACACACACACACACACACACACACACCACACACACACACACACACACAGCTTTTGAAATGGGAAAACAATGCATTAATTCAGTTAATGGAGAATTAAGAAAGCTTTAGTCACAAAGGGAATTGCTTTATTGAGGAAGATAGATGAAGTTCAAACAAGGTATAGATATTTTGATATTCTATAAGATACTTTGGTATTCTTAATATCATTAAATAGACAGGAAAACTGGGGTAGTGTTCAGAAATAGATTTTTTTCTGGACAATGTCTGAGCTCTTTGGTTGAAGAACATCAGTAATGGGTAAAGGGGATGCATGGGCCTACTATCAAGAATGTTTTACCAAGAGCACATGTCTCTCTTTTTCTCAAACACATAGATGTAAAGATTGCAATTAATTAAATATATGTAAAAACATTGAATAGTGTTCCATTAGGGCTGGAGGCAAAGGCATTATCATTATAGCATCTACAAATTGTCTTGGATTGTTAGCCATCACCTATCAGCAAAAAAATGTGAGTCTATAAATTAGGAGTGACCAGATAAACCAAGAAGCTATGCTTCATGAAATCTGAAACACTGTTCAGGATACAACCACCTATAAAGTCACAATAATCTTATTTACCTTAGTGATAGTACTAGAATGGTACCTCTGTACTTATGATACATAAGGAACTTCATCAGTCAGCTATTGCTACAGTACAAACCACCCCCAAAATTTGGTGGCTTCAAATGATATCTGTGCCTTACTGCTTAGAAGTCCACACCATGGCTGCAGTTCTTCTGGCCTAATCTGGCCTCCTCATGCATCTGTAATTAGCTGTGGGACAGATATGTAACTGCTAATTTTGTCTGGACTTACATATTTAGAGTCAGAGTACTGTTAAGTGTGGCAAATCAGCTGCCCTCTGTGGGTTCTCTTATCCTGCAGTATGCTAGCCCAGACTTTTTCTCATAGCAAAGGTAGAAGAGCAAGCAGGAGAACAAAAATCTGCAAGGATTCTTGGAGTCTTAGCCTTTGAATGGGCACACTGTCACTTTCTGCTGCATTCTGCTGGCTCAAACCAGTCACAGGCGAAATTTGAGACTAGGAAAATAAACTCCAGCTTATAATGGAAGAAACTGAAACGTCACATTACAAATGTGTGAATAAAGAGAAGGGTTGGAAAATTTGTACCGTTGTTGTAGTCAGTCCACCAAAGATATCCAAAGAGATTATGGACATGGAAGTTCTTTGAATTTTGTTTAAAAGACAAAATATAATTTACAAGCATCTTATGTAGGTCCATCTCTCTCTCTCTCTCTCTCTCTCTCTCTTTTTTTTTTCTTTCTCTCTCTCTCTCTCTCTCCCAACCCCAATGTTGGTGCTTTTTACTATGGCTCCAAAAGTCAAATGAAAAAAACTTTAGCTAAAAGCTATTTTTAATGTACATCAAAGAGAAAGTAGAGAGAGTAGTGGTGGATCATTAATGAAAATGTGCTTCCTATGTGCTAAGGCTACAGAGGTGAAATGCACCTTATGGCAGATAGCACCCCATAACAAAGCAAATACCATGACACAGCCTTGGGAGGTTTGAAAGTTTCTTCAGAAATCCAGGTCTGCACCATAACCAGATTTGCTCAAACACAAGAAATGATGTGTCGTTTTTAGGACATAGACTCTTAGGGCATGTGGCTTTTTATTAGAAGGCAGTACCCTCATAAATGGTTAGGGGAACACCGGTTTCAGAGATGCAGATTCCACCACAAGCTTTGTTTAATTAGACAATTTCAATGTTTAATCTTGGCCGGCTCTTTAAATGTTAACTTGCATTTCATTTGACTGTATATCTGTGAATAATTGAGTCAAATATCTTCCTAACATTTTAGAGTATCCTTTATTACTAAGAAATGTTTGTAAAAACTTAGAGGTTTTTTCATTGGTTTTTGAAGTGTTCTAAAATTTACTAACTCATCTATATGATGTCATGATCATATATCTATTATCCATATCTCAAAACTGTGTAGCTTTTATTTCCCCCAATCTGTCATCTTAATTCCTACCTCTTTCATGGAATTCAATCACTATGTCCTGTCTACTTAATATATATTTTTAATTTTGCTCCAATTCATCCTCTTTCTTTCATTTCCAATATCACAACCTCATATAATCACATTATCTTCTTGCCAAGCATATTTCCTAAAATTTTAATTTTTTATCTTTAATCCTTTCCAATATAGTTGCATTAATTCATTCACATGAATTTTCTAAAACACTTCATCATTCACTGTTTCACTATTTTGAACTTTGCAGTACTCTTTTAAATCAGAGGAAAAAGTTATTATTAAGACATCAATGGCTTCCAACCACATTTTTAGCCTATTTCTACACTCTACTTCCATCCCCTTGCTCCCTATACTTCATCTGGATTCAAATGCTTGGAGACCTATGAAGTTTGTATCTAGCATTCCCTATGCTGTTAATAGCATGGGATTTTTTTCTGATTCATTCTAATATATCAACCTGATTTTATCTTCACAATCACTTCCTCAAAGAACCTTTCCCTGACTCATTCATTCTGTATTAAATTCTTCTTTAGCTTGTATGCCTACCGTAACACTTTCTATCCCACATGGCTGCCCCAGCCACCAATTGACTATATATTGTTTGAGGAAGGATTCTTGCGGTGTTTGGTGTGTGTGTGTGGTGGAATACTGGTGAGTGGTTTTAATAAATATTACAAAATGGTTTTCATTTCACCACTACAAGCAAGAGACAGAATCCAAGATTCCCTTTATGCTATATTTTACTCTCAAAAAGTAAATCATAAATAAACAAAATACCTTAATGAAATATTATTCTAAAATTACCCAATTTCTAAAATCTAGTCGCTAAAAATAATGGATGGTTCTAAGGGAATACAATATAATTCTGAGTTTAGTAAAGTGACAGAGAATCAAAGAGTTGGAGGAAACCCAAATTCATCTAGTAAAATCCCATCTACTGCAATAATGTCCTTAGTAATGTCTACATGTCTGTGCTGAGCGTGTTCATATGTGTTTTATGAAGAACCACTCAGAGAGTTGTTCAATATGTCTGCCTTTACTAGAAAATTATCCTTATACTATTTAAGTAATGAGTATCATTTTTAGAACCTCCTCAAAGTTGATATTTCTTAACTTTATTATAAACA
Organism: Rhinolophus ferrumequinum; assembly: GCF_004115265.2. NCBI lineage: Eukaryota > Metazoa > Chordata > Mammalia > Chiroptera > Rhinolophidae > Rhinolophus > Rhinolophus ferrumequinum. The sequence continues at coordinate 76,587,614 of NC_046293.1, forward strand.
ACTAAAACCAAATTGTTCTAAGCAAGCTTATGCTGTCTATTTAAAAGACTGCAAAAAGTCTTCAAAGTGGACTTTATTAATAGAAAAGGTATAATGAGCCTTTTGAATGTGATGAAATGAAACCACGAAAGAAGTAAAATAGTCTCTTTTGTTATACATTCAACATTATAAACACTCATCTGTTTACTACGTATGCTAGAATGTTATGAACTGAATCATAGCTTTAATCTATATAACATTACAATAATTTCCAAAGCAATTCAATTATAGACTAAGGGTAAATGATAGTCACTCAATTTTTAATCATTATAGAAAGATATAAATACAGATGGTATTGAAATGTAAAATAGCAGTGCCCATAAAATAATAATACTTTTTTGCTATCACTAAAATAACTTCCACACAGAGTCTTAGGGGATATTTCAGCAGAAATTAATCTATTGTGATTCAAACAGTAACTCTGAGCTTGGAATTTTTATTTTATTTTTTTCCAAGTGCTGATTTTGTAATTCTTGGCCTTTTTTTGGAAAACATTATTTACCTATTTACACATATACATGGGCAAATTATTTGTTGCATACAATTATTTGTTCACATACTTTTCCTCTTCCCATCTCTCACCTATATTCTTATGCTCTCCCACAGAACATCATGTCCTTGTGTTCTAACAGTGCTGTGTATCCCCATTTTCTTAAGGGATGATGGGCAAATGCTACATTGGGGAAATTGTGCATTCTCCAAATAAAAGTAGTTATTAAAAGGCAAATGGCCCTCATTCCCCAAAGAACTTCAGATGATGCAGTTTTGTTGGAGATTTTGCAGGAGAGACTGTGTAGTAAATAAAGGTCAAATAAAAAGCAAGATAAGATTCTTGAGTAGCACTAGGGATTGCAGAATATGTGGGACAGAAGAGTTGCAGAGGTAAAGTACAGGAACCTCTTTTATGTTCTTTGAACTTAGTAAACGTTGGAATTATTTTCTGTAGCATATATTTGTAAAAACAATCTTACTCAGGACATCCTTAATTTAAAGCTACAGCATCAGGTGGGTACATTTGCTGGTAGCAAAAAATTCTACCTAAAATGGACTTAAGCAGTTAGGAAATGTATAAACTCAAGTAGAAAAGACAAGACAGTTTGTGGAGCTCTAGAGAGGGTCTGCCGGTGTGCTGTTTCCACTTCCGAGTTTTTCTCTTGGTCTCTACTTCTCTTTGTGTGTTACCACTTTATTAAGTTGGTAGCGAGATGCCATGGAAATTCCAATCTTACCATCTTTATTTGTCAGTGTCAATATGAAGAATATGTGTATATCTCTTTTCCCTCTCCTTTTCAGAAGCATATAAACCTTTTCTAGGAGCGTCTTCTTATTTCTTATTGGTCAGGGTTGTATCATACATGTATGCTTAACCTGGTTGGATCATGGGCCAGTCATTGTCAATAAAATAGTTATGGTTGATGGGTTTTGATTAATCATTGGGAATTAAATGTATATTAGGAAATTAAGCAAGAACACACAATTAGAAATTAAGTAAGAACACACAACAGCAACATACAGTTAGTAATTTTGTGAGGTAATTAAGGAGAATAAACTTCAAAGGAAAGTTTATTTTATTACTTATCATTGAATTTATTTCATCCCACACCTATAACTGTTAAAAAAAAATGATTATTAGAATGGATATGGCAAAGACCTGCATTTTTCTCTTCAAAATCTACAAGTAGCCAAATTATTACCATGTAGTGAGAAAGAAACAGACATGGATTTTATATAATGGTATGTGACATTTATTCTTTTAGATATTTTCCCAAAACAATAATACTTTATGTAAATACAGAGCTCTCTTCATAAAGATCTGAGGTTACTAAATGAAGAAGGACTACATCTAAAATTAAGGGCACATTCATTTTATATTCCTGTTCATTAGGTTAGGTAGGGGTGACCTCAAAGTTATGAAGGTGAGAGAGAGGAAAAGAAGATGTCCGAGGGTAGGCTGGATACTCTTCCTCAGTGATGTCATACCCTCTCTGAAATTTCTTCAAATATCATGTTGGATTCTCAGTTTGTTTTTTGTTTTTAAATTGTCTGTTGGTAAGCTCAAACCTTATTCACCTTCAAGTGCATATTGAGTTCTTTATTTTATTTTATTTTATTTTATTTATTCTATTAGCACAAAAGCCTATCTTTAAACCCTACCTGGTTATCTGAGGCTTGCTGTCTTTACTCCTGAAGTTAGAAATTGTTTCCCTGGTCACTGAAAGCTCTTCTGACATAATGCTGTGGGTAGCACCATGACCAGGGCACTCCAATCCATGCCTCTAATACATATATTTCTTCAGTGGTGTCAGGAACACTGACTGTCTAATACTCTATATTCATCTGAAAAACAATATCAGTGTGATACACTTCTTCAAAGCTACCATGATCTTTGTTAAATTGTATGCCTCATAGAAGATGCTCCATGAATAACTACAATGCATAAAGGAAGAGATAATTGCTGAAATTTTCCCCAATATTATACCTATATTAGTGTAGTTTTCTGACTTTGGAGTCAAACAGAACAAGAGTAGTAGACTAAATTTGGACTTCTAATCTATGTGACTAAAACCAAGTTCATCTCTTCAAGTATCAGTTCCAGAGATACACAATTAGCACAATAGCACCTAACAGTGGATACATAGCAACAGAATTGTTTGACAATCAAATTAGGTAATAAATTTGAAATGTGCTTGACATATAAGACACACTCAATATAACATAGCTCTTGTTATTATACAGATTCTAAGTAGAATGCTTGAATAAAATATCTTTGAAAATACTTCTGCTATCAAATTATGGACAATTCTTTCCTCATGTAAAGTTTATTATTCTTAGCCATAGAAATGTGTAAATTCCAAGCAGTCATTCTAATTAGATAACGTACAGGGCATCTTACACTTTATATCTTTTCTCCACTTTTTTAAACCCTGCTCTCTTTTCTGTGATTCAGATTTGAAGGAACCACATTAAGAAGCTTTTATGTCTTTGGGTTTCAGGTTGGAATTGGCTAATAGGAAATCCTAATAGGAGAACAAAGGAAGAGAGAACTAAGTGGCTAGGTTAATTTCCCCCTGGATCCTTTCCTGACAGGAGCCTGGAACAGGCGCTTTCCTTTGACTGAAGTTCCATGCCAAGTCTACAGAATTATTTCCTTTCAGGTTTCTGTTATTCCCCACCCCCATCCTTTTTTTCATTGTAACTATGAATATTAAGAGGTCTTATGCTACTAAGCCCAGCACTAGTCTCCATCATTCTACTATATGTAGACTTTTATAAACAACCCTTTGTAAATAAACCATCTTTAAATTACCTTATCTTGAGTGTGCCGACTATCTGCTATTGAAGCCCTGATTGGTAGAGTAATTGGTGCATGAATTAACCCCAGGAAACAAACACTTATAATGGTATTCTGGGATTGGACTGGTTAAAGAGTAAATACATATTGAGATAAATTTATTGCTAGTGGAGGTTGGGATGGAGAAACAGAGCTATGGGTAATCAATGTCAAGCAGTGGCATCAGATCCAAATTATTACTTGTTGTGGCCTGGGGTTGAATGTAGACAAAGAAAGAAGGTTCAGAGAACAAGTCCTTTTCGTACCAATAGTTCTAAAGATTGTGGAGTCAGTTGGCTGTTTCCTATGTCTCTAGAGAGTTTACATAGGGGAAAAAAAAAGGAAAAATCAACAATCTTAAAATAAGAACATCTTTGTAGAAACAGAGAGCCTGCATGGAACCTTTGAAGGAGCATCCTAGTACCAGTAATAGAAGAGTGAATATAACTGAAGATGAAGTTTAGATGGGATTGTCGGGCTGGCAGATTTGCAGAGCTAATCATGTAACCATGCCAGGTAGAGGCGTTAGTGGGAAAGTAACAGACTTTGAGATATGGGATAGAGATGTTTGAGCATGCTAAGAAGAGCCTGACAACTTTGAACTTCCAAATTCCCTTAAGTTCTTCTTGGAAAAGGCAGTTCTTACCTGTCCCAGAACCAGCTTTCCTTTACATAAAAGCCACTATATAGTTTACTCTAAGAAATTTACCTCATAAACTAACACCAGATCTCCTTAGCATATTGTCTTTCCAGAGTATTGCCTCCAGGTGAATACATAGACTTAGAGTCCTATTTATTTCAAACAGATGCTGACCCTACCTAGAAAAAGATAGATTTTACACCACAGATGTTTTTGGATCTAAACATCTGTATCTGCAGTGAACTGGGGATTGTGGAGTACAATCTAAAAGTGTTGGACTCTATGGGAGAAGATATACATAACTTGACCATGTATCATGATCATGAAACATACATAACTTGAATTCATTAACAGGAGTGCACTCACCAACAATCTGGGTTTCAATGTGTTGTCTTCAGCACTTGTGATTGATGTTACTCTGAACAGTCAGATTTCTGATCAAAGCCTGGACTCAACAACTGCTTACAATCAATGAGGTTCAAATGCAACAACTTCAGAAGCTCAAGATTGAGACAGGAGTTTGTAGTCTACTGAAATAGTAGCCTTTTAGACTAACCTGCTCCTCCAACCCTAAAAAAGCCCAGAAAACACTTCCTTCCCCAAAGTATTAAGATGTGTTGGGTTGGGAATGGGAGTACCAGAATACTTGAGGAACTCTGTGCTAGTGCTAGTGTGCATGCCATGATGAGAGTGGAAAATGCTTAAATGGATTGGGTTTCCTTATCTTGAGAGGAAGAGGAGAATCCAGGGTAGAAATCAGGTGGCATCATTCAGCCCTCAGAGACAAGGTGGCACATGTGCACTGTAAAGCCACAGAGACAAAAGGCTAATCTGATGGTTTCCAAACTTTACTGCACATTAGAATCACCTGGAGAGTTCCAAAAATTTCTGATACCCAGGTCACACTGCATACAAAGTAAATTACAACGTATGCAGTGGGAGCAAGGAATCAGTATTTTTAAAAGATTTCCCAGGTAATTACAGAGTTTGAAACAGTTCAGAAAACAATGGGTTGATCAGTTTTTGACCCTCGGGATCTTTGGCAAGGGCCTATTGATCCATTTCCCCAGAATGTCCAAGTAAACAGCAGTCTACTAAGATGTTATTTGATATGTACTGGAAGAAAAGTTCTGAGCCTTCTGGGCTGAAGCCTATTAACTTATCACTATCATAGTTAGAATTTACAAATTGTAAATCAGAAAGAAGCCTAATGAGGCTTAGAAAACGAAGGAAAACACCAACCACGATAAAAAGATGTAAGGCTGAAAATAGCAATAGAGCTAGAAATTCTATGTTTAGAGTGGTTAAATTGTCACAGTTATTAAGAGACAGTTGCTGGTTTACACTGCACATTTATCAAGTTAAGTCCAGTTTTCCTTCATTCAAAAGCTATAGTTTTATTATTATTATTATTTACTTCAAGAACCTTATGCCATATTTCAGAAATGCAAGTACATATTGATTCTTATATATTATAATAAAGGATGTTATCTAAATGTCAAAGTACTCACTCAGTATCCAATTGCTACAAAAGAGTTCAGAAACTGTAGAGGCCATAGGGAACCAAAAAGAGTCCAGAGACTTCCTGAGGGTGTGACACACAATGTAAGGCTCCCTGTGGAAGGTGTGAGCTTGCCTACTTCTCACTCTGCTAACCGTGACACTAACTCGGTATTCTGCCTTTCATTTATCCCGGACGTGGCAGAAGGATCAAAAATTGAGTGAACTCCATCTGGGCCCCAGATTTTCTTTTAAGATACATTCCCAAAAAAGTGGACTGAGAATGAAGGTTTTCTGTTGGCTAATTTCTCTGTTTTAAAATGTATTCATTATTTCCCTTTAAAACAAACCAAAAACAACAACAAAAACAAAAATCAGCTCCTTCCTAATTCATACAGTAGCTCTTCTCTTTCCTTCCTTTAAATAGTGACTCTTTTAGGCTGAGTGAAGACAGCTACTGAATTTCATTATTTTCCTTAATCTGCAATCCTGACTCCAATCTCCCATATGTTGCCTGAAACTGCTTTCTTGAAATCACCCAGGAACTCTGTCTAATTTAATAGTCTTTCTAGTTCTCATTGCTTCTTCCCCTTTCTCTAATTTGATACTGTGGTCCAAATCCACCGGCTTTTACTCTTTTTTCTTTTCACTCGTGATTTTCCTCTTCTTGTCTTCCTAACTGTGGATATTGCCTTCATGTAGTTCTCAAACCTTTGCAGTTAAATTCTATACTTTTATCCTTAGAAAGTTTAACCTTTCTCAAGGCTTTAAGGTTGCAGGTGACTTTTGTATAGTTAAATTTACTTGTTACTTACTCAGAACTGCAACACATAATCTTGTATTGTACTCCAAATACTTAGCCAAAGCAATTTAGAATTGGGATCACTATCATAGCTTCAAACTTCCTGTTGAAAACCAGTGTAATATTTATTTTTCCTCTCTGATCAGAGTGACTTAGCTATGTGACTTTATTATTCAAAATGTTTCTCTTAATTTGCTTTCGTTCCATTCTATATGGCACCCCTTTCATCTATTGCTGGGATTAATACAGTAACCTCTTTACAAGGTCTGCTTCTCTTTGGTCTCTCCTCACTCCACTTCCATAACATATGGCCACTTGATTAAACTTTCAAAAACACTGATTTTATTAAAGTATGCATCTGTACACACACATGCCCTCAGGATAAAATTTGAACTCAAGTGTGCTTTCAAAATCCTTTCTTATCTAACTCTCCCCACCTAGCCCCTCTCTTCTCACCAGCCTTAGCTAATTACTATTGCAAACAAATGTCCTTTGGTCATTTTATTCTCATTTTGTTTTTTAGTGTCATTGTTTAGTTCTGGAAAATATTTCTTTGATAACTCCTCCATACAGTACTATATCACTGCCTGCCATTCAATAATTTTTAATTTTATTTTCTGAAGATTAAGAGATAAATTATGATGCAGACTAAAATTAACATCTATGAAGATAAATAGATTTTTTAGTAACATAGGAAAATGTTCATAGTTCATTGGTACATTTTTAAATTATAAAACGTAAATTTTTTATATATGTATATACACAAATAGATGTATTACATATGATAGATATATTGATATACATGTATATATCTAAATATTTGAAGAGCTTTCCTCTAAATACTGGGATGATGAGTAACTGATATCATTCTTTACGTTTTTCTGTAATTACAGTTGTCATTAAAAATACTAATTATTCATACAATGATAAAAGAAATGTGTTGGATTAATAAAAACATGAAAAATGAACATCATACCTATATTGAAACATTCCTAAAGTTTTTATAATTTCACCTTTATTATTTATTTTAACATTTTTCTCTGTATACATATTATTAATGAGTCCTAGTTTTGTGGTTTCCATCCTGAGATTGGGTCTTGGTGTTATAATCAAAATCTGGTTCTAGGTAGGCATTGGGTGGGAGCAATTGAAAAGATTTTCTGCTGTTTGCTATAAACAGCCTGGGCTATTATAATGACATTCTTGAGGAAACACTGCTTAAATTTTTTTCTGCAAATGGTTTTTGGATTTTTTATTACAATCTCGTGAATTGATCATCAAATGTCTAGTTACAAAAAGAAGGAATCAAAGGCCGATTTTTTTCCCTTTGATACTTGGAATGAAAAAGCCTGTTGTTATACCTGCATTAAATCCACATTGCTGTTTAATACAAAGAGCGACTGGAAAAGTAGGCCTGCCGGACTGTACATGTAGTCAAACAAGCAAATTTTCATTGTCCACACTGAGCCAGTGTTACATTATTTAATTCAAAAGGAGGCAGCAAGGAGGAGAAAGACAAAACGCAGCCTCTGAATCCAGTGAACTAAAGACAATTGTTTACTATGTACTATATTATATATTCAGCTAGGGATGTTTTCCCCCTACTTATTCTAATGGGAGCAATTCTCATGCTGTTTAGTTTCCTTGAGGATATTGTTGAATCAACTTACAGTCCTACAACAATATATAACAGTGCCAGTCTCACCCTCAGTAATTTTATTTTCAAAAGTACACTATTGATAACTGCAAAATCTGTATTTCTATCCCACTTTCTCTTTCATGCTGACAGCCATATTTTAAAATACTGGAATGTCCCAAAACCACCTCAGGTTTAGTAAAAACTAACTTGAACTCATTATCTACCCCTGAAAGTTTATGTCTCTTCCTGTTTCCTATTTCCATGAATGGCGTTAGAACTGCCTACTTCCCCAGCTTAAAACTTCAAATTCTACTCATCCTCAAACAGGATCTTTCTCATTTCTCCCTAAGGCAATCAATCGAATCCTATTAATTTTATATGACACGTGTCTTTCAAACATTTTTTTTCTTTTTCCAACTGTTACTGTTTTATATCTGTTTTTCATAAACTCCCAACTTTTTATCTATCTGGATAAAAGCAGCTTTTATCCAGTCACTAACATTACCTTTATATAAAAATAATATACACACACATTTTAAGTCAGTTTTTTGCTTAATATATTTCACCACCCCCCAATGATTATTGGAAGTCAAATTCCTGAACACTCAAGCTCCCTGTAATATAATTCTTTATACCAGATTTCTCATTTACCTATCTTTCTCCTACTATGCAAGTCAAAGCTCTCTGTAAGAACCCCAACATGAAACTCCTTGCCAAAAGCCAGCACTGATTCTGACATATGTAAGTCACTGTGAATGTCCCACCCCTGGTCAAACCTCAAGATGAAAACAGACCAGATGGCACAAACAAAACTATTCCAGTTAAGCCCAGTCAACCCTAGAGAACTGTGACAGATAATAAATGGAAGTTGTTATTTGAAGTGACACACCAATAAATAGATAACTGAAACAGTTAATAAGAATCCAAGAGTTTTCATTAACTATGCATTTATGAATAATACATTTATGCATAACACATTTATGTTCAATTCCAGCAGGTTTCTAATTCATGAGTATTCCTCATCTCATTCAAAATTCCACGTCTAAAGTTCTGTTTACATCTTCCCCCTCAAAAGATCTGTTTATTTTACATTTAGAATGAAGGGAATATTTTCTATATGCTTTGCCTAGGAATATTGAAACCTAGAATTTTAATTTATATCATGCAATAGAACTAAGATTTGTTTTGTTAGAGGATGATTTTCAAGTATTCTCTGTCAAATATTTATTGCTCTTTTCATTTTTTATTTAAAAAAAGAAGAAAAAAGATAAACAGCCGTGTAAGTAAACATACAAACACAGCAAATATTAACCCAGAGTCCAAGAAATAGACATTCTACGTGGAGATTCAGAGAAATGAGCAAATAATTATGGTACAGTGTTAATGTTGTAGAGCTATACATGGATTGCCATAGGAGTAAAGTAGGTATGTAGTTAAGTCCTAAAGGGAGGGGTAGTCATGAAAATAATGTCTTATAATGAAGAAACTATTTCATTCTGAAGGACAAGGAAGAAATAGCCAGGATAGAAAGCAAGAATAAGTATATTTCCTGATAGAGGGATTAATATGAAACCCAAAGATACAATCTAGGAAATATGTTAGTATAACTTAAATATAAGCATTGTAGATGTTTGTCCATGACAAGAGTCATAAATGTAGACGGGGAGCAGGGTGACAAAATATGTATCTCCTGAAGAGGAGTTTCAGCTGCATCCTATTGGTGATGAGAACAGGAAAAGTTTTGTGCTAATTATTGGTGTTACGAGACTTTTTATAAAGATTTCACTTGAAATGGATTGGAAAATTGGTATAAGGGTAGTAGAGGTAGAGGTTGGTATAACAGCTAGGCAAATTATGCAGTAAATCAAGTTAAAACACACACACACACCCCCGTACCTAAACAGTGACATTGGGCCTGGGCATGGCGATAAAGGAACAGATATATGACAGGTTTTTTGGTGTCTTTTTTTTTTTTTTTTGGTAGAATGTAAAGGGCTGGTGACTGGCATTATGAATATGAGAAGTTAATAATGGCTCCTAAGTTTCTTTCAGGCACAATGGAGGGAATCATAATGCCATTCCTCAAGAAAATAAAGTTAGGAGTAATCATGATATAGGTGGAAACTGATGAGTTTGAAGTACATATGAAATATTTGGTACAGATTTTAAATAGAGTAAATAACATTTATACTATACTGTCTTGATTTTTCTACCTTTTCTCCATTTCATTATCATTAATTACAAAATAGATAGTAGTATTTACTATGTATTAGATGAAGTGTTCTGTTTGTGTTAAAAAGATTAATTTACACACTTATTTCTACCCTACAAAAATTGTGTTCCTAACCTCTTGTCTCACTCTACAGTTTAAGATTATTGGAAAAAATTTTGATAGCTATAGATAGATTGTGCTTTCCTTTCCTTTTAGTTTATTGGTAAAAATAATACAACAAATTGCCTCAGATTACATGTATTTGTTAACATGCAACTGAGGCATGTATTTAAATTAGTATTAAATATATTAGGTGGCAGGGAGAAGGGGCATGCCTGTCTTTCATAAACAGAAAATATCTATCCAAAATTCTGTCCCTTTGTTATAGAGTGAATTATATTCTCCTTTCCCCAAATTTATATTTTAAAGTCTTAACCGCAGTCCCTTAGGGTGTATTTGGAGAGGCCCATAAGGAGGTAATTAAAGTTAAGTGAGGTCAGATAAATGGGCCTTAATCAAACGTGACTGGTATCCTTATAAAAAGATTAAGAGACACCAGGGATGCCCATACAAAGAAAAGGCCACTTGAAGACACAGAGAGAATGTACCCATCTGCAAGCCAAGGGAATGGCCTTAGGAGAAACTAAACTTGCCCACACCTTGGTATTGAACTTCCAGCTTCCAGAACCATCAGAAAATGTATATACGTTATTTGAGCCACCCAATCTTTGGTATTTTGTTATGATAGCCTTAGCATCTTAATATACCTCTTCCTATTTAGAGGAAATAATTGAAAGAACTTTTGATGTTCTATTCATCGCTATCCCCTAGAAAATAAATCGTTTGTCCTCAACTTCCATTTATTATCTGTCACAGTCCTCTGTGGTTGAGTAGGCTTAGCTGGAATAGTTGTGTTTGTTCCACATAGTACCATCTGGTCTGTTTTCATCTTGTGGCTTGACCAGGGCTGGGACATTCCAGGTGTCACCATTTTGTGTTTTACTAGTCAGCCGTATCACTCTAATCAAAGCCAGTATTCACACATTCTGTGTTCCCTCTTCACCCTGCTGTAATAAGCACACATGTCTTACTCCTTAAAGAAGCCTGGTCATACTTTTCCACGCTGCTGCTCAGAAAAAATGAACTCAAGTCTGTCTTGGATTCATTTATTTTCATTTTAAAACAGTAGAAATTAGGAAACCTTGTTTAGGCCTCTTAGCTGAACTATATTCCCTGATAGGTACCAGTAGATATCAAGGGAACTCTGCACTTGGACTATTGGGTACTTGGAAATTGCTTGGTGATTTATAAAAGTATTACCTTATTTATTCTATTTGTTTGCTCATTGAAATTTGGAAGAAGAGGCTAAGAAGAAGGATCTGGGCTTCAATACCTTACCTGTACCCCCTAAAAATAAATATCATATTTCCTATTAAAACTAACTGCTAAAGAAGGCCTACTATAAAAACACAACATCTATTTTCCATGTGCTCATGAAGAAAGAAAACTATGTGGCTAGATAGAATGGGGTCATCTATAAAACACATAACTGGGAAATATTAAAAATTGAGCTTTTTATTGAAATGTCAAAATGATTTTCTTTTTTTGGGGGGGGTATGGCCAATTACCTGATTACTGTGTTCAATCACCAGAAAATATTATCACATTAAAGATCATACTTTTTAAAAATAAGAGTCATATATTGTTATGTAGTATGGTCTTTAAAAGGCTCTAAAATCAGACCTGATTAAACTGGAATTCCATACATCAAGAAACTGTTTTGTGTCATTTAAAGTTATTTACTCAACATACTGTGTTTATGTGATTAGATAAGTAAACCTAAATAATTTAATTGCATTTAATAATGAACTGTAGGCATGTTACAATTAGCAACAAGAAACATAATGTTATCAAGTTCTAGAGTTCCTAAATTTAAAATAGTATTGTTATAATTTTAATGAAACTATGGGGAAAATACCCACATACCAAAATAAAAGTTTAAAATAATATAGAACAGCTAAAATATAGTAAGTTAAACTACTTCTACCTAATATAATGAACTTTGCTGGAGTAAAAAAAAAAAAAAAAGAAGTGTATTTAATGATAAGTATTTCACTTGAGAATGATACTTGAATTGTTTTTAGGTACGTGTGTTTTTATTGCATTTTTTTAATTGAAAATTGTTAACATGGACTTCTAGTGGAAGATAGTGTATTGTACACATACATTTGACTCCATCTCTTGCCAAAATCCTAATAAATAAAAATAAAGAATTAAAAAAAGTCTTATTAATCCATGAGGAATAATGAGACATACTCATAAGATAAAATGGCAGAAAACAAGCAAGCAAGCAAACAAGCCAGAATTGGATCCACATAGTAAAAACCAAGAAAAAGTTAAATTGTACTGTAAAACACACACACACACTACATTAACTAAAATTAAAAAAATAAATAAAAATACAAAATTTCAGCCCGGGTGTGGAGAAACAGGAATGATATATTGCTGGTGAAAGTGTATTTATGCAAACATTCTGGACAATTGTTTAATCCAGCCACTAACTCTGAATTTATTTGTATCCAATGATACAAAAATCTTACTTCAATTTGTATTCTCAACACAAATGTGCACTTATGTGCAAACAAGATATTCAGAGGAATGTTCATAACATTGTTATTTATGATTACTCCACCTTGAAACAACCAAACTTTCATCAATAGAATGGATAAATACATCATGGTGTATTTTATATAGTATTACACATAATGGAAATGAATGAACCATACATTTTACAACATAAATTAAACTCAAATAAAATATTGGGTAAAAGCTGCCAGACACTCAGAAAATACCTACTGTGTAATGATACATATAAAGTACAAATGCAGATCAAATTAATTTATGATTTTAGAAGTTGGACTAGTGATCATTTTTAAGGAGAAATAATGCTTAGTGATTGGGCATGAGAGAAAGTCTGCATTGCTGGTTATATTCTATTTCTTCACTTGGGTAAAGACATAAGTGTATTAAAATTTTAATCATGTATTTGATGTACAATTATTTTTGCATAACTTTATAACTTTACATAAAGTTTTTGCATGGCTTTACTGAAAGATTCTGAATATCTTATTGAATAAAAATAATTACATTGAAATATACAGTTTTTTAAAATGAGGTAATTTTGGTTAACCAAATATAGTGAATTATGCCAAGTAAGACAAATCATGGGCATTAATTGCATTTAGCAATAAGGTGAGAAGAGTCCTAATGATGTCCCAGACGAGAACAGTTCCTCAGTATGGTTAAAACAAAACTCTACAGCATTCGATTAAAGAGAGAATGTTAAGTTAGGAGGTGGAAATAGTAATAATAGTTCTTTCAAAAATTTTTACTATGAAAGAGGAAGATTTGAAAAGTAGAGGTCAGGGAAAGAAGTTCTAGAGCCATGTTCATAAGCTGATAGGCATACACAAAAGAAATCCGCAAAGCAAGGAGAGAGATCATAGCTGTAGGGACAAGGGATCTGAGAGAAGAGGGGAACCAGCGCCTCCGTGAATATTACCTTTATGGCAACAGATGGATAGCGGTATGCAAGGAGTTGGGGTTCAGATGCTGGTATGATAGTTGATTCAGTACAATGAAGACCAAGGAGTTTCTGTCTACCTGCTTTACCTGTAACTTTAGAGTGAGAGTAAAAGAAGCATGAGAGAAGAGAAGGTTTGAATTGGTTATTTTGATAAGAGGGAAAGGGAAATGTGACAGTATTACCCGATAACATGTTTTCTTTATCATTGCTGCATAAATTCAAACAATGGTAGGCATTTTAGAGAATTAGAACAAGAGGCATTATCCTTGTTTGTGAAAAAAATTAACTTATTTAGAAGTGTTTAATTCCTAAAATTAGCATCGGATTAGGAGAAGCTGGAGACCCTTCAAGCTATTCCTTAAATTGGTTAATCAAAAAACCTGAAAGAAAAATTAGGTTGCATTATTATCTAAGTAGATAAGTGTAAAATCATTTTCATGAGGTGAAAAAGGAACACATGTTGCTAAAACTAAATAGAATGGGCATTACTACTTTGGTTAGATAAACAATGTGTTTATTGACTATCTTAAGCCAAATATTAGAGGAGAATCGGAATTTTAAAGGTTATAATTAGGAAAGAAAAGATGAACATTATATCTGTAAGTTTTCTATCACGTAGGGGAGATATACTTGGAAAGAAATCATTGTAAAAAATATAAAATAAATAGGTACAATGCACAGTGCTTAGTGATAGCAGTTGTAACAAAGCAAGCAATTCTTACTTGGGGCAGATACATATTCCAGAGGCTTAATAAGAGTTAATTATCGTAAGGTAGCTTACATTCCAGTAGTGGAGAAACTACAATGAATAGACAAACAAATTATATCATCTAGAAATAAGTATTATACAGAAGTTATTAACTGACATACAAATTTGAAAAGGCAAAGGAACTAAGAAAATCAATGGCAATGTTCAAGGAAGGGAAAGAAAATAAGATTAAAGAAAAGTTAAATCTTTAGCATGTTGTATGACAAATGGATTTTATTTTAAAGGATTGTGAAACTACTGAATGGTATAGAGCATGGGAGTGACTTAGATTTTTATTTTAAAATAATTTCATGGACAGTGGTGTAGTGTTTGAATCACAGTGTAGCGGGGCTAAAATGAAAATGGCCTTAAAGGTGGGAAAGACAGAAAGAGAAAAAAGACATGGAAAAGGGGAGGAAGAAAGAAGAAAGAGAAAGACAGAAAAAAGGAAAAGAAAAAATTCAGATGAGAAAAGCAAGAAAGTATTCTGTGCATGAAATAGAGAAGGTGAATTCAAGAGATAATAGTACAGGATAATTATTTAATCACAGGCACTACAGCCAGACTCCCTGCCTCCTTATCCTATTTTGTCTACTCACTCCTATGTGACCTTGGGTAATGTCTTCCTTTGTCTTGCATTCTTTGTAAAATGAGGATGATAATAGAACATAAATCATGATTATTATTAGGATTGAACTAATCAATCCATGTGTTTTGCTTTGAACAGTACCTGGCACATGATAAGTGATCAATAAATATTAGAAAAGAAAATTAAAAGCAGAACATGCCAGTTTGAGAAATACAAAGACACGAAAGGAAGAATTGATGATGACCTCAAATTTCTTGTTCAGTTAATTAGATTGATAGTAGTACCAATTCAGAGAGGGATCAAAAGGGGAGGCATATTGGAAAGATAATAATAAATTTAATGTTTAACATGTTGATTTTGAATTACCTTAGGGATGTCTTATTAAGTTTGCTCATTAGGCAATTGAATTTTTAATCAGGAGTTCAACGAGGAGGTCTGTATTGAACATAAATATTTGTTACTCATTTCTGTGTAGGAGCAGATAAAGTCATTCACTGCAGATGCTATTACCTAGGGAACCTACATAGATTTATAAAAGACGAAGGTGTCCCTAGTATATATAGAATTGAACAAAAAGGAGAAAACTGGGAGGTACAGTTATATTTGAAGAAGAAGTAAGAAAGAAACATGTAAAGATATTAAGGGAATAAAGGTTTTCAGGAATACGGATGTTCAATATATCAAATTCTGACAGAAAACTGGACAACAATATAAAATATCACCACTTCTTGAGTAATCACTAGGAGAGTTATTAACATCCATATTTTCCCCAATGTTCTGTTCAATGCAATATAGGCGTTTTCTATCATATTCGTCAGAATTAGAGAGCCGATTGCCCAATCCAAAAGTCACTTCCACATTTTTAGGTATTTGTTACAGCAGCTCCCTATTTTCTGAAACCAAGATTTATATTAGTTTCCTATTCCTGCAATAACAATTCCTCACAAATATAGTCACTTAAAACAACACAAATTATTATTTACAGTTCTGGAGGTCCAAAGTCCAAAACAAGTTTCACTAGACTGAAATCAAGGTGTTGCTTGGACTGCATTCTTTTCTGGAGGCTGTACAAGAGATTTCGTTTCTTGCCTTTACCAGCTTGTGGAGACTGCCTGTATTCTTTGGCTTTGGCCTCCTTCCATTTTCAAAACCCATGATGACTACTCAAGTTTTCTCATGATACCATCTGTCTAGTTCTAATCCTTTTCCCTTTCCCCCATTTAAGGATACTTGCGATTACATTGGATCTACCCAGATAATCCAGGGTAATGTCTTTATTTCCAGGTCAGTTGACTAGCAATTTTAATTCCATCTGCAACTTTAATGCTCTCTTGCCATGTAATATAATATAGTGACAAATTCTAAGGGTTAGGATGTGCCATGATTCTATCTACCACAGCACCATTTGTGTCACAATTGAATGTACTGGTAGGAAAGTGATAGTAACAAACCAGATTACATTGTGTTGAGGAATGAATAGATGTTTGAGAAGGAAAGACAATTTCACTTATAAGAAAAATGACGAATAGGTAACAAAAACATAAAAATGGGAAAAATAGATAAAATTTTTATCTATTTGTTTTTTGTTTTTTTTTGTTTGTTATTAAAACAAGTGGTACTTCAAAATGTTTACAGAGTGGTAGGTAGTGGTTTGTGGAAGTCTTGTGAATATGAATGGCATCCAAAATTTTAAGAGTTTGAATTATTTTGCAAATCATAGCCAAAATCAATACACATGTTAGGGAGCATATCAGCCAACTTCCTTGCTATTATTTTAATCAGGTTTCTTTGCTTCTGTAGATTAGAAGTGACAGTGGTAAAGACATAAGATCCTGATACATGTTGAACATGAGAAAATTAATCATAGCACAGCAGTTAAGAGAAAGAGCTCTGCAATAAAATTATTTCCAAAGTGATATCACAACACATTTACCAGAAAGGATGGCATTTAAAAGACTGATATCAAGTGTTGGTGCAGATGTGGATGCACTGGAATGCTCTGACACTACTGATGGCAGAAGAAATCAAAATGACCGTATTTGAAAACAAGTTGGAAAATCAATTTACTGAAAAAAATGCAGAAACTATGAAAAACTCCACTCCTAGGTATACTACTAACAGAAAGTATATATATGTCAGCCAAACACATGAGTGATGGTTTTATCAATCTCTTTTGTAACAGGCCAGTCTGGAGTATATATATATATTGCTTCCATATATATACACACATATATATACATATATATACACACACACATACATATACATATATATACATATACATGTATATACATATATATAAGCCTATACAAAATTAAATATTGCTATATACAATGACATGAATGAATTTCACAAATATAATATTGAGTAAAATTAGCCAAATACAAAATGATGCCTATTTTACAATTCCATTTATATAGAGTTCTAAAACAAACCAATTAGATTAAGTATGGACAGTGGTGAACTTTGGAAAAGAGAAAAATAGTGAGTGCGATGGAGTACAAAGGGGCTTCTATGAAGCAGCTAAAGTTCTGTTTATTAATATGGGTAATGGTTACAATAGTATATTCACTTTGTGAAATTGTGTCAAGGTATATATTTATGATTTATATACTTTATATGTTTGCTACATGAATAAATAAAAAAGTGACATGAAATAGTATTATACGTAAATTTAAAAGCAGTGAGGAGGTAAGAGATGTCTATGCCAGTTTGATGTGAAAATACTTAGAGTATTTGATAATGTGAATGAATGCAAATAGCTATTTATTTAAAAAACATTCCCAGATTCAAGATTAAAAAGAATTGGCAATATTTAAAGAACATTTTCAAAATCAATTTGTAGCTGAGTACTCATATGTTTTATTGAAATCGGAGAATATAAATGAGAAAACCAATTTGCTTGGAGAATAAATGTTATTTTAGCCTACAAACTAGTAAAATTTCAAACTGGTCATTAGAATTCCGAAGAAGTTTTGATACAACTAAATATAAGTTGTCATGTGCACAGATGTTCACTACAGTTTACCCTATATTAACTATAATTTTAGCTTGCAATGTTTCTCCTCTTCACGCAAAGGCTATGATCCCAAATGAAATGCCAGATGGCTAAAAGGTTGTATGTTACACTGAGGAAACCAACTCCAAAAATGTTGAGGGCTGTATTCAATGGGCCATTGTTATATTTGGCTTAGATTATTTAAATATAAAGCAGGATGTAAAGCTCAGACAAGAACTTCTTTAAAAATCATCTGACTTTTTGTAGTATATAATTTCTATACATGCAATAATTTTTTTCTAATTCCCCAATTTGTTTTCCTTTAATTTACTGTGATTTCCCCATAACCACTCATTTCATTCCTTTCCCCAGACAATAAATGCTGAAATATTTTGGAGTTAAACTCTGCATCATTTCATAGAATCTACCTGTTGACTTCAAGTGACTTCAATTATTTGGTTTTAAATTTATTTTATTAAGGAATTTGGCAACTAAACAATACCAAAATTTTTCTGGAATTTGTATGTAAAGTCAGTTTTTATCTCTGACAAATAAAAATGATAAATTAATTTAGAAATTTAAATAAGTATCCAATTTAAATTAATAAATTCCCTCAACTTCCTAGCAGGAGGGAACTGACCCATTTATAAAGACATTGATAACTGAGAACATATACAAATGGAATACATTTGATATAAGACTAGAGTGCTTATTTTTATTAAATGTGTATCACAGAAAACCATCCCAAACAATATTTTCTCCTGTGAAGTCAAAATAAAGAAACTCAGTCACAAATGTTTTACTTATAAAAATATATTTTTTTCTGTAAAATAAACATAGAAAGTAATAAAACTGGTACTGAACAAAAACCATTTCATTATTTAGAAAACTATGGTTGCTATAGAAGGAAGCATTATTGCATTTAGGAAAGAACATGATCAGAAAATTTAGGTCCTAATCCTTAGTTTGTTATAACCATGAACCTAAACAGGACGGCTAAAATATAGGGTCTTCTATTTTCTCCTCTGGTAGGCATTTTGTGTTAATAATCCCCAAGATCCTATTTATCTCTAAAACTCCATAAATTAACATGAAAATTCAGGAAAAGTATGCTTCTGTGTATTATTTTTAAACTTGTCTTTTATGCTAATTATACTTTGTAAATAACCAGATCACTGGTTTCAAGTGTTTTAGCATCAGATACCATCTTTCAAATGAAATATTAATACAGAGCAAAAAAAAAAAAAGAAAAGAGATAGAAGTTGAGTTGCTCCTATTAAAGGTGCTAGGGAACTTCAGGTCTCTTAAGCTCCATTGACCTTTCTTTTTTGACTCCTAAATTGGACTTTCCATAATGTCGAAGGCCCTTTGAATACAGTTTAAAAACTTCTACACTAAACAACTTCTAACAATAAATGTTTTGGACTCTAGGATTGAGGTATGGAAACTGGAAATATCATATGCTATTACCTATTTTCCACTTCATAATTTCTAGAGAAAAATAATATGTGCCTTTCTTATCCTTTACTTATCACCAACCAAAATAATTAACCATCATATAGCAAGTAGAGTAAGCTGCTCTAATAATTCCACAAATGAAATGCCTAAGTTAAATTTCAATTTAATTAACTTTAACTATAACAAATTGTATTTTCAAATAGAAAACTAATATTTTGATAGTAATTTAGCATGCAAAGCACTCATTTCTGCCTTAATAAGATGACCCTTTATACCAACTTCCCTGATTAACCATCATTGAGTAATGCCTGGTCAGAATATATATAATATATTTGTATATGTGTATTGTATATGTGTATATGTGTATTGTATATTTGTATATATATATATGTATATATATATGTGTGTGTGTGTGTATATATATATATATATATATACATGTTTGTATATATATATAAAACATGATAAGGAAGGCAATAAAAACAGCAGGTTTTGGAATATATGATTTCACTTTGTAATATGATCTATGCTTAATTTTGAATGTAAAAATCAGTTATATATAGATAGGTAGAGAGATGGATGGATTGAATAAAATGCTAAACAGAATTTCTAAAATAATGTGGCAGTAAATTTACAATTTTGTACATTCAATTTTGTCCAATAAATACTTTTTTTAATGTTTTGTGTAAAATTAAAACAACATTGAGTTATACTCAAAGAAGAAAAAGGGATATAAAATATGAGATACAATACATAAAATTAATGTTAATAGAGTTACACAGTTTAAGATAAAGCAATAAAACAAACAATATTTTCTAAGACATTTATCTTCCTGGTAGTAATCTTCCTACTAGCAATTGCAGATCGCAAGGATAATGTACATGGAGAAAATACAGTGTATTTTCTGAGTCTGAGTGGAACTCAGAGAGGAATATGTAATCTAGACTAGAAAAGTGTTCAGCACAATGTCAGGACAAGTATTAACAACATTTCTTATGGCCGTGGAAGAGAACTGGACAATGCGACCACATCACTTAACAAGTCCACACCAGAAGGATGTGAGCACTGAAATCACACTACCTTTTGGCCATGGGACTATAAGGAACTCTACAGCAGACATGGATCATGATACTTATCTTTTAGGGAAGTAAATTGTCAAGGGAAAGTTTAAACTTTAACACAGATGTTTAACCAACCCACAAAATAAAACCAGAGGGAACTTAACTCATTATAAGGTATTCAATGAACAAAGATTTGAAGTGTCTAAGAGAAGGCAATTCAAATGAAATACAGAATCTTTCACAGCAAGGAGTGAAAATATACTGTAATATCTGGACGCTGAGGAAATATGAAGATAACCTGAGTACACCATAGAAACCTGGAAAAGTGAAAGTGCAGGGAAAAAAATAGTGTAATCAGAACTGAGATTTAATACCTACAAAAAAAATGAATTCATTTGTGTCATTTATAATGTGCTCACAGAAAGATCCATATAATTTAATAGTTGAAATTGTATATTAAGTAGAGCTTGCATTTATTAGTTATATTCATTCATCTTTTACAGTTTGGAGTCATTTACTATTCATTAGTGTATTTAGTTTTTCAATACTGACAGTTGATTATGTGTCAGCTACTATAACAACGGCCAAAATACAAGGACGGATATGAGTTCCTGCCATCGCAGGGTCCACAATCTACTGGGAGAGAGATTGAGCTCTGAGTGGCTAGTTCCAAGACTGAGGAATAAACAGAGGGTTTTAGGAAACCAAGGAAATAGTAGTTTAAAGAGTAGATCTCATTTACTTTTTCTCTTCAAAGAACGTGTACATTTTCCAAGTCAAAGAAAGTAGAAAACACTTCGTCAGTTACTAGAAACCAAACATCTTACGATAATGTCCCCGTGCCCACTGATGAGACTGATAGCAAACTAAGATAGCTGTGTGGATAGATTCTGTTATGTGTGACAGTTTATGAATTACTTAAATAATTTAATTAACCAACTGTCCAAAAAGGCATCTAGCCCCAATTAGGAATAGCAGTTCACAAATATTTAAAACTTACATGGGGTGTATCTTTCCCAGATGATGGGTGATCAATTTCATTTTCACCACTTACATAGCAAATTGCAATTTCTTTGGGCAAATTCATTAAGCAAATATTTGTATTAATCCAGTAATTCTCTAGATAAGCCAAAAACCTACTCCTGCAGACTAAAGGAGAGAATGTGGAACACTGCCAATTTGATAACCTAAATGTGCTATGACATATTTCTTAAAATTCCATACTTTCTTTTATAATGAAAATTTTAAAGTGCTATTTCCATCCTATTATCAGTAGATGGAAGTGTCTGGGAAAGCTATCAAAGGTAATGAAGTTATAAGAGCTTCTAGACCCTAAATATTCAAATAGCTTACCTGACTGATTTCTACGCCGAAAAAAATTCTTATTTCTGCACTTATCTAGAAAATGGGACTAATAATATAATACAACACAAAGTGTTCTTGTGAAAATTAAATGCAATAACATATATAAAGCTTTTAAAACAGTACCTGGCAAAAAGAAAGCCTATAGGAGTATTAACTTTCATTATTCTTCAAACTACTCAGTAAATGATACACTATAATAAAGTGTAAAGATCAAAGGCTTTGGACATTGAAATTTTACTTTTGATTCAGCTAATTTATTTATGCTTCCAAATCAATTTCATTTTAGTTACTTAGTCACAGTCTTGATATATAAAAATGGATACTTAAATGTTAAAAATAAGTAGCAAGTATATTATTATATTATAGAGATTCATAACCCAAATTAATAAAAAAAATAAAAGATTTTTTATATATAAAAGAACCAATATTGTTGGTTAAGTAAAAGGAAAACATGGCCATAAATCTTAAGCTAATGGTAGGTCATCGACTTCCTTAAGGTATATTTTTCTTTAAGCCATTGGTGTGCATTAATTTCCTCATCTGTGACACAGAAAAATAGCACTTATAGCAACACCCTATAATGGATACAAATTAGCTTATATATCAAACATATACTCAGAACCAAGGAGGTGAATTGCTTTAGTACCTTGACAAGAGAATGAGTTCTACTTTCGAAAAGCTTTCTTTTAAAATTTCTATGCCTTTTGTTTGTCTTTTAACTTCATCAAATTATTTACTTTCTCTGTTTAAGTTTTTGCATCAAGAAAGAAAATTTTGAAAAAGTAAGGGAAAGAATGGTACCTTTCTTATGGTGGTGTTGTGGGAGTTAAGAGATGAAATTCACATTAATTATCACTAAGCAAATATTACTTTTATTCATTGTTATTGAAATGTTAAAAGAATGACACTAATAATTAGTATATTCATGGAGCTTATTAAAAGCATTATAAAAGAGGTGTCCCTTTTTTCTCTCATGAGTGAAATAGTTAAACCCACATAATTTAGGCAAAGTGCATGATAGTTTTAATAGGATTCAGGGATTCAAAAATTTTTCTAAGCATTACTTATTATTTGCACAATGAACACATCCATCCATATATATAGACACACTTCAAAATATGTTATTTTTTGTTTGTTCTTAACAAAATTTTCAAATATTTTTGGCTCCGGTTAAGCTTGAAAAAAAAGTAAAGAGTTGACTATCAGGAAAACAAAACATAATAATTTCCATGGGAAATTTCCCTGTATATAGAAATTAATGTTTGTTTATTAGCAAAACCTGAGTTGTTTTATCAGTGCAGTTCTTCCAGATCTTTGTTTTTCATTTCATCTAAAATACTTATGGCAGGACTAATTTCTTTCTCTCCCAAATATGAATGGCAATAAAATTATTTAAAAAAATTTTATTCCAAAGAAAATTCAAACTAAAAGTTAAAAAAAAAAAAGTAATTTTATACTCAAGATACCTAAATACGACTGCTTTTCACAGCTAGTATGATTTTTAAAATCGAGTAATTCAGAAGGAGTGAAATTTTATTGTATTAGTACTAGTACAGTATGGTTATTTCATTTCACAACCTGTCTTTTGAACTTTCATATGTGTCTCTGGTTTTTGGAATTTTCTTAAAATTCCTAGTTCATCAAGGACGTTAAACAACTTAGGCCTGTATGATGCTAGTTTTGTTTTGCTTTGCCCTTCTCAGGAACAGAGGGAATAACATGGGAGAGCCCTTGCTTCAGCTTATCTGATGACTTTAACTTAATGAACGCCATCTGGACAAAGAGAAACCTGTATATTTGCATACGTTTGGGCCCAAATAACATGTTGCCACAAAACTGATTAATAATGTATTTAAAGGGCCACAGTTAGCTATATTTACTTACATTTTGGTGCTGGTGGGAAAGTAGAAAATGAATATTTATTGGTCCTTCCTTGCCTTAATTTGAAAATGCTATTAATTAATGTTATAACCTGTGTGAGCAGTATTTCTGAAAAGTTTAATGTAAAAATGAATGCTTTCGTTCTTTCATTTTCAGTGTTAGAGGGTACACAAGCACAATAGATGATTTATTAAAGATGCTTTAAATACTGCTTTTATTTATCTATTTTGATAAACACTTTTGTATGATGAAAGGATTCAACATGTTTCCTGTTAAGATTTAAACATACAGCCCTGAGACTGTCAATCCTACATAAGCTTTCAGAAATAAAATTTTATGTTGTTTTCTGTAATTCTATCCAAGTCTAAACAAAATGTGGATACTTTACTTTAAATAATTCATTCACACCAGAATCATCAGGAGAAAAATTTTGATTTCACACATCTGTCAATATAGAGAAATAAGACGATCAGGACTATAGGTGCAATTTTAAAGGGCAATTTAAAAGTTATTCACTAACCTTTTTTCTAAAGAGAACAAATGGAATCAAAACATTTATTTTCCCCCTTACTAACTATAAAGTCTCAAAAGTATGGTTTCCCTTTCCAACTCCTCCCTCTCCCTCCTTTTCTCTCTTTCTGTCTCTCTCTCCCTCTCCTTCCCTACCTCTTCCCTCCCTCTAAAGTCTGTGCGCATGTACACACACACACACACACACACACACACACACACACACACACACGAAAAACCAAATCCTAAAATGTATAATTTTAATGTAAATAACGACATTAGATAAGAAAATAGCTTGCTGAAATTCATTTCTATAATACTACAATTTTTTTCTATCCATATTTCTTTTAGTAGATAATTAGAATAGCATTTAATCAGGACACACTATATATAAATACAGTCATGTTTCACATGCATTACTGGTACTTCTCAAAATTTAATGTACATACAAATCACCTGTGGATCTTGTAAAAAATGCAGATTCTGATTCAATAGGTCTGTAAGCCTAGGAATGCAAGCTTCTTGCTAACAAGCTCCCAGTATTTCATATGTATGGTCCAATGACTGCATTTTGAGTAGAAAAGTACTGAACCATTTACTACCCTAAATCTCTCAAAGGATATACAACAAACATTTCCATTTTGCAGTAACCTCTAGCACAGATACTTTAAGCAGTTTTTCTCAAGGGGAAAAAAGTTAAATAAAATAAAAAAATTAGCAAGGTTGTAATGCATGTTCACATCTAGGGAGTTCATCTCCAGGCCCCCGTGATTTTCATCACAACACTATCCTGTCTGGCAGTTAATTAAAGGGAGGTATAGGAAATGTGTACTCACTGGGCTAAGGCAAAGAGAGAGAGGGAGCCTGGGATAAAGGGACAAACGGGAGGAGGCAGAGGACAAATAGGGAGAAGGGGGAAATGATGGGAATAGGAAAAGCGGAGCAAAGATCAAGATCAAGTACATGACAAAACATGTGTACTAATTAATTTCTCTTCACTTTAAGAGACCAAAATCTTTAGTAGAATCACCTAATAATCCCATGCAAAAACATTTGTTTGATAATCTCTGAAAGATACTGACTAGTAAACCAAAAATGTCTCATTTAATTAGGTTTGTTCTATTTTCGTTCCCTGAAAGAGATTACTGATTGACTATCATTTACAGACTGTTGGGGCTTCATTTGAGCTCAAGTTAAAGAGAGACACCTGGAATAAAAAGATCACACTGAAGGGAATGTGTGAGGTTCGCTCACTACCTTTTTTGTTGTTATTTTTGGAGATAACATTTTTACTTTTTATAAATTATAAAAATAATGTGATAGCTGGACATGATGTACCAAGTAAAGGAAGCTGCTATCAATCAGCCTTTAGGAATGTGGTAGGGAGCTGTGTGAGGAGAGGATGTGTTCTACGGTCCTCTGACCAGGTCTCAGTCTTTTAGTGACCCCATGCTCTGGAATAGGAACTTCAAAATTGTTTCCAAGGTTTTCCTTTCTCTCCCCCTTAAGTGGGCAGATGACTAGAGTGGCCTGAAGTTGAGTATTTCTCTTCCCCAGGTCAGTTAGTCTCTGGTTAACTAGTTCTCCCCTAGGGTCAGTCTTGTTAAGAAGAGTACACTAGTTGTATTTCAAAATTGTTCCTTTTCCCCTCCTGCTACCAGAAGCCTGAGGGAATTTTTCTCTGATACTTACTGTGGGACTCTTGTAGTGCTCCCAGAAGTAAATCTCACAATATTGGGGACTGTCTATGACTGGGTCCCCCTTGAATTTTGAAGTCTTTTTTTTCTTTAAAGGAAGGTGTTGCTCATCAGTGGCTGTCATGCAGGGTGTCACACAGGGTCTTAGCTCCCTCTCCCCAGATAAGAACGCAGGACATGGTGAGGCCAAAAAGGAACACCCACGGAGCCATAGATAGGGGAATCATACCACTAAAGTCTCACTGGCGGTTGGGTTGGAGACACAGGAAGCAGGAGCCTCACGATCTGCAACCTGCCGTCTGCTTTTCTGCCAACCAACCAACCCCACTTGCTAGCTGCAATCCACGCTTGCTAGCTTAGCCACCATCTTCTTGCTAGCCCCCCATTTGCTGCTAGTATAGCCACAACAGTTATATTAGTGGCCAATGGCTCACTGGTTACAGCTGACAGCCAACTAGCCACAGCTGATGGCCATCCAATTACAGTTGATGGCTATTTACTACCTGAGCCAGCGTGAGGCCAAGAGCCTGGAAACTGCACTCCTGGCTCTGTCCCCAGAGTGGCCCATGCGGGGATCGAACTGGCAACCTTGGTGTTATCAGCACCACACTGTAACCAACTGAGTTAACAGGCCACCGCCTCCCCCTTGAATTTTTAACTTTCATTGAGCCTCCAGCAACTCATCAACTAGTGTAGGTTTTCCTACTCAGGCACTGTTTCCCTAACCCATTTCCAATCATGAGTCCTTGCTCTGGTAAGCTGGACTCCATACACAATCTCGGGGACAGTGATTTGCCTTTGATAGGTCCCATTTCTCTCATGAATCTAAGACAAGTTGGTGATGTTTTAGTCTGTTTAGCTTTTTACTTGTTAGGAGGGAGTGATAGACTTTCAAGTTCCTTGTATGCAGAACGGGAGACCAGAAGTCCCTGTTCACTCTTGCAAATACTTATTTTCTTTGGAAAATAAATCCAAGTTAGCTTAATGCAAACTCAATATATGAAATATGTATATATGAGCTATGTAAGACAAGAAGGCCACTCTATGTAAGTAAGGGTTCCCATCGCTAGAACTTTTCAAGCAAGAGTTAACTACTTGTCAATGATCCTATTGAAGAGATTTCTGAAATGTGAGAAAAGGGAAGAAATGACATCCAACTACAGTGACCAAATGATTTATCATTCAAATTGGGAAAAGTGAAAGATTGAATGAAATAATAATTATGATGGGCAATAATTGCAAATCTGGACTGCCTCAGGCAAAAAAAAAAAAAAAAAAGAAAAAGAAACTGTTGTATGGTCACCCAAACTCTTAAGTCCCTTTCCTTCTCCTGACTTAGACTAAGACACAGCACTATATAACAACATTATTTTCAGCAAGTTTAATTAGCTTTTATGGAGACCAGATATATCATCAATTCTTTCTCTAATGGAACAAGTCATGTCTTTGGCAGAAAAAACTTAAGTACAAAGACCAAGTCAGATGGATCAACTCTAGAAACCAAATCTGGACCTCTCTGTCTTTGATATCATTACATAAGACTGATATTGGAAAATAAAACAATTAAATTAGAAATATAGCAATGTTGAAAAAAATTAAAATGGTACCTAGCTCCAAATGCCATATCACATAATTGCAAAGCATATCCAGAATTACATGATAACATTAGAGCAGTTATAGATAATATTACTAATTAATTGAAAATCAAATCTGTGTATCTATGAAATCAGTAAAATTTATATACAGCAGGTAATACAGGAACTAAGGAAATAGAAAAAAATGCTAGGAGTCAGGAGTTCCTAATTGCTTAAGATGAGTAATTACTCTGTGCTGTCGGCTAGAATGAAAGCTACAGGCTACCCCGTTTCTTTGTGATTAACTGGCCTCCGGAAGGAATTCTGCTTATTGTTCTCATTATTTGGTAAGAAGGTGTAGGCTTATGAAGAAGATTCCAGTACTGTACTACATTTAAGGAAACACTCAACAGGAATGCATACCCTATTGAAGATGCTCTAAAATACCTAAGGAAACAGCAGAGGCAGAAATGGAAAGATCTGAAAAAGTGATGTGTGAGAAAAGAATCTCTTTTGTACAGCTACCGTCTCCATTTTAATCATAAAAAGGTCGGATAAAAAATAAGGCCTGTTGTTTTCTAGTTTTTTAGTTGTGAGTAGCAGGCTAGAGAAAGGTTTAAAAGCTTTTTATTCTTAGATGTTCTAAATATAAATCATTTCACAATCTTCTGCTTCTTTTAGAAATGTTTGTTTCTGTGAAAAATGTAGCAATACATGTGAATACAGTACTAATAAAAAGTATGAAATAGTTAAAATAGTGATTTCTTTAGAAAAACATCATGGGATCCTGAATATGTAAAATTTATCCTAAGCATTTGTGACAAACTGTAGTGATAATCTTACAAACTTCTGTTGTGTCAGTCTTTCTAAAAGACTCAGCTTAGTTGACTACTTTCTTGTAAAAGGCTGGTATCAATCAAGTAAACCAATTTTTTTCTTACTTCTATTTACTTTTATAAGCAAAGGAGAATTTTGTACCCTCATCTTTTTATTCCAGAAATTCTAGTCATTTTTCATAAACTCCCCAATTTAATTTTATATCTGTGACATTTCTCCTGGCTGCTTGATTTCCTCGCATCTTTTATCTGAAGCTGAGAACTCTAGGCTTTTGCTGATAAGACCAACTGCAAACTCCTACTGTGTCTTTTCCTAGGCAATGATTACAGAATTCACTAATGACAATCCTTTACCTACTTCCATAGTAACAGATATCACTGTCCTGACATTACTTTCTTCTCAGCACTTTCACTAACCTTCTAATGCCCATCATGTGGTCTGTGTCTTTTGGAGATGGTTGAGCTACCAATCAATATTTCCGTTGAGGCTAACAGAAAATTACATTAAACTGGCAGGTGCACATGTGAACCTCTTCAACTCTGTTTTTATTTCCTACTTCATAATGTTGACAATCAGCAATCTCAGAGTCACAGATTTTTTTTTTTTTTATTCTCCATTCTATGGTGTCAAATACTGGCTCTGACAGGGTGGAAAGGGCGGCTGTGTAAGTGCAGTGGAGGTAGTTATTTGCTCCCTTGAGGGACAGTCTCTTCATGAAGAGTGACACTCTCCACTGAATATATTGGGGGCTCTAGTCATGCATTCAATTATCCATTCAACACATATTTAGTATAATAGCAGAGGCATACTAAAAATAAAAATATGTAACCGGCATTAGACCAGGTGCTGAGAGGAAAGCAAAGAACCAAATGATGTGTACTGCCCTCATG
This sequence comes from Rhinolophus ferrumequinum, assembly GCF_004115265.2. Taxonomy (NCBI): domain Eukaryota; kingdom Metazoa; phylum Chordata; class Mammalia; order Chiroptera; family Rhinolophidae; genus Rhinolophus; species Rhinolophus ferrumequinum. The sequence goes on from NC_046293.1 coordinate 76,616,971, forward strand.
AAGATTACTCTCTTGTGGGGTACAGGACATTAAATGTTTATATAAATACTTACGTATTATAATGTGTCTGAATGAAACATTAAAAATGCTTGTGTGAGGTAAACAATGAGGTCCCTGAGGAAATGACTTTTAAAATGCAACCTGAAGGATAAGTCGATATAAGCAAATGAAAGAGGAGAATGTCAGGAAGGCTTGCAGAGATTCCAGGTTGGGAGCTAGGCAGTGAGGTGGATATAACCGACGGGCAGGTGGTGATTTGTATGCTTAGCTTGTTATTCATGTACTCCGTTACCTCCGTTACGTTTCACAAATTATGACAGGTTTTTATGGAAAAAGCTTTTATGTTTTAGAAACTTTAACTGCACATTTTTTTCTGATTTTTTACAAGGGGCCCGTATTTTCATTTGCACTTACTCTGTTCACTTTATGTAGCCAGCCCTGGCTCCCTAAGCTATGTAGAGAGTGAATTAGATGAATATTCGTATACAGGCAGAAAGAACCTCCAAACAACCTCAGTGCTGCTTCTGTGCATTAGAACATTGGAATCTAATTTTCCCTGACTTGGGCTGCTACCTTCCAGAGAATATGCACATTGGCAAGGCCTTTGGTTAGGGCCTTCCTAGTTCTATATCTGCACCCAAATTTTTCAATCCGTGTGGTAATTCATTTAATTAACAATTCACTATTAGCCTCAAAATAATTTTCAAAAGCTTCAATATAACAATTTGTAAAACACCTTTCATAAAATGTTATATATGTTATTCAAATTGAATACAACTGAATTGAATTTTAAGATTAAGAACAGAAAGCAGATCAAGAGATTAGGGAGGGAGTTTATGAGATGGAAATAAATGCCACATATGTAAAATCCACTTGTGAATTCTATAGACGTATGAAGGGAACAGAGAGATGAAGGTGAAAACGAAAGGTGATATTGCTTTCATTTATGACTATATTTGCAAAAAATTAAATATTTCACGGTGAATATTTTAATACCAGATCTATCGAATAGACATCTTTCCGTGGATCTCATCATTTTCTGTCAAATGAGTAAAGAAAAATGTGTTTTTAGGATCCAGAAGCAAAATATTTTGGCATATTTTATAAATTAATGTTTGATATCTTTTATAAATTGCTTCTGAATCCTTAAGCTAAAGTCAAATAAAAACACTTTTAATTAGACATGTATTTGTTTTACTCCAAATTTTCTCTAATTCTATAAATATTAACAGTTATTTTATAGAATGCATTATTTTTTCAACAAGCATGTTTCTAAATAAAAATCGCTTCCTATGTTATGGACCACAAAGCAAGGCACAGCATATGTAGGATGTATTATAAATCGATGTTCACAGAAAGTGTAATTTTTGTATTCTTATTCCACAAGCCAAGGTATAGTTCTCCCTCTGTTTTTATTTCTCTTTAGACCAACAGAACAAGGTGGAATGACTCTTTTGTGATTGGATTTTAAAGAAAGGGATATTTCATTAAGTATAAGATAGTATGTAGACAAAAGGAACAAAACAAAGAGAAAATATATCAGGAAAAAGGGTAATAAAATAAAAAAATATTATATCACATGATTTCTAGGTTTCTTTTTGCTTATTCAGCAATTATTCTGTGCCTACTTTGATACTTCTTGGGGTAGTCACTTATGAAAAAACCACAAATAACATATTGATCCTGCCCTCAAGCCTTCCTGTCTAGTCAGAACATTGTGTGACAGGTCTTATAGCACATCCTGAAAAGTAGCATGCCTCATGCAGAGCACAGATCTCTCAGAAGGTTGTCAGTCGATACCAGCAACAATTTCTCCATATAAGAAGCAAAAATACAATATGATTTCAGAGGAATTAACAAGCAATTATAACGGCATAAAATGCATTTATTTGAAACCCGATTCATCTAAATAATCAAAATATGAAAGTAATAACATTTACTCACTTAAAGAACCTTTTAAAAGTATAAATATCAGAATTTTAAATAATGGAAATATCAACAGAGAAGACCTACTCTTAATCCACGTCCCTGACTCACTAGGGCGATTAACCCTTGTCATGCTCTCTATGAGATATGGCTGATGTACCCTCACCGGCCTTAAGCAGACCTGTGGAAGCGGCTCTCCGACCTGTTCATGCAATTCTGCTGCCTCCAGGTGATTTGAATGTGATCAGTGGACTACTGTGTGTGTTCCCCAAACGTTTTTCGTATTAGATAAACTTGTTACTTTAATTACAAAATACAATTAAATTCCTAAGCTGAAAAGAAAACTATATGTTATTTCTATGGTAACTAAATTGAATATTTTGGAAAGGTTTAGTAAAGATGAACTAATTTTAAAAATTGCTATCGAATTAGGGTGAGGTAAGAGTAAAAGTTTGAGAAAAAAGAATTTAAATAATTCCACATGTGCTTGCTTCAGTAGCATATAGGCTAAAATTGAAGCAATACAGAGATGACCTTGGCCCCTGTACCAGAATTACACAAATTTGTGAAGTGCTCCTTTAAAAAATAGTAATAAAATAATTCTGCGTGCAACTTGTTTTATATTGGGTCTTAAGTTCCTGGGTCTACTGTGAAGAAATCAGAGTAGAGTGCGTTGTAGTTAGTTTACATATCAAAGAACACTGAATTTTTTAATCAGTAAACTCCTATTTTTTTAAAAAAAAGCCTTTACCGTTCATAAATATTGAAAAATAAAATGTGCATTTTTATATTTTAAGATAATATAAAATATTTGAACAATCACGAATTTTTTATCTCTTATTTCAATCTTCCTTTTGAAATTAATCAATCATTTATTCATTACAATAACATCAGAGAAGAGAGTATTTTAGTAGAAATAAAGTTTAGTTTTAGACTTATACTCACGAGATAAAAATATTAAAGGGGGAATACATAATACATTTTAAAACATTGTTTTGTTTAAAATACATATTTCATCCAAATCTTCAGGGTAGTTTTAATTATGCCTTAAAATGGTAGACTGTCAAGTACCTCTTATTGATAAAATCATCTATCTACTGCTATTGGAAGTTTTCCCACCAATGTAGAATACACAATAAAAGATAATTATTAGCATTGAATATCCACAATTTTATATTTAAAAAGTATAACTGAAGTGAAAGCTAGTGTCAGCCTCATAAAATTTACATAATAGCTGGTTATACAGATTTAAATTACCTACCATACAGTAAGATATGCAGTATCTTTTCCAAGAACCAGACAATTCTTACTTTGCTTATGCTATCCTAATCAATTGAACACCAAATTCCTACTTGGTTGATTTCTTAATCTTCCCAGCATCTCATCTCCTATAACTGTTCCCCTCTGTTTTTTTCACATAAACCTAGATATGAAATAAGACATAGTCCTCACACTTTAGCTTGCTTTAGAAACAATGCAACTCCTTAAATGGCAGACTGCTGAACTCTTCCCACAGAGTGTCTGATTCAGTGGGGTAGGAGTAGGGCCTCATAATTTGTATTTCTAACAAGTTACTAAGTGGTATTGATAGTGTTGCTGCTCCATGCACACATTATTGAGAATCATTGGAATATTAGCCCTTTTATTTGATTTCCCCAAATTATTCATACAAAGAATTTGTTTGGTATACTCCATTAAATTCTGAAACAAAAGGCGTTTGCATTGCAACAGAATGGATAAATTAACACTGACTATTACAATTCTGATTTTACCAGATCCTTTGACCACATTATAAAGAATTTCTCTCTACACTATATTCTCTGTGGGCTTCCCTTTGCTGTATCTTGATGACCTCCTTTCCTTCTACCTTCTCCCCACTTGGCAGTTTGACCCAGTACCAAAATTCTTATTAACTTTATAAAGAGCACATTAATATTGTTTAGCAGTCTCTTTACAATCATTGCAGGGATCCTAACGCCCCATCCAAAATGAACTTTCATGGTATTTTGGGGGATGGGGAAGAGCCTCATAAAAAAAGTCTAGACCAGCTATTTTAATAACACTTTTCACTTTTCTATACATTGATAAAAGAGACCAGGTTTGTGCACCTTCAGTTGAAATGCTATTCTTATAATTAATGGCTGAGGAAGTGGTAAACTAGCATCTGCCTCTTCTTTCCTTGTGAACTCAGGGATAATAGGAAATAACTGACTCCCAGGTGAATGAAAGAGAGAAATGCACTTTTTTTTTTTTTTTTTTTGCTGTTATCATAGGGGTCGCACAAACAGGTAGAAAACTTGATTCAACTGGATCACTATGGGATTCATTAGTGCAAACATATTCATAAAAAATACAAAAATAATAACATACGAAGCCAACTGTGTGTGAATGAGCCAAGGGAAGAGTAACCTACAACATAACATGAACAACTTGCCACTAAGCTGAAGGCTGGGTAGCAAAGGTTACGTATATACATACATATACAAACACTAGTGCGTTGGAAGAGATGTGTTCCCTCAGATTGATGACATTACACTTGCAGGAAATAAGAAAAGGTGACACTTGGAAATTGAGGGAAATAAACCATAATCTCATATCCCAAATAAAGTAGCATTTTTATCTTGATTTAATTTATGAATGGGTAAGTGCATTTTGAGGTTGATTCCAATTATGTGTACGACAATAATTTCACTTTCTTACTGAGAAATACTTTAAATAATTTTAGACAGAATTTTAAAGTGTTTTAAATCATATTATAAATTTCTGGCCCAGTGACTCTTACCTATTTCCACCAGGGTTCCTCGGAGGAAAAGAGAGTGGACTTTTGCAGTAGGAGTTCCACAGGCAAAATCAAATGCAGCAAGAAGCATCATATTCCTTTAGAAATCCCATGCTATGTCTTAAATTTTCATAGTAATTTGATATTCTGCTGCCTAACATATTTGTTTTCTACTTAATGTTAATTTAACCAGGAAAAGATAGACTTAGTTTGTTCTTACCTTGAGAGCAATCTTGATGCTGAGTTGCAACCAAAGGTGTATCTTCCTGTCAATGTACTGGGAAAGCAGTTTAAGTATTTACTGATGTCTCTCTCAGATACCACTAATTGGATATCCTAGCCGTATTGTAAATGAATAAATACATTTGCCAGATTTTGTTCTCTCTCACAGTCTGTAGTTCACTTCTTCCTCCAGATGTAAAAATTCACTGAAGTTAATTACCCAACACCATTCAGCTGGTTTGCAGCTTGTTGGTGAGAGATTCGCGAAGAGATCAATCAATGCCCTAGTTGTTCTCTCCTTTCAAATAATCTGCTTCTTTGCAACATTAATTACAAGAACAATATCATTTTTGAGACTGGACTTGTATCTTCTTTATTATTTTTATTGGCTTGCAACTGGAATATTTAGATTTGGATTCAAATTCCTTAATATTAATCCAGTCTGTCCCACTTACTAAGTGTGTAATTTTGGGTAAATGTCATAATTTTTTTCAACTTCCTGTTTGTTCTTATATGAAAACAGAGGTAATTTAACAGGACCCTCAAATTTATTAATAAATATAAAAATGTTTGTAAGGTAAAATACTAAATAAATATGTTATTATTTTAAAATATTATATGGCAATACAAGAGCAATCACATAAATATGAAAGTATGGAAATATAAATTACCCATGTATTTTCTGAAGTATATTGGTGCTTAATGGAATTTTAAGAGTAGTGTTTATATCTAAAACAGAAAAGAGAAAATCTTGACATAATGCATGAATGAGAATAATAACAGTATTTAAGTAGTGTTGCCTATTTCAACCTGAAAAAAAACAAAGCATTTCACCATCTGCAATATTACATAATTTAAAAAAAATCATAATCCTTATAGATTTAAATAAGATGTATTGAATATCAGAAGTCAAAATAACTTAGGTTAAGATATATTTTTTAAAACAATATTTTAAAAATTGTTTTTAATTGGGGAATGTTGGATATTGGAGAACAGTGTGTTTCTCCAGGGCCCATCAGCTCCAAGTCATCGTCCTTCAATCTAGTTGTGGAGGGCGCAGCTCATTGGCCTATGTGGGAATTACACCAGCAACTCTGTTGTTCAGAGCTCACGCACTCTTAAGAACTGAGCCATCCAGACGCCCCTAGGTTAAGATATTTAAAAAACACACATTGAGATTATTATTTTAATTCATAGAATTTCAACACATTTCTTCTAGTAATATCTACTGATTTTACATCTATCAGCTTGTTGGTGGAGAGCTTTCTCATGTCTGGAATCACGGGGTGGAATTGTTGAGTTGCAGATAACTGGGCTCTCCTGGGCATTTCTGACTCAATACATCTGGCTTAAATTGATAACAAGGTCCCACGTGATGCTGCAACTGTTGGTTTGGGTACTACACTTTGAGGACCACTGATATGAAGTTTGATGGATTTATAATGATGAAGCAAAGCACAAAGGAATGGCTATTGAATGTTGTAAAAAATCTCACACCTATGCTCAGTGTATACGCACTGTGATCTTAGAGGGATATAGTATATGTTGCTTATTCCTCTCAATAATAACACAACAGGTATGTAGTCTCAAGAAGGACAGTTTACTTAGACTACACAATGTTTCTTGTGAAATGGAAACTGTGTATACAAATTGCTGAGAAGATTTCTGGGGGAAATATTGCAAATGTTGGTTTTGCTTTGTATTCTTCTTTTTAAAATATCTTGTTTTCTGTGTTTACACATCAGTTGTATACATCAATGACTTTGGGCTCAAGAACACTATTATTCTAAGCTTATACTTTGGTGTATTATAGGTTGGGATATAGAGTAAGCTACTATAAGAAAGAAGCTTAAAAATACAGTGGTATAAATAAACCAGAAGTCTGTGCCTCCCTTACTTTAGAATCTAAGTGTGGGTTGGCTGGCTCTGGCTTGTCACTCTGTGCTTCTGGGCCATCCAGCTCAGCACACACTGGCAAAAAAGACTTTCATTTCTGTCTATCGACGGGTGCATCTGCAGTGGTTTTCAGGACAGAAGAGGAAAAAGTGGAGTCAGGACATACAACATATCTTTAAGTTGAAAATGACCAAGAAATCATACACATCACTTCTGTTTATATCCCATTGTCAAGAACTTTGTTGTGTAGACACACCTGACCTGACGGCATGGGAAGCTAGGAAATATGCCCAGCTCAAACCCTGGAAGTCTGGGGAATTTGTGATGGGGGAGAGGGAGGATAGAGTCTACTACCTAAAGGGAAAAGGTGAGAATGCAACCTGAGGGACAGTTTAACAGTATCTACCATATTTCCCGAAAAATAAGATCTAGCCAGACAATCAGCTCTAGTGCGTCTTTTGGAGCAAAAAATAATATAAGACCCGGTCTTATTTTACTATAATATAAGACTGGGTATTATATAATAATAATATAATGTAATGTAATATAATATAATATAATATAATATAATATAATATAATATAATATGTACAATACCTGGTCTTATATTAATTTTTGCTTCAAAAGACACATAAGAGCTGATTGTCTGGCCAGGTCTTATTTTCGGGGAAACAGGGTACTTCATGTGGGATCGGACTAGATGAAATAAAGCAATTCCATCTTTAGTGGAAATAAAAGTCCTTGGGTAGACTTAATGGAGCCTTTAAAGAATTTCTGAAGGAGATTACTTGCCTAAGGAAGATTGCAGTATTTTAAATTTAAAATTCCAGACATGAATGAATGGCCTGATTTATTTTTAAAGAAAATAACTTAATTTAAGAAAAGACAGAGTAAGCTTCTTGTCTTTTCCTGGGTGGGAAGGTAGTATGTTTTTGTGCATGGGTATGTATTTAGGAAGTTAAAGGAGAGAACAGTGATACTGTTTTGTAGTATTTTCCATTTCATTTATGACATAACACAATGCATATATCTACTAATAAAGAGAAAAACTTTTATTTTATTTCATTATTGATAATTAGAAATTGACATTGTAGCAGAATTTTAAAGACCCTCTTTTTCCTTATTTATTTTGTGTTTAAATATGTGCTAGGAGACTTGAATTAAACCAAGCATTGTTGCAGCTCTAAAACATAAAACAGCCTAATCACCCTTAATTTTGCTTAAATGAATGCCCTGCTCAAGTTATTTTTATTACTTCTCTCTACTGTGCTTTGTTTTCTCAGTGTGCTTGCTCCTACCTTTCATCCTTGTTCCTTTGAAAAGATTAATTTAGATGTACAATAAAGAAACTGTTTTTAATATGTTTTATATGTTTTACTAAACTAAGGTAAGCTGGTATTTACAGACACAATGACCTCTTTTCCACTGAGAAAACAAAGAATCATGTTAATAGAACAAGTCCCTGAAATATACAGTCTGTTCTAAAGGATACTTGGTTCTAGGAATGAGTATGTGATTTCTTCTGAGAAAGTCATAGGACATTTATATATCAAAATAATAAACACTTGTCTCAACTCAACTGTTATGTCTTTGTGGAACTGCAGGACATAGATCAGCTCCTTCCATATGTATAAACTTCCTACTGCGACATCTAACACTCAGCGTGCTTTAACACTTACAAACTCCAGAGGTAGTGACAGTTTTCTGTATTTACATACAATATTCCATTAACAAAATCTTGTTCTACATATGTGGAAAGCTGAGATGAAAGCTGAAGCATCAAGGCAAGATGTGACTCACATAGTACTATGAGTCGTGTGACAGATTGGGAGTAATGTTGTGATATATTTTATCATATAAAAAGCTGGAAAGCTGACTACAGAGACTATGATGGCATTACCCTGCTCTCCATCACTGGCAAAACTCTGGCTGAACTCTCTGTAGAAACTACAGAAAGCATTGTTAACCATTCCCTTTCAAATCATGGTAAAATCCAAGCCAGCACATTAGACATTAACTTTGCAATAGATTCTGCATTCACTTTGGGAAGAAACTCAAATAATTGGTCAAATCTAGGAACTATGTGTCATCATTAGAAAACTCAATCAAACATTCCTTTTCAAATCTTGATATAGGAATGTGATAAAAAATGGAACAACAAACCACTCAAAACAAGGAAATGTATTGAGTTTGGTGATGTGGAAAATGTTGCTGATGATGCGGTAAAGTATCATAATGAGTTGCACAGTATTAGTTACAGCTCACATCCAAGCATATAACATATCTTTAACAATAATCACTTCTAATTAAGTATCAAGCCATGAAACACTGTGTTTATCTAATTAATCAACCCATCTCACATGTATAGTGGGGAAAAGGTGAAGCCAATTTCTTCAAATTTAAGAATGATTTGTGGTGACTGAATAATTTCATATCTGATTGCAACTATAAATCAACTCTTTTAAATCCAGAATTTTTCTTTTAAAATATCACGTTTTACAATTGTTAAAATAATAATAATAACAATAATAATAATTTAATTGGTAAAATTAAGAATATTATTCCAACTATGAATATTATATAGTTAAAAAGCCTTTAAACAACTATTGTTTCTAATAATACAATATTATCCAAGGTACCCATATCTATATTTTAAAGAACTAATCAGGAAAAACAGTAAACTGCAATGCTGAGATAACCAAGGGACAAATTTAATGATATTGCATAAAAACATTATGGCATCAATATTTCTGTGTAATGAATGATCTGTTTGGTATATGAGGTGTGATTAGACAGTACAGTGAATGTTTAAATAATAAAAAAGTTATAGTAAAACACACATTGCCATTAATCCCTCTCAAAATACTCCCCCTCACTTCGAACACACTATTCCATCGTTCTTGCCATTTTCTGAAGCAGTTCTGGAAGTCCTCTTTCATGAGTGTCTTTAATTGTGCTGTCATGGCTGCCTCAATGTCCTGAATGGATTCAAAATGTTTACATTTCATGGTCATTTTGACTTTGGGGAAGAGCCAGAAGTCACATGGTACCAGATCCGGTGAGTAAAGTGGATGAGGACACACAGTAATGTTTTTATTTGACAGAAATTGCCATATACCAGAATTGATGTAACATTATCATAATGAAGGATGATTTACGGCATACTTAAAAACACACCTTCTCTCAACCATAGCTCACACCCAACTGACTGCACGAAACAAGTAGAAACGTGTCACTCACTGATACTAAGGTTCAATGTGCCATTTCCCATATTGAAGATCCTTGCTTTTCCGTTGGATGGCACTTGGCAGCAGCATTCACCCTATGTTTTGATCACAATGGAAAGGCTCCTGGCACAGCAATTTCTGTCAAATACAAACATCACACTCTGTCCTCATCCACCTTATTCACCGGATCTGGCACCGTGCAACTTCTGGCTTTTCCCCAAAGTCAAAATGGAATGTGAATGTTTTAAATTGATTCAGGAATTCTAGGCAGCCATGACAGTGTAACTTAAGACATTCATGAAAGAGGACTTCTAGAACTGCTTTAGAAAGTGGCAAGAATGATGGATAAATGTGTTTGAAGCAATGGGGAGAATTTTGAGGGGGATTACTGGCAATGTGTCTTTTACTGTAGTACATTTTTTTTTTATTTAAACATTCACTGTATGTTTTGATCACACCTCGTATAACTCGTACCCAATCTAGAATGTATTCCTAAATCAGAAGGAACTGGGGAATACTCTCTTCCATTGTTGCAACATACTCATATGAAGGTGAAGAAGAAGAAGAAAAAGGTGGAGGAAGAGGAAAAGAGAGAAGACGGTGAGAAGGACAACACAGAGGCTGAAGAGGAGGAGGAGAAGGAGAAGGAAAATAAAGAATCAAACTAAAGAGAAGAGAGAACAACAGAGAACTATTGAAAGCTCCAGTGTCACAGAAACAGTAAAAACAATCTATTAATAAATGGGAGGCAATAAAATGCCTAGATCTGCCTGATCTAGGGAAGTGAAAAATATTTAACTATCCATGTGTTAAGAAGTTTGGAATGAATTTGAATTACTGTCTTGGGAAGGAAGTCTCCTTACAAGAAGAGTTGTGATATCTATCATATTTAGGCATCTATTAAAATATAGTGAACCATTACCGAATTCAAGTAATATAAGCAATATTTAAAATCATTAATATTTAGTGAGCATTTTATATGTTCTAGTCTCTGTGGTCAGTGCTATAAGTGTATTACTTAATGCCATAGGAAGTAGGAAACTCAATGGGGCAAAGTTCCGCAAGAGAAAAAGAAGCCTGACTAGACTTTTCTGAGGGATGATTAACATGAAATCTAGAGGCTGAGCAGGAGTTATGGAATGAAAATGGCTGAGCAGTCTTTGCAGAGGGAAATAATACAGTATTGACAAAGATCATGTAGTCATGGGGAACATGCTTTCTGTAAGGAACTGAAAGGAAGCTATTTACTTGAAGCAAATTGACCTAAGGAAAGAAAAATGTGTGAGAATAGAAAAACGTTGTTACAGGCTGTAGAAACATGAATAGTCTCTGCACTTAAAATCTTATCATGTTTTAGTAATACAAGATAAGAAATAACAGGTTTTATTCTAGTTGATTGTGTGTGCCCCTTTCTATGCCATAAGAAAAATTAACGACAAAACATAAATCTTTCCTCAGAAGATTCTTTCATAGGTTTAAATACTTGCTTAATATCCCAATGGTTGTTTTTCAGTACCTACCTTATAAAAACATAATTATTTCAGTTTTAACTAATTCATATGAGGATTTTCTTCCATATTTGGATCCTTGCCCCTAACCATCGACCATGCCTTTTTTATTTGTCTATGTTGTATAACTGAGTTTTACTCCCTTTTTCCTGTTAATAAATTTCCTGGTCCATGAAATCATTAGTATTAATAATATGTCTGGCATTTACATTTAATATTCATAAAATAGCACTTATCTAGACAACAAGGGCATTTCACCAAGTAAAATTACGCTTGGGAAGAACTAATTAGTCACCTATGATGAACTTTGAAGGTAAGTAGTATATCTGAAGATAACAATTTTAAATGGGAAACATAGCATATAGAAAGTAAGAGAATGAGAATAGGTATAATAAAACTGTAGGAGAATGAGGGAAAGAGCAAATATGACAAAAACTGAGACCAGCCAAGGCGAGAACCTCAAGGACCTGTGATGAACCTCAAGGACCTGTGACTGAAACTAATGTCAAAGGATTAGATAAAGCCAGTTCATCACCTCTGCACACAACTAATCCAATCTAAATATATTTCTTAATTCAACCAGTTCATTGAATTTTTCAGGTTCCCAGTAAAACCAAACATGAACTCAAAGTGAGTTACAACAAGTATAGACAACAGTGAAGAGTGATAAGAACACAAAGGAAATGATAAACAAACATTATTACATTTATCAGTATTTGGGCACGGTGAAAGATAGATAGTAGATAGTAGATGACCAATTGTTGGAGCAACAGCTGCCTATTTCAAAACTATTCTGATAAAAAGTAATCCACTATTAAATGGTGTGATTGAAATGACAATGATGATTAGGATAACTGATGATGATAACACTGAAGGAGAGAATGAGAGAAGATGTCACTTGAAATTAATATTGGTTATGTTCTTCTAGTAAGTTAGAAGAATTTCAGGCAGATTAAAACATAGAGACAATTATTTTGATGATTACTTACCAATTAGGAATACGGAAATTTCAAAGTGTTGGTAGCGCTACTACCACCACCAAATCCCCCTCTCTCACTACCGACAATCTGCCTTATCCAGTAGAGCATCTTATGCAATACAAATTTTTATGGTTATACAGAATTAGCTGCAGATATGTTAAAAAATGCATACTGTGACTCAGCAAGTGCTGGGAGAAGCTGAGTTCTGTATTTTTGACAAACTTCCAAATGATGCTTATGGTGCTCCTCGAAGTACCAGACTTTGAATAGGGAAGCAATAATGCATACTCCAATTTCCATGACTGCATCAAAATAGCATAATGACTGACATCCATGGTTCTGTTGTGAACTCTGGGTGGAAAGCAGATAGGTAGGAATAGAATTCTGACCAGTATCACACTGTTCCGAGGCCCAGAGCACCCCTAGAATATAAGAACAAGTGGAATGAGAACATACTCCAGCTTACATCGAAGAAAAAAAGGGCTGATACAAGATCAAAATTTAGATGTCACAAAGGTTCTTTCCCTATTTTCAGTACTTGGTAATGTCCTCCAGAACCAGATGTAATCACAGATCAATTCCTGGTCTGTTGTGCAGGAGACAACCATCTAACCTTTCTTATTCTTCAAAGTTCAGCTATGCAGGTCACATCACCGTGGCCTAGATCGATCCTTTCCCTCCTCACATTTGTAGCATTTAGAGTGTGTATCACATATTCAGACACCAAATGCTATAATATCTTTTATTACCTTTTCCTTGCTTCCGTCATCTCTTCTCCACAGGTGGGTTGTAAGCTCAGTGATGACCAAGTCATAGCCTTCTTTTGTTTTCCCCATACCTGCTAATACTATGCTCCGAGGGCCTCATGCTAGATTAGGATAGGAATAAATACTCTGGTAATGAAATATTTTGGTGTAATCCTTTTAAAAAATATTTTAGCACTGTTTTATGGAATAAATATGGTTATTGTCTTTTCCACCTGCATTTAAAAGCCCATAAATAGGGAGATCTAGGAAAAGGATATTTTCATAACAACATTTTCTCAGAAGGGGTTAGGCTTGTTTCAACATTTATTTCAATTTACGTGAACTTGGATTCATTTCCATCTTTTCAAATGTGAACAAAATATATCTCGCTGATGTCATTTTAAAATAATTGATAAATGTCTTAGTGAAGCTTTTTAAAAGTACACTTCTTTGACGTAGCAATATTGAGTGATATAGTTTCACTGCAAAATAAAAGATGATATAAAAGATGATCATATTCCTTACATAAGCAATTATTTTTTAAAAATGTATTTATATATAATTTACTACGTCTAAACATTTAAGAAAATCAATCTTTAAAATATTTTATTCATACAATGAATAATTTGTTAAAAATGCTTAGCTAAAGTATGTTTAAAAATGTGTTTTCTTTAAATCATTGTAAAGCTTAAAGTTCTAAACAAAGGGAAAATTGATTATTGATCAATTTGTTAATAGATTGTCAGTTCTGCATTATTATTATTAAAATAATTGAAGCAATCATTTTCAAGCAGAATCCCATTTTCTATATGCATGCAATTCCTAAATAAATACTGAAAATAGTTAACATTATCATTATACTTAGGAAAACGAGACACTCTTCAGCTTTATTGCTCACCTCTTAATAGTCTGCACACCACTATAAAGTACTTGAGTGCATGCTGGATAGCAGAGGGTAATAGTTCTGGTTTACATCTCAGGAAGGTTAATAGGTCTTCAGACTTCATTTAGCACCACATTTTCAGACCATCATAAGTTTTAAACTTACTTCCATGCTGACAGTTTAATGTTTGAATAAGCAAAGAGTTAACTTTCTTTTAACTTCTAAACCTTGGGACCTCTCTCTTATAGCTATAAAATTGACATTTCAGCATGATTTTTTTTTCATGATATGTCCTTCAAATATGCACATATTACAATGTCTAAAACAGCTGTTCATGTTTACATTAAAGATCTTTCAAAATATATTTTTTTTTCCTTTAGGATGCCATTTGTACAGAGAGGAAAATAAGCAAATTAACTGTTCTTTTATTTTTTTTCTTTCCATCCTTCCTTCCCCCATTTCTCCTTCCTTCTTTTCTTTTCTCTCTCTCTCTCTTTCTTTCTGATTTTTCTTTCATTTCATTTTTCCTTCCTTCCTTCTTTTCATACTTTTTTCTAAAGTACTTCAAAGTAACTTTAGTGGTTATTTAAGTAGAGTGAAGAATGACAGCAGTTTAAATCTACACTGTGCCTTTAATTCTTGTCAAGGTTGCACAGGCATATATCAGAAGTGAAATGTTCTACTATATATCATGCTTAACCAACTAGAGGTCAAAGAACTAAATCATTGTATTCGTGAAAGTAAAATATTGTGCTTTCCAATTGCCTTCACTTTGGGAGGCCTCACTTCCAATTACCAAAGTGACCTTCAAGTGATGTTGACCACTTTACAATAAAATTTATTACAATTGTGACATTACAATACAAAATAAGAAATGACATAGGTAAAATAATTGTGAAGATGGTAGTAAGAATTTTTTAGACTCAGGTAATTTTGGATTCAATTTTCTGCTCGGTTTTTTTTTTTTCCTGATTCTTTATATTGCCTTTGCCAATCAACTGTTTATATACTGTTTATAATATTGTACCACTGTTTAAATGTATAAGTTTCATATCTTAAAGTTCTTAATATAGAGTCATGGGTGTCTAAGGATTTACAGCTTTTGTAGAAAGATTTTCTACATAGTATATTAATATTTTGTATATTTTATTAATGTGGGGGGAGAAGAGCACTTATAAATTCAAAGTTCGACGAGGAAATATTACGTCAATGTTCCATAGCATTAATTTGGAACTTCCTTATAATACAATTCCAGATGTCAGTAAGAGGTGAAAACTAATCGTTATCATGTGCCTACTATCTGCTAGAACGATGAAAATGAATAATTACTTCTCTGCTACAGGAAAGAACTTACTGAGGTTCTTCTCAAGTGCTTTATTGTTTACTCCTCAGAATAACCCAGGATTTGTTAAAGAGAAACACATCTCAGAGAAATCAGGCAACTGTG
This sequence comes from Rhinolophus ferrumequinum, assembly GCF_004115265.2. Classification (NCBI taxonomy): domain Eukaryota; kingdom Metazoa; phylum Chordata; class Mammalia; order Chiroptera; family Rhinolophidae; genus Rhinolophus; species Rhinolophus ferrumequinum. The sequence continues at coordinate 76,632,585 of NC_046293.1, forward strand.
TCAAAATCACATAGCCAGGAAGGGACAGAATTTGAAAGTGAGGCTGGATTGCCTGTCTTCAAAATATTTCCACTGTATGTTTTTACGACTGGTAGGGGGCCAAAAATCAACTCTTGTCTGCTGCTTTTACTTGCAGATGAGGACACTGAGGTCCAAGTGGTACCAAGACTTGATGAATCTCAAAAAAAAAAATGTTTCCTTTAGTGATCTTTTCACTACTTTAGTCTTTTTCTCTCATATCACATTTACTATGAGCTCATCATTTACTTAATGGAAACAAGGGGTCATGCTAAGGCCAGGTCCATTCTGAAGATTATATGACAGAACTCAAAGTATTCACTTTACATAGAAAATACTTAATGCTACATTGAGAAATATATTGTAAGACCTAGATTATTTTTCTGTGAATGTTTTTGCTATGTAAATTACATCCATGCAAGCCTAGGAGTAAGTGGATAATGGGTAATTGCTGTATAGATAGTCTAAAGCATTAGAGGAAGAAACGATTTCTACTTGTTTTTGTAATTGTCATTTTTGAAATTATCTTTTATCAGAATTACTACAGTTTTGATTTCAAAGAGTCAGTATAAAAATATATACCCACTGTTAAAAAAAAAATTGCACCAAACATAAAATATAGAGTAAATATTGAACCTCCTCTTTAACTTTCAGCCCAGATTTATTGCCCTGGTTAACTACGGTTGACAATTTTGTATCCTTACAAAATGTTTGCGCTTTATATTTAGGCCAATAGATAGATATCGAAACATTATATTGATAAAAAGAATTAGTACACAAATTCAATGAAAACATAAAAAATAATAGCAAAAAAAAAAAAAATCCAAGAGAGGAACCAATACAAGTACAAAAGAAGATGGTAGACTTAAAAACAAAACAAAACAGTGGTTAGTAGATTAAATGTGAAAAGCCTAAATTCTTTATTTTTAATGAAAAGGGTTTTCAGACTCTGCTAAAAACTAAATCCAATTATATGCTGTTTAGAAAACACAAAGAGCTTAGGAAACTTGAGCATTGCAATATAGAAAACACACACAAAGTTAAAAAACTAATAGAGGATGTATTTTAGAAAATATTTTAAAGACAATTTAGAATATAAGGCTAGAGAGAGAGGGGGAGAGAGAAAGAGAGAGATCTAGCCAGTCCTCTTGTTTGTAAAAACCCAACAGAAATGTGTACATATGATTACCAAAAGCCATATGTTACAATGTTCATGGTGGCATTCTTCATGAGAGCCCCAAACCAGGAACAACTTAAATGTCCACCAGCAGGAGAATCGATAAATAAACCTCACAACTGTAATAATGAACAAAAGAAGCCAGACACAAAAGAATCCATGTAAATTAAAAAAATAAAACTTGAATCCATTCTATGATATGATGATGATTACCTTTCAGAAGAGGGGTGGGTAGTAAGTATTTGGGGAGTCTGAGGGGGCTTCTAATGCTGGTAATGCTCTATTACCAGGTCTGGGTAAGTTACAAGGGTGTGTGTGTTCACTTTGGGATAACTCTTCAAGCTGTATAGTTACAATTTATTCATTTTTCTATATGTGTGCTATACTTCAATTTTATTAATGCAATTCCAAGTTAAAAACAATTAGAGCTAAAGAGAAACATATTATAATGATGAAGTGTTTAACTCTTCAGAAAGATAAACCAAATTAAAATTTCTCTGCATCTAAAAACACAGCCTTTAAAAAAACAAAAACTTAAGGGAATATAAGGAAATAAAGAAAAATCAACAATCAAACTATAATCTTGCTCAACAATAGATGAGAGAAAACTTCATAATAGCAGAAGGAAAAAAACTTTACTAATACTATAGAAGGTTTGATGAACTTAGTAAAACAAAGTCTGAGGAACATCTTTAGAATTCTACCCCTTACAACTAAAAATTTTCATTTTTTTCCAAACACATGCAAACACACATAAAAATTGATTATATGCTAGGCTATAAAATAAGTTTCAACAAATTTCAAAGGATTGTGAAAAATTACACAAAATATTTACAAATCACAATGTAAGTTAGAAATACACAATACGATATAACTATGAACATCGCTATATGTTTGGAAAATTTTAAATCTAAGTAATACGTGGGTCAAAGAAGAAAGCATAATACAAATAAGAAAATATTTTGAATGGAATTTTAATAAAAACGCTATATATGTCTTGTGGGTTGCATCTAAAACTGTATTTAATAGCAAGTTATGGCTTTAAAATTAACATTGGAAGAGAATGAAGCTGAAAAGTAACAAGCAAATTGATCACCTTAAAAAGTCTGAAAGCAAGCACAAAATAAATGAACACGCAGAAGGAAGGAAATAAGAACCTAACTGTGGAAATTAATAAAACAAACAGAAAAATAAAATAGAGAAGATAAATAAGAAGCAAAAATTACTTCTTTAAAGACTATCAATTTGCCATAATTCTGGCAAATTTAATTAAGTATAAAAAATAAATATCAGGAGCAAAAATGTGATAATTACAGATGGTGCAGGCATTAAACAGCTAATTAAATAATACAAGGTCCTTGCTCTTTCATGCACCACGATTTGTTTCAAAATTACAGTAATTAAAAGAATGGGTATTAGTGCAGCGATTAAAAAATAAACCAATTTAATATGTAGAGAAAGAAATAGTTCCACACATTTCTCAATGTGTGACTTATGAGAGGGAGACTACAAAGCAGTGCAGAAAAGACAGCATTTTCCATTAATTATGATGTAACAGAATAATATGTAGTTATTAAAATAAAGAAAACAATGTTTTCTACTAATATGAAAGACCTCTGAGATATGTTATTAGAAAAGAAACAATGTGCAAAACAACATTATAGTATGTTACATTTTATGTAAAAGTAGATACAGGGAAGAATCTATATATTTTCTTCCTTAAGCATTAAAATTTTCTATAGAAGATTATACAAGAAACTAATGTCTATGGTTACTTATTGGGGCAGGAGGAAAAAGGTAGGTAGTTCAAAAATTAAATACATTAAATAAATGAATTTGTCACTAGCGTAAGAGGATATCTATATGGGGTGGGGGGGGGAATAAAGTGAAACTAGACCCTTAACTCTCAAAACTCAATTCTAAGAAGATTATAGGCCTAAATGTGAAAAGCAAAATAAAAAACTTGTTAGAAAATAGCAAGAGAATATTTTAATAACATTGGTTTAAGGAAAATTTCTTAAATAAAAACAAAAAGTATTGATATAAAAGAAAATGATAAATTAGACATAATTAATAAATTATATTCATCCTAAGATAACATATTAAAGAGTGAAAAAATAAGCCATAGAGTAAACAATGATATCTGCATTATATATTATAAACAAACAGTTAGTATCTGAAAAATATGAAGAATTCCTATTGTTCTGTGCTTTAAAAACAGTTAAATAAAAATGGGGATATATCCATTTTCTTAACACTTGGGCATATTCTATTAAATTTGAAAGTGCACAAGTTCTACATTAAAGTATTTTCATCTTAGATGTGTAATTGAGAGAAAAACATGAAAAAGTACATCAGAAGATAGCTTTACAATTTGAATAACCGTCAACAGAGATCATATACTGTGTCACTCAAAAGAATCTATATGTATTTAAATAGAAAGCACTCCAAAATATGTTTTTGAGTAAAACTAAAAATCACATTTATTAGGAATGTATTGAATGATATTGAGAAAACTTAGAAAAGTTCTTAATATTTTTTATTTGTATGCCTGAATGCACATAAATGCTCTGATATATCACACTGTGTGCACGCGAAAGGGCAATATGGTTATTATCAGGAGGAGACAAGACTGGACTGAAAGGACGTGATAATCCAAAAGTTTACCTTTATTTATAATGTTTTTACAAATTTTAGGAGGAATGCTTTCTGAAATTACTTATGCCGTTAAAAAGTAATTTCAAATAAAAGTAAATGAAAATAGAAACATTTCTGAGAAACACTGGTTTTCATTGCCTAACATTTGGCAACTTATTTTAGGTTTCATTGGGCCATTTGTACTTTTTATTCGAATTCTCATTTAAAAATTGAAACCAAATCACAAAATTAGATTGTAACAAAAGAATTCAATTTAAAAGACTTGTGAATTGCCAGTTCCACTAAATTGTACCGCTTTAACCATTGAAATAGTACTTCTGAAGTAATTTGCAGGAATAATGAAGAATATCTATTCAGGGATTTTGAATTAGTCTGAATTAACAGATAAACTGTCTTTCCACTAGGTCTAAATTCTTGTTTAATGTTAACCAGATACATGAGAAATAAATGAGAAAAAATAAAACTAAGTTTAGTTACAAAATGTAGAGCTAAATTGAAAAAAAAGTTTGAGACTATCAAATAAAAACAAAGATCAACTGAAATATTAACTTCAAATGAATATTTGACGTGTATTACAAAATAAATCACTGTCTCTTTCAAAAACTATTTTATTACAGACTATAAAAAAGTCTGCCATATATTTAAAAACAAGGTTGTATTGAATATCATTATATCACAACCTCTGAAGTTGTTTTTTACCCCCTACGAAAAACAAAACAAAACGCCATTAACACTAAAGATTCTCCTTAATCAAAGAACAAATGCTTAATGGAAAATAATAAACTGCTTCTGTAACTAACGTTGGCTGAATTCGAAAGTAGGTGATTTCTATTAGTGTTTCTGACTTCTGGTTCTATTTTTGAGGAACTATGGTGCAATTTCTAAATGTGCTTTGACAGACTAGTCCACATTCTTGGTCCCCTTGGAATCTGGTAGGATTTTTGTTCTTGGTGGTGATAGTGGTGGTTTAGGTCTCAAAAACAAATCACCATCACCATCCCCTACCCTCCACCCCCAAATCTTAGTAAAAATAGTACCAGGAGAGAAAGGTGGGGGCAGGGAGAGAAAATTAGCACATTCATTATCTAACAAGTAAGGCACATTTTTAATAAAATTCTCGGGCCTACCTAATATCTTGTTTGCATAAAGTCCTTATAAACAAAAGCTTTTGTTTTCACATATAAAGAACATTTATAAAATATAAAGTTTATAAAATATTGGATAAAGAAAACTAAAGTCTCTCTCTTTCTCTGCCTTTCCTCAATTATTATTCTCCTCTTTATTAAAAGGATTAAAAAATGTTTCATTTTTGATTATTTGGAGGATAAACTGAAAGAGGTATACACACACACACACACACACACACACACACACAATAACTAAATTCAGAAATTAATAGACTTGCCTTAATTACATTTTGGGAAAATTTTATTAGAATTTGTCTTTTTAAACAAACTAATAGAGATCGAAACTTTTCTGAAATTATAAATAAGGGGAATATTAAGAGTATAACAAAGATGTAGTTTTAAGGTTCAAAAATTATTGGGGAAAAATGTGTACCCCAAATGTACAGTAAGGATGAACTATTCACTGCCAAAAACTTGGAAATAGGATAAATTGTTGATTAAACACCATTTTTAAGTTAAATTTTAATTCAAAATTCTCACGTCAATTAAAAAAAAGAAATAATTTCCTTGTTTCATGTTATGTAGGCCACAGCAAATCTAACTATATTTTGATTTCATCTTTTAACCAGTTGCTTTTCAACATTGGGAAAATATGTCTAGACATCTTGGTCAAATCTTATGGCAGATTTATTCAATTGATTCAATACAACATATAAAAATTAGTCAATTTATTTTTAAAACAAGACACTTTAATTCAGAATACTGATTAAATTTAGCTAATATGTTAATAATAATTTCGCACTGAAACAAAACTGTAATCTAATAAATCAAGGTGGTAGAAAGAGCATAAGCCTTGTAGACAGATCTAAATTTGGGCTATTCTCTCCCACTTACTGGTTGTTTGATCCTAGAAAATGGATCCAATCTTTCTCAATTTCTTGTTACCTGTAAAAAGAGAAATTGAAATGTACAGTGTAGTTGTTGTGAGAATTGAATGAGACATTTGGGTAAAGTGATCAGTCTATGACTGGTCTATAGGGGAATTTTACTAATTATGCTCTTTGTATTCTTCTCCCTCTTTCTTCATATATATATATATATATATATATATATATATATATATATATATATATATTCTTATAATTCAAAATTCAAAAGAACAACAAGACAAAGGCAAAGCATCTCTTTATCCCCCTCCTTGATGGGTACTGATGTAACCCGTTTCTCGCGAGACTTCTAGAGACTTTATGCACATACAAGCAAGCCCATCTATATGTTCTTTTTATTATTTTGTACACAAAAATAGTGGTAAACCGTACACACAGTTCAGCCTTTATTTTTCCCTATAAGGATATCTTAGAGATAGTTTTATGATAAACAATGAAAGACTATCCACATCTTTTTTTTTTTTTTTTTTTTTAACGGAGGGCACAACTCACAGTGGCCCAGGCGGGGATCGAACTGGTAACCTTGGTGCTACCAGCACCGCACTCTAACCAACTGAGCTAACCGGCCACCCCAGATTATCCATATTCTTATGACAGCAGAGAAAGGAATAGCGTCTGCTTCTGTTGTCCAGTTGATATTTACAGCGTTTCTGCGTAGTGAGGCTATGCCTGGTGGTGAAGATCAGATAGACCAGAGCTTGAAGCTCAGCTCTGCCGTCTGGAGGAAACTCGTGTTCACATATACTAAAAGGGGTATGATTCCAGCAACGCCTTTTGAATTGTCACCACAGTTAACTAAAGTAATGCATGTCAGGGTCTTAGCCCTGTGCCTAGCATAAAGTAGGTGTTCAAGAATGGTGACGGCTATAGCAAGCATTATTAATTATAAAAATAATCTTTATCACTCAGTGTTGTGTCAAAGGATGAGGATTGCTGGAAGTTGTGACACACATATCCTGTTGAAACTGACATCTGTTTAGAAATTGCTGTCAAACTACTCCCCTCTTATGGAATAGTAAGCAGTGATTATTCTACCAGATCCTCAAGCATGTTTTAATCAGCATTTTGGAAAACCTTTCCAGAATAACTCCAATTTTTTTTTCCTTTTAAGCATTCTAAACTTTTCTTGAGGTCATAAAAGCAGAAGGAGAGCCTGTTCCTACCCACTTTCCCTTCATTAAAGTGAATTTAAAATTACTACAGTGTTCAAAAAGTAAATGAGCCTTTGAAAGGCATTCTGCAGGAAGAGAGTCTCTAATTCAAGATGTGTCAGCTTGATCACCTAGAACTTGTCCTTTAATTGAATTTTAAACTTCTTTTCTCCTTGGAGTCTGATTTTGCTTAGATTGAAATAAACTTAGCATGGAAAGAGGATGATTTCATTTAGGTAGATTTCATATCTTGATGGACTACAAAAGAACACTTACATTTCAGTTTTAAATTTTAAAAGCATTTAAAAATATTCTATTTAATATACAGAGAAAAAAACGTGATCCATAATGATCTTTATAAATTTATTTAAAGATTGTTTTGTAGGCTATGCAATTAAATTTGATAGTAATTTGAAATAGATTTTCTTTTGAAAATGGTATTTGCTAATGACATATGGCAATAAAGTCACTTCATAGAATGTAGGGTTGAGTGACATAAACGACTCTTTTCGAGTTCAGTCTAGTGTTTTTTGGCAAAAGGAAAAATGATTTTGGAAAAATCACGAATTGTATTTTCACATTCCAACCATACTGAGATGTTATTATTAAACAAGTCCAAAGAAATGTCATATTAATGCTAGTTATTAGACAAAAATCTACCTTTTCTAGCAGTTTGTGTTTTAGGGTCTTCAAGCAGACACTGAAAACACACATTGGAATATCATTTAGAGCATGGATGATACATTGTTTCCCTGGAGATTGAGGCTATCCTGTGAACATAACAAGGCACAGAAAATGTGTTGACTATATCCATATCCCAACCGGAGAAGCTATCTGGAAAATTTGATTAGTAAGTCTCAACTATTTCACCTTGGAATGAACTTGTTACTAGGAGAAGACCTGATTCCAAAGTGGAAAAATGTGTGTGTGTGTGTGTGTGTGTGTTTGTGTGTGTGTGTGTATGAAAAAGAGCTCTCTCTAAACATCTTTTTATTGGAGTTTAAGCTTGGAAAAGTGGCCAAAGATAATTTGTTTGGATACGAAGTTAAGCCATCATATTAGATTGTTTGTCAATTGATTACAGAGTTTCATTGAATGTCTTTAATTTTCCTCTTCCCCTCAAATTCTTGGCTTGGCAATATAACAGCAAGTTTACTGCACAGATTCTGGACCTAGACTTCCTGGGTTCAAAACCGTGTTCTGTTACCTGCTGTGTAACTTTGAGCCAGTTATTGAAAATCCTTGAGTCTCTATTTCTTCCTGTGCAAATAGGGATCGTAATGATAACAATATTACCTACCTGCATAGCATGTTGATGATTAAATGAAGCAAAATTCATAATGCGCTGTAGGGGAGGCAACATTTTACCTCTACCCTCTCAGGACTTTTCTGATGGGCCTGAGAATTAAACTGACATCACACATATTAACAGGAGAAAAGTATACAAATTTTTATGTTTTATGCGACATAAGTGCCTTCAAAAGGAAATGAAGACCCAAAGAAGTGGCAAAAACTAAATACTTTTATGCTAGATTAAACAAAGAGAGTCAGTTTTGGAAAAGTAAAATATACAGGGAGGCTAATGGAAGATAAGAATTATTTGAACAAGGTCGGTTTGTACAGAATGCTCTCGGCTTTGACTTCCCATTGAAGACTGTTTCTTTACTCTTGATATAGGAAGCACATCTTTCTCACGAGAGTTTTTAGTTTCCTATTTTCAGGAAGAAAAGGGGAGATTACAGTGCCCTTTCTGTGTCTGTTGCTTTAGTAAGTGCCTTAGGCTAAAACAATCCTTTTGCCAAAGTGACATATTCTGCCACCTTTCTGCATTTAAAACAGCAGCTAGCTGTTGCAGTATGATACACATTCTATGAGTGTTTGTTACTATTCATTTGTGATACATTAGGAAAACCTCTTTAATTTTTTTTATTTTTTATTTCTATTACAAAAATGAGACAATAAAATGATCGTCCATATTGGAAAAGTCTTACAATAAATGTCCTAAATCACATTCTTTTGGGAGAATTCAATACTAGTAACAAAAATGACAATAACAAACATAAGAAAAAAATACAGATAGTGTAATTTTTAACTGCTGAGCATTGTACAAGATGTTATACCTACCTATACTGGGGCCAGTGAGTGTGATCTGAAGAAACCTATAATCAAGGCAGAGCTGATCTGTGGGAGACAGGAAAGAAACACAGCCAATGTCAGAGATACTATCTAAGGAAAAAAAATGGATATAAATTCTTTGTTGTATCCTCCTCCAATATTCCACCAAGAACTCTTATTAGCCGAAGCTAGCCAGAGTCCCACTGATGTGGAAACCTGGGACCCAGAGGTGGTGGGGGTCAGCCATAGTGACTCAAAGAAAAACATGGAAATGGAGGGAAATGAACCTGATAGCAATCAGGCCTAAAATCAACCTTTTCAATTGTCCACTTAATATCCTTTCTTCCAATTAGCTAACAATTTTGATTAAATAAAGATGTGGAGTAAGGAAACTTCCTATCATTACCTGCATAGGAATTAGAATCATAGTCATAAATAGAAACTAGTCATAAAGTTAAATACAATTTAAAAAGTAACCAATTTTAGCTTTGAAATCAGATAGATCCAGCTTCATGTCTATTCTCTATCATTACTGGTTGTTTGACCTTAGACAATTAATTTATTTGTTTCCACTTTTCTGTTATCTACAAAAATAGAAACTAAAAGGCCTGCAAGCATGAAAGACATTGATAGCACCAAAGTGAAATCTGTTTCTTTATATAATCAAAGAAATGGTAGAAAGTTGGGAAGAGATCAACTTTTCCAATATGTGTATCAATATTATTTACTTCTGTGTCTGGGTTGCCCCAAATAATTTTGTGAACCACTGCTTGGAAATACCAAATAATTCTACCTCTCTCTAAACATGTAAATGTAAGTATGTTGTCACTTTCAGATGTGTTAATTTAGAATATTCTTATGTTCCAAAACAATATAGATTCAGTTCCTCTTCATAGTTAATGAATACACAAAATGCTTATTATGTGTTTATCCATGTAATGGGTTGTCCTGAATTGTTGCATTTTACTTTAAGATTCCATGAAAAGCAATTATTCATATTTAGAGACAAAATGTTATTAGGGCATACCTAAAAATTCTAGTAGCGTTCTATAAATTATGTAGTGGACATATTCCAATATTTTAAGGAAATGGATTTTAATGAGGTATTCAAGCAGAAAATAAAATTAAAAAAACAGAGCCAGTTACATTAAAGAGTACAAATTAAAATTTTAATTTAATATAAAAGTTTGATCTTGATATTTTATCCAGCTATAAAATCTTTATCAATATTTCTAAAAGTAAAACACAGAGCTTTCCTTTTATTAGGCGAGATATTTGTATCTCTAGGGAACAAGATCATTTTATAAAACAATTCTACATAAATATCTGTTGTTGAGGACTCCAGCTGCTTTGGAATCATTTAGGTGAAACAATAACACCTCTGTGGTAATAGAACCCTTCTCTTTTACTATGGGCAGAGTTAATATGGCACACTATATAGCAAGAGATGGAGATGCGTACAGTAGAAACACAGAGTAAACACAAAGAAATACAAAGAAAAATAGAAACACGGGCTTACATTGAGAATTCAAATTTCAACTATTTCAGAAAATTTAAGATCATCCGCTGCTAATATTTAAGGACCTGTTTTTAAACCTCTCAGCAAAAGAACTTTGTTTAGGTTCTTTACTACAATATTCCAATATAGCACTTTTCCAATGACTTACTTTAAATAATTTGCACAGATAAACAAGCCTACAGATGTTTATAGCCTCAGTCTAAAAGAAGATGATTATACTCACCACCACATTTGTAAATACTATTCTTTTTGTTCTCTCCTCCTTTTCTCTAAACAAACTAAGAGAACTATACATTGAGGTTGATTTTATATAATGATATGAAATGTGAGAATTTTACAAAACTGATCTTTATAACTTTTATTCAAGGAATTCCTAAATATTTAAAATTTGTAAACATGGATAACCACAATATACGTATATAATAAAATTTGTCTTTGTGGTGTCTCTAAATGAAAGGCTGAAAAAAGGGTAAAAATACGTCTACTGTAGCATAAGACTGTCACTAAACATACGTTAAGGTAATGTTTGAACAAAACATTTGGATGACTAAATCCATGCCTCATATTGCCTCATAACAGTTATTTATTTATATATAACATATGTATCATTAATAATAATGATATATAACATATACCATTAATAACGCATGTTACATAATACATAATATATCACATATACTGGATATAAAAAAATCTCTAAATGCTCATTATTTGGCTCTAAAAACTTATCACTTGAGGCTTACTTCATGATTTCATGCTATTCCGCCATGGATCCTAGGAAACAATTGTACTGAGCCCCTGAATATTTCTCCATTCGCATCTGCCTTCCCTTGTCTGGAATGCAATAGCTCCCTTACTTAGTCTAATTCAAATATCATCTATTCGTGCCACCTTCTCTAATCTCTCCAGGCAGGAATGAATGATATATACACTACTAGCTATCTTTTTGCAGTATCTTACTACCATAATACATTTCAGAGCCTGACTCCCATCAGAGTTGATGGTGAACTATTGGAGAGTAAAAGTGCATTTTTATGTACTTTATGTACATAGTCTTAACTCATACAGTATGCAATATATTTGTTGAATAATATACCTGGAATGAGTATATTAAGAAGAAAGAACAATGAATACTATAGGGGATAGAGAAGGATATTATATTATGATGTTGGGATCAATTCAAAAGAAGGCACAATAATCTTAAATGTATTTGTCCCTAACAACAAGGCTTCAAAGTGCATGAGGTGTAAACTGGTAACTTGAAAGAAGAAATAGATCTACAATTATAGTTGGAGACTTCAACATGTAATTTGAGAAATTACTAGAAGAATTAGACAGAAAATAATAATACTAGATAATACTGATACATTATCAACTTGGTGTTGATATTTACAAAACACCTATCCAAGAAAAAGAAAATACATATTCAATCCAAGTACACTAAAATGGACTATTTACAAGATAGACCATATTTGTACCATAAAAATAGGGCCAACAAAGTTAAAGTAACTGAAATTATACAAATATTTTTATGTCATCACCATTGGATCAAACTGTAAATCAATAACAGGTAGATGTCTTGAAATGTTAGAATATTTAGAAACTAAACAACACATTTCTAAATAACCCATAATTCAAATAAAAAATCAAAAGTTGATTTTAAAAATATTTTGACTTGAGTAAAAATAAAAACAACATATAAAAATATGCAGGTCATTTAGTTTTGGGGCCCAATTCCAATGTGTGTGGGGCGAGTGAATATTTCCCCCATGCCAAAAAGCAACTCTTGGATACCAACAGGGTGTCTAAGAATTCAACTCAATTCTGACATTACCTACTGAAAGATAGCATCAGACACTACAGGTTAGCTCTCAGTTCTACATGACTAACCAACCCCCTGCCACACACACACACACACACACACACACACAGACATATCAGACAACAATTGCAAACCCAGGTTATCTCCTGAGCTTTGGCTAACTGGCTATAGATTGGAAGTGTTAAAAAGCAAATTGGAGATTTAACTGGGTTTATCAAGGTATCAATGAATTAGGCAGAACCCTGCTCAGCAACTAGAAAGGTGTTTCAAGAGGTTGGACAAAATGGAAGGTTTTAAAAGAAATGGAGCAAGGTTCCTATTAACAAAAGAAAAGAAAGAATTATTTGGGGGCCTAGATACCTTTTTTTGGTGAGGAAGAAAATGGGAAAGGTTTTTATCATGCAGATTGCTTCTTCTTTCTGTGGGGAATGAAGAAGGCCCAAGTGACAGATTCCCTTACTAATGCTTCACCAGAAAATTCCAGATAGGTTGATTAAAATTATGCTTCTGAGAGAGATTGAAGCTGCAATGAGATCAGGTATTTAATCTTGGTTTTGTATCATGGGCTTTTAGCAAGAGTGACACTATTTCGTGCCTGTGGTTTTCTCTTTAACAGAAGTTCCAATGACCCCTTTTTTGGTTTGATTAATTTTCTAGAGAGGTTCACAGAAGTCAGAGAAACATGCTACTTACCAAATCACTGGCTTATTATTAAAGGATATAATTCAGGAACAGTCAGGTAAAAGAAGAGATGCATAGGCTATAGGGTGACGTATGGGGAAAGGGTGCAGAACTTCATTCTCTCTCAGAGCATGCCATTGTCCCCAAATCACCATGCGTTCACTAACCCCGAAGTTCTCTCAACCCTGTCGTTTTCTGAGTTTTTATGGAGGCTCCATTACACAGGCATGGCTGATTCAAGCCCCTTTCACCTCCTTGGGGGTCTGGAGGGTAGGACTGAAGATTTCTACCCTGTGACCACATGGTTGTCTCCCCTGGAAACTAGGTAGGAGATCTAAGTGTCACCTCATTAACATAACAAAAGACTCCTTTTTTTTTTTTTTAATCTTAGGAAATTCCAAGGATTTTAGAAGATATGAGCCAGAAATGGGAATGAAGAACTAATATGTTTCTTATAAATCATAAATCACACCAGGGCACAAATAAAGCAATACTTAGAGTGAAATTAATAAAATTGAGACAAGAATGGCAATAGTGAAAAAGAACTCAATGACATCAAAAGCTTGTAATTAAAAATATCAACAACTAACTGGAAATGGGTTATAGACCTAAATGTAAAACATTAAATTCTGTAAGAAACACAGGAGAATGTCTTTATGATCTTGGAATAAGCAAAAATTTTTTAGATAAAAGACAGACCACAAAATTTTATAAAATTTTGTGTATATATATATATATATATATACACACACACACACATATATATATATACACACATATATATACATAAACATATATATATATACACACAGACACGTATATATACATACATATGTGTGTGTATATATATACATACATATATATATATGGATATTATCAAAATGTAAAAACTTCTAAAGCATTTTCAGAAAATATGTGCACAAGTCTAGGAGAAATTTTTGCAAAATACGTATACTGTAGAGGTCTTACTTCCATAACACATAAAGAAACCTCATAACTTAGTAAGAAAACAAACAATCCAATTTTTAAAAGGGCAAACTCTTTGAATGGACAGTTCACCAAAGAAGATATAAGGATCTCAAATAAGGACAGAGAATCACTGGAGGAAGGCTCAACATCATTAATCACCAGATAAATTAAAACCCAGTGTGAAACTACATGCACAGTATAATGGCTGAAAGTAAAACTACACTGAAATAAACTGAAATAAATTAAAAAGTAAGAAAAAACTGAAAATACCAAAGGCTGACAGATATGTGGAGGAAATATGGGGACTCTCATACACTGCTGTTGAGGATGCAAATTTGTATAATTGCACTTTGGAAAATCATTTGGTAGTTTAAAGTTAAACATAAATTTACCATATGACCAGCAATTCCACTCCTAATTATTTACCCAAGAGAAATAAAAACATATATCCACTGAAAGCCTCTATAAGAATGTTTGTAGCAGCTTTGTTTATAATTTACCCAAACTGGAAACAATTGAAATGTCCATCAACTGGCTAATGAATAAAATATTTTGGCATATCCATACAAAGAAATTCTACACAGGAACCACAAATATGAACTACAGAACATGGAATAATATCAATGATTTATAAAAGCATTATTCTAAGTGAAAAAGCTGGACATAAAATGTAATGTACTGTATGCCTTTAGAATTCTGAGGAAAAATTATTTCAACTTAGATTTACATTTTACCAAGTGTAATGATAAAATAGGCATTTTTAAACATGCATGTCATCAACAATACTATATATAAATTTAATCTTAAGAGGTTACTGGAAGCTATATTTCACCATTAAAAGGGAGTAAATGAAGAAAGTAGACATAAGCTCTAGGACTGAGGAAATAAAATATCATAATAGTGAAAAATATTTCCAGTACAATGGTAATTTTATTAGTCTACTCTTGAATTTCTTTGATCATATTTTCTATCACATAAGCTAAACAAATTACTAAATTTTAAGATATCCAGCAGTATTTCATACTTTGTAACTTCCAGAAATGTTTTATAAAGAACAGAGTTTTTCTGCTTTTAAATTAAGCTTTATATTTTATTTCTCCTATCATATTCTTCAATACATATATGTGTTCAATTTCACATTTATTAGATTTTAAGCTCTTGAAAACAATTTAATAGTGTAAAATTATTTTCTGTAGCCACAAAGAAATCTACCAGTTCATCTACATATTTTCTTTTTCTTTAAAAGGATTATCAAGTCAATAAATGGTATATTTAACTGATGAGCAATACTCTGTTTTTTGAAGATTAGTTGCTTTGGACAATATTAACAAACTAATTCATCAATGCCTTGTCAGTTTTTAATATATGACAACAGCCTGTCAATTGACAAGACTGTAGGAAAGCACTTTCATTACTAAGTTGACATTATAATTTGATGAATCCTGTGTTTCAATGACAGTCATTCTTTGCCTTTCAGTCAGCATATTATGTTTAGAATTCAATACAAGACACATTATGATAAAGGTCATTGGTTTAAAAACTCTCTGCCCTTTTAGATCTTTTCACTTTTAAATGAAAAACACTAAAATATTTCTCATATACAGAATCTTACATTTTTAGAATATTTTGATTAGTTGGCTGACATAATTGCAAGTATTTTAAAGCTATGTACAATTAATATCTTACTATCCAGGCCAGATATTACAGAAATATTTACTTTGAGATACATTATCAACGTGATTACTGAATAAAATAAAAATTAATGAATGAAGGCAATTTACCATATTGAGAAAGATGTTTAACACATCTTGATAACTCTAGATTTAACAAATAAAATTAAGTAGGCTTGATTCCAAATCATCTTAAACATTATTTTATATGTGAAATTACGCTACCACCTAGAATGGGATATAAAACATCCATAAGTGATTTTAAATTAGACTATAAATTTTTGAGCCTCCAAATGACACAGAATCTATCTCTATTATTATATCCAGTGCTCCTACCTTGAATATGATTGACTAGTTTGTGGCCAAAATTGCTCGGATTGAAGCTCTCAATAATCCCATCTTTATTAATGTTATATAAGATTGTTCTTGTTAGTTTTTTCGTCAGATGTTACAGAAATATTTAAGGCATATGCAATAAAAGGGCATATGCAAAATAATCTCGAGAGATGGCTATTAAGTGATCTTGGAGCTTCACAATGAAAATTTTGACTATATATGGCTGTGAGGCTGACGGCAATTATATGTAACTTCTAAAGTAATTACTGAGAAAATATCTTTGGAATGAGAATTCTATATTGTTTCCATATTTTAGTCAAACATCACCTAAAAGCAAAATCTTGAAGAAACCAGTACACAATTTTAGAAATATGTTATGCAACAATCCTTATGCATACATATGTATTGAATAATGAGGCAAGGTGTTTATGTGACTAATTTCATGTTTAAGGGCACAGGCTTTGGACACAGAAAGACCTGATATTAAAAATCTGCTAGTTGGGAGGGGGGTGGAGGTGGAGGAGAAGATAAAGGGATTAGAATGTACAAATTAATAATCACAATATAGCCACAAGGATTGGAAAGACAGTTTGGGGAATATAATCAATAATGTTTTACAGATTTTGTAGGGGGTCAGATGGGCACTTGTCTTATTAGGGAGACCACTTCATGGATGGTGTAGATGCCTGACCACTGTGCTGTACACCTGAAGCTGAAGTTGAATAATATTGTATGTCAACTATAATTAAATATATATATATATATATGTATATATAAATATATATACATATATATATGGTAAAAAATGTATACACATTTTAAGAAAGGAAAAAACTGTATTAAAATTGTAATACTCAATATATACCAATAACAAAAGATGAATACAAGTCATGTTTGACTTCAGCAATTACAAGCAGTGCCCAAAGTGATTACCATCGGCATAATTTTAATAGTTTTTTCCTTTCTTAAAATGTGTATACATTTTTTTAGCTCTCTCTCTCTCTCTCTCTCTCTCTCTCTCTTTCTCTCTCTTTATATTTATATATATATATATATATATATATATATATATATATATATATATATAGTCATAGCATAGGGAATAGAGTCAGTGGAAGTGTAACAGCTGTATACGATATCAGAGAGGTAGTAGATTGGGGGAGTGGTGTTATCACTTTGTGAGGGGTGTAAATGTCTAACTATTACATTGTTTTGTACGCCTGAAACTAATAAAAATAAAATAAAATAAAATAAAATAAAATTGATACAAAACAAAGAAACGAAACCCTTGCTACTTATTAGTTGTGTAAACTTAGACAAATCATTTTTTCTGCTCTGAGCTGACGTTCCTTGCTCTGTGTGTAACTGTCTTTTCCTAGCAATTCTTTGGAAAAGGCCATGCTCACACACTATAGAACACCAAGCTCCTTTTCAAAGTCTTCCCCAGTCCTTTTGGAGGCCATAGGCATGTCTCAGGTGTGCTTATAAAGAGAATTCTTACGGTCCTAGACCTCCAGTGGTCTCATGATTTGATATCATTGCAAAAACACGACTTGGGCAAGGTTCCTGCTGGTCCTTATAGGACCGCTCGTCCCTTATTCTCTCCCATTTCTCCTCTTTTCTCCTCCTCCCCTCAACAGGCTTTCATCCCTATGGAAATTTCTTGCAGGTGATTGATGTTCAGTGGCATCATTGGGCTCCAGTCCACTGGGTCTTCAATAAAACCAGATCCTGTATCCCAATTGAGGCCCAGTCAGGACCCATTCTAGTTATAAAACTGGAATAAGAATTCATATTGTGCAGGCTGGTGTGAAGATTAAGGAGGTGATTTATGTATAGTTATTATATTTCTTCTATATTCTAAGCACTGTACTTACATGCATTGACATATTTAAAAGTTATACACTACAGCCAATGCACAAGTACTATTTTCCCCATTTTATAGATGAAGCAACTGAAATTTAGAAAAATTTGTCCAAATGGAAATAGCCAGTAAATAAATGAACAGTACTTGAAAACTTGTCTGCTGCCTCTATAGCTGAATCAACATAGCCTTCTCATCCTCTTTCTCTCTCTTCCTTTACCCCTCTCTCTCCTTCTCACTTTCTTTCTCTGTGGTTACCTATCTCAAATTGTCTGTTTTAATGCCTAACAATGGAAATGGTATGCAATTTTTAAAATATAACCAATAAGCTAAGAATCATATATAATATTTGGGAATGATAAGTTCGTTCAAGATAATTCAAAAAAATAAATTATAAGAAACTTTATATTTGTAATACTGCTCTGGAAAAACATTTGAAAAAGTAGAAATGTTTATCAATGAGGAAATATTTAAATACGTTGTGGTAGATCCAAACAGAAATAAAAATAATTATAGTTAATATATTAGAAGATACGTTCTCAAAATGTGGTTGGCAGACCTTTTAAAGTCTCCAAGATCCTTTCAGGGGTTTTCCATGTTAAAATTATTTTCATAATAATAGTGAATGTACTTGTAATTTTCATTGTGCTAACATTTTCACTGATGATGCTAAAGTGATGGTGAATGTGATGACTACTGTGTAACAAACCATCTTAAAACTTGGTGGCTTAATACAATTGTTTTACTTCTTATTTACAATTCAGTGGGTCAGAAATCTGGGAGTAGTTTGGCTGAGTGGTTCTGGCTAGTTTCTCATGACTGATGTTGGTCAGGGCTAAGTACTGTACTATGAAAGTCTGATGAAGACTGGCAGATCCTCTTTAAAAAATGTCTCATTCATTTGGTTAACAAGATTGTGCTGGCTATTTGTAAGAGAACTCAATTCCCCCCACTTGGGTCTCTCCACAGGCTGTTGGATTGTTCTTATTACATGGCACTAGCATCCAAGAGTACCACGTAGAATGCCGATGACTTTTACTGTGTTTCCCTGAAAATAAGACCTAGACGGACCATCAGTTCTAGTGTGTCTTTTGGAGCAAAAATTAATATAAGACTTGGTATATTATACTATATTATATTATATTATATTATACCTGGTCTTATATTATAGTAAAATAAGAACAGATCTTATATTAATTTTTGCTCCAAAAGACGCATTAGAGCTGATAGTCCGACTAGGTCTTATTTTGGGGGAAATACGGTATGATCTAGCTTCTAAAAACGAATGCTGTCACTTTCACAACTTTATTGGTCACACACTGCAGCCCTGTTCAGTGTGGAAATGGAATAATCTAGGGTGCATATAACAGAAAATGAGAAGCATGAAGGGTCATTCTGAATGAAGACTGGCTACCACAGTGAATTAATCTCTTGGCCCCTTAGTGTATGAGGTCTCACA
Source organism: Rhinolophus ferrumequinum (assembly GCF_004115265.2). NCBI lineage: Eukaryota > Metazoa > Chordata > Mammalia > Chiroptera > Rhinolophidae > Rhinolophus > Rhinolophus ferrumequinum. The sequence goes on from NC_046293.1 coordinate 76,652,098, forward strand.
ATTAAGTTCGCAAACTTGTTACAACAATGTTACTAACATTTTTTGATATTAAAGGAATTATTCATTATGAATTTGTACCAAATGGACAAACAGTTAGCCAAGTTTACTATTTGGAAGTGCTGAAAAGGCGGTGTGAAAAAGTTAGATGACCTGAATGTTTCGCCAACAATTCATGGCTCATGTATCACAACAACACACCAGCTCACATGGCACTATCTGTGAGGGAGTTTTTAGCCAGTAAACAAATAACTGTATTGGAACACCCTCCCTACTCACCTGATCTGGCCCACAATGACTTCTTTGTTTACCTGAAGATCAAGGAAATGTTGAAAGGAAGACATTTTGATGACATTCAGGACACCAAGGGTAATACGATGACGGCTCTGATGGCCGTTCTAGAAAAAGAGTTCCAAAATTGCTTTGAAGGGTGCACTAGGCACTAACGTTGGTGCGTAGCTTCCCAAGGGGAATACTTCAAAGGTGACCATAGTAATATTCAGCAATGAGGTCTATAGCACTTTTTCTAGGATTAGTTCATGAACTTAATTGTCTGACTTTGTAATTCAAGGCAATGACATCAAATACAGTAGCAATTATCATATTTTTTAACATCTATGTACATGTTCTTAGAATAACTATTTTAGATTGGGTTGCTCTCACATTAAATAAATGAACATTGCATATGTTTTTTTTGTGTCTTGCTTCTTTTACTTAACGTTAAAGTTGTAATATTAGTGTATCTATATTCCTTTGTCTTAAAAGACAGAAAAGGCGGGTTTGAGTCCTACTCAGGGACATATCTCTGACGGACTCTGTCTTCTTGCAGTTTTAAGAACTCATGTGATTAAATTGGGCACACCTGGATAATCCAGACTCCTGTCACATCTCAAGGTCCTTAAAATTAATCACATCTGCAAGGTCCCTCTGGATATATAAGTAACATATTCATGGGTTCCAGGAATTAGGTCGAGGGCATCTTTGGGAGGCTATTATTCTACCTATCACAGAGGTACAGACAGTTTTATAGTAATCTATAAAACGTTTAAGGAATAAAACATTAAAAGAAGTACAAGAAGTCATGCAGTTATCCAATTCATCTTAAGAGACTTAAGTTCTATAACTAAAAGAACAGAAGACTAGGACATGCACACAAAAATGTTAAGTGATTTTTATGTTGCAACTACCCTTATTATATTATTAGCAAATTAAATCAAGCAGTAAACTAAGAGAATGATAAACCCACATCATATTGAATTGATCCCAATAATATAAAGATATTTCAACATTAGAAATCTATAAATTGTTTAACCAAATCATCTATCTTATTAACAGCTTAAAGGAGAAATATATATGCATATGTATGTGTGTATATAAATGTGTGTATGTATATATAAATATATACATTCATCTGAATACAGGATAATACTGAAAGTCTATTAGAATCACGATTAAGCAAAAAGCATTCTAGAAAACTAGAAATATACTTTAAAAATCTATTTATTGTACAACAATGTCAGGTAGTTAATGATACTGTCCTGTACACTTAAAATTTTATTAAGAGGTCGATTTTATGTTATATATTTCTTACCACAAAAAAAAAAAAAAAACTCTTTTTTTTTTTTTTTTTTTTAGGCTGCAGTCAGAGTGAAAATAAAACATTCTACCAACACGTACTGGAAAACGAAAGAAACATTTCTTCCTATCAACTTTTTGCAGAACCCACTCCTGTAGATGTCTAGGAAGAGAAATAATAAATCATTAATTGCCATGAATAACCAAGGCAACAAGACAACTCAGAAAGAAAGTGAAAAGTCTCCAGAAAAATAACTTAAAGATATGGAAATATGTGACTAAAGTGTCAGAGAATTCAAGATTGCAGTTCTGAAGAAACTCAACGAGATACAAGAAAACAAAGACAGGCAGTATAATGAACTCAGAAACACAATCAAAGAACAACATGAACATTTTATCAACAAGATTGAAATTTTAAAAAAGAACCAAATAGAATTTCTGGACATTAAGAATTCAATAAAAGAAATGAAGAATGAAATAGTCGGCTTAGTTAATAGAGTTGTCCAAATGGAGGAAAGAATCAGTGTCATTGAAGATAGAAACCTGGAAATGACACGGATGGAAGAAGAAAGAGATTTGAGACTTAAAAGAAATGAAAGAACTCTACAAGAACTTTCTGACTCCATCAGAAAGAGCAATATAAGAATAATGGGCATACCAGAAGGAGAGGAAAGAGAGAAAAGAACAGAGAGTATATTCAAACAAATAGTTGATGAGAACGTCCTAAACTTGTGGAAAGAACTGGATCCTCGAATCCAAGAAGGAAATAAAACACCTAATTACCTCAACTCCAACAGTCCTTCTCCAAGGCACATTGTATTGAAGCTGTCAAAAATCAACTACAGAGAAAGAATCCTCAAGGCAGTCAGAGAAAAGAAGACGGTAACCTACAATGGAATGCCCATTAGGTTATCATCAGATTTTTCAGAAGAAACTCTACAAGCCAGGAGGCAGTGGAATCAAATATTCAAACTATCGAAAGAGAGAAATTATGAGCTAAGAATAATATATCCAGCAAAGATAGCCTTTATATATGAAGGAAGAATAAAGACCGTTCCAGACATACAGAAGCTGAGGGAATTTTCTAACACATGACCTGCACTACAAGAAATACTGAAGGAGGCTATTCAACCAGCATCAATAGGCATAAATTGTGGCAACCAAAACATAAAGGGGGGAGAGTAAAGTCTTGAACTGGGATACGGGAATGGAGAAAGTAAGCATGCTGAAGAAAATGCAATACTCTAAATAACAAACTTTCTTTTACATAAACTTAATGGTAACCACTCAAAAAAGAAAAAAAAAAACCAGAACTGAAATACATAACATAATAAAAGAAGAAACAGAGAGAAAAATCATAGAATACCACCACACAGAAATAATAGACAATAACAAAAAGGCAAAGAAACAATGGAGACACAATCTTCCCAGAAAACTAAAGAGAGAATGACAGGAAATCCTCACATATCAATAATCACCCTAAATGTAAATGGACTAAACTCACCAATAAAAAGGCACAGAGTAGCAGATTGGATCAAAAAACTAAACCCAACCATATGCTGTCTCCAAGAGACACATCTCAGCTACAAGGACAAACATAGACTCAAAGTAAAAGGGTGGAAATTGACCCTCCAAGCAAATGGTATCCAGAGAAAACCAGATGTTGCCATACTGATGTCAGATGAAACTGACTTCGGGATAAAAAAGGTAACAAGAGACAAAGATGGGCATTTTGGAACGATAAAGGGGACTATACAATAAGACATACCAGTCATCAATATTTATGCCCCCAATCAGGGAGCACCAAAATATACCAAGCAACTACTAACAGAACTGAAGGGAGAAATTGACCAAAATACAATTATACTAGGGGACTTAAATACGTCATTGACAGCTATGGATAGACCTTCCAAACAGAAAATAAGTAAAGAAATAGCAGCCTTAAATGATACATTAGATGAAATGGACATAATTGACATTTATACAACACTTCATCCTAAAACATCAGACTATACATGTTTTTCCAGTGTACAGGGAACATTCTCAAGGATAGATCATATATTGGGACATAAAACTAGGCTCAGCAAATTTAAGAAGATTGAAATCATACCAAGCATATTTTCTGGTCACAAGGCTTTGAAATTGGATATCAACAGCAAAAAGAAAGCAGGAAGAAACACAAATACATGGAGATTAAACAACATACTTTTAAAGAACGCCTGGGTTAAAGAAGAAATAAGAGGAGAGATCAAAATATACATAGAAACAAATGACAATGAAAATACATCCTACCAAAATTTTAGGGATGCAGCGAAAGCAGTTTTAAGAGGGAAATTTATTTCATTACAGGCCTATCTCAAGAAACAAGAAAAATCTCAGCTAAATAACGTCATGTTACACCTTAAAGAACTAGAAAAAGAAGAACAAATGAAACCCAATGTCAGCAGAAGAAAGGAAATAATAAAAATCAGAACAGAGCTAAATTAAATAGAGAACAAAAAGACAATAGAAAAATTAATGTGACAAAGAGCTGGTTCTTTGAAAAGATTAATAAAATTGACATCCTTTGGCTAGACTCACCAAGATAAAAAGAGAAAAGACACTAATAAACAAAATCAGAAACGAAAGAGGGGAAGTTATCACGGATGCCACAGAAATATAAAGGATCATCCAGGAATACTATGAAGGACTATATGCCACTATATTCAACAACCCAGAAGAACTGGACAAGTTCTTAGAAACATATAGCTTTCCTAGTCTGAATCATGAAGAACTGGAAAATCTAAATAGACCGATCACCAGTAAGGAAATTGAATCAGTCGTTCAAAACTTCCCAAAAGCAAAATCCTGGGACCAGATGGCTTCATTAGTGAATTCTACCAAACCTTCAAAGAAGATCTAATACCTGTCCTACTCAAACTCTTCCAAAAAATTGAAGAAGAGACAATACCCCTTACTTATTTTATGAGGCCAACATGACCCTGATACCAAAATCTGGTAAGGATAACACAGAAAAAGAAAACTGCAGACCAATATCTCTGATGAATACAGATGCAAAAATCCTAAACAAAATTCTAGCAAATCGAATGCAACAATACATTAAAAAGATTATTCATCACGATCAAGTGGGGTTCATCCTAGGGGCACAAGGTTGGTTCAACATCTGCAAATCCATCAATGTGATACATCACATAAACAAAATAAAGGACAAAAATCATATGATTATATCAATTGATACAGCAAAATCATTTGACAATATACAACATCCATTTATGATTAAAATACTTAATAAAATAGGTATAGAAGGAAAATACCTTAACATAATAAAGGCCATCTATGACAAAGCCTCAGCTAATCTCACAATTAAGGATGAAAAACTGAAGCCTTTTGCTCTATGTTCAGGAACACAGCAGGGCTGTCCCCTATCACCTCTGCTTTTCAACATAGTGTTGGAAGTCCTCGCCAGAGCATTCAGGCAAGACAAAGAAATAAAAGGCATCCAAATTGGGAATGAAGACGTTAAATTGTCACTCTTTGCAGATGACATGATGCTATATATAGAACACCCTAAAAGCCTCTCCCTTAAAGCAATTAGAAATAATAAACAAATACAGTAAAGTTGATGGCTACAAAATCAATGTATAAAAAAGTCCATTGCATTCCTATATTCTAACAATGAAATCTCAAAAAAAAAAAAAGAAATAAAAAGAAAAACAATTCCTTTTGTAATTCCAACAAGAAGAATCAAATACCTAAGAATAAACTTAACCAAGGATGTGAATCACTTATATGCTGAAAATTATAAGATATTTTTAAAAGAAATTGAAGAAGACAGAAAGAAATGGAAAGATGTTCCATGCTCATGGATTGGAAAAATCAACATTGTTAAAATGGCCACATTAACCAAACCAATATACAGATTTAATGCAATCCCCATCAAATTCCCAATGATATTTTTAAAGAAATAGAACAAAAAATCATTAGATTTGTATGGAACCACAAAAGACCCTGAATACCCAAAGCAATCTTAAGAAAAAAAAGCAATGCTGGAGGTATCACACCCCCTGAGTTTAGCTTGTACTATAGGGCAACAATAATCAAAACAGCATGATATTGGCAGAAAAACAGACACATAGACCAATGGAATAGAATTGAGAACCCAGAAATAAAACCACATAAATATGGACAGATAATTTTTGACAAAAATGCAAAAAGCATGCAATGGATAAAAGACAGCCTCTTCAAATGGTGCTGGCAGAATTGGAAAGCCATGTGCAAAAGAATGAAACTGGACTGCTATTTGTCACCATGTAACAAAATTAATTCAAAATGGATCAAGGATGGAAGCATAAGACCTGAAACAATAAACTGCATAAAAGAAAACATGGGTACTAAATGTATAGACCTTGGATTCAAAGAGCATTTTATGAATTTGATTCCAAAGGCAAGGGAAGTAAAAGTTAAAATAAATGAATGGAACTATACCAAACTTAAAAGCTTCTGCACAGAAAAAGAAACCATCAACAAAATAAAGAGGAAACCAACTGAATGGGAGAAGTGTTTTGCAAACAGTGCCTCAGATAAGGAGCTAATATCCAGAATATACAAGGACCTCATACAACTCAACAACAAAAAAACAAACAACCCAATTGAAAAATGGGCAGAGGACCTGAAAAGACATTTCTCCAAAGAGGACATACAAATGGCCAATAGACATATGAAAAAGTGCTCAACATCACTAATCATCAGAAAAATGCAAATAAAAACCACAATGAGATGTTGCGTCCAGCGCAACACAGACAGTGAGAGAACGAGAAGGGGCAGCAAAGGGTTAAGAGAGAAACAGAAGTCAAGAGATTTATGCACTAGGGGCCAAAATTCTCACAGCATCAAAGGACTGAGAGCCCCGAATCGGGCCATCTTGTGGCTTTTATTGATGTACACACAAGGAAGTAACATTGTTTTCTCCACGGTCTGTGAATTTCGTACATTATACTAGGAAACTGATTCAAACCAATCACCCTTGCCTACAAGCAGCCGGAACTGAAAGTCCCAGGATGTCTTAGTAATTGTTGTATGTACCTCCCCAAGGGACAAAACCTTTATGCTGAAACTTACTGATATGAATAGATGGAGAACTGATGTTATCACATCATTGAATCTCTTCCCAAGCAAGTTGTGGGAAGGAATATAGCCACAGATGAAGAAGCTCTCCTTAGCCGGGAGAGCTAAGGACAACAATGAGATATCATCTCACCCCAGTTACAACAAGACAAATAGTAACAAGTATTGGAGAGGCTGTGGAGAGAAAGGAACCCTCATACACTGTTGGTGGGAATGCAGATTGGTGCAGCCGTTATGGAAGGCAGTGTGGAGGTTCCTTAAAAAATTATAAATAGAATTACCATGTGACCCAGCAATCTCTCTCCTCAGTATCTACCCAAAAATCTGAAAACATTTATACATAAAACAAGTGTGCTCCAATGTTCATTGCAGCTTTATTTACAGTGGCCAAGACATGGAAACAACCAAAATGTCCTTCGATAGATGAATGGATAAAGAAGCTGTGGTATATATACACAATGGAATACTATTCAGTGGTGAAAAGATGAAATAGGACCATTTGTGACAACATGGATGGATCTTGAGAGTATAATACTAAGCAAAATAAGTCAGACTGAAAAAGCAGAGAACCATATGATTTCACTGATATGTGGTATATAAACCAAAAACAACAAAAGAACAAGACAAACAAATGAGAAACAAAAACTCACAGACACAGACAATAGTTTAGTGGTTACCAGAGGGTAAGGAGGGTGAGGGGTGGAAGATGAGGGTAAAGGGGATCAAATATATGGTGATGGAAGGAGAACTGACTCTGGGTGGTGAACACACAGTGTGATTTATAGATGATATAATACAGAATTGTATACCTGAAATCTATGTAACTTTAGTAACAATTGTCACCCCAATAAACTTTAATTAAAATTAAAAAAAAATCTATCTGCTAGAAACTATTGCAAAATTTATACTCAATGATGCAACATTAGCAATATTCCATTAAAATGAGAGATAAGCAAAGTATCAATAGTGTCACATGTATTTATATAATAGTGAAGATTCTAGATGACATAAGACAGGAAAATAAGAGATCGAGATTAGAAATTAAGAGATAAAGATGCCATTAATTTATTTTCTACCAGAAAATAACAAAAAAACAAATATGAATGATTAGTACTTTTAAAAGATTTCACCTAGGTGGCCAGAGAAAAGGTCAATTAAACCCATATCAATAACTTTTTAAATCACTAACAATGTTATCTACAAATATAATAGGAAATAAATTATTCCCATAGGAATTAAAGGCATCCATGTTCACAGAAATAGCATAACTAAATGAATACAAGATATTCATAGTTTTCTGACATGAAACAAAGAAATCGGAATGTATATAGAGAAATGCCATTTACATGGATGAGAAAACAGCATTTAAGGATGACAATTTTCTTCTAATTAACTGACAAACTCAACTATCATAATTAAAAATTAAAAAATCCAAATCTAAAATGCACATGATGTTCAATTTTCTCATTCTCTACAATATATTTCTCTGAAATTTATGATAAATCTCATGCCCTTTCTTAGGGCTGTCCTACTACCCTATGGTTCTAATGGTGAACATGTGATTTTTTAGTGAATATGTGATTTTTGCCCAAAAGTGAAGAGAGGAGATGATAGCTACATGGACGCTCAGAAGTGCAGATAAAAAGTTTTATGGTGTCATTTCAATGTTCAGGATAAAGAGATAAAGAGAAGTAGGAGGTTGAGAAATAAAATATATTGAAAGCTAATAATTGTTCCAGATGTTTTCTTCATAAAACATATTATTTAATGCTTACAACCCTGTGAATTAAGAACTGTTATCCCAATTTTATGTTTTATTTATTTTTGTAAAGAAATAAAGCTTATTTTTAAAAAGAGCTAAGAGAAGTGAAGTCTTGGCAGATATTTATACAAATACAACCCAGGGAGAGAGTGGAGTGAATGCAAAGTGGGTGTTTCATTTAAACTGTGATTTCTACACATTTCATTGGGACTCTGGAAAATTTTAATTTCTTAGACAGCATATATGAATTCAGTTTGAAAATTGTGTCATTAAACGGAGAATTCCAGCAGGGAGAGACTGAGCAAGCATTTGTGACTAAGGGACTGTAATGGCTTAGAATGGGGCTGCAGGGGTGGCAGCAGCAGAAACTGCCCCTGAGACAGCTGCATGGAAGGTCTGTGCCTGCCATGGAGCTACACTCTTGACGCACATCTGACCACTGCTTTCCCTAAGTGCTGAGAAGTGATATAGGTAGAAAAATGACATAAAACGTGACTCTGTGCACCGTGGCCTGGGAAGGCAGTGTTCAGTTGAGACACCTGGCTCTATCCTTCCTCTAAATGCCCTCAATGCCTGTGTGCTCTTGGACTTGCCCCACTCCTCAGTTTTCTTAATTGTAAGATGGGTGTAGGTGGGGTGTTATCCCTCCTTTATACATGAGAAACCTGACGTTTGGACAAGTTAGGCAAATTAAACTGGGTCACATTACACATGCCAAGTAAGTTGTAGAATAAATGCTTAAACTTGTTTTTCATTTGCTCGTTTTCTGATTCCAAAGCACACATTCTAGTAATACAGACGACTATGAGAATAAATTTCACACATGATATTTGTATAAAGCAATGACATTATTTCAAAAACGTAACATAAATATTGTAGAGAACATAAAAGCAAAAATAGGAGGCATGCATTAAAGCGCCCACCACAAAGGAAAGTAAGTGTTTTAAAGATTCGCATAGTAATTTCCCAACCTTACCATTCTGAGGAGACATTAACACCTGAAGTGTGAAAACAGAATAAAGTTTGTGAATAGATTGTGATAAAATGTAAACATATCACTACAAAGGATAGTATGCGCACTGGATTTCTATTTGTTTAAGTGAAACAAATATTTGATATACACATAAAAGAGATCATTAAAAATTTTGCCTGCGATAATTCTTAAGGAAACATTAATATTCAAAACCCTCTAAAATGGTATATAGATTTCCTTCAACTTCTACAACATTACAGCAAACACAGTTTTATTTATTTATTTATTTTTTATGCCATCAGAGAAGGAGGAAGAGTAAATCCCAAGGGAGATCTAATTTAAAAGGGTGTCCTGAAAGAAATTCAGGTAGGAATGGCTACAAGTATTACACCTGGGTTTTTTTTTTTTATTGAAGTTTATTGGGGTGACAATTTTTAGTACAGGTACATAGATTTAAGGTGTACAATTCCGTAATGCATCTTCTATATATCACATTGTGTTTTCACCACCCAGAGTCAGTTCTCCTTCCATCACCATATATTTGATCCCTTTTACCCTCATCAACCACCACCTCCAAACAAATGAACAAACCTGGGAGTTTTTAAGAATAACCATGATTGAAAATGGACATTGTTGGTAGTTAAGAGTGGGGCTCTCTTTCTTATAAAAAAAAAATAAGGATCAGCTATTTTAAAAAGAAAATGCTTTATGTTGTAAGATGTGATTATAGTGTTTTTATTTCAAAAATTTCAGAGGCTTAAATTAATCAAAAATGCATAATACACATCTAAATAACAGAATACAATTTACAGCAGCTAAAAAGAACTGCATTAAATTAATAGTTTGTGTGGATATTCCATGAAGTACAGGAAGATACATATTGTCCTATAATTGATCAACGTAGCTTGTTAACTAGATTTTTTTTTACACATACATAAGTATAATCATTATATAAATGTCATGCAGTGTGGCATGCGGGATCTCTGGTCCCGCTCCCCACATAAGAACACAGGACATGGTGAGGCCAAAAACGAACACCCACGGAGCCATAGATAGGGGAGTCATGCCACTATAGTCTCGCTGGCGGCTGGGTTGGAGACACAGGAATCAGGAGCCACACTATCCGCAACCTGCTGTCCACTTCTCTCTGCCAACCAACCTCACTTGCTAGCTGCAATCCGCCGTGCTAACTGCAATCTGCGCTTGCTAGCTCAGCCACCATCTTCTTGCTAGCTCCCTTTTTCTGCTAGCGTAGCCATGGCAGTTATATTAGTGGCCAGTGGCTCACTGGTTACAGCTGATGGCTAGCTAGCCACAGGTGTTGGCCGTCCAATCACAGTCGATGGCCATTTACTACCTGAGCCAGCACCTTTTCACGAGAGCCTGGAAACTGCACTCCTGGCTCTGTCCCCACAATAAATATGATTCTGGGCATTGTCAGACTCTAAATTACTTTATAAATATCGAAGAAAGACCAAATCACTGAAAATGTATTTTGATAGTTAATTAAATGTGTTTAATTGCCATTTATTAAGCATATATTGAATGCGTTTTTTATTTATTGAATCATACACATAGCTCTTGGAAACTAGCAAATCAACCATGACACTTTTTTCACTATGACTTTTACATAAAAGTTTTATTTTGTGAACTAGTTTTTGTATGTAAATATTTCTATACAGTTCATGTTCTCTAATTGATATTATTTTGTTATACACCGGTGATTTTTTGAATTTAGATTTTATATTGTTTGTATAATATTTTATAAAATATTATAAATTTTATAATATTGATTTTATATTGTTTGTTTATATTGTCAATAGAAATGAATGCTTGCATTGCTAAATGATAATAACATTTTCATTTCTGCATTATTTCTATAGCAACAGTGGAAACTAGCTTTAAGACTATGGACTGTGTCAAATTTCCTGAGTTAACTTTCCAGCTGCACCAATTTTGAAACTTGTGTCATTGAACAAGTTATTAACTTCTCTAAGCCTTTGAAATGGACGATATAGTAATAGTTAGTCCTACAGGTACTTACCCCAATTAAAAATAAATAAGTGTTTCATAATGTCTGAAACAGATAATGATTAGACTTTATTTTTCATCGTATGTTCTTACCTTTACCAAAATATAAGATTGGATTAATTAATACCTCTACCAAATTTTATTTTAATTTACAAAGAAGTATTCTGAACAGCTCTAATTTTAATAAAAATACTCAAAATTTTAGTATTATAAATCAAGTAACTAAAGTAAAAAAATTACATTTTGAATAGATATCACAATTGAAAAACAAAATACGAGTATATCTTTTGCAGATTTATTTCAGTCATAAGTGGAACGCACACTAAACTTTATCTTTGCTTCATGATACATCAACAAAGGAAATATTCATTTCCCTGCCTTTTTTTTTTTTTGCCTTGTGGGAAGTTATTTAAATTTTAACACATTTTATTCACATCATAGTTTTAGTGAATCATATCTTATATAATTGAGTTGACCCATGTTCAAATTATGAATAGGCATTTTTGAAACCAGGTATTTGTTTCTTCCTTTACATTTTGTTTAACGGACTTTATTTTTTTGAATAGTTTTAGGTTTATGGAAAAATTGAGCAGAGAATACAGAGAGTTTCCAAATAGCTCTCTTTCCCTATCCTCAAGTTTCTCTTATTGTTAATCTCTTGCATTAATGTGGTGTATTTATTGAAATTGATGAGCCAATATTGATTGATACATTAACTAAAGTACATTGTTTACCTTAAGATTCACTCTTTCTATTACACATCCTTTGGATTTTGACAGATGTATAATAAAATGTATCCATTATTATAGTATCATACACAATAGTTTTCTGCCTCAAAAATCCTCTGGGTTCTACTATTTTGCCTATTCTACTTATATTTTCCTACCTCCCTTCCGAACCCTCTGACAACCACTGATTTCTTTTTACGGTGTCCATAGTTTTGCCTTTGCTAGAATGTCACATAATTGGAAGTATACAGTATGTAGTCAACAGATTGTCTTCTTTCACATAGTAATATGCACTTAAGTTTCCCTTCTGTCTTTTCGTGTCTTGATACCTCATTTCTTTGTATTACTGAATAATATCCTATTGTATAAATGTATCAATTTATACATTCTTCTATTGAAGAATATCTTGTTTACTTCCAAGTTTTACCAATTGTGAATAAAACTTCTATAAACATTTATGTGTATGATTCTTTTGTGGGCATAGTTTTTCAACTCCTTTGGGTAAATACTAAGAAGTACAATTGCTGAATCATGCAGCAAGAGAATGTTTAATTTTGAAAGAAATTGCCAAAGTCTTTCAAAGTCAATGTACAATTTGATACCCCTACCAGCAGTGATGAGACACCTTACTTTCTTGTTTTTTTGAAAGAGAAGAAGGGGTTATTTCTGTAATTTTCAAAAAAAAAAAAAAAAAAGAATTTAAGTTTCAAAGTTTAAAGAACAAAGAATTTTTATAAGGTAATGGAATCATCTATCCAAGGTATTGTTTTCTCTAGAGAGTAGTCACTTACAAAACAAAGACGAGGAGACAATGCTATTGGTGCTTGGTTGAGGAGTAATTTAAAGAGACAAATAATTTTCCTAAGTAAAAATATATGGACTTTCAATGAAACTGCTTGCAAGTGATAATTAATGTAACTTGATCATAAATATTTTGTTTTTTCTCATACACAGTCATTTCTTCTCTGTGAAACATTTTAATGGTTAAAAATAGATAAATAGCTCTTTGTTTAGCTTGTATTTCCTTTAATCAAGGGACTTATTTTTTATTTCATATTTAAAAGTGACTGATATTGATGCTGAGTAACTGCAATTTTTGTATACACATAGCTTTATTAGGTTAAGAGTGAGAAAATTAAATGCTTATGCTCTCTAGCCATTCCAGTCCTGTGACTACTTATACAAGTTCTTCTCAAGTCAAAAAGAAGAGTCAGTTAACCACGTTCATTTTAGCACAGCTGTAGGAGTAAGTGGAAAATTATTATTTTTATTTTAGTAAGTGTAGTATATTGATATAGTAAATTACTGAATACCACTTATTTTTTTTAATAATGGTTATTAATAAAGTGACCCTTGACTAGTGGATTTTTATTGTATCCACTTTTTTTAATGAATTCCAGAACAATTTTCTTTTATTTCCTTGTAAATCATCTGTAAATGTTCTGTGTTTTTAGTGACTGAATGATCGTCTCTGTCTCCCTTGAGACATGTTATTTGAAGGTGGAGAAGCCATCAAGATTTGGGCTATGGAATGAGATATCCTAGATGTAAATATTGTTTCAATAATAAACCTGAAGAAAATCACTTCCAAAACCTCGTTAAGCTCCATTTTCCTCAACTGTGAAATGTAAACACTTCCCTCAGAGTTTTCTTGTGGCTATAGATGTGCACGGAGCACCTACTTTGCTAAGTGGCATAATAAAGGGTATGTAAACGCTGACTGCTGTTACTATAATTATGTCTCAGTGTCTGTCACATATTTGATGAATGGATAAAAGAGCATATGGAATGAAGGAGAAACAGACATTATTATTGCAAAAAAGCCTTTGTTATATTTGAAAGAAAACACTCTACTAAAAGATTTTCTTTGATCCTCTATTTTCCAATGGAAATGAACAGACAGAACTGGTAGTTTTCATCTGATGGAAATATTCTTGCTATGACTTCAGCAATTTTCCTCTAAAAACCGTCGCTACATATACTTTTTTTAGTGAGTTCCCTGCGCATGTTTGCTCATACTTCCTTCACACATTGGAACGTTTGACTCAACCCAGACAAACTCTGCCCACATAAAATATCAAAGTAAACTGTATTAAAAGTGCATTTTAGTTTTTTGAGTTGGGCATGTAAAATATACCCTCATATCCCACATAAAAGTTTTGACAATGTTGACCATCTTCTTTGATGGCAAGAAACCTTCTGTCACTCACCCACACCACATCTTGAACCTCATTTGCAGTGTGGAAAATAAGCTCCAATTGTGCCATATCCCAAATTTCCTATCCTTTGAGGGCCCTGGCAAAAGAGATTTATCCTTTGCTGTTCATGTGATAGTACTTCCATGATTTCATTTGAAGTTACCTCATAAAATATAATGATAAACAGAAGGGTTGCCCTTTTTTTCTAGTGGGAATGCTTTATATTAAGAAGTATAATTTCCCTTGTGGTTTAGAGTACCATATGGCTTTTTCCCACTTACTTTAGACTATTTTTTTTTTAAAGGACAATAAAGATTAGATTTATCCTTTAAGGTTTAAGAGACCCCAAAACTATCACAGCTTTCATCATCAGGCCGCAACACATAGCTAATATAATATACCCACACTGAGGAAAGCTAAGATAAAATGGCAATGTTAACAGGTTCTAAGAGCTGTCATGAGCATTAAATCAGGGTGTGGGTTGTTCAACATCAGGTTTTTTTTTTTTTTTCCTTTAAGTAGATTTTTCAACTGTGATAGATTGAGCTATTTATACAACATTTGAAAGTACACAGTTATTTAACTGAATTTTCAAAAGCCACAAAATGCCACATCAAAGCCACCCCAGTCGGACTATCAACATCAGTGGGACATACTGGCTTTTCTGTTGCATCTTATTCAAATTCAAAAGAAATATTTCTCCAGTTGATTTTAAAATGAGGTTTTGCTTTTGCAGGAGTATCCCACAGGCTTACAAGGCTAGAGTGTTCAAATAAACCTTTTTCTTTTTTCTTTTTTAAACATATTTCCTTTCCTTTCTGACCACACACTCTTTACCTTAGCTACATTTATCTGTTTATGAAATTTATTGAATTCTTACCACTAAAATCTGAGTTAGCTAAGCCAGGAGACCTTCAAAGATTCATTGTCAATGTAACATGATGGTGGTGGGAGGAGAGGCTAAATTGCAATATTTTCTTATGTGTACATCAAAATTCTGCCATATTCTGCCCTCTTACTCCGTGTGTCATTAGACTTACTTCTCGGCTTTATCACAAATTTCTGTGCACTCTTTGACAGTTGATGTATGATGCAGAGTTCTCTAGTACACGCTAGTGTCCACACAATGCTCTTGTCTAGTTACTGCTTTGGCTCCTAATGACTTAAAAACTGAAAAAGCTACTGGAGTGACATCTCTTTGTCAAATCTTTTAACTTTTATTGACTATACTTAAGCTATACCTCACTCCTTTTTATATATTAGTGCTAACCTAAAATAAAAACCATCTTTCTAATTGAGAGACAAGCAAGCGTTTATTTGATATTGAAGAATGGCTGTGCAGGAATCATTAATTCAAGCAAAGGCCCAAATAATGTTCTGATGTGGAGACAATGGCAGTGGGTATGTATGAGAAAGGGAAGCGGGACAATTACATGAAGCAAAGGAAGGCATTTCTATTGGTGGAGAAAACATAGTGATGCTAATTCTAAACAATGTTTTTGCATTTTCAGTCCTGTAGGCATCAGTCCAGTACTCATGATGACTGCTTTCTTGTTATCTTTGCAAACAGGTCTTTGGGAAGCAAGGTTCCTTAGGTCCAGCCCAAAGATTATTTTGCCCTGTTTTAACATTTCGAAGGTTGGACACATAACACAAGCAAGGCAGTTCCTCTGGCATGGCAGCTCTGGCTCCTTTTTAAAGTGGCTCCATTTATATTATTCTTTACATCAACATTCTAAATACTTCATTATTCTTCATTCTTCATTTTTCATTTATTCACAGTTTTCTTAAACCAAGCCATTTGAAAAGAAATATGATCCAAAATAGCTATATAAGGTTAAATGTATATACATAAAGTGTATGTGCCTATGTCTGTTTGCCCAACATCTATCAGCTATTTGCCCAAATTCCATTCTAATTTATGACTTTCATTAATTCCCATGTTGGATGCTAAGTCCAACAAAAGATTTAGTTTTGCTTTCCCACATTTAAATATTCAATATTAGAGAAGATGTCTATCAAAGGAGAGTATATAAACATAGCACTGCTTAAGGAATAGAATACATGGTAGGGAATCAATAAATAATTAAGATTAATAATTGTACATGTACATGTATAATATAGATGGACTCCATAAAAACTTATTTTGACCAAGGTTTATATAATCCCAAAAGGAAAACAGAATAATATGAAACAAAAAATATAAACAAATTCTGTAAGGATTACTAAATTTATTCTCTGAACTTCAGATAAGAACCACTTTGAGACACTATAATACATGAGACTTTGATGCTTTTTGTTTTAAATCTTAATCTTCAAGGAAATTTTTATCATGTCAATATTTAATAGTCCATTCATTTGCAACATTCATTAAGTATCCATATATATCAAACATTGAATTACATTTCTCACAATAAAGGCACTCAGAAAAGTCCTTTTGGTTAGCCCAGAATTGTAGAGGATCACTCATTCTCTCTCTGGGTCTTGATTTTATTATACATTAAAGAGGGCAATGTATTACATGACTTTAAAGTAATTTCTATCTTTCATTTACTACAATTTGATGGCTCTAAGTTTTTCTTCAAGACACCATTTCCTGTGCAATAAATCCTCCTGGGGACTCCAATGGCCTGGGGAAGCATAAAGTTCCTAAAAAAAAAAATTCTGAAGGCACTTAACGTAATAGAGGAAAAAGCAAAGGCAAAATTATTTTCACTCATTGTTTCCTTATTTTTTTTACTTTTTATTTTTTTAAATTAAGCCAGAAGCCCAATTTCTTTTTAGAATACAGGAGTTTTAAGACCTTAGGCAAGGGCTCTGTTGCGTTATAGAATAACATTAGCCCAGGATTCATGATGCTTGGCTTCAAGTCCCAGGTCTGGCTGTGTGATTCTCAACAAGTCTTTTAACTATAAAGGACTCCTGCTTCCATATTTTCAAAAGGAAGAGATTAGATGAGATGAACTGTACAATTCACTTTCTGTCTAAATGAACATGTTTCTATGGGACAATTCTGAACTTCATACATTCAAAAATCTTTCCTCTGTAAAAAGATGCACATTATCTCTTAGATGTTGAAATACACATTTGGTAGGACTAGTATAGTTGGAAAATTAATGTTAGATATTCAAAGGAATAGGACCTCCTTGACCACTGTAGCTAAAACTTTTTGGTTTCTTTGTTTTAAAATTGTTTCTTGTTTGTTTCTCTTGCCTGAATGTATGCCCCTAAAAAAACAAAGACAATATCTTCTGTACTCCTCCATTGAATCTATAATAAAATGACTGGCATATAATAAGAATTTGACTTTTTTTTTTGAAGAAATAAGTGAAAATTAGAAAGAGATTCCCTTATCACATATTTTTTAAAACTATTAGAAAAAAAGGAGTATTTATTGGATGGGGATTGGTAGAAGGAATATTATAGTTTATTTACTTGAAAGGCAGTTTAATGAAAGGTAAATATGTCGTATTTCTATCATGTATCTCACATTTCTCCTGTCAAAATTTTAAGTTAATTCGATTCATTTTTATTAAATGCCTACCATATTCCGGGCAAGAAAATGGAGTTTAGAACCAGAAATGGATACCAATTCTAGCTTTTTTATTCATTGTTACAAGACATTGAACAAGTATCTCACTGTTCTGAGTTGCAATATTCTTAAATGTATTATGGAAGGGTAATACCTATTTTCCAGTGTGGTATCAAGTGTTAAATTAAATACTGTATAGAATGTGTTCAGTACAGAGCTTGGTTCTGAGTAAATACTTAAATTTTCTTTGCAAATAGTGTTACTATTGGTACTCAGTACAGTTAGTAGGTCCTCTATGGAATGAACTAAGTCCAAAGTGTTAAAATTGCTGATATATTTCCATTCTAATAAATAACTTTTTGTTCTCTCTCCATCACACACAATATGATATATAGATGATGTGTTACAGAATTGTACACCTGAAACCTATGTAACTTTACTAACAATTGTCACCCCAATAAACTTTAATTTAAAAAAAAAAGAAATAACTTTTTGTCTGCCACAGTCTTTACTGCTCATTTAATATATTACTTGGTTCACAGAGGCCTTGGAAATTCTGATGAAAGCTGAGTCTTCTTTCAATATATATGCATGTACAAACAAGAATAATCACACGCGCAAAATTCTGTGAAACATTTTAGGAGATTGATTGGCTCATTAAAGTTGTCTTAATTTATGTCCTCAACATATAAAAATTAAATTAAATTAGTAATACTAGAAATTTCACAGAGAAGTTTAAGGAAAGCTCTTAAATTGAAAAAAAGTATTTAAAAATTTCAACTGTTGGGTATGCTGCTGATATTGTATTTTTCTATTTTTCTTAGTGATGATGTGATAAGGATAAAAGGCAAGAGATTAGAGATGATTTCTCAAGTTCAAAGGGAAATTAGAGTTCATCAAGGATTTACTGAATATTTACTAGATGGAATGGGTCAAGTGATTGGAAACTTAAGCCTTATTCATCGTTAGCATTTAGCAAATTTGCTGCCAAGTATTACTTTGAGATTAATTTCCTATTTTATGTTTCTTCAACAAAAGAAGTCTGTTACACAAATTTGCTAAACTTTTACAAATCCATGGTCTATTGAAAAAAAAGAAAGAAAAAGTTCTCATTTAATGAAATATGAATTGCAAACTAAATATTTGAATAAACATTAAAGCACTGGAAATTTTCATAACACTTTTTGAAATTCAATTGGCTCCCCAAATTTCTCTGCTTCTCTCTATGCCTACTTCCCTCCTGCGTTGCCCTCATCAACGCCAAAGCTTATATGCACTTAAATCATGTTTTACACTGATATTTTTGTATCAAGAAAGAAACAAAAATAGAGAACTAAAACAGTTATTCAAATTATTTTAAACAACATGTTTGTCTCAGTTATTGTGTTGCCCACTGTCTTTCTCTGCCGAGCACTACTCCTTCCTCCTTCTGGTAATAGAATCTGGTCCCTGACCCCAGGGACAGGCATGTGACCAAAGTGGGGAGACTCATAATCCACATACTAGCTTCAAGACATTTGTCCATGTATTAGTGTAATAATCCAAGAAAAGATCATTGGAATCACCTCCCTCGATATTTAACTAATTTATTTAATGCAACTGTGTATTGGGGGTGAGGATATTGTATTCATGCATGTGGAGGGGGTGAAGATACTTTGTTTTCTATGATTATAGAGCTATCTGGGTATAACCACAGAGCATGCTTTCCCATCACCTGGAGAGAATGAAGCTACATACAGAGAAAAGCAAGATGAGATACAGAGGAATCCATCCTGAGAGTGTCAAGTTTTAATATGCCAGAAATGCCCTGATGCCTACAGTTCTTCCTTCAATTCTATGAAGTATGCTAGTGTCCTTTTGATAAATTTTTGCTTGGCTTAAAAATAATAGAATAGTTAAAATAAAGGACATTGCAAATACAGAGGGTGCCAAAAAATGTACACATATTTTGAGAAAGGAAAAAAAAATCTATTAAAATGATAATACTTAATATATACCAATAAAAAACGATGGATACAAATCACATTTGACTTCTGCAATTACAAGAGGTGCTCAAAGTGGTTACCATCAGCGTCCAGACATTTGATTACAGCGAACTACTGCTTGAGCAACATTGACAAACTCTTGAAATGTGAATATATATTTTTGGCACCCCTGGTGTCTACAGATGGAAAGGAAAAACTCTTCATATAGGTTTACTTTTCCCTTTGTTCCCGGTGTCCACATACCAACTCTAATCATTAAAAGTAAGTATCCATACTACCCAAAATTGCAATCCATTCTCTCTCTCTCTCTTTTAAACCAAAATATTGTACACAAAAAGGAAATTCTACTTATTTCTTAAATATTCAAATTGTAAGTATGAGAATAGATCATCTTCATTTAGACCTACGCCTAAATTCCTAAGCCTGATTCCCTGGAAACAGACTCTGTGATGGAGAGTGAATTGAATGCAGCGGGTATTTGGGAAGTGCTCTCAGGAGAAACATCTGTGAGGAAGGAGGATCGGCCAGAAGGGGAAGCTGAATTGTACTGTGTTATAGCAGCACCCTCAGCACATCGCACAGCGATGTCTGGAGCTGGGGGAGTATTTTGGAATTGTTCTCAACTAAGGCAACTGGCCAAGCATTGTACCCTGCTATGGGCCAGTCATTAGGAACAAGTTGCTCTTGGGGAGAGAATTGTATCTTGGGCAACACTGCTTCTTTATAGCCAAGGAAATTTCCAGAAAGATTCAGCTATGAGTTATAAGAAGCCAACGTTTTCACTCAGTGAGGCAACACGTGCCTTGGTCTTGAAAGGAGAAAGCATACAACAGTATTACACTATTTCATTGAACTCTCATAGCAGATACTGCTGTTAGTTGTTTTTCCTAGTTATAATATATATGTAAATGGTCATAAGAAGGTGGAACAACAACAATAATTTAGAGTTCTGTGTGTGTGTGTGTGTGTGTGTGTGTATAGAAAAACTGATACAAATTTGTCATCATAAAGCTTCAACAGGAAGACACTTATTTTCAGATCCTATATTTATGTAGCATACCAAAATATTATTTCAAATTTTTTTCTTGAACATTTTGTCCTGATACAATGTTTTAAAAAATGATCAATATGGCCTCATATAGAAACTGTGACTGATTAACTACACTCAATTTCATCAGCATTGTCCTTGCTAAATTTATATTCAATTAAATACACATTTATTATTCTGTAAGTGCTGCTAAATATATCTCATAAGTTTATACTCTGTCAGCTAAAAATAAAAGTTATTGAGGATATGCTGAGTCTTCATTTTCATTTGTACTACCCAACGTCAATCATTTATTCAATTATCATGTTTATTCATTGGTTTTATTTTTATTTTTACATTGTTCTGTTTTACTATGATCCAGCATCTTTGTCTACTTTTATTTGAGTGTATGAATGGCTCAAAACAAGGGAAATTTATTATCTCACATATCTAGAGGCTAGAAGTCCAAACTCAAGGTCACGATAGGGCCATGTTGCCTCTGAAACACCAAAAGAAGGATTCATTTTGTCTATTCCTTGCTTCTTCTGGTGGTTTCTGGTAACCTTTTTTTTTTTTTTTTTTTTTTTTTTTTTTTTTTTTTTTTTTTTTTTTTTTTTTGTCGTAAGAGACACATCAGATGAATTTGGAATACATATAAGTCACATTTAGTAAAATGACAGTTGACTCAATTCCATGACTCAATTTATGACCAATAATTCTAAGACTAATAAACACGTGGTGATAGAACGACCTCAAGTTAATCAGCATCCATTTTTCAATGCTCTGTCTGATTTAGCCATAGGTTTATATACATTATGGCCTTGTTAGCTGTCCATAATTGAGTAACTTGTGCTTCCAATTCAATCAGAAACACCATTATTGCTAGCTCATTTATATTTGTTCACCAAATAAAGTCAGTGCCAATCACTAATAAATACCAGTATTGACATAAAAGTGAACAACTTGAAGTGTTTTAGGTAGCCTATACGAATTAATATTACTTTGTCTCTAAGTTCCCAAATTATTCAATAATGTTAAAGGAACAATTTGATTCAGTCCTGAGGAGCTCCCATGATGTGCTTTCCATTTCGTTACAGATAGTACAAAACTTACTGTTTTCCAATAACATTTGTTATTACCAGAATGGCATGCTGTTTTCTCGGAGAGTTCTTGAAAATCATACTTTTTCTGCATTAAATAGTATGACCGTGGCCTAAAAAACTGATATTCTGTTGTTCTTCAAAACATAACATACCATGAAGTGCTGCTGGAACCACAGAATAAACCAGTGAAAATGAAAGCTGTCTCTTAAAAGAGTTTCTTTTTCTTTTTTTGTTGCTTCATGTCTACATCTTAGTTGTCTAATAAGGTAATGAGTAGAGATTAATTTTTCTAACATATAAATATGAACTTATGAACGCTCAATCAATCATTCTTGATTTTCCTTTCTTGTTTACTACTAAATATTAAACATATAAATAAGATAGATATATCTATAGCCAAATAAATCGATATAGATATATCTCTCTATATAGATATATACTCATATACATGTATGTATATAATATATATTTACATGCAATTAAATGCATATGATGTATTTTACTTCCCTGCTCTGTGAAATAAACTTTTTACCTATAACATAAATGTTACTCCAACTAATTAACTGACATTAAACATTAAGATTTTGCTGTGTGCACTGTCCTGTTAGATATTATTAATAAAGGAACAAAGTTTAGGGTGAGTTTCTGGCTTTGAAGACATTATGACTCTGTTGGGAAGACAAGCTATGCATATAAGTATGGAAAATATAAACAATTCAAATAAACAATATGTGATAAACAGCAAATGAAACTATGAGTTCTGTATTAGTTTGCTAGAGCTTCCATAACAAAATATCACAGAGTTGGTGGCTTAAGTAACAAATTAATTACCTCACAATTATGGAGACTGGATGTCCAAGATCAAGGCAAGGCATATGCAGTGTCTTGTGAGGGCCCATTTCCTAGTTAGTAATGGATGAAGAATATGAACAAGTACCCTTTTCATTTGCAGAATGGTGACAAACACAATCATGTGGAGACTGTACAGATAAAATGATGGCAGTGGTCTCTGTCAATGTACAGTCCTTGGACATGACAAACAGCCAATATCATGAGCATATTGAGAATAGCAGGTACAATCATACTAGACAAAATTTTAACCAGTAGCATCAATGCCCTTCAGCCCAAGGAGACAGTTTTGGAGTTAGCAGTTCACTATGCAATGAGTAATATGACTGGATCTGTCATCTATACTCTTACTGTTGGAGGAAGGTGGCAGAAGAGAAAACACAATTTGAAAGGAGATGTCCAGCTCTCCCACATGAAAAAGAATCCTCATACAAAGTTTGGACACGACAAAACTTTGTGCAAAAGCGCAAAGTGAAGAGAATGCAGCAACACAGAGCAAAAAGAGCAGAAACAAGAATACAGAGTGTTCTTATCCAGATAGGAGTAAAGCACATCTGAATTATTCTACGAGCACAGGTTGAGCACTTCAAAGATATCAGATGCAATACAGGGTGTGTGTAATACAGGGTTAAATTAGACATGGTTTTAGGAATCAAAGACCTTACAGACTAAGGAGGTAACACTGAGTGTATTATAAATTTAAAAGAGTGTTCTAGTTGCTGTGACAGAAGCATGTACGAGTACAATAGGTACACCAAAGAAAGGGTGAGCAAGCTTAGGTATTGACAAAGATTCCCTCAGTGTGTTTGTACTCTGTCTGGTAAAATGAAAAAGTATGCTGTTAAAAATTAAGGGATGATCAAATGCAGTAAGAGTCTGAATGGCCTATATACTATTCAAAAGTCTTGTGGCACCAGGAAGGGCAAGGCACAAAACACCAGACATTAAGGACAAGTGCCAGAACAATGACAATGAAGCATAGGAGCTCAGAGCCAAAGCTGTGGCGTCACAATGTGTCCTGGAACTCTGGGTTTGCTGTTTACTATGCTGGCAAACTTAGTCAACATCTTTGTGCCTCGGTTTCCTCATATGTAAAATGCTTTTTGTAAAGATTAAATGATTTGACATTTCTATGTAGTCACACCAGAGTGATTGGTTAATCAAAGACTGTGCTCAAAGAAAGCAATCGCTCTGGGACATGGAAGAGAAAGGGTCCCCAAAGACACCAGATCAACATTTCACTCTTTCTAGTGAGGCAATTTTATTCAAATACTGGGTAGCTGGAGGGAGGGACTGCCAGTCTTCTTTTTCTTTAAAAACCAGCAGCATATGATTTAAATATGATACAAGATTGTTGGCATAGTGGCCCATTCTCCTTAGCTCTAGGTATTTCTTTGTAGAAAAAGATAAACAATCACACAACTAACCACATTCTGGAGTTATACAGCATTTCTTAGTGTGAAAAGAAACAGGCAGTCAAACAGGATCAGGATTATGACATGTAATAAACATGTCGTTCATTTAATTTAAATGTTTGCATTTACTAAGCATCATATCTGTATAAGCTGTTCCCATAGTGTTATTCAGGCTTTTGCATTATTTGATGAAGTCTCAGATTAATGATTTCATATAATATTTTAATGAAATTCACTGCATTTAATAAGAGCAAATGAAGGGAATTTTTCCTGTTGGTTAGAAATTTCAGTTAAACTCCAAAACTGATATCAACAGTGACAAAATAATTCCACAGAATAGCAAGGAACTGCCAGCATGCCTCATCTGGGGTTACTGAAAACTAGCCAGTGTAGGCTCTCACACATCCTCCTATCCATTAATTACTGACCTTCAGCCTGTATAAAGAAGAGACTAGGCAAGACAGACTTCAATAAAAAGCAACCAAAGAGCATTGTATTAAACAAATATTTATATGCACTGGAGGCAACAAAGCTCTAAGGCTGTCGGTCACCTATTGTCCAGGGCTCTTTATAGTACATTGTCAGGACTCAGGGAGGTTTGGCGTCACCTTCAGAAGAATGCAGACAGATAGACTGGTGACAGCTCCAGCGGAACAAGGGTGGACACTAGGATAATTTCAGAGAAACAAGGAAGGGCATGGGAATAATGAAAGGTAGAGATGGAAGCAGGGTTGGAATTAGATGATAGCAATGCTGATGCCATTTGTGGCTCCAGAAAGATCTACCATTATGTAAAAACAGAAAAATATAGCTCTTCCAATAGGGACAGTTCTCAAGTGGTTTCTTAATTCCTCTCTAGGTAGCGTGGATTGCAGTTTTATTTTTATTGAATCTGATTTGAAAGTTACTTAGATGGAATCTGACACTCAACAATAATAGGCTAGATTGTTTGAGATTAACGCTCATGCTGAGAATAATTCAAGAAACTGGACAAGACATGTTTTTAAAATGTCTCTGAAAGCCTCAGGAAATAACCAACACAGTGAGAATACGTAGGCCTATGAAGAAAACAGAGTATGAGAGAGGTTAACACCAAACTTGTGGCCACTTTTCCCCTGTAAGCAATTGCTGATTCCCAAAGTAAAACGGGTGACAGAAAAGATAATAAACCAAGTTGAGTTTTCAGAGGTCTCACAGGGCTAGGGAGAAAAGTCAGAAGTCTGAGAAGCAGAAAGGCCTCTGGTAAAAACTGTAGGCTTCTGGTAGGAGCCCCGAAAGAATGCAGGTGAACCAGAAATAGACAAGCTGCCAGAAGGAATGCTGTGTGTAACCCTCTCAGTCCATTTTTAAGAAGAAGATAATTTGCCTCCACAAGTGTTTCAGGTCACAAGCAAAAGTCAGTCTTCTCTCAGGGAAAATAATATTATTGATCAGACTGCCAGGAAGGTACACATTTTATAGCCCATCTTTTTTATGTGTTTGATTCTATTTCATTGATTGTTACCTTTACTTTTATTATTATTTTTCTTTTGCTTTTTAAAACTTGCTGGTATTTTTTTCTCCCTTAACTTCTTGAGATGGATGCTTGGAACAAGTTTTTTGTCTTTCTTCTTTTCTCATATATGCATGCAAAGCTGAACACTTTTCCTTATGTCATAATTTAAGCTTAAATTTTCTGAGTGACAGTTAAAAGATTTCACTATTATTGTATATATCTATTGTAAATATTTAACAAATCTTCTTTATTTATTATATAAATCTAAGCCTTTATTATCTTACTTATTCGATAACTACTTGATCTGCTGAAGTGTTGAGAAGAATATATTAAAATATTCTCCAAAATTACAATTCTTGGTTTCGCTCTTCTATGTCATATAGTTTTTGCTTTTCATAATTTGTTGTGGAATTACCCTTGTGAAACTTTTTTGGCAGATGTAGTGCCATTATTCGTTGTTCCTGGTCCTGAAAAAGTGACCTTATTTGCTTCATCTAATGTTTCGTACTATGCTGACACATTTGTTTTAATACTAATATCACAACTGTTATTTTCTAATATTAAAGTATTTGCTTGGGATATTAGTTGAGTCTTACGTTTGCAAGCCCCAAAACAAGTCTAACTAGTTTAAGGATGAAAGAAAATTTGTTGGCTCAAAAAACTAATGTAACTCACGGGATTGAGGAAGCCACAACAAAAGTATGACCTTGACAACAAGACAAAGATTCATCATAGTTCGTATTCCCTCATATCCAACTTCAATCTCTCCTCTGCCCTTCTCGGCTCTATTTCTCCTAATTTTAGCAAGTCTTCATCACATAGCAAGTTCTATAACTGACCCCAAATCGTATCTGTCCTGCATGGACCCCAGAGGCAAAGCGTCAAAATCTAGAAATAATGAAAAAGCAGGACATTTCTGGGTCTTCCTTACATTAATCACATCTCCAATTCTCTCCACACACCACACCTGAGCATTTAGGATTGAGGGTGGAGGGAAGGAGATGGGAAAGCTTGCTCAGCAGTTAAAGACAGAACAGACAACAGTACATAGCATTTAACATACATTGCATTATATTTGCCTTCAACTCCTTGATTCCTTGTTTTTAAGGCATGTCTTTTACGGGTAGCATACACTTGGTTTTGTTTATATAATCCAAGTAGAAATTCTGTTTTTCTCCTTTAAGAGATGATTTTATCTCATTCAACCTTTCACTTTAAGAGGATATATTTACCTTAAACTATCTTTTAATTTTATATAATTTTATGGGTTGTACTTTGGAGCTTTAGGTTTTTGGCTGTTTTTCCTTTGCGTTCTTTCATGCATTTCTTTTCTACTTTTTATTCTCCCTTTTTCTTCCTCTGTACAGAAGTACATGATATAGGATCCTTTTTAGGTATTGGTGAATGCACTTAGGTCTTTAAGTAAATGCTTGAATCTATATTTCTCAATTCATCAATGTCAGAAATAAACAAATCTTTTTTGCTGCCAACTATAAAAGATGAAGAAATTATTATGCTACTTCTAGTTTCCCTTTTATCTCTACCTTTGTTTATTTTGAAATTGATTTTCTTACTCCACTATAACATAAATGATGCAGATACTATGCAAAACTGTATCTCCACTTCCTGGACTATTTCCTGGGCAGAATAAATGTTCAATACATATGTTGCAAAAAAAAAGACATGTCAGGAAGAATATACATCATACTGATAATTGTCCTTTCCTCTGGGAACCAGGGAGATACCTGGAAGGTAGAGTAATGAACAAACAGGATTTTAGTTCGCCTATAAATTTAGTTTTTATGTGTGGCTAATTAAAAATAACTAAAAAAATGTGTTACTTTTTAAAAAAAATATAAACTGCACAGAATTTACAACATTACATAGTTTCTTTACTGTGGAGGTATACAAATGTGAGATTGCCCCTGATATTTTTATATTTGTAGATCATATATTTTCTTCTGTGAATGTTTACAGTATTCTTTTGTTTTTGTTTTAATGTTCAATACTGTCAGCAGGATGTTGTGTCGTTTGTGGTTGAATGTTTCTTTCATTTTTCATTTCTGATATACTGCCAGCCATATCAATCTACTAAAATACCATCTCTATCTCTAATTAAAAGAAAACACTCTTTCATTGTATAATTTTATATGTATTTCTTTTTCATATTATATTTTTACTTCTTATGCATTAAAAGTTTATGTCATTATCTGTGTTCTACTGTGTCTACTTTGACTTTGAGATTTTTGGACTTTTGCACTGAATTTTGACAGCGTTTTGACAGCTTTTCTATTTTTCTCAAGTTTATCCTCCATGACTAAATTTATTTTCATTTTGTGACTCTACATTTTGCTGCTTCTATTTTTTTATTTATGGAATAATTTTGATGTTTTCTTCATCATGTTTAATTTGTACCACCAGTTATCATTTCATTGTTTTTTATCTCCTTTTAGATTTTATGTATTATTTTATGTTTTAACTTTAAAAGTGTGTAACATTTTAAAATTTGAATTTAGAAAGTCAATAGGTTTTAATCTAAAATAGTCTCTTTAATTTCCTAGATTAATTTTTCTTGCAGAGTAAATTCTTTTTATGCCTTTGCTTTTATGTCTTTCTCCTTCTGTTTATTCTGTGTGTGTGAGTGTGTGTGTGTGTGTGTGTGTGTGTGTGTGTGTGTGTGTGTGTATTGTTTTAAAATACCATTTAAGTATAGGGTCCATTTTATATTTATTTCTGAGGTTCCTTTATCTTTTAATGTGGATGGTTATATCCAGATATGCCATTTTCTCTGGAATAATATGGGTGTGTTCTCTTTAAGTCCCATCTTACCGAAACACTCTTAAGTTTATCATTAGAACTTGAGCAGAAAGGTGAGAACAGTTATCTCATCCTTCAGCATTGGGATCAGTGAGAAGATAATGGGCAGGCTCAAAGAGAAGCAGCAAGGGTTGATTATTCTCATAAAAGCTGATGAATCCTCTGCCATTAGCTCTTCTGGTTCTATTTGAGAATCCTCTTGGATTTCAACTATTTACCGCCCCCCTCCCTTATAGGAAAACAATACCTTTGATAGACTATCGTGGTTAGAAATCTGATTCAAAGAAAACAAATGGCATTACTACATGTTCTTTCTTCATCCTAGTATAGTATGATTGTTTGATACTCTGATGTCCTAGAGTTGATCTTCTAGCTTTTCCAGTGGCTCTCAGACATGACCTCCACAATTGGCTAACCAAGTTTAAGAAAATTTAGAGGGACTTTTTTGTACCCTTTCAATTATCTATCTAAAGGTGCACCCTGTTCAAAATAAGAGATGGATGCTTCTTTTAGGTCCAGATTTTGATGTATTTATGTATTGATTATATACAGTCTCGTTGCCATGTTCATACTATAAATTCATGCTTTAAAAATGCATGTTCTTACTTTAAAAATACAAAAAAATTATTTTAGTTGAGAGAAAAAAGGGACATAAACACCATCATGTTTCTATAAAGTCAAATAATTATTGTTTTATTCCTGGCATCCACAGTTTTAATAGATTTACAATTATTTTTTCTTTACATTTTCCTTGAACGTGGTGACCTTCAAACTAATGACAATTGTTACATTAGAAAAGCCTTTTATTCCTATTGTCCTTCAGATCATTGTTTCTGTTACATTTTTTTACTCTCTTATGAAACGTAAGAGAGTAAAAATAAGAAAATTTTATCTGCATTTTGGTTTTTGCTTCTTGTCTCACTCTCTTGTTTATTTTTTATGTTTTCCACTTTCTTATATCTTTGTCCTCTGTTTAAATATTTTAGGTATTTTTCTCAAGTTTGTTTTCCAAATCACTGATTGTCTTTGGACATTGCTGGTTCTCTGTTTTGGCTTTCAGTTATTTTTTAATTTAGATAATATCTGAGGCTTTTTTCCTTAGAAATGCCTGTTTACAGGATTGGTCCTTGGCTCTCTAGGAAATTGGTTTTGAACAGTTTCTTCTATAGGTAAGATTATTTTGCCCGCCTGGGTTACTAAATACTTGCTTGCCTTTCTGGGAGTCTAGAATTACAATAGTTATGGTTGGTTTTGTGCCTATGTAACCAAACCCTAACAAAAATGACAAAATCAAACAAGATTTCCTGGGCAGAAACACTGTGCATGTGTTATTTACTGCTGTAAGGGATAATATGCTCTGTGAGGCACCTTCAGGAAGAGCTTGGGAAGCCTGAACATAAATTTATCTAGACTTGGTGGGGTGTGCCTTTTTTCCTTACTGATTCGACTATGCATCCTTGCTATGTCACTGCAATAAACCTTATCCATTAAGTATAATTACATGCTCAGTCCTGTGAGTCTTTCAAGCAAAGCACTGAACCTGGGGCTGGTCACAGGGCCTGTCATAATTCTCACTCTCTAACAATTTAATGTAATGTAATTCGTCCTGTTCTTTCTTCATAGTATCATTTTAAATCTTTTCAAGACCAAGAATCTAGTACTTGCTAAAATGTTTGATAGTTTCCCAAATGTATTTTAGAGAAGAGTTCAAACGTTACAAAATTTAAATACTATCGCTGTCTTCATAGCAGTGATGTATTATTGTCGTTCTTTTTTTTTGGGGGGGGTGTTCTTATGCTATTGTTCTCTGCCTATTCATCTAAAGGAAGGGAGATGGATACAGGTCTAATGATTCTAGAACCTGTAAAAATTGATAATTAAGAAATAACACTGAGAACATTTTAAATACATGAATAATCAATCACTATGCCAGTTCTAAGACTAGACCTCCAGTACTCTTCTCTTTCTTGGAATCTTGCCTCTGCCATGAGCACAAACCCAGATTATTTGCCTAAAGACAATCATCCTCAGCGATGTCTCACTGTCTGCTGATGTGAGAGGTAGGCCAAACATTGTCTGATGATCCAGCTCAGCTCAGCAGAACCACACAACCAACACGTAGACTCATGAACAGCAACACAAATTATTTTTCCTTTTTCCTCTTTATTTTTTTCTCTTTGGTTTTCTTTTTATTGTTTCTGATTTTCTCATTTTTCTTTGTTATACTATCTATTTAATTTATATTTTAACATTATTTATTTTGACTACTTTAATTGTTTGGTTTTTCAGAAGCCACTAATGTTGGGTAGCATATTATAGCAATTACTAACTTATATAGTCAGGAAGAATATAAAAAACATCACTGCATCTAGTAGATTGATTAACAATTTTATAAATTGTAAATCAAAGTAACTAGAGGCATGTTTTAACTTTGAGGTATCTGAAAAGAATTGAAGAGCAATTGTCAATGTATTGTGCTGGATACATCTCCAAAGAATCTATGCTTAAACAATCTCATGTGCCACCAGTTTTTACTTGTTCTTTATAACTATGATTCCATTTGTCTTATTAGTCCCAGTTATACACCGTCTGAATTAAGCAACATGTGTGAGTTTGCTGGTGATACGTTCAGTTGAAATTTGTGGACTTACTATCTCAGTTCTGAAGTCCTAAGCACATAATTAAGTCCACAGGGATTCGAGCAGGAGACACTGTTCCTTTTGATTTCTAAGAATTTTCATGTTTCTTAGCACGGGGAAAGAATACGATAACAGTAGAGCGCTAATCGTTGTACTTTTTTTGTTATGAGCTTTACTGCAAGGCACTTACTGTAAGGAAGAGGATTACAATGGGAAGTGGAGAGATCTCAAGACAAGTTCTGCAACAGTCACTCTATCCATGGGACCTGACATGCCCCATTGCTTACTGCAAGCCTCAATTTCTCTCATCTTATTAAAAATTTCAAATCCTAACCTTTACAATTTAGGATTGTTTTGTGTGTCAGTAATAAAAAACTCCAACCTAATTGGCTTTAAAATGAGAAATTTTATTGTTTCACATAATGTGAAATCCAGAGGGATAGAAGATTTCAGACTCTGACTCTACTTCCTCTGATTCTATTGACTCTGCCTTCCTCTGTGTATTGGCTTCGTCCTCACATGGGTGATAAAATAACTGCAGTCATTTCGAGTCTCAATTTCATGTATAAAAAACCTTCCAGCAGAAGGGAAAGAGAGAGAATGTTCCAATCTCAGCATTCCAGTCAAGTGCCCTTAACCTTGTTAGATTGCTCTGGCCCTATGCCATTACTAAACCTATGCCTTTGGCTAGACCAATGCCGTGATTGATTGGCTGAAACCATCTGAGTCTCACCCCTAGAGTTGACTTCACCTGAGTCAAATGGATTCTGCATGAGAAGAGTAGAAATCCAGATAAAATCAAGGTTCTATTAAGATGGAGGACAGACACACGGGAGCTTTGTTGATGAGCCCAGTGACTACTATATGGTCTATGTAATTAGCACTTCATTTTTGTTTTACTATATCTGTGATTGACTACACTGTGAAGCATTATAAATATACACTTCATATTTTGAAGAGTGAGTCAGTTTGTAAAGGATTTCTTATGAAGAAAATGAAGAAAATAATACTTTAGTTGTCATTGTAGTTATTGGGCTTAAGGTTGCCCTTTTGAACTCTGACCAACTTTCATATTGGATTTTTCCATTCCTCCTTTTCCATAAAATGGCTTTGAAGAGTAAGTGCAAAGGAGACATGTAAAGAAGAAGGAAGAAAAAGTAGGAAAAGAATAGTGATGGCAAAGACTCCCTATAATGGGTAGCATATGTTTAAAGTGGGAATCAATTTTAAAAGTAACAGAATAATGATAGTAATTCTCCTATTATCCTATTCTCCAGTCACCCTGCATGAAATAATTTAATATTTGAAGTAGGCATTACTTTATTCATTTTACAGGTGATAAATTAGAGACACTGAGAAGTCAAAAAGTTTCCCATTGACCATAATTCTGGAAAATGTGAAAGGCGTATGATACACCATCTTCACCCTTCCATTCCTCACATCAACACATTTAGAAACTAATACTCTCTGGGTGGTGAGCACACAATGTGATATGTAGGTGATGTATTACAGAATTGTACACCTGAAATCTATCTAAACTTTACTAATACTTGTCACCCCAATAAACTTTAATTAAAACAACAACAACAAACCTAATACAAAGTCCATATAAAAATTTATCATTTTTTTTACCTGAATGAATATAATTTTAGGAATGTCCCTTCTTTAAGCCAATATTAACATTCCTGTATTATTAGAAAAGCTTGTACGATCTTCAAAGTGTGCTATTGAAGATGAAATGGTGAGCAAAGTACATAATATTGAGTTCAGAGATAAAAAGAACTATTTGCTACAATGCAACATAATATAACAGTGTGTTCATTAGGTGATTTCAATTTTAGTTTCAATATCAGCTTTTCTAAGTATTTAGCATTTAGAAAAATGTACTTCAGTCTCTGAAAGTTATGTTGGGGGTGGAGTAGTCTCAATATTTTTATCTGATGAAAATATATTTCATTTTAAATTTCAGGGTGTGTGTGTGTGAATATCTGTATATGATGGTAGCCATTAGTCACCATAATACCAACCATAATGTCAACATAATACTAATGCTTTTCCATTCATTATCCTAGCAATGTATCTAGAGAAGGAAATCTAAATGGAGGTTCATCTTTAAAGATTAATGTTGAAATTCCCTGAGAAGTTTCTTCTAATATGTAGCTATATTAGGATCTTTTAATTATACATTTGCATATGATAAAGAAAGGTAATAAGGAAGGTAATACACTAAAATTAAGAAAATCTTTGTCTATTTCTGGAAAAAAATTGCATAATATATTGGTCAACTTAATCAAAGTAATGGACTTGATAAAGTGCAATGTACTTTTTCTGTCCTCTACCTTTTTCCTCTGAACAAAGCATTAGGATTTCAAATACAGCCTGTACAACAACTCAAATGAGAATGATTCAGGAAATCTAGGTTACCATTCCCTCACCAGCAACACAATTTTGAAAAATTTCCTTATGCTTTCTAATTCATCCATTAGCATCATTTTTGTCATACACACACAATACAGTACACAATATTACTAGAGATGGTTAAACAATTTTCCTTGGATTGCACTTTGGTTCACTAATAAACACCATGGAATATGCCTTTGCAAGGAAGTAGCACATTACTAGGAACAAAAAGGATCTTAACATACTGCTGTTGATTTGTTGAACTATTTTTAACCTTGCCACTTATTTGCCTCAAATCTAAAAACTTCATCCCCAGTCATACACAAATGCATTTATTTTAAAATTCATTTAAACCAGTGACAAATAATAGAACACATGGTATTTCTGGCGAAATAATGACTGTCAGGCTATAGCAATTATCTAGAATTACTTCATAAATACCTTCAGAGTAGAGTTTTCTTACCTTATCACCAAATTACACAAGTGCATGGCACTGAATCATATACAATGTGGCACTCAATAACAATGTGGTTTGGAATTATTTTATGTGAATTCCTTAGATTCTGAGAAATCGAAAGATGTTTATAAGTATTTTGCCTCATTAATTCAAATTATTTATTCAACACCACATTTTGTGTATTCAAATCTCTAAATTCAACATGTCCACCCCCTCAAATTCAATGTGTCTTAAACCAAATCATTCTTTTCACTCTCAAAATAGTAACCCTTTAAGAAAATATTTCTCTTTCTGCCTCGAGTCTCTTAATTTTTGTTTTTCCTAAGTTTTTAAATCTTGGTATAGCATCCTTTGTAATATCCTTCTTATCCATCCTTCCCTTTCAATTTGCTCTTCTACCATTTCAATCGAGCCAAGTTTTGATAAGAAGCATTTTTTTTGCCTCTCTAGCTCTCAAAATATATCCTTCTAGCCCCACCGCTTTCTAATAGTCTACTTTGCACTTGTAATATGTACCTCATTCATTCATTAGTTCATTCATTTAACAAATATATTTGATAGCTATAAACAAAAAATAAAATATGCTAGCTTATAGGAGATCTGGTGATCAGGGAAGACTTTGCAAAAGAAATAACATTAGAGCTGAGATTTGAAGAATGAGTAGGGAAACAGTACAGAAATAATAGAATTCAAAAAGACGCAGAGATTGAAAGAGGCTTGAAAACGTTGCAAAGAAGGTTTGTGTGGTTGAAGCACATACAGCAAAAGAGAGTGACATGCGATGAGGCTGAAGAGGAAGGGAGAATTTTTGCTTCAGATTTCCTGATTGCTTTCCAGGTAAAGGCCAAATTTTTAAAACTGGCATAATAAGATCGTTTATGATTCACCTTCTGGCTCTTTGTATTTGAACTGAGATAACAGGGCATACTGATGAAACAAATGAGAGGGTCTAACAGATATGCGCTTGAATTAAAATTTCAATGTTTTCCGTGTAATTTGGGGGAAGTTAATTTACCTTTCTAATAATCAGCAACTTACTTTACTATCTGATCCTGAACTGTATAATGGGATTAATAATACCTTGCAAGAATATTGTATGAAATTATTTAGCATATATGAGGTATCTCACTTGTATTATTTAATAATACATAAAATTAACAAAATTTCTGAAATAATAAATCTCAATAGAGGTAATGTTATTGTTTTTCACTCAATGTCAGAGCTCCAGAAAGCAAACTTTAAATTACTTCATGGTGTTACAGTTGGAGTGAATCACAAAGAATTTAGATACGGATGTGAGACTCTACTCTCTATCTTGGAAATTTACCTGAAAAAATCAGAGCCATCATCAAGGGTCCTTAAGCCCATACTTCAGCTTTTGAAAAATAACTAATTGCATTCTCTTAATTCGGTTGCTTACTCTTAAACATTTTCAAAATATAACAATTCTACAATCTTTAGCATCAATATTCACATATAAAATGGCATTAGAGGGGCAATTGTTTAAAATATGCTATTTCACAGGAAAGTTTTTCATAACGCTGTCCTGAACTTACAATTTAAAATTTTCTGAAAAATCAGAATAACTAGCTAGAAAGAATTCTAAGAATTTGGAACAATTTATTTGCCATTTTAACAATTTTACTGAACATCAATTGACCAAAATTAATGATCATTGCTGTATATATAATTCTCTTTGTATTTGGCAGAGTCCAACATGAAACCTACTTATTAAACTATTTATTTAAAATATTCAATACCATGAGGTAAAATTATTGATGCTGTTTGAAAGCCATAATGGGGGGAAGGGAGGTAATTAATAAAGGCTTGACATCAGGCCAGGCTGTATTTCACAGGATGTGGCATTATCTCAATGAAACTGTCAGGTCCAAATTTTGTTCTCACCAAGAAAGGCCTAGAAAAGTATACTAATGCATATAAAACCCACAAACAATTGCCACGAAACAAACCAAAACAAGTAAGTGAATAAACACAAAACAATACCTGAATCTTGTCATTTACACTTTGTGCATTTCTTTCCTAGGGCTAGGTTATTTGCAACTGCTTTTCCAAGTGCATTCTGGGAATATAACATGTATAAATGAAAAGGTACTTGATAGCAGGAATCAGATCAAAGGAAATAGTTAAAACATTTAAATTAATGACAGTTAATGATAGTAATGATAGTGCAATTGCCATGTTCCCTCTCCGTATGGGAAATATATGAGTACATGTGCTGGACTTTGAGCAGGATTTCACCTGAGCAATACTAATGGGCACTAAACAATTTTGTCTCTAATCTATAAACATCATAAGGACAGGGACTCTGTCTTAATTATCTTTTTGCCCATGACAATTACCTCACTTCAGAAAAAAGTAAATGCAATATTTTTAAGTCAGTTTCTTTTTCTTTTTCTTTTTTTTTTTTTAAATTTATTTATTTAAGTGTGTTTTTCCCGGACCCATCAGCTCCAAGTCAAGTAGTTGTTTCAATCTAGTTGTGGAAGGCGCAGCTCACAGTGGTCCACACAGAGATTGATCCGGCAACCTTGTTGCTAAGAGCACCGTGCTCTAACCAACTGACCTAACTGGCTACCTACAAGTCAGTTTCTTCATATATATATATATATATATATATATATATTTTTTTTTTTTTTTTCTTTTTTTTTTTTCATTACCACAATGACAGACTCCTCTTTGGCAGTCATTTTTGTTTTTTTTGTTTTTTTAAACTTAATAAATGCTAGAAATTTGGCTACTTCTACTTAAGGTAATACTAACTACTATAACAATAGAAAAACCTCAAAATCTCTGTGGCATAACAAAATAAAAGGTTCTTTCTCACGCGTAACAGTCCAATGTGGGTTGTCCATGTGGATCAGCTCTTTTCCAAGTAGCAGTTCAAGGATCGTCACTTATTCTATCTCCTGGGTCTGTCTTCTTTAACACATAACTCCCAAGTTTTCCCTGAAGATCCAATAAACCTAAAAAAAAAAAAAAAGAGTAAGAAAGATTCTATATAATAGTTTATTGGAAAGGCTTTGGAAGTGGCCCTTAGGCCTTAGTTCCACTATACAGGATCAAATCATATGGCCACACTTACCTACCAGGTTGAAAGAAGTTAGACAAATTTACACTATGTACAGATGGACAGCCAGACAATTTTTACATAATATACAAATAATTTCTCTCGTTATTATTTCTGCTTGTGTCACATTATTTGTATTATGAAGATTTTGATGATGACCTATTCTTACCGATATACTTTAAGTTCTAAGGAATGATTTACTCTTGTCACTTTTACCTCACTTGCCATCAGTTTGTATTTCCCCAGACACACAGCATGATCCATACCTGTCAGATCTCCAAATATATCATGGTTATCTCCTCAGTGAAGCTCTATAGATTTTCCGAGCTAAAATAATAACTACTACCTATCCCCCTCACTCACTATTCCCTTACCCAATTTAATTTTGAATCATAGCATTCTTCACTAAATGAATTGTATCTTTTAATTATTTGTACAGTAGCTCATTTTCTTTTATTGATTCTCTCTCTCTCTCTCATTATAATGTATATAGCATATTATTTGTTGATCTTTTGATTTGTGACTATCTCCATACTCTAGTGCATTTTTTTCTGGTGTTCACTAAATATTTTAATTAACCAATTAACCAAGTATTTTCCTTTCTATAGAGCAAGCTTAATGGAATAACTGAGGTAATTTTTTGTTTAAAAGAAGCTCTGTAGTTATAATTAGTTTTTAAAAAATATATTAAAAGTAAAAGCATAAAAACAAGAGTGATAAAGTATTTTCTGTTCAGTGATGATGTAAGAAATATTTTAATTTTTTTATTTTTTTTAAAAAATATTGATTTTTGTGATACATAATAATATACCATAATAATATACCAATAATATACCTGAGTCTGTAGTATCAATCCTCTCCTTTTAGTTGCAGTTCTATTTTGATTATAGTAAATAAAAACAGCAATTAACTTAAAAAAAATTCCTTAGACAGCTTCAGGAAACACGTGAAAATCAAAATCCTTATTTTCCAAAATAATATTTTTAGAAACCTATCATATTTACTTTCATATTTTACTCTTCAGCCATAGAAATAGAAAATAGGCACACATATTTCAAAAGGAGCTACTTGTCGTCTTTGCCTTATTATAATATTTTTTTTTTCATTTTTAAAAATTGTTTTCAGGTGTATAAAATAATGATTAGACATTTACACCCCTATGAAGTGATAATCTCAACAAGTCTACTACTCCTCTGACACCATACATGGCTATTACAATACCATTGACTGTATTCCCTATGCTGTACTTTACATACTGTGACTATATAT
Source organism: Rhinolophus ferrumequinum (assembly GCF_004115265.2). Classification (NCBI taxonomy): domain Eukaryota; kingdom Metazoa; phylum Chordata; class Mammalia; order Chiroptera; family Rhinolophidae; genus Rhinolophus; species Rhinolophus ferrumequinum. Next base: position 76,690,562 of record NC_046293.1, read on the forward strand.
ATATATATATATATATATACACACACACACACATATATGTGTGTGTGTGTATGTGTGTGTATATATATTAAAAAATTATAGTTGATATTCATATTATTTCATATTATTTCAGGTGTACAGCACAGTGGTTAGGCATTTATGTAATTATGTAATTTATGAAATGATCCCCCTGATAAGTCTCGTGCCCATCTGACACCATACATAGTTTTTACAACATTACTGATTATATTCCCCATACTTTATTTCACATCCTCATGATTATTTTTGTGATTAACAATTTAACTGTAATATATTTTCTGAATCTTACAAAATTATTCTTCTGGTATCACATTATTGGGTTAGATAACTCTGTTGGTATTCATTGCCCATGAATAATCCAGCAATATCTTTATGTGCTTCAGTATTCAGAAAAAATTATTTTTAAAAAGAGAGAATAGAAGAGCCATGGGTTTAATTCCTGGTCCTTAACTTACTACATGTATGAAATTGTATGGATGATACCCTAATATCTCCTGGTCACCATTTTTTCTCTGTAAAACAGTATTCAATTTAGCAATTTATTGTGGGGATTGGACAAAATAATGTAAGAAAAAATACAATATGACCTGCCATATCCTCAATAAAAATCAACAATCTCCAATCTTTTCTTCACATTATTGATAACAGTAATAAAAGTTTCCAATCATGCAGAAAATGCTTTTTATTTTCCCCCTTCTCATAATATTATTTTGCTTTGTGTATCTTTGAAAGGCACTATGGCATTTAAAAAAATGTGATGCAAAAATGCAAAATATGATGTAAAATGTGATGCAAAAGAAAATTTAAGAGTAGATTTTTCTATTGTGCTTCAAAATTGCAAAGTCATTACCACATCAATTTTTTTAAATGCTTTTTATTTTCATTAGATGCCCATTTTAATAATGCAAGTGAGGTTTTTCACAGACAAGCTTTTCAAATCTATTAATTTTCGTGGAAATAAATGAGATAAGGCTTTAATTTGCTTCCTACAGAGCAGATGAAATTGGTTCACTTTATTTCTTATTTCATTATTAACACCTTTTGTCAAAAAGAACTATTATTTTTAAGGCAAATCCTAAGATGTTCAAAATGCTTGGTTGAATTTGCACTGGTCTGTGTTAAGAAATCATAATTATAGCCTTTTCTAAAGATTTTAATTACTTTTATGGTACTGGTATAGTATTAACCTTTGCCTAAATTTTGAATTCTAAGAAAGAGACAAACAAATATCTTTTTATGAGATTAACAAACATGTTTTCTCCTCAACTGTATGTTCACCTCACCTAATAGCTTCAGCAATTAAGCCAAGGTGTAGCAATAAATGATAAGACAGTGAAGATGACATCAAGTTTTGAATGAACTTATACATACACAAATTTGAATCAACTTATACATACACTTATACATACACAAATTTGAACTTATACATACACAAATTTGAATCAACTTATACATACACAAAAGGAGGCAGGGAAAGAAATGCAGTATATAAGTTATATTTTAAACTAAGATAAAAATAGAGCAAATATCATCCTGTGATTTCTGTCACAAGTGTGTGCTAAGGAGTGAATATCAGATAAATGCATGCTTAGAAATTTGAATGGAATGTTAACTGTCCCAGAAAAAGGCAGCTATGGATTACTGAGGAAACATTGTACAGACTAGGAAATATTCACAATGCTATATTGCCTGTGTGGCTAAAGTGAAAGGGACCATAAAAGCATGAGTTGACTTATCTTTGTTTCCTTTTTTAACTTTTTATTTAACTTACATGGATTAATTGACTCTTAACATTGATGAGAACTAGTCAATCATTATACAATTATGAAAAGGATCCTATAGATAATCCAACTTGACTAAAAGTATTATAACAACTTTTTACATATGTGTATATATATGTAATATATATACACTTAATATATATATGTAATATATGTATACACTTAATATATATGTAATATATATACACTTAATATATATATTACTCTTCCCTTCAATATTCAATAATTGCAAGTAAATTTATAAATATGTATGTGTATTTGTCATATTGTAGTTTCTTTATATCCACTAGTGCAAAGGTTACAAACTGGCTGGATTCTGGAAGAATTTGGCTTGTAGATAAGTTTGGATTGGCATGAACAATTGCAGATAGATAGATAGATAGATACATACATACATACATACATAGATACATAGATAGATAGATGTACAAAGATCCAGTTACTGAGACACAGAGGTATTAACTTTGATGGAACCTGAACTCTCCAATATGCCTATGTTGCCAACAGTCCCTATTGTATCATACTGGCTTACTGTATTCCATTACGTTACTCTTCTAACCATTGAAAACATTTGTATTTGGGAATACTGATGTAAACAGTTTAATATTAGGTCAAAAATTCTTAAGTTCTGAGCATCAAACAAGTTTGCTGATCTGAATTTCTGAACCACTATATGCAACTCCTTCAAGGTATAATTTTTCTGTTGTTTTCTTTTGTTTATCTTTTTATTTTAATTCCCTCAGTAAAGAAAATTTCAGGATTTCCCATCAAGATAGCACAGTGGGTAAATCCTGTGCTTGCATCCTCTCATGATCACATCAAAATTATAACTAAACTGCAAAAAAAACCCAGTATTGTGAACCACAGGGAGACTAACTGAACAGAAGTCCAATAACTAAGATATACAGAAGAAACCATGTTATGACGGGTAGGAGGGGCGGAGACAAGAATTGGCTGGTTCCCATACCCACATGTGGCAGGTAAAAATAGGGAGGGATATCTTGGCTGCAGAGTTCACCCCTGAAGAGTGTGGGGTCCCACCCCCACACCAGGCTACCAATGCCAGGGAGAGCAGTCCCCACAACTTCTGGCTGTGAAAACCAGTAGAGATTTTGGCTGAGTGAGACAAAGGGTGGCTGTAGTCCCAGGCACTTCTCTTAAAGGGCCAGCACAGGAACATACTCTCTGGTGTACTCACTAGCTTTGAGCTTCAGTGCTTTGCGCAGTGGCTTGAAAGGTGCCAGGGACATATGGGGAGGAACTGAATTGTCTGGCTTTGGGGCAAGGGCTGGAGGGGAAGCTTTCTCCCTGACAGAGGTGTTGGCAGAAGCCATTGTCTCTTTGTTGGAGCCTCCCGCCTCCCAGCGGGCAGATGCTGGTGGCTCCATATCTGAGTCTCCAACAATCTTGCTAACATCATTTCCCCAGGGTGATTCCCTGAGACCCCATCCCACCCAACTTGTAGGCACAGCCAAGCAGCTTCCAGTGGCTTTTCCATACAAACTTGGCTCATGCTGAGGACTTTCCCAAAATCTCTCAAAGGCTCACAAAACCCAAAAAGGCAGCATCTGGACTTGGCATGCCCTATAACTTTTGCTAAACAGCCCCAAGCCCAGAACTAATGGCAGCCGGCCTTGGCTCACAGCTTAGCCTAGCCTCTCCTAGGAGCTCCAAGACTAGCATAGGTGGAAGACCTCTGTGGATCACTTTGTGGTTTATTCCAGGTATCGCTGGGGAGGTCACAGGCAGAGGCTGAACTTGGCATGGGGTGAGGCCCCTCCCAGGAATTCCAGAGGCAGGCATACCCAGTGGCCAGCTTCAGATCTCCTGGGAGCACTACCCAGCTGCCTCCAAAGACAACATGTCCAAAGGACAGACTGGGCAGTCAAAAAAGCCCTACTAAAATGAATCCTGCTCCATAGGGTCAGCCCTTGTACAGCAGCTCCTTTGCTATAGTCACGTAAATCCCACTTCTGGATAGCCAAATGAGAGGGGTTTAGGGGGTGTATGTGAGAAGGGGAAGGGATTAATAAGTACAGATTGGTAGTTACAAAACAGTCATGGGGACGTAAGTTTAGCATAAGGAATATAGTGTACAACTACATATGGTGTCAGGTAGGTACTCGGTAATCACTTTGTAAGTTATATAAAGGTCTAATCACTATGTGGTACACCTGGAACTAATATAATATTGTATGTGAACTGTAATTGAAAAATTAAAAAAAATAAAACAATTAAAAAAACAAGGAAAAGTTAAAAAAAAGTCACACAGAAGCTTTAATATATAAGCTATATAACTATGCTCCTATTTAGACCGTTAGAATGGTGTGTTGGCAGGAGGGAAATCTTAATTTTAGTGTGTTCTTAAAAATATCTTGTAGATCAAGTTTAAAAGATTTTGTAGAATTAAAACAAATCTCTACAAATAACAAAAAAAGACTCATGTACATCATCTTTGTATGTTGCATTCTCTCTACATTTAAGGTTACTTTATTGCTTTCAATTTTTCTATTTTCATTAGTGTACTGCATATTTTGAGCAATAGATTCAATATTGATTTTACCTGTGGGGTTTAGTGCTGGTCCTAAAATATATGAATCAATATCTTCCACTCCATTTTCCTCTCCAGTGCGATTTGGCTCTATGCACCTTAGTGTAAACAGCCATAGGCTGGTTATAAATCATTCTACCTATCTTCCCACTGACAGTTTGCAACCAGGTTGGTAGATTTCCCCAAGGGAAAAGAAAGCAGGGCAACTATCGGTCAAGATAAGCATTCCAACTGCAAGTGCTTACAGCTGGAATGTGCCTGCCTTTTAAGGAACAGAAGGAAATGTCCACAGAGAGCTATTTTAAAAGATGCAATTCAATTTTAAACAGTCATGCATTTCTGTTTAGGGAATTTAAATTAAATTACCATTTAAAGTTAACATAGATACCTTATTAATAACATTGAGATCATCAGCATTTGAGTGTTTAAATATCAGGCCAAGAATGTGTAAGCAAAGAAACAGTGTATATAACTGTAGTAGTGTGCAAAAATGATTATGTATGCCTATCACATCTCACTTGCTAAGAGTATATGTATTATTGCTAATCCTCTATGAAAGCAAGACATAATGATGATAAAACCTATTCTATACATTACAAATGGTAAAAAACATTATGCTAACCACATGTGCCATCCTTCAGATATGACATATCTTAAAATTGCATAGACTTTTACTTTTTAAAACACTTTCACTTCACTGTGACAAGTACTCTTGTAGTTTTCAAGATGAAGTGCACTTTTGTCATCCATACTTGGTTACACATTGCTAAAGATTAGGGGTACAATCTCTCCTTGAATAATATTTTCTTCTGGAGAAACTAATGAGCCAAGAAAAGATCAAATCTGCGACCTTGATCTCAATATAACCACACTCTGAGTAATCTATCTTGACATTATGATTTATTTTAATAGAAATATACGGTGCACCTGTCATTAATTAAATAATCAATCTGTGCTAAGGCATTCCGGAACATCAACTTCCAGGAGAAAACTGATAAAAATATACTATACATAGAGATGAAGCTTACGGTAAACTGTTTTTGAACTACCTGGATTCAAATTCTTGTTCTGACACTATTTAAGTACACTTGAACAAACTTTGCTTTCTCTAAGTATTCGTGTCCTTATTTTTAAAATGAAGATAAAAATTGTATCTACCTAAGTGTGTGGCTGTGAATGTTATACATAGAGATGGAAAGCATTTAACATTGGTACATAGTACTCACTAATTGCTCTACCATCCATGCATTTCCATGTTTCATTTATAGAGAGTTAAAGTCAAAATAAAGCGGGTCCTTTATTTTTTGTTTAGTTTAGTTCATATAAGATATATTTTGGTCTCTTATTTAATGAGGGCTTTTGACTGTCAAAGGCTATCATGTGAATGCTTAGTATCAAAGTTCCCCAGACTGTTGCCTTTCTCAAAGGCAGATGGTAAATCTGTCAGCAGTAGCATTCAGAACAACAACAACTCAGATGCGTTTAAATGCTGCATATAAAGCTGCTCCTACCATGGAGTATACCACTGGGCAAGATGCCAAAGTTCCCAAAGGCAATTAGCCAAATCTGAATCCAACTCTGGCTGTCTGGGAAGTGAAATGAACGCAGCTTGCTTAGCCATACACCATTTAATGAAAAGAGCATGCTCCTTATTTATAAGCAGTCCAGTCTTCTATATTTCAACCGAGCAACATTCTAACAAGAGATTTGTATGATCTTTATTGGTCGTATAAGAATGTTTTACAGTATTTTACAGATATAGTGTCCTTTGTCAATGAAGTAAACCTATTAGATTTAATGACCATTTGTCTGTAATTATTTCGCATATGCACACTTATCTTTAGTGATTCATAATAAACCCAATATTTATGAGTTCCTCAGTGTAATTTGAATTGTGATGACTGCAGTAAGCATGGGAGACATATTCATAGGTGCTGAGGAAAGTCATCAGTCTCTTGTTCAATATGAATGGAACATTCTATAAACATGATAAATGGAGTAGAAAACAATGTCATGAAACGGAAGTAAAGTAATATTCCTATTTATAAAAAAAAAATCCCCTATTTGTAAAGCATATGGATTAGTGAAGTGTTACTTATAGCTTTTGGTAAACTTCAACACAACTAAAATATTCATTGAACATTAACTATGTATCAAGCACTATTCTAGGCACTTTGGCTTCATTTTCTATAAATTTAATAAGAAAACTCCAAATATCTTTATTATCACCTCTGTCCAGAAAATGAGACTTGACCATGGCCACATTGCTTAGTAGGTGTGAGAGGAGGTAATTGAATCTTGGGGTTTTTTTGTTCCAAAGTCAGTGCTCTTTTGTTTGTACCATCCAAAGAAGAAATAAGTGATATTTTAACTTTTGCAATGAAGAGTTTCTCATATCTGAAGGCAGAGTTCATTTCCTTAAACAATCAATAAAACTAGTCTCGTACTGAAGACGTGGGAGAATTTTTGAAGGCTTTACCAGTGCACAGCACTGGTTTTAATTACTGGCTATATGGCATCTCTAGAGTTCTCTGTCCTCCTCTATGAAAAGAGATGAAGACATTTGTCTTAGATGAGTAAAACATAGATATAAGATGCCAAAGAAGAGTTGCATGATACCAAGATTATAGAGATTAATAAGTACATCTGAGAATTTAATTCAACTAGGGTCACATGAATTAATAGGAGAGCTACCTTCAAACCCATATCTTTCAGATGTCTTCAAATTGAGAAACCATGGAAGATTATAGTAGACTATAAACTTGAATATGTTATAAGTGTTACATATGATTCACTACCATGAGCATAACAATAGTTTCAAGATAATAAATAATAAAAGGAAACAATACCCCACACATTACTTAATAACAGTATTAATGCATGATATTACTGATGTTGTATGTGTGCTATTATATATCCATCAGAGATAGCATAGAAAATGAGTATAGAAAAACATACAAAATTATGTTAATAGTTGATTTTTATTTCTTTCATGTATTTTATTATCTGTATTTTGTATCCATATATTTTTCACAATGAAAATGTTACTTGGATTCTTAAGGAACATGATCTAAAGCAATTACATTGTGAGTCTCAATTTCATTTTTCTAAGTATGCTTTTTCACTATATCCTGCTCATTTTATCTTGAAAACTAAAATTTCATAAGCTTTTAATTTTCATTGAAAGTTGATTTTTTTTCTTTCTTTTTTTTTTTTTTTTTACAGCTTATGGTTGTCACTTACCAAAAATACATGCGACACGGAGGAAACTGAACCGAGGACTGAGCTATGGAAATAAATGTTACCTTCTACATTCATGGCATTGATTCTTCTGTAACCATGGCACTGATTCTCAAATTTTATAATACATAAGACTCCTGTAAGATATCAGTGAAAATCCAGATTCTATACCCTACACTCTGATATTTTGATTTGGTAAATTTAAGGTAGATTCCAGTGTTAACACTTTTTAAAAGCTCATGGTTTCAAGGTTCCCGGATTTCTCACTAAAACTTTGTTTCATAAGAATTGATCCATCAAGTATCGTGCTACATGAGTGAATATAATATTGCCATCATATATCTGGACTTCAATACATTGCTGTTCAAACAGAAAACAAAGGTAACTGAAGAAAAAGGTATGGAAAGGATATTTTTTAAGAAGAATAGATTCTTGTTATATCAGTTAGAATGGAGTTGGTTAATTTTCAGTAATAAACAACCCCAATATGTCATTGACTTAACATGACAATTTCCCCCCCTCATTTCTGGTATAGGCACAACACAGACTAGCTTGTTAGGACTATGCTTGTCGTAGTCCCTCAAAGACTCAGACACATGGAAGTTTCCAGAATCATCTCAGCAGTGGCAAGAGAACATGACAAATCACAAACTGGCACTCAAATTACTTCTATTTATATTTTATGTCATAGGAAAACACATGGCAATGCTAAAATTAAGTGGGTAGGAAAATTCAAGGATCATCTGTCCACAAGGAAGATAGCCAGAGTGGTACTTTAATAACTACCTCACATGCCAGACTCAAGCAGTTACAGTAGAGTGTAGTGATTATAAATCCCATATGGAGTGCTTTAGAGCTCGGAAATTAAGTCCTTACTAGCTCTCTGACTCTGGACAAGTCACTTAACCTCCATAATCTTCAGCTTCCTTACCCCATTGAATCTCCCAGTTTTACTGTGGGAAACCAATGCAAGAATGTATATAAAGTATGTTGCACAGTCTCTGGCATGTAATATGAACTCATGATTATTAGTCTTATTCATAACTATGAGTTATAATATGTCACGTTGATGTCCAAGTGGATGGTGTCCGGGGGGTAAGGTGTCTGTGCCTCGGGGAGCTGGAAGAAGATGCGTAAAGCCGAAGGCAGAGCAGACATCTTTTACTCACAGGCTTCCTGGGACACAGCCAGGGGTTTCTCACTGCTACACATACAGCTGGACGTTTTCAGGTTACAACCTGTAGCCAGCAGCAGGATCATAACTCGCAGCAGCCTGTTCTCAGTAGCCCATCAGCAGCAGCCCTGGGGCATAGCTCCCACAGGCCCATTTCTCAGCAGCCCTGTACAGTACAGCCCCTGGTCTCCACCGTGTCTCCACCTCAGCCTCTCAGCCCCTAAGAATGACTGGACCCCTTTATACCATACAGAGACAAAAGAGGCACACAGCCAAGGTGCTTACATAAGCGTATACACAAACAACATCTTCAGGATGTACAGGGCTTGCTCAACATTATCTCTTATTGGGCTGGGGGCCCTCCAGTCAAGGTTCCCAGCTGGCCGGGGAAAAGCCTGACTAACTCCATTGTCTCTACATAATAAATGCACCAAAATATTCATATTCTAATATAGCCTAATATATAAAAATATAAAGGATACTCTAATGGTTATGCAGCATACATTTATTTAGTCTGAATATTCACAAGATACTAAGGAAAAATGAAAGATATGGAAATGAATGAAACATGGTCTCTTACATGAAGAATCTTACAATCTGTTTGGGGAATCAGGAAATTAGGCAACAAACACTAACTAAATAATCTGGACATGATAGAATGGAGGAACTGTGGAGAGCTACGGAGGAGATAAAATCAGATTTGAGAAAATGGTGAGTCTTTTTTTGGAAGAAGTGGCATTTCTGTTAGTACTATGCAGCCAAAATAAATAAATAAAACATTTCAGATAAATTTGTAGCTAGTAGAGACAAGTGGAGAAACACTCAAATATAGATTTTACAGGAGTTGATTCTAAGGAAAATAAATGTAGGTAAATAGATGATTGATAATACAGATATAGATATATCATAGATAGATGGATATAGGTAGAGCCTGCAGACCCTCTAATTTGAGAGAATAGTTGGCTTAATTACCAGAGTGCCATAGAAAGGATTGCACTTACATCTTGCCTAGAATCTAAAACGAGACTCATTCACAGAATCTGGAAAGACTATATTTCCATATGTATCTTTGTTTGAGTGTGAGTAGTTAACTGTTGTTTAAGTACATTGTCCTCCCGTAATAGTAGAGTAATTCTGTTTTCTAAATTTAGTTTGTATGTTGAGTTGTGTTTTATGCTGTCAGATTATGTTTCCCAAATTACAATTCCTTCTTGCTGCAACCCCAGCACTTGTGGATGAAAACAGAAATCCTACAGAAGGATGGAAGTAGCCGAACAGTGTCCTAGGGATCCAGGCACGTGACTATTTCATGAACGTCAGGCATGGCGATTTGCCACAGGGAGAAACGAGACCATTCCTTACACCATTATCAGAATCGTGGTGTACAGAATGTGAGCAGACAACTTAATGCTTCTCTGATTCCACCTGTCATTCTTGTCTTCCAAGTGTTGTGTATTCAGTCATTGCTGAATTGAATTCTATAAAGTCCTTTGAATACACAGAAACTATTAAGATATACTATCTCCTTTATTAAATTGAAAGATTGAGATAATTCAAAATTCTACTTATAAATGTCTGCCAACCAGGGAGCTATTTAACTTGATATATAACTTAAATGGGCCCAGACACCATCAGATATGAGATTGAGGCCTCAAGCTATCTAATGCAGGAAGAGAAATCCCTCCTTTTCAGTACCTGAGGTATTAAATATAGAAAACCTTTATTTTAAATTATGGCACTTGAGCTTCTGATTGAACTCTTTCTACTGCTGCCTGGGAGGCATGCCAACCTTGCCTATAGTATAAATCAATCAATTATATTTCATTTAGATGCTTTTTATTTCATGATTCTTGGGGTTCCTTAATTAGACATTTCCATTAAAAGCTCAGCTATTCAAAGAGTGAACATTAAAAAAAATAAGACAGTGAAAATTTTGATTTAAAAGGTGAAATGAAATGGAAGACAGAAATTGCAAAAATGTGGTACACAAGACCTAATTGAAATAAGCATTTATAACTAAAATGCAACCATTTTCTCACTTTCAATTTTTATATAAACACAAATATGCTCTAAAAATAAAGTCTATTAATTTAAAAAAAAAAAAAACATGCAACCATCTATTGCTTACAATGCATATCCAGGGTTTCAGATCTAGAAAGTTAATTCAAGTGAAAAAAAAAATGGCTACACTTAAGACTTCCATATTGTAACATACACATTTGCAAATGTTAAACATATACACGGTATCAGGAAAAAAAACTGAAGCAAAGAGTGAGGTGAATTGGAAAAACACTAACAAAATGTTTCCCCCCTCATTATATATTTTAAGTAATTTGAAAAGATCTGATACACTAGAAAGGTTTCAGGTTCAACTATCTTCCCCCAAAACTCAGATTTCTATCTTTGGTGACTTTTGCATGTTTTGTTAAAATGTTTTTTTAATATATTAGCAAATATTTTTTATACCTTCCTTTTGAAAGTTTCTGTGGGGAAACAAAGATGAAAATGACATGTTATGCACTTTACAAGTTTATAACCTAGAAGTTCAGATGAAAAATGAATATATATGACTAAACATGAACCTCTATATGGAAGCTTAACTGACTAAGTGTCGTGAAAGTAGAATTCATAAGCACTGTTTGAGAACAAGCACTAAACATGGCTGCTTCTCTCAGTGCTGAGCTTCAGTAAATCATTGCTTTAGCTCACATTCCAGATTGTTTTTACTGAAAGATCAATATACAAGATTAATTATGAAAGAGAGGAAAACAATGCATTTTGCAAGCCACAATGTTTAATGGTAAAAGAGTCAGTACTGCCAGGAAGTAAGAAATCCCAAGAGGCCTAAACTATGTTCATCATTTAAGTTGGGGGATGTGGACATATGGCAATCAAATTCCTGATCAAAATGTTTAGAGGAATTTTCATGCCAAAAATACTCGTTGGAGTGTCATCTATCGAGACACTCATATGCCTCCAAAACATGTTGGCCAATAAAACATATTTCCATTTATGTCCTGCCAAGTCTTACTCATTAGCTAAAATTTCTTATTTTGCAGCTTTTATAAAAAAGGATTTGCAGTACCATGTTTCAGCGTTAGAATATTATAATTTGTGTTGTTCGTTTTTAACTTGCAATGTTACCAAAAGTACTGCAACTTAATTTTTAGACATTCACTTCATCCTTGCCCTTCACTACATTTCTAAACACAGATGCTCATAAATTTTAAAAGACATTCATTCAGAATTTCACTGGCATTGCTCATTTTCTGCTCATAGGCAATGATATAATCAAAAATCAGGAAGTAAGAAGTAATACAAGGCTATGAAACCAATGGATATGAATTATCCACCTACAGGCAAACCATAATAGAATTCAAATATACTTGAAAATATATAAATTACTTGGTTATTTGCACTAGTTTTTATCTCTTTTAACTCCAGTTTAATTTAACTCCAGTGTTAAATTTAAAAAATGAATTCAAGTCTTTCAGTTTTTCGTTGTAAAGTGAGTGTTTGACCCAATAAAAGTTAATATCCTCTTTAAAAATTTTAGGGTGTTACATATTTCAAGTAAGATAGACCCAGGCCTTATATTCTGTAGTTTACTATACATAAATATGTGTTTAGAAGTGAACATAAAATGGGAGCTGACAGGGATAATTGTTCTTTGAAATGTCAAATTACTTTGAATTTCTATTACAAATTAGAAATGGGCATTATTAGTTTTCTGGTGCTGTGTAACAAGCTACCACAAACTTAGTGACTTCAAACAAGTTACCCCAAGCATAGTGGATTTAAATAATACCTATTTATTATCTCATATTTTCTGTAGATTAGACATCCGGGCATATTGTAATTGGGTTCTCTTTTTAGGATCTCACAAGGCTGAAATCAAGATGTCAGCCCACCTGCATTCTCATCTGAAGCTCCGGGTCCATATGCAAGTTCATTAATTTGTGGAAGAATTTAGTTCCTTGTGGTTTAGGACTGGGGTCCCTAATTCCTTGCTGGATGTCAACAGGGGGCTTATTCTAAGATCTAGAGGTCCCTGCCACATGGCCCTCTCCATAATATGGCAGTTTGCTCCTTGAAAGCCATCAGGAAAATCTCACTTTGGATCTCTTTGATAATTCAAAGTGCTGAGCTGAATAGGTCATGCTACCCAGGATAATCTCCCTTTTGATTAACTCAAAGTGAACTGATTAGGAATCTTTGTTACATCTGTAAAATCCCTTCTGCCATATAATCTAACTTAATCCCCAGAGTGATGTCTCATCATATGGATAAGTTTTGCACAAAGTCAAGAAAATTTGATTACACAAAGGGGTCAGGACTGAGTCATTGTGGGGACAGAGCCAGGAGTGCAGTTTCCAGGCTCTCGGCCTCATGTGGAAAGGTGCTGGCTCAGGTAGTAAATGACTATCAACTGTGATTGGATGGCCATCAGCTGTGGCTAGTTGGCCGTCAGCTGTAACCAGTGAGCCATTGGGCACTAGTATAACTGCCATGGCTATGCTAGCAGAAAGTGGGGGCTAGCAAGAAGATGGTGGCTGAGCCTGCAAGCGGTGCAGTGCAGGTTGCAGACAGTGTGGTTCCTGCTTCCTGTGTCTCCAGTCCAGCTGCCAGCAAGACTAGAGTGGAGGAGAATGGAGGAGAGTGGGTCGGTTGGCAGCAAAGCGGACAGCAGGTCGCACGTCGTGTGAACCCAGCCTCCAGTGAGACCATAGTGGTAGGACTCCCCTGCCTATGGCTCCATGGGTGTTCCTTTTTGGCCTCACCCTATCATGCGTTCTTATGTGGGGAGCGGGAGCAGAGACCACGCAGGCTGCCCCACACGACAGTCATCTTAGAATTCTGCCTACCACAGATACCAAAAAAATATGTATGATGATATGATAAAACTTAGTAATGTATACTATATGAAGTGATTGCTTTTGTATATGCTTCATAATAAATAATTACTATTCTTTTCACAGGTTCCAAGAAAATAGGACTGCATATTAAGCTTAAAGCAAAAAGAGTAAGATTTAAGAATTTAACTTCTAAGACTATGCGTGCCTAAATTAACTGGACATTTTTAGTTTCTTAATCTGAGGTGAATATCATAGATACAAATGTACATATGTTACATACAAACATGAAATTATAAAGTATAATATGTAAATGAATAATTTCTAAGTAAATGTGTATCTGGTTAAACATGTTAAAATATTTGAAGTAATACATAAGAGGAAAGTGCTTTATTCACCCACTTAAAATTATGTTTTCTACAGAAAATAAAAATATTTTAGGATACATTTTAAGACTATGTCAAAATCTTAGATAATTTTTGATGTTATATAATCGCAGATATTAAGCAACTTTAAGTATCTCTTTTAAAAAAAACAAATTGTACTATATCTTTTATAGGAAGATCATAATTTCTGTGTCTAAATGTCTTAAAATTTGAAATTAAAGACTTGACACAACTTTTCATTTTAATTCTGGTAAATATTTTTTTTAAATCTACTTTCCAAATGAGAGAATAATTGTGATTTATAGTTATTAACAGAAATGAAATGCAAGAAAAGTGACTTTACCTGAAAATACAATGGGAAATTACTCAGATGTACAATAAATAGAGATAACTTACAAAATTAGTAATAAAACTATGTTCTCTATATGAAGCATTTGTAATTATATTTCCCAGAATAAAGATGAAACAAAGCAATATGTTTTACATATTATTCAGTAAAATACAGACTTTAATTGTGAGTTAAATGGAAATGATATACATATCATTTTAAAGTTTACAAGTACTTTCTGTACCCGAAAGCATTCATTGTCACACACATCACTCATCCAAATCTTAGCAGCATTTTTCTGAAATCCCTGAAGGTTTTCAATTGAGTTTGTCAGTTGTGGTCTAGGTTTAGGTTCCTTTAAATTAGGATTTTATAATGATTAAAGGAAGGAATAATTGAGGACTTTTATGAGCTAAATTGTGTCCCTCAAAATTCATATGTTGAAGTTCTAATCCCCAGTACTAATCCTCAGTATATGATTGTATAGGAACGTATGACTAGTATACTTAAAGAATAGAATAGATACAGATACATGCAGAGATGGGAACAACGGGAGGACACACAGGAAAGCATCAATTCACAAACCAAGGAGAGAAGCCTCTGAAGATACCAAATCTGCCAACATTTTGATCCTAGACTTCCAGCCTCCAGAACAGAAATAAATTTGTGTTGCTTACCACTCAGTCTGTGGTATTTTGTTATGGGAGCTCTAATACAAGAGCCTATGAATCCATACCCTAAAAATGAAAATACATAGAGTAGATCCATCTCCCTTAATCCATGGGGTATACATTCCAAGATCCCCAGTGGATGCCTGAAACTGAAGCCTACACATACTGTTTTGTTTACTACCCATACATAGTTAAGATAAAGTTTACTTTATAAATCAGGCACAGTAAGAGATTAACAATAATACCTAATAATGAAATAGAATAATTATAGTAATATACAGTAACAAAAGTTATGTTTTTGTGGTCTTTCCCTCTCTCTCCGTCTCTCAAAATACCTTATTGCACTGTACTCACATTTTCACTTTAAGGAAGTACTTTATGACTTCTCTTTGGCATAGCTGATTGCCAGCACCACTCCTCTTACACTTTGGGGCCATCATTAAGTAAAATTAGTGTTACTTGAGCACAAGCTCTGTGATACCTACACAGATTTGATAAACGAGACGCTACTGAGTGGACTAATCAATCGTCCGGGAGCATACACAGTGTGGAGATGCTGGAGAGAGAGATTCATGTTCTGGGTGGGACGAAGCAGGATGACCCGAGATTCCTTTGTGCTATTCAGAACAGCATGCAATTTAAAACTTATGAATAATTTATTTCTAGAATTTTCTATTTATTATTTGCCAAACCTGGTTGAAGGCAGGTAACTGAAACCATGGAAAATGAAATCGCAGATAAGGTGGGACTACTACGTATTTAAATATATAACTAAGGATGGCAAATATTTATACACAAGGTAAAAATAATACACAATGTTGTTCTGATATTAAACTCGAATTGTTCCTTTGCAAAGAATGGTGGAAACTTTTATCCAGGTAACATCTCCATATCTTTGTGTTATTCTCAGATTTTCTTTTCCACAATCTATATTGACATCATGCATAGACCTATGTCCACATTGTTGCATTCCACTCTATCATACATGAGAATTATTATTAAAAAAGAATGCATACAATATGATTGCATTTCTATAAAATCCCAGAAAACGCAAACTAATCTATTCGTGACAGAAAGCAGATCAGTGATTGCCTGTGTCTAGGAGGGCAGGGAAGGGTAGGAAGAAAAATTACAATCTAATGTTCAAACACCTCTGCATAATGTAATTCACTGGATTTGTGCTTAATTGTCTTAGGACATTTTCATTGCCATTGTAGAATTATCTGCATACTAACTCTGTAAAGTGAAATTTGATATTTCCATTTTGCACTTCTCTATAAGGCCTTCTGAGAGACTGTGACTTGCAGTAGTTTACCTGGAAATTAGAGAACTTATGTTTTTTCAAATAAGTGTTATTTTTCATTTTTCTTCTTACGTCAGTTTATAACATCTACCACTCTTAAAGAATTTTCTGGTGTCCAATAATCTGCACTTAAGAACACTAACATATGTAGACAAAGAAAAAATTTAAAATCCATTCATATGTGTTCAAATTATTTATCACCAAATAATCATAATTGACATGATGGTAATTATGCCCTTGAAAAACAGATTTTTTTTTTTACTCTTTATCCGTATGCTTTAGGCTTTCATTTCCTAAAGAGGAACAGAATTTATTTTTGAACAAGGATCTTACTTTCGTACCATGTACTGTGACCTCATAAATTTTGTAACTCTAGTAACAAATATTCCATAAAATTTCCCAATAACTGTATTGATTTCATGGAATTAAAAATGCATAAGATGAACATTTCCACTACAATCCTTTCATAGGGGCATCAATATTTCATTCATCTCTAAGAGAAAGGCTTAAAAATTCAGTTTCTTTGGCATCCTCAATAAAATCCTTTTTACTATCTGAATAATAAACCTAGACAAGTCACTTTCTAGGCAGAAGAACATTGTAATTGTAATTTTATGAACTTTGTTTTCAAACATCATTATGGGTGAAACTGCTGTTAGCATCATACCGTAATAGTATATCTTTTATCAAAACCCATAGATTAATAATTTGTGATTAAAAATATGTTTCCTGTGCCTCCAATACCACAGAGTCCTTCTCACCTGATCTGAGATTAGCACTATTTCTTTGTTTTTTCCTTTTTGGCTAAATAAAATCTAAGTCACAATACTTTAAAAGATGTCCTTAAAAATATGCCTACCAAAAGGGGAATGGCCATCTTTTAGTGGTCATAGTTAGCAGAGAGGTGTTTCTCAGATGGGTGAATGGCTTTGTGCCCTTGAGCAGGTGTCTGAATACACTTTAAACATCAGTTTCCTCATCTTCACATTAAAAGTGGCTCTCACTAGCTTATAGGCTGGTGTGGTGAGGGAAGGTGATCTGTGTAAACACCCAGCAGGATCTGGGGCCTACTATGGTTGAATCTTGAATGTAGTATGGGCGCACATAATAATGAAGCATTGGAGGCAGGAAAAATTTATACAAGCCCAGTTACTTCTCATGAGTGCAAACTCTTGGCATTAGGAGAGCAACATAGCACTGGAACAAAGCACAGAAGTCCTGGGTGACAGGGCGCTATGAGGAAGCAGAGGATGAGTGACAAAATAATCAAGACATACACTAGCGGGTCATCCACAGGCACATTTTTTCTAAGTACAGATTG
Organism: Rhinolophus ferrumequinum; assembly: GCF_004115265.2. NCBI lineage: Eukaryota > Metazoa > Chordata > Mammalia > Chiroptera > Rhinolophidae > Rhinolophus > Rhinolophus ferrumequinum. The sequence continues at coordinate 76,708,188 of NC_046293.1, forward strand.
TTTTTAACTTAAAACAAGTTTCTCTAATTTTGTTTTAAAGCTGTTCTTGATAGTCAAAAATATATGATATTAAAATCATATTATAATGCATTTAATTTTTATTTTTTACTGCTCAGTGGAAGCAACAAATATTGAAATCTCAATATTAATGCTGTACACATAGAACATTATACATTAGAAACCATCCATGTGGTTTGATTTAATGTCACTCTTTCTAGTGTTAATTGTCAAGGTGTGGCATCTAAGTGATAAATTCAGCTTTAACATGTATGAACCTGACATTCAACCATTGTAGACTGGAGCTTTAATAACTCAGGCACCAAGAAAGTACATTAAGTATAGAAAATAATGACTAAATACTCAACAGATATTGTTAGGAGAATGTAAGCTATAATTAAAACTGCAGCTATTAGGGCAAAGGGGACTTGTTGTCACACAGCATCCTAACCGTCTGTCCCTTCCTTCCTTTCCTCAGGAAAGAGAGTTGCGGGGTTGTCCCTCTAGGGGTTGAGTTTATAAGTCTCCTCTCTTGGTCCCAGTATGCTGGGTCTGCAGTCAAAGACGAGTAAGTTTCCTCAAGAGAGGGACGACTTAAGCCAGACGGGACCCAGGGACCCCCATGAGTTTGCCTTAAGGGTAGGAGGAATACCCCTACTCCAATGTTCTCTGGAAGCTGCTGACGCATGCTTCAAGTGTCCAGCACCCTATTGTGCAAGGAACGTTAATTGAGCGAAACCATCTCGCTCCTTGCTTAGCTCATGGGATAATTGCCTTGAGAGACCAACACCCCCAGGGGCTGTACATACCGCACCTTGATCACAAGGAGACAGCATGCACAGGTTGCTTTGGGACAGTATGATTGGGTATTGGAAATATGCTAATTGTATTAGTGGTGTGAGAGTTCTACAGACCCTGCCCAGAATCATGTGATGCCTATTGTAAAAAGATAATAAATACCCATGACGACCCGATTTGGGGCTCCAGTCTCTTGAGGCTGTGAGTCCCTTGGTCCTCTGTGATTTAGCTGTATATGAGTCTCTGTCTCTTTATTATAGTTTAAACCTTGCCGCCTCCCTTGCCTTCCCACGGCTCGTGTTGTGCAGGTTGCAACATCTGGCGCCCAACGTGGGGCTTGAAGAGAGAAGAACGACTAAGGGTCTAACGACGTAGGGTCTGCAGATATGGCTGAAGGGTCTCTGAGCATCCCTTGCAACAGCTACCTGGGGTAAGGAGGTATTTTTTAGACTTGGAGAATTAAACCAAGGTATTGGGAGAAGCAAACCGAGAACAAAATTACTAACATTTTCGTGTGAAAGAGTGTGACTGTGTGTGTGAATGCTTATAGTCCCACGATCTTCGTGATTATGGGATTTGAGTGGGCTCAAATCACCGCGTTTCCGTCACCACGTCATAAGGCATAACTGCGACTTGGGGGTCTCCCCAACCAGGACTGGGGTTTATACAGTTGTGCCTTTGCCAAGACGGGTGCTAAGTTCCCGTGAGGGGAACGGCCGGCCAAGCATCTGAGTGGACATTGAGTGAAAGTCCTTCCTTTTCTTTCCTGCTCCTTAACTAACATGGGTAATTCAGAAAGCAAGTATAGACCTTATATTTGCCTGCTTAAGCAGCTCCTTAAAAAGGGGAAACATAAAACCTCAGAAAAAAGGTTAGAAGAACTCCTTAAAGTCATTGAGACTCACTGTTCCTGGTTTCTTAACTTAGGAACGTTAGATTTAGAAAAATGGGATGCAGTTGGCCAGGAGCTCCATGATTTACATGCCAATGAGACGTCCTTTCCCGGCATCTGGGAGACGTTCGAACAGGTCCGGTCAGTTTTGGAACCGCTCCAAACAGATTCAGAAGAAGAAAAGGAAGATAGAGAAGGCAGTAAAGATTCTCCCAAAAGGGTAAGAAAGGAATTAGATGAGGATGAGGGGTCTGAATCAATTTCCACAATTATTCCTAGAAATCTTTATCCTGATCTAGAGGAGTGTTTCAAGGAGGAATTCCCTCCCCTTCCTCCGATTCACTGGCCTCCACCGCCAGTGGAGGCCAGATGTGGAATCCTCCAAAAACTTCTTACAGTCCTAATAACCCTTTTAAAAAGGAACCTCCTCAGATAACAGCCAAACAATTCAGTTTTAAATTGTCAGCCATGGAACTAGGCATACATCAGGCTAAGTTAGAGGGAGATATGGATGCTCTTAATTGTCCTGTAATTTTCGGGCAGGTTGAGGCACCTGATGCTGATCATCCTGAGCGGATTCATGAGGCAGGCTATGAACCATTTCCTTCCAAATTACTCAAAGAACTAAAACAGGCCGTGTTGCAGTTTGGGACTACTTCTCCCTATACTGTTGGCCTCCTTCAGGGCATTGCCAATGGAAACAGAATGATCCCAGCTGATTGGAATGCTTTAGCAAAGACGTGTCTCACCTCCTCTCAATTCCTCCAATTTAAAACCTGGTGGATTGAAGGTGCAGAAAATTTAGAAAGACAAAATCAGCTCCGTAATATAAATATTACCGCTGATCAATTATTGGGAAAAAGAATTTGGGCTGCAATTCGTGATCAGCTAGATATGAAAGAATTGGCTATTGGACAATTAAAGCAAATTTGCCTGATAGCATGGGAAAAGATTGAGGTGGAGGGCAAGATCCATTCCTCCTTTCAAAAGATCCTTCAAGGACCTCAAGAACCTTATGCTGACTTCTTGGTGCGCCTACAAGATGCTATTAATAAACAGATAACTAATCCTGTGGCCGCTGATGTTATTTTACAGATTATGACCTTTGAAAATGCTAATAAAGATTGTCAGAGAGTTATTAGAGCTCAAAAGGGAAAAACAGATGCCATGGGCTATTTACACTTATGCCAAGAAGTAGGGACAGAAGATCATAAGGCAGCACCATTAGCTAATGCTATTACAGGTGCCTTTCAAAAAAAAGAAATTTTCTGGCATTTGTCATAATTGTGGAAAGACAGGACATACTAAAAAAAATTGCAGGGTCAAAAATAAAAATAATTCTCAACCACAACAGCCTGCTCCTCCCCAAGGTGTTAGACAGCCCGGGGTGTGTCCACGCTGTCAAAAAGGAAATCACTGGGCATCAACGTGTAGATCTAAATATCATAAAGATGGAACTCCGCTTCAGGGAAACAGGAAGCAGGGCCAGCCCCAGGCCCAGACAATAACCGGGGCATTTGTGAGTCAGCCGGTCCCTCGACCGGGAATATTTGTCAACCCGGCGGTGCCACAGAATTATCAATCAGTGCCACCTCTTCCAAGTTATCAGTTGAGCAATTAACCTCTGCCACTGAAGAACGTGCTGCAGTTGATGTTTGTACTGCTCAGAATATTTTATTGCTTCCAGGAGAAACACCTCTCCTTGTGCCCACAGGCATAGTTGGACCAATTCCTAAAAATACAGTTGGACTTCTCCTTGGTCGTTCAAGCTTAACATCAAAAGGAGTTACAGTCCACATTGGAATAATAGACCCAGATTTTAAAGGAGAAGTTCAGATTGTTATGCCCTCCTCAGTTCCTTGGTCAACAAAAAAGGGAGCAAGAGTTGCTCAGCTTCTTTTAATTCCTTATATTCCACCCAATTTGCGAGGGACTCAAAAAAGAACTGGAGGATTTGGGAGTACCGGCTCTGCAGGTACTTTCCTAGCAGAAAAGATGTCTAATATTCGTCCCCTGTGCTATGTTAAAATCCAAAATAGAAAATTTTTAGGACTTATGGATACTGGAGCAGATATTTCAATAATCTGTTCTCAAGATTGGCCTGCTAATTGGCCTACCCAACAAGCTGGTATCAATGTTGTTGGGGTAGGTGAGATTAAAAAGTTACCTCAAAGTACACATATCCTCCCGTGTCTTGGGCCAGAAAGACAAAAGGGATTTTTACAGCCATATTTTGCTGATATTCCAATAAGTTTATGGGATCAAGATTTGCTTTCCCAATGGAGAGCCTAAATTGTAATCCCCCCTGGACAATATAGTCCACAAAGTCAACAAATAATGAAACAAATGGGATATCAAGTAGGACAGGGCTTAGGCAAATTTAATCAGGGCATTACTCAGCCTCTCCAACCTATGTCACAGGTAGGCAGAAAAGGAATAGGATTTCATTTACAAAACCAACAGCCTTTTTGTTAGGGGCCACTGTTTCTGAACTAACAACTCCTTTAGCTCTCAAATGGATAAACAATAAGCCTCATTGGATTGAGCAGTGGCCCCTCTCTAAGGAAAAAATAGAGGCATTAACAGAATTAGTACAGCTTCAATTAGAACAGGACCATATAGAGCCTTCCACTAGTCTGTGGAATTCCCCAGTGTTTGTTATTAAGAAAAGATCAGGAAAATGGAGAATGCTCACAGATTTAAGAGTAGTTAATTCTCTGATTGAACCTATGGGTCCATTTCAACCTGGCCTTCCTCAGCCATCAATGATTCCAAGGAATTGGCCATTAGTAGTTATAGATTTACAAGATTGTTTTTATTCAATTCCTTGCATCCTGAAGATTGCCCTAGATTACATTTTCAGTACCCTCCTTAAATAATAAAGAGCCAATTAAAAGATATCAGTGGAAGGTACTTCCTCAGGGCATGCTAAATAGTCCCACAATTTGTCAGTTTTATGTGGCTAGAGCTGTTTCTCCAGTTAGAGAAAAATTTCCAAACTGTTATATCATTCATTATATGGATGATATTCTTTGTGCCGCCTCCTCTCCGAGAAGTTTTAGCTGATTGTTTTAAATTATTAGATGAACAACTTGAAGTGGAAGGACTTTGTATCGCTCCTGATAAAATTCAAACCACAATTCCTATAAAATATCTTGGGGCTATTCGAAATAGACAGACAATTCGACCTCAAAAGGCACAAATGAGAAGAGATCAGATTTCCAGTTTAAATCGTGTACAAAAGTTGTTGGGAGATATTAATTGGCTGCGCCCCACTCTGGGAATCCCAACCTATGCGCTCAGTAATTTGTTTGGTCTCTTGTGGGGTCCTTCTCAATTAGACAGTCCCCGTACTCTGACTCCTCAAGCCTGTCAGGAGTCACGATTAGTAGAAAAGAAAATTCAGGAAGCCCAGATTCAGCGCGTAGATCCATTACAGCCTTTACAGGTTTTATTTTCTCCCACTCCTCATTCACCCGCAGCGGTCATTGTCCAACAAGATGACCTAGTGGAGTGGTTGTTTTTGCCTCAAAGTTTTGTCAAGTCCCTTCCACTGTATTTAGAGTTAATTTCAGAGCTTGTTTCACGAGCTCGCACCAGAGTTCTTCATTTAAATGGAATGGAAGCTAGTAAGATAGTAGTTCCGTTTAAAAAACAACAGATCATACATGTAAATATTCATTCTGAAATTTGGCAAGTTGCTATTTGTGGATATTTTGGAGTGATTGATAATCATTATCCAAAAAATAAATGGTTCCACTTTCCGTTAAAACCTAGCTGGATTCTTCCTAAGAGATTAAGTTCAGTTCCAATTTCAAGAGGGAAGATAGTTTTTACTGATGGCACTTTTTAGTAAGGGCAGCGCTGCAATTGTTAGTGAGGTACATCAACAAGTCATTCAGACTGATTGCACCTCTGCGCGAAGAGCAGAGCTACTTGCAGTTTTAACTGCCTTACGAGATCATAGTGAACCATTAAGTACTGTTTCTGATTCACCTTATGTTGTGCATACAGTACAAGACATTGAGACGGCGCTTCTGCCTAATAACCCAAACCCGCCTCTCCAATTTCTTTTTGATCAACTCCGACAAGTCGTCAGAAAACGACAACATCCATTTTTTTTATTACTCAGATCCGCGCTCACACTCCCTCACCGGGACCCTCGAGGCGTGGCAATGCTCTTGCAGATTCATTGTTTGCTAATGTGTCAGTTTCCCGAGGCAACCGAGTTTCATTCTTTAACCCCTACGGATGCTGCTGGCCTTCGGGCTCGTTTCCCTATCACCTACAAACAGGCTAAACGTATAATTCAAACCTGCCCGACTTGTCAGATTCTTAACGCTCCTCAAGAATGCTCAGAAGGGGTTAATCCCCGAGGTTTAGTTCCTAATGCTATTTGGCAAACGGATGTAACCCAAGTCCCTTCATTTGGACGATTGTCATTTGTTCACGTCACAATTGATACATCTTCGGGTTTCATCACGTGAGCGGTGAGACCGCTGGAGATTCTTGTAGACATTTGCTTATTTGTTTTTCCATTATGGGACTTCCTAAGGTCATTAAGACACATAATGGCCCTGCTTATACTAGTAATAAATTCACAAAATTCTGTGAACAGTGGAATATTAATCGTACTACCGGGATTCCTTATAATCCCCAGGGACAAGCCATCGTAGAACGTGCTAATGGTACTCTTAAAAAACGATTACGAAAAGAAAAAGGGGGAGACAAGGATCCTCCGCAGGTACAATTAGCCAAAACTACGTTTACCTTAAATTTTTTTGAATTTTTCTGGCTCTAGCAGTAACGCAGAGCCACACCTTGGGTGCACAGCTGCAGAAAGACATTTTAATAATCTCCATAGCCCTAACGCTTTGGAGGATGTGCCGATTTGGTGGAAGGACATTCAGACTGATCAATGGCAGTTAGGGACTCTGTTAACATGGGGACGAGGTTTTGCTTGCATTTCCCCGGGACCAAAAGAACGTCCTTTGTGGGTGCCCAGTCGGTGCATCAAGCCGTATCATGGAGTCCGGTCCCCCGCCCAATGTGACCATCACTCGCCATGCCAGGTCACCACCGGTTGTTCGCGTGTACGCCACTCGGCGAGGGATGCCTCCGAGCGACCCGTACCGATGGACGAATCGCTTCATGCCCCCCCCCCCCCCCCCCCCCCCCCGCTATTGGACTCCAGCTCCTCAGATGATACGCACACCAAGTCAGCCCTGTCCGGCGCCAAAGCCTCTGCCAAGTGTGACGGCTCCTCCGACGTCACCTGAGCCTGAGCCTCGTGGCGCCTCCCAGCGGTCCGATCCTGTGCCATCATCACCTCATGTTTCTCGTGGAGCCACTGCGCTTCCAACTCGGAGACAACTTAGAAAATTGTCTCGTGAGGCAGAGAAAAAATTACATGAGGAAAGGCTCCCTAGAACAGCCACCGATATGTTTGTTTCCATGATGGCTGTTCTCATAGCTGTAAGTTGTTTTCCTTTGGGTGTTCAAGCAGATAGTTTTACATATTGGGCTTATGTTCCCAATCCCCCATTGCTGACACCTGTGACCTGGAATGATGATCCTCCTTTACTTTATATATCTAAATCATAGTTCCTGATTTCCAGGACCAGCGGATCAAAGGGGCCCAGGATTTCCTAATGAAGAGGGCAGAGAGTGAGTTTCATCCTTTTGGTGCCTCAGCCCTGGGATATGTATATCCCCCTCTCTGCATCGGCCCTATTCCTCCCTGTGTTGCCAATTTTTGATCAAGTTAGGGTAATCCCAAGAGAAAAAGGAAATGATTCCCATAAAGATCGGTTTACGATTTCAGGAAAAGGAATTCAGACAGAAGGGTTAAGTACCCACCTTCTTCCTCCTTGCATCCATCCTTGTCCTCAGGACAAGTGGGTTGACACTCTTTCCCGCATTCATTGGGAAGAATGCAGGGGAAGTTTAGATAGAGTGTTAACTCGTACCTCTTTAGGTACAGTTGTCGACTTTAGGTACAGTTGGGACCTTTTGGTATTACTATGTGTACCTGTTCCCAGGGAAGATGTTCTGATCCTCAGTGTCTCAAAGATAAATTAGTGTTGGGAGATTTTCCTAAAATTATTAGATCCCCATTTGATTTATCCATTCGTTGGATAGATAAAGTTCTGGCGCCGCCTCAGTTAAAAACGATTACTCCCATTCGGGGTCCAGTTCAAAAGACCTTGTGTCAAGCAGCCTCAGCCCTAGGTCCAATGAAAATTTGGAATGGAAATTTAATAAAAGATAATGATAAACAATATACCTTTAGATTTGAGAAGACACCGATGCTTAATTTACAAGTGTGTCTTACAATTCCTTATGTTTTTTTGGTAGGAAAATTTACCGTGGAAAATTCTCTTAGTGTTGTTGAATGTTTTCAATGTCGTTTGCATACCTGTCTTGATTCTTCAATGTATAATTCTTCTGTAGGTAAGGTTACGATTTTAAGAAAAAGACGGGGTCTGTGGATTCCCGTCCAAGCCCCTAGGGTGTGGGAGGGCTCTCCCACTGTTCATATTGTTCTTCAGTTTCTTCATAAGATCGTACATAGAGCTAAAAGATTTATTGGATTGTTAATTGCTGCTATTATGGGGAATAATTGCTGTAACCGCTATTGCTGATGTTTCTGGTGTTGCTCTTCATCAAACTGTTCAAACCACTGAATTTCTACAAAAATGGCATGAAAATGCTAGTAAAACCTGGAATCAACGACTTAAGATAGATCGAGAAATTACTGTTAGATTAACTGAATTAGAAACAACTGGTTTTTTTTTTTTCCTCTTGGTGATCAACGGGGAACTCTGCGTACTATGATTCCTCTTAAATGTGATCGGAATGTATCCACTTATTGTGTAACCCCATTCTCATAAAATCAAACACGTACCCCTTGGAATGAGGTTCGTGCTCACCTTTTAGGACATATGCCTAATCTCAATGTAGATATTGTTCAGTTACAAGGGGAAGTCGATCAAATGTCTGGTGCTGAGCTCCAATTTCTCCCAGAAGAAGATACCCTGTCTGCTGCTGCAGAGGGACTGTCCACCTTAAACCCTGTTAAACGGATAAAAAATTGGGGTGGTGGGTTCATTGGTGTTATCGTTGTATTAATTGTTATATTTTGTTTGTTTTGTTTAGTCCTCGGATGCCCACAGGACTCCCTCCGAAGGGCATTAAATGAAGAGACGGCACGGTCTGTGTTTCTTACACTACAAAAATAAAAAGGGGGAGATGCGGTCACACGGCAGGCTAGCCGTTTGTCCCCCCCGCCCCCCCCCCAATCTTTCCCTCAGGAAAGAAGAATGTGTGGGACTGTGCCTCTCTGGGACGGAGTTTATAATATCCTGAGTCTCTCCGTCTGGTCTTCGAGAGAAGGGTCTGCGGCCGACGACGACGAGTAAGATTCCTCGCGGGAGGGACAACTCGAGGCAGACGAGACCCCGTTGGGACCCCGTTGGGACCCCGATGAGCTGTTGCGAGACAGAATAGGAGGGAGACGTGCCTATTCCGCCTTCCTCTCGTGCTTGTGGGAAGCTACTGCTTGCCTCTGCTACTCCCTCTCATCTTATCGTGAGACAGGCCCATCAGAGCGTTAAGATCGAGCTCCTTGCTTAGCTCATGGGATAATTGCCTTGAGAGACCAACTCCCCCAGGGGCTGTACATACCGCACCTTGATCACAAGGAGACAGCATGCACAGGTTGCTTTGGGACAGTATGATTGGGTATTGGAAATATGCTAATTGTATTAATGGTGTGAGAGTTCTACAGACCCTGCCCAGAATCATGTGATGCCTATTGTAAAAAGATAATAAATACCCACGACGACCCAATTTGGGGCTCCAGTCTCTTGAGGCTGTGAGTCCCTTGGTCCTCTGTGATTTAGCTGTATATGAGTCTCTGTCTCTTTATTATAGTTTAACCCTCGCCGCCTCCCTTGCCTTCCCACGGCTTGTGTTGTGCAGGTCACAACAGGGACTCTCTGTTGTCATAGAAGCATGGTTTTATTGATTCATGTCTTTCAACAGACAAAATCAACTAACTCTCTGTAATTGTCAACATAGGAATGTACAGAGTTTACACCATTTAATATTTTAATATTAGCATACAGTATAAACTATTTTACATGATATCTCAAAGTTAATTAATGCTTTTAAGATGCAAAGATGAGTCAATTTCCTGATGTTCAGGTATCAATAGCTTACTAAATTCCATACTACACTGCATTTATGTTATGAAAATAGAAGAATATTAAGTAGCTAAGGTGAAGCATTAGCAAACCATAAATGGACTAAAAAATCATAAGGTAAGGTAAAGTACCCACCACTAGTCTGTGAGATAGAATGAAAGAAAGACTGTCTATCATATTTACTATGCTAAGAAAATTTGAATTTCAAATATCTCATTGTCCTGATAAGTAATTCTCTGCTTAGGAAGTTACCTATGCCAATTATTTTTTTCAAACACATGAACATTGCATATATATGACAATTGTCTGATTTTGTTTTTTACTTTTAGGATTATATCTTCTATTGTAAAATAAAATATTGTGTTTATATTCCATTTATATTTCTTTCTAATATTGTTAAGTCCCTCAATTCCCAAACTATCCTGTAGATCTTTGGTTCTCAATGCCTAGTGGGTGACATTGGCAATGTCTGGAGCCTTTTTTTTTTTTTTCAGTATTTAAAAAATTTTTATTGTTGTAAAAAAAAATATAAAATTTAACCTCCCAACCATTTTAAGTGTACAGTTGTATTAACTATATACAACTGTGGCATAACAGATCTCTAGAACTTTTTAACGGCACAAAACCAAAACTCAATACCCACTGAACAACTCACCATTTTCCCTCTCCACCCAGCCCCTGGCAGCCACCATTCTACTTCCTATTTTTATAATTTTGACTATTCTAGATCCTCATATAAATGGAATAATTTTTTGATTGTCACAACTTTGTGGGACTGGCATCTATTGAATAAAGATGATAATGCTGAATGTGATACCATGCAAGACTGCCTGCCACAATAAATAACTATATGGCTCCAAATATTAATATTACCAACTTGAGAAACTCTGCTACATGATAAACAAGTAAAAATAAAATGAAACATTATCACCACCAACAAAATGCATCTAATTTTTTTGGCATGGAGACTAGAATGAATAGGTTAATTTTCACGTTAAACAACAATTATGTTGCCCAGCCCTTTACAGATGGCGATGAGTTCTACTTCTTCCGTATTATCAAGATTTAACAATGAAGAGGAAGAACTTCACCATCGAATGGAATCAGCAGAAATGAGGAAATGAAAAGTGGCTAGGACAGTGCTACATATGGAGATATGTGGCATCCAAGGAATCTGTGATGCACGTTATTGTTTGAAAGTCTATGAAACTATTGAACTATTTTTCAAGTTTCATTTGGGTTTAATTTTCTTTACAAGTTGACATCTCAAGATTGCCAAAGCTTTGCAAATCTGGAAAAGTTAGTTTTGTCTTTTATTCCATCCTCTGCAGAATCTATAGCTGCAAAATCCAATCTTCTTTATCAGGAGCAGTTCTTAAAGGTTTTCCCATATTTATACAATGTTTAGACTTGGTAGCTGACGTAAATGATTACATTTTTCCTCACAACCACACTGACATTTATTTAACATTGGCTTCAGCTTTTTGAATTTATGTAATCATATATGCTAACAACTCACAAAGCTATAAAACCTCTCATACAAATCTCAAAGCAGGATAGATTAAACATAAATATTATTTTTAGAATCATACCACCATTGCAAATATGCACAAGTGAGGAATTGGCTGGGAATTTGCTTTCATGTATTTTGAGACTCTCTAAATACATTTTTAGAAACTACAGAAAGCTAGAGAAAAATTGTTGCCAGACACACCAATAGAAGAAACAAAAGGGCAACATTACTACTTTGAAAAATTGCCATTGATAGTCACATATATACAAATTCAAATTTGGTACCCACCTCTGAAAATATTCTCGGTTCAAAAATGTTACAAATCAATTCTTCCTGGCCTCTAATGTAAGTGTGAGCATTTTTCTACCATCTGCCTGTGTGTTATTACAGTGCTTTCATGTGCTTGTACATATGTTCACCAAATCTAAACCTTAAGATATCAGAGAGACATAACTGCCTTTACAGTATTGCAGATCCATTAAGCAAAACATTGTCTTAAAAACATTATATTCCGCCATCTGTGAATAATAATATAAACCTTATTAAAATGAGTATTGAGAAAATAATCCCCAGCACACTAGCATAAGCAAATGAATAGCACTTTTAAATAAAAAGCAAAGGAAGACTAGACTACAGATATTCAAAGTGCTCCAACTCTGGCTAGGCAATGCACTTGATCCTATGGAGAAATGTGAAAGTAAGAAAAAAATCGTGTATTTTAAGACAATGCTCAAAGTGCTGCTTACATATCAGTATCTTCCCTAAAAATAAGGTTAGGCTAAAACATTTTAGAGATGAAATGGTTAAGGGGCTTGTGTTTTGCTAATGTGCTAGTGAATCATGGCATAAAGCATGCACTTAGCATAACTCTCTAATTTCAAAGAATATAATATTTCACTATTAATTAATGGAATGATATCCAGAGGCAATTTAATGACATAAAGCAAGAAGATAAGGAATGAGCAGTTAATTGCTGATAGGAGAGAAAAAAAATAATCAAGGTAATTCAATGTTCGTATTGACAGAGCACTAGTACGAGGGCTCTAGTAAGTTTTGTGAGTTGTTAACGTATCTGATTATATACATGTAGGAAGCCACAGCCAATTTTAAATCAATGTCAAACACTACTGTTACATTGCCAAGGGTCTCCTGCAGTTTCTTTTGCTGGACTGAAAAATCTGTACAAGCTTTTAACATCCTTATTGATTCTTATAGCTCGAAGAATATTAAGGCTTGACTCTTACTGTTGCAGAACCATATGGTTTTAGCTGATTTTTCTTTTTGAGTTGGTTGAAATCTTTTATTTATTTATGTATTTATGTATTTATTTATTTATTTATTTATTATACTGTATTTATCTTGACATTCAATATTATTTGAAATTAATTTCAGGTATACAGCATAGTGGTTAGATATTTATATAATTTAAAAATTGATTCTGCTGACTACTCTAGTACCCACCTGGCACTATGCATAGTTATTGACTATATTCCCTATGCTTATTATATACCCCCATAACTACTTTGTGACTACTGGTATGTACTTCTTAGTCCCTTCACCTTTCTCACCCTGCCCCCAAACCCCTGCTCTCTACCACAGTGATAAATCTAGTACCTATCTGACACCATACAAAGTTATTACAATATTATTGACTGTATTCCTTATGCTATACCCTATATTCCCATGACTACTTTGTAACAATGGATTTGTATTTCTTAATTCCTTCCCATTTTTCACTCACTCCAATCCCCCTCACATCTGGCAACCATCAAAATGTTCTCTGTATCTATGAGTTTGTTTCTCTTATGTTTGTTTGTTTATTTTGTTTTTTAGATTCCACATATAAGCAAAATCACATTGCATCTGTCTTTCTCTGGAAAACATGGAATGCTTCATTAATTTGCATGTCATCCTTGTCCAGGGGTCATGCAAATCTTCTCTGTATCATTCCAATGTTAGTATATGTGCTGCTGAAGCAAGCACTGATTTTTCAGTTTTTAAGCTCAAAATAAATTTGTTCACTGGAGAAACTGTCAATTGAACTTCAGGAAGGCAATGCTTCAAACTTTATTTTATTATTTTTTAAATTAAAGTTTATTGGGGTGACAATGATTAGTAAAGTTATATGGGTTTCAAGTGTACAATTCTGTAATACATCATCTATATATCACATTGTGTGTTCACCACCTAGAGTCAATTATCTGTCCCAGGAACTCGATGATTTGCTTCTCTTTTAAGTCACATAGGCACTTCTGTAAGCATGTCTCTATTTTCACATCTTTTGTCTTACTTTCAAAGAAATTGAAAGAGTTAGACTGAGTCAAAATGGGGCTGTGACAACACTCAATTTTCAGAAAAAAAATACCTTGCTGCCAGAATTTTTGTATTGGTCAAAAATTTCTACAAACCTTTCACACACTTTCCATAGAAAATGGAAAGCGTTTCTGATGGTGATGAATATTATCATCTTGGAAAACATTACTAATTACTTTCTACATTAGTAGACCAGATGATGGATGTATCCAAAGTCTGGGTAAGTTCATTGTTCGAAAACCCTAAGTTTTGGCCACTGTCAATAATCCTGCAATGAACATAGACATGGAATAAACCAAAGTGTCCTTCGATAGATGATTGGATAAAGAGGATGTGGTACATATATACATACAATGAAATACTACTCAGCCATAACAAAAGAAGAAATACTGCCATGTGCGACAACATGGATGGATCCTGAGATAATTATGCCAAGCAAAATAAGTCAGAAAAAGTTGAGAACCATATAACTTCATTCACATGTGGGATATAAAACTGAAAGCAACAAATGAGAAAGACAAACAAACAAACAAACAAAACCCTCACAGACACAGACAACAGTTTACTGGTTACCAGCGGACAAGGGGGAAGGGGATGGTAAGGGAGGGAAAAGGGGGTCAAATATATGGTGATAGCAGGAGAACTGACTCTGGGTGGTGAACAAACAATGCAATATATAATGATGTATTACAGAATTGTACATGTGAAACCTATACAACTTTACTAACCAATGCCACTGCAATAAATTTAATAAAAATAAATAAATATAAAATAAATAAAAACCTAAGTTTTTGGGCTTAGACTAATTGGCATGTTACTTCTTCCAAAGGTTTGATTTTCACCTGGAATGTTTATCACTTGTGGCATACATCACTCATATCATCAATGTCACCACCCACACATTAAACTCAATGAAATATGGGAGAGTGATATCTCCCACCCCATTCTATTTGGATCAGCAACACACTTATATATGGTATTTACTTGAAATGAGACTTTTCTTTCCTCCATTAGTTTTGCTATAGCAGATGGTATCATGTAAGTGTGACAATTTGCTATTGGCGTACTACATTTCCTTCTGATGACCAGATGTGTCTTTTGGGCTTCAGTTCTCATAGGTCTAAATATTATTATTCCTTTTTCCCTAAATACTGACTAAATTAAGAGTTCAAAAACACAGAATTAGTGAAAGAATGGTCCTTAACAATTATGCTATGGAGGGATAAAGAGATCTTTACTTTTTACATGGATTGAAAAACACGATTAATAAATATCCAGATAGCTGAGCAAAGATTTTTTTGTTGATCTGTTGATGTGGCCAAGAAGTGTTCAGTGCTTTATTTTATCACTATTCTCCCCTACTCCATAGAAGTTACCCAACAACCAAAAAAACAACAACAAAAAAAACAAATTCTACTTGGCCAAGAAAGTTGTAAAATATAAGAATGAAAAAGACAAGACCCACATTTACTAAAATAATTTTAAAATTTAATGATAGAATTTACCAAATAGGGAGAACATAAAGAGAAAAAGACTTACTTAGTCTTATAGGTCTTCTTTTAAAATCTTAATTTTAGTAAACATTATTTACCAATTCCTAAATTATAGCTAGGCATATGGGCAAATAGTGGACAAAAGCACAACCTGATTGGGGACATTTTTATGTCTATTAAAGCATACTCTCAATGTATATATAAATGAAGTTTGAACAGGCATCAGCAATACATATGATTTTTAATATACTTTAAAATATGAATACCAAATCAATGAGACAGTTTAACAACTTTTCAAACTACATAAAAATGATTATAAAGAGGATTCCAAGTCAATATGGCAGAGTAGATAAACACTGTGCTTATCTGCTCTCATGACCACATCAGAATTACAACTAAACTACAGATCAACCATCATTGAGAATCATCTGAAGTCTAGTGGAACCGAAGCGTTACCTCTAAACTCATATAGAAGAAGCCACCTCAAGACTAGTAGGAGGGGCAGAGATGCAGAACCAGCTGGCCCCATATTTGTGTGTGACTACTAAAAATTGGGAGGAATATGTTGGCTGCAGAGGTACCTCCCAGAAGAGAAGGGGGTTACAGTCCCACACCAGGATACCCAGACCAGGGTTGTAGTGATGGGGTAAGAACTTCCCATAATTTCTGACTGTGGAAACCAATGGAGATTGTGGCTGAGTTAGACAGAGGGTAGTTGCAGTCCCAGGAGTTCCTCTTAAAGGGCCTGCACATGGATTACTCATTGACAGACTCACTGTGAGATCCATCACTGGGGAAGTAGCTTGAAAGGTACTAGGGACATATGGAGAGGAGCTGAGTTGTCTGGCTTCAGAGCAAGTGCTGGAGGGTCAGCTTTCTCCTGGACAGAGGAGCTAGCAGAAGCCATTGTTTCTTTGTTGAGCCCTCACCCCTCCTCGCATGCAGACACAGATGGGCACCTTATCTGAGTCTTCATTAACCTGGTTAACACTATTCATCTTGCTGTGGTGATTCCATGAGACCCTGCCCCACCCAAATTTTGGGCCCACCCAAGCTGCTTACACTGGCTTTTCTGTGCAAATGTACTGTCTTGGCTCATGCTATGGACTTTCCTAAAATCTCTCAAAGTTTCACAAAACCCAAACAGGCAGTATCTGGCTTTGAACTGGCCTTATAACCAGTTCAAAACACTGGTTATAAGGATGCTCAATGATCTTGAGGAGAACATCAACAAAAAGATAGGAAACATAAAAATGGAGATAGAAAACATAAAAAAAAACGTCTCAAATAAAGAATACAAAACTGAAATTTAGACTACATTAGAGGGAATCAACAGTAGATTACATGGAGCAGAGAGTCAAATTAGCGGTTTAGAAGATAAAGTAGCAGAAAACATCCAATCAAAACAGCAAGAAAAAAAAAAGAGGACAGTTTAAGGGGCCTCTGGGACAACAGCAAGCATACCAACATTTACATCATAGGAGTACCAGAAGGAGAAGAGAGAGAGCAAGGAATTGAAAACCTATTTGAAAAAATAATGATGAAAAACTTCCCTAACCTGGGGAAAGAAATAGACATACAAGGTGAGAAAGTGCAGAGACCCAAATGTGGGGAACCCAGAAAGGCCCACACCAAGACACATCATAATTAAAATGCCAAAGTATAAAGACGAAAAAATAAACTTAAAAACAGCAAGAGAAAAGCACTTGGTTACCTATAAGGGAGCTCCTATAAGACTGTCAGTTGACTTCCCAACAGAAACTTTGACAGCCAGAAGGGATTGGCAGGAAACATTTCAAGTGATGTAAAGCAAGTACTTACAACCAAGTTTACTCTACCCAGCAAAGCTATCATTTAGAATTGAAGCACAGGTAAGGAGCTTCCCAGACTAGAAAAAGCTTAAAGAGTTCATCACCACCAAACCAGTATTACAGGGAATCTTAGTGAGACTTTAAAATGAAAAAAAAAAAAAAAAAAAAAAGATAAAAAATATGAACAACAAAATGGCAATAACTACACATCAATCAACAATTACTTTAATGTAAATGGATTAAATGCTCCAGTCAAAAGACAGGGTGACTGAATAGATAAGAAAATAAGACTCTTATATATGCTGTCTATAAGAAATTCACATCAGATTGAAAGACACACAGACTGAAAGTAAGGGGATGGGAAAAAAGATATTTCATGAAAATGTAAATGAAAATAAAAGGTGATGTAGCAATAGACTTTATAACAAAGGCTACAACAAGAGACAAGAAGGACCTAGTAATCCCAGTTCTGGGTATTTATATGAAGTAACACAAAATGCTACTTTGAGGGGACATATGCATCCATATGTTTTTTGGCAGCATTGTTTACAAGGACCGAGATGTGGAGGCAGCCTGGATGTCCACTGATGCATGAATGGATAGAGGAGGTGGTACATATATACAATGGAATATCATTTGTCCAGGGAAGGGAATGGGTTCTTGACATCTATTGCAGCATGGATGGACCTGTAGAGTATTTCTCTGTCATCTATCAGACAGAGAAAAACAGATGCCATGTGAGTTTGCTTATATGTGGAATCTATAGAATAAGGTAAATGAACAAACAAAACAGAAACAATCTCATAGATAGAGGGAACATTTTGATGTTTGCCAGCTGGGAGGGAAATTGGGTGGGTAGGCGAAAAAGGGGAAGGCATTAAAAAGTACAAATACGTTGTTACGTAATAGTAATGGGGATGTATAGTATAAGGAATATAGTAAATAATATTATAATAACTATGTAGGTGTCACATAGGTACTAGCTTTATTGGGTGACAGATGGGAGGGACTTTGGGGGACAGTGTGAAAAGGTGAAGGGATTAAGAAGTATAAATTCGTAGTTACAAAATAGTCATGGGGATATAAAGTAAAGTATAGGGGATATAGTCAATAATATGGTAATAACTATGTATAGTGCCCAGGTGTTACTAGACTAGCGAGGGCGATCCCTTTTTAAATTATATAAATGTCCAACCACTATGCTGTACATCTGAAATTAATATAAAATAATATTGAATGTCAACTCTAATTGAAAATTTAAAAAGAGGGAGGAAGGTGAAGGGGGATAAGAGGTCAAATTTCCAGGTATAAAACCGATAAAGCATGGGGATATAATGTACAGTATAGGGAATATAGTCAATAATATTGTGATAGAATAGTACAGTGTCAGATGGTTGCTGGGTCTATCATGGTGATATTTTCTTTAGGGATATAAATGTTGAATAACTGTGGTGTACACTTGAAATTGGTATAATATTGTATGTCAACTATATTTTTAAAAAAAGTCTTAAAAAAGAATATATATTAAACTATATTTGAGAATTTCTTAAACATCTAGACTAAATAGTTTGGGGTGAATTTATTTGATTTTCAGGGGAAGATTACAAATTATAATGGGGAAAAAAAACAATTACTATAAAATATACCAAGATTTGGAGGTAATATATTATCTCAAGAAGAAAGACAAAATAAGGGGCATGTATTCCCATCCTTAAAAAACTCACAAACATCCAATTATACTATTTCCTACTATGATGATAAAGATATAAAACAAAGAAACAAAATCTGGTCTATATATTCTACAAGTAAATGTTAACAAATGTTCAATAGCCAGAAAAATTTTTCAGATAAAATATGATACCATATGGAAAATGTACTTTACTGCACAGATGGCTCATAGACTTACTGAAGATGGTTTGGAGATTTACTATACACACATAAGTTAGGATTTTAAAATGAGGTAATATATGAGGAAGAAGATTAAACAATAAAACGAACAAAATAGGTGTAGAAAAAACCCTGTCGTAAAAGAGATGAAATTAGACATGAATCAGAAGAACAATATAATGATTTGAATAATAATTTTATTCTGAAACAATGAAAACCAATATCACTACGGTATGACATAAGGTTGAGATTATCGAAGCCATGTTAATAAATGGCAACAAAAGAAGATTAACGAATATTTAATTCAAATTATTAAATCAATAAACTGCTACAACATGTATGATCATTAAGAATGGTGTGTGATACAGATCTATTTTAATAATATTGAAAATGTTGTTTTAAATGTCATAATAGTCTTATTGTCTTAAACACAGTTGTCTTTTTAGAGTTAATTAAGTCTTGATAAATGAAGAAATATGTTCATTTAAGAAGATAAAGCAGTACAAAATGCCCCTAATGATGTTTATAGGTAATATCTTAGTGATTAATGAGGCATTTAGGCACAAGTTATCCTATTTAAGATCTGCTAATAAAAAAATAACTATATAGCATTTTTTTACTCCATTGAAAATTATATGGTGCATTTCATCTATTTCAATGTTTGTGTTGTCGATTTTAAATCATATTCATTACGTATTCAAGTATTTCAATTTAACGGTTTTCTGGCTAACAGATGTTTTATATAGTATATATTTGTTTTTGCACGGAGAAAAATTGAAAGCACCTTATACATATGTAGTTAATGCACGTAAAACCAGATATTTTAGGAGTGTAACTTTGCAGAAATGGTTGATATATGATTGTAATATTTCATCAGTTTAAAAAAGAAAAATTAACTTATTTAAAGAAATACAACTCATAAGAAACTAAAATAGTATAGAAGTGCATTACAGGAAAAGCAATAGTCAATTTTTGACTCACCCTACTCACCCACCTACCCATTTCCACTTCCCACAGGTAACAACTGTTAACCATATCTTACATATACTTAGAGAAATTTTATATTTACAGGAAAGATTCCTGACCTCATTGCATTCCTATTTTAGAATGTTTGAGAAGTGATAATCAATAAGGAGAAAAAATAAAATCAATTAGTGCATTAGAAATGAGAAATATAAATGAGAAGAATGAAGAATAAGTGATGAACAATGGGGTGGGTTTCTTACCAAAGTAACTACTACCGTGTTTCCCCCAAAATAAGACTGGGTCTTATATTAAGGTTTGCTCCAAAAGACATATTAGGGCTTATGTTCAGGGGATGTCATCCTGAAATATCATGCTAGGGCTTATTTTCTGGTTAGGTCTTATTTTCAGGGAAACACGGTATGGTAAGGAAATAGCCACAATTTCTACAACATAGCACATTTCATAGATCATTCTGAGGCAAGCTCTTATTGCAGAGCCCATGAAACTTAGGAAGTTCTTTGGACCAAGGGCAAACATGTTATTATTCTAGTTATAAAGGAATCCCAGATTTTGTCTAAAGACTGGAGATACAGAATCTGTGAAGAGGAACTACAGCATTATACCAGACTGAATAATAATAAAGGTGACATTTGTTGAGTGCTCATTATGCAACATTGTGCAAAGATTTGGAATTATTTTAAAAAATACTTAACACAATCCTATGACATAGCAAATGATATGTTCATTTGGCAGATGAGTAAAAGGAGGCCAAGGGAGTCGATGGGTCATTGGAGATCAGACACTTCGTATGTAGAAGAGGAAATTTTTCTAAGCCATTAAGCGTGAGATCAAGATTTTAAATTCTACTACTTTTCACCTGGGGGGAACATATCTTTATATCCCAGAATCTCTGAGACTCAAACAGAGAAAGTCAGTTAGTTCCCCATCCAGTTATATTATGCTGAAATAGATGCAGTGATATATGTTCTAGCAGAAGTGTAGAGGTAAAAGTTGTAGGGCCTTTTGTCTTGACCCTTCTTTCCATAATGTGATAACGGCAATGGGAAGTCACAAAGTAGTAATGAAACCAGCTTGGTAGTGGGGAGGCAGTGGTAAGGGGTCCTTTCTCTCTGAATACTTCATTAGGTCTTTTTCATTTTTCCCTTTCCTCCCTCTTTTCCTTCCTCATTTACTTCTTCTTTCCTTCTTCCTTCCTTTCTCCCTTCCTTCCTTCCTTTGGTTGAACTTTCTTTTTGGAAAGACTAAGGGTGGAAAACAGTTCCATTTCCTTTTCAAATGGAATAGTTGTATCTCTGCCCATGTAGTCATTTAATTCTGTACATTGTCTATGCTGAAGGTGAGTTGTCTGTTTTGTTTTGTTTTGTTTCCTTTCTGGTGTTCTTCCTGGTGACTCCTTTAGTGTGATACTTCAAAATTTATATACTGCATTAGTTGGCCTTAGCTAGCAGGCAGAAAATATAAGTTCAAAGCTGTTTGCAAAGGATAAAAAAATAGTAATTTGTATCAACACAAGGATGTGTTTATAGACAATATAATCTCCCTTTGGTGTATTAATTTTTCTGGATTAGAGTATATGATGTCAGACAATTAAGTTCGTGAACTCATCCTAGAAAAAGTGCTCATATCTCACTGCTGAATATCACTACAGTCACCTTCAAAGGACTCCCCTTGGGAAGCTATGCACCGATGCCAGTGCCTAGTCCACCCTTCAAAGCAATTTTGGAACTTTTTCTGGAATGGTCAGGAGAGCTGTTGTCGTATTACCCTTGATGTCCTGAATGTCATCAAAATGTCTTCCTTTTAATATTTCCTTTATCTTCAGGTAAAGAAAGAAGTCATTGGGAGCTAGATCAGGTGAGTAGGGAAGGTGCTCCAATACAGTTATTTGTTTACTGGCTAAAAACTCCCTCACAGACAGTGCTGTGTGAGCTGGTGTGTTGTCGTGATGCAAGAGCCAAGAATTACTGGTGAAAAGTTCAGGTTGTTTCTCATTTAACTTTTTCACACAAGCTTTCCAGCACCTCCATATAGTAAACTTGATTAACTGTTTGTCTAGTTAGTACAAATTTATAATGAATAATCCCTCTGATATCAAAAAATGTTAGCAACATCATTGCAACAAGTTCTCAAATTTAATTGTCATACTTCGTATATGTAGCAAAGCTCCCAAAATAATTTTCAAGTTGACATTTAATGTACTCTGTACTCGAAAGTTTCATGATCTATCCAAGGTGTTTAGGAAAACATCTTAATACAGACAAATCATCTCACTTTTGTTTTTCAATAACACTCCTCCCATTTGTAAAACAAAAAATCTATCACATTCAGATAGAATTTCTCAAAATAAGATTATTAGTATATGAAAATATTTAATAATAAAGGAATAATAAAGGAACCCTCTAAGCGCTGGAACACTACAGCAATACAATAGAATAAAAGGACTGATCTCTAGACCTTGGCATAAAACATTTTTCAAAGTACATTTATTTGCAGTCATAAGTTACTTTTTGTAATCAGTGAGTGTTAGGTTCTAAAATAGATCAGCTCATTTTTACTGTTTTAACTGTAATTGTTCTTTGTTTTAGGTATTTAATTTCTGCTAAATTAAATGATTTCCTGAATATTTTCAGAAAGATATATAGGACACTCTTAAAAGGAATTCTATCAGAATGTGTAACAGAGGAGAAAAGATTGCTTTCATTTTTTTTTTCACCCTATGTGAATTTAAACTTAACAATATGTACTTACTATGTATGAAATGCAAACCTCTCCCCTCTGCCTTAAAAGTAACAGGCTTTTTGAATGGAACATATAACTCTGACCTGAATTTCTATTTCTTTACATGCAAAAGATTATCTTTACCTTGGCTGCTAAGTGTTCCTTAACAAGCAAAGTATATTACAATGTTTATTATTAGCAATGTCTCTGATGCTGAAGATTCTACTGGCTGAGAAATGAAAGATTCCTTGGCAATGACATAAGCATGTTCTTGGTCCTCTGTGAGCACAACATATGCCTTGACATGTGTTTCTATAAATATGCTGAGTTGAGCTGTTATCCACGCTAGTGTCTTTTGAAAACTCATATTATGTAAAAATAGTTTAATCTTGGTTGTGGATTTTTTTTTTCCAGAGTCAGCATCGAATTCTCAAACACATCCCTACACCTCTCCAGCATCCCATTCACTCTCTCTTAGTAACTAAATTTGAGCAATCCTTCAATTTTATCAAGAACTAAAATATATTAGTCCTACCT
This sequence comes from Rhinolophus ferrumequinum, assembly GCF_004115265.2. Taxonomy (NCBI): domain Eukaryota; kingdom Metazoa; phylum Chordata; class Mammalia; order Chiroptera; family Rhinolophidae; genus Rhinolophus; species Rhinolophus ferrumequinum. The sequence continues at coordinate 76,731,341 of NC_046293.1, forward strand.
ATCTTTCACTATTTTGAAAGAGCATTCTCCTTTTTGGAATAAATCATATGCATTTATTTTATGCAAAAAAATTGTTAAATCTTCCTGCCGTCATCCTCAACTTCATTGTTCCTGAACAAAATAAATTCAATGTATTCTGAGGTTTACTATTATTTTTATTATCTGTTATTAAAGGTGGGTCCTGTTATACTACTGAAATTAAAAAACAACACATAGACAGCCCTGTGTTTGCAGTGTATATAGGAGATAAGTCAAATACAGGACTAAGTAAATAACAGTGACTCCAAGAGTCACACAAATATAAAGAAGAATAATGGCAACTACCTTTTATTGAGTGCTTACTATATGCCAAGAGTGTATGTTCTTAACATGTTAGCATATTTTAATCTTCACCAAAACCATTTAAATTTGGTTTATTTTTCTTACTTTACAGTTAGGAAACCAATTCCAAAGAGATCACATTCCTTGCCCGGGGTCTGAGAGATTATGTTCGAAATGTGCTCAAATTAATGTTTTTCTGACTACAAATGTTTATTGAGAGACTGCACAGTGAATTAAGATATGAAGCATAAGGCATCGCTGAAGCAAATTATAGTTGACAATTTAAAATACAAGTTTTAGAAAAAATCCAATTTACAGTGACAAAAGGAAGTTTAATTTTAAAGAGTGCAAACCAGACTGTTTGCCCCAAAGTAAGTTGGAATCATCATTCAACTGGCATCTTTACCATTGGAGCAGATGCCAGAACTCTATGGGGAGTTTTTTAATTCTGTTTTTCAAAACTGCAAAGTATGATCATAGGGATGTCTGAATTTTCAAACACCTTTACAATTAAAATAATGCCTAAAATAATATGTACAATAGAGGAAGTGCTTTGTGGAAATATGGGACAACATAATAAAGCTAGTTATAGTACGTTTTCCTGATGTATTATATCACTGGTTGACAAAATAAATCATGATATAACATGAAAAGCCTTGAGTGTGAACAATGGGGTAAATTGAGAGACAGACTGTAGTAGAGTCTCCATTTGTAAAGAATTACCCTCTGTATCTCCCCGATCCACTCTTCCCTCTCTATCTCTCTGTGTATTGTCCCCCCACCCCACACACACAGATGACATAAACTGTTTTATGAGTACCTTCTGGAATTAATTGTTAGTTTACCAAGTCTCCAGGAAAAAAAAATCTAAATAAGGCAGTTGTTTGTAATTGTAGTACCTAAAGAAGAAATATAGTCAATATGATAGCTTCAGCTTTTGAACCTAAATTATTTATAGGATCACTTTCAGAAATTTAAAATGAATACTTTTGCTGTTTTGTAAGGTTACTAGAACATTTATATCTCTTTTGCCATACTCAAAGTGTCATATGTGCATGAGATATTTTACAGGGAAAACTTTTCAAATAATTATTTACTGTAAAGAGCAATATTCAACAATGCATTTGAAAATAGCAAAAGACTATTTTCTTTTGCATAGGTTGAAAATATATTTTAGACCTTTGGAAAATTGTCTAAAATTGGCTTCAAGCTCTGGTTTGATAATTTTCTGTCTATGGGATTTGGGCAAATGAATTAAATTCTATGAGCCTTGATTTTCTTACGTGTAAAATGTAGCTTACAATCATTTATAGTACTGTTAGGAAGACTGAATGTAATGAGGTAGATAAAGAATAAAGCCAGGGAATTCCAGAAAGATGATAGGTAATAATAGTCAATAATTATCAAGGGCTTACTATACTAATTATAAACTCAGTAAATAAACATATTTAATCCTCAAAACATACAGTGTATTGGCTACTACATTTATCTCCATTTTGTAGATAATAAAATTGAGATACAGAGAATTTAATAACTTTCCCTAAAACACAGAGACAGGATTTGAATGTAGTCTTCCTGCGAGTGTGAAATCTTAACCAAAATACCACCTTTTCTCGAGTGAAAAAATTAGCATTTGTTTTACAATAACAAAGAGCATAAAATAAAATAAAAATATGAATACTCAGCAAATAAAATATAAGTAAAAAGGAAATAAATATTCACACGTGTTCACATCCTCTACTCACATCAAAGAGTAGCTGCCAGATATATAACATGGAGATAACCAAAAGAGGATTTTCACATAAAACTACACTGCCCAGTTTAGAGGTATAAAGCCTCATAGCAAAGTGGAAAATACAATACATTTTTAGGATTCCTCCAAGAATAATGAGATGGGAAAGACCAAGTTGAACATGTATGTAGGCTCAAGAAGATTGTGAATAACGTCTTTTGGAGCTAATTATTATTCTACTGCAGTTGTTGCAAAAAGCAGCCTGGAGAAGAAATTTCTCAGTTAGTATATTTTCTTTTTCCTCTCCTGAATCAGTTTCCTGACTGGGAAGAGTGAGTTGTGCACATAATTTTGTTTTTCAGCTACAGAAAAGAGGTATCTGTTCAATAAAAATCATGTACTGAAATACAAACAATACAGCCTATGACCTTTAGGGCTGTCACCATAAACAGACATCTCACCAAACTGGTTGCTAGCCCCAAGCAAGAGAAAACAAACAAACCCAAGTGGCATTTTCCCATCTCTCAGAGAACAGGTTAATCTTTCCACCTGGAGGAATAGGCTACATGCTTAGAACTCAACAAAAATTAATACATATACAGAGCTAGAGAGAGAGAGAGAGAGAGAGAGAGAGAGAGAGAGAGAGAGAGAGAGAGAGAGAGAGAGATCTCACAAAATTCTTACCTCTCTCCAGACTATCTTTATGAGACTGGTATTATTTAATTTTACTGCAAACAAAAAAATCCCTGACTCTATCCAGGTGGAAATATAAGCTCATTTAAAAAGTGTAAATAAAACAGTGAAGATGAGTTTGTGATGAGTTTACTGACAAAAGAAAATTAAACAGTACCTTTATTGTTTGTAGTGCAAAAAGCAATGAACCAAGTATAAATGCAACCAAATTGCCAGCTGCATTCCAAAATTCAATAGCAGAGGCTAGGAAGTGATGCAAGTCAATTTAATTCATGTTTCATGACCACAGTAAGTAATATAGCCACAACCAACTTCCAAATGTAAGCAAGAATCTCCTCCTCTCCCTCTCCCTCCCTAACCCTTCCTCCCACTTTTTCTTCTTCTTTCCTCTCTGCCTTTCTTTCTTTCTTTTTTTTGTTTTTTAAGATTTTATTGGGGAAGGGGAACAGGACTTTATTTGGGAACAGTGTGTACTTCCAGGACTTTTTTCCAAGTCAAGTTGTTGTCCTTTCGATCTTAATTGTGGAGGATGCCATTCAGCTTCAAGTTGTTGTCCTTTCAGTCTTAGTTGTGGAGGGCACAGCTCAGCTACAGGTCGAGTTGCCTTTGCTAGTTGCAGGGGGCGCAGCCCAACATCCCTTGCGGGAGTCGAAACCAGCAACTTTGTGGTTGAGAGCCAGCACTCCAACCAACTGAGCCATCCGGGAAGCAGCTCAGCTCAAGGTGCCATGTTCAATCTTAGTTGCAGGGGGCGCTGCCCACCATCCCTTGTGGGACTCGAAGAATTGAACTGGCAAACTTGTGGTTGAGACCCCACTGGCCCATGTGGGAATCGAACCAGCAGCCTTAGGAGTTAGGAGCAGGGAGCTCTAACCATCTGAGCCACCGGGGCCAGCCCCTCTTTTAAACATCAATCAGTTTACTGACTTTCCACTTGTGTTATCATATATGGCATAAATAAAAATGTTTTCCTTGTATTGTAAAATAAAGTGCATCTTATGGTTATCAGAGTCTGCATTATGTTGACATACAAGATGTTTTCTAGTATGACCCTGTTACGTTGCATACATTCAAAAGGCATTCAGTATTTATTATGTGTGCTCCAATATGTTAGGTGGTATAGTGAAACTAAATCATTAATGCATGATGCTAAGCTTTCTTTACTTTTTTCATTTCCTTTTGGGTGTGGTCCAAATAAACCTTCTGAAACACCATTTCCATGAGGTGATTTTAAAACAATTTTCACTATGGAAAAGGCCCTAAACCTTAATCAGAATTGATTTTTTTTATTTGTAATATAATATTATTGTTCTTCAACAAAAAGTCTGTGATTACAACTATGATGCATGACATCTAACTTATAGAACTAACTCTATGTAAAGGAATATTGACCTGAGAAAAGAGTTGCTATATTCATTTTACATCATCAGTACATATAAACTCATTAACACCTGGTTCCCTCCTCTATAAATTGAAAATAATGATAAACTTATATTTGTTGTGGGAGTTAAAGAGATGATGTATAAAAAAGCACTTACCACACTATTACTTTGTAATCAAACAGACTATTCTTCTATTAACCTTGAAAACTTACATATTATGTGAACAGCCCTTAAAATTAATGTTTAAAAGAAGCAACATAATATAGAAGCAGAAAACCCATGAAGAATATATAAAAGATGAAGAATTAGTTTAGAAAAGAGTGGACGTTTAAAAAAAAAAAAATTCCCCACTTTCAAAGAAATAAAGAGAATATAGACTCTGAAAATGCCGAGTAAGAGAGAGAGAGAAAGGGAGAGGGAGATATTAAGAGAGAAAGAAAGAAAATAAAATAAATTTTTTAAAAAAGGGAGGAAGCAATAGATAACAAAGAAAAGACATGACCAAAAATTAGTATGAAATGTAAACTGACAGATTTGGAAATAAACAAACATAATAATAAAGGTGTTTTAGAAATGAAAACTATATTAGAAACAGTACGATATAAACTAGACACTTAATGAAAATTAAAGTCAATGGTATGTGTTACAGGCTTAAAGAAATTATCTGAAAGGAAATACAAATAGCAAGGAATGTAATTAAAGAAACGATGATATATAATTAAGAAGGAATAAAGGAAATCCATAAGTATAATTGACATTCTTCAAACTAGAAAATGGTAAGCGAACTAAAATAGCATTCTGATATGAAAGGAGAAAACTGAAAACTTTCCTGAAATAAAGAAATACACCAGAATTAGATTTTAAGGTGCATGAAAAGGCTTATGAATTTTTCCAAGATAAAACCAGTAGGGGAGTGAAGAAAGGGGAACAGGAATGGAAGGAGGCCAAACAGTGGATTGATACCTAGTAAAACACCAGACCAGAGAAACATGAACAAAATCCCAAGGCAGCTCTGGGGACGGTATAGCCCGTATCTGAGAGTTATCCCAGTCGGAGGCAAGGGAATTGTAGTATTTATACCCTGCACGCCACAGTCATTGTTTAACAGCTACTCCCAGGCCGAGTGGGAATATAAATGCTCAGGACTTCTCGTTTTGCAAGAGCAGGCAAATTGAGTCTGGTAACCTGAGAAAAGCCCTGTAACGGAGAGACTCAGGTGCTCGCGGTTGTGAGAGCTCACTTGGGGTTGGTGTGCATGAATGTGATAAAAGTGATGGAAATAATATAGAAGGAACACAGAATTTGCTACAACCTGCATTTTTACATTGAAAGGATAAACCAAGTTCCAAGAAACCTTGATATGGCTGATCAACATGATATGCTCTCTTAATTTTTTTTTTTTAATGGTTCAAACACAAAGAAAAATTCTATGGACTCCACATACAAAAAGCCAACCAATCATTAGTTGAAACAAAACAAAAATCAATCTGAGTTCAAAACTTTTTGCATAGAAATCATTAATCAATACCAGAAGATCTGTTCGCCAGGTCTGCAAAAGTTTGAGACAGAAGATGTGACTGAATAATTTTATTCTTGTCAAGTTATTATCAATTTCAATTGATAAAAACTTGTTTAAATTCAGCCAACTCTAGATGTACCGAAATGATAATACCTCAGTTTTAGAGAAACTGTGGTAAAACAGATGACAATGAACATGAAAGGGATTTAAATATATAACTATGACTAAACATTTTGGGAAATTTTGCGTATAGAGCAGGAGGTCAATGTCTTAAATCTTGACAATACAAAAATAATCAGTGAGAATATTTGGAAAAAGATGGTGGAAGAAATTACAGAAGTGCATAGTGTGTTAACTTTCTTATATTTCATAGAGGAATCAACAAAAACTGTCTAAAATTACAAAATCATAAAATAGACATCTATGTATATTTCTAAGTAGAAATATCTCTAAGCTATATTACAAAGTGAAAATGCTAAGTACAGAATAATGTGAAAAAGAAAAGTAATAAAAAATTCTTGAAGGATCAAAAAACTTATGCACAGTAGTGCACAAGTATGCACAAGTAGTGCACACAGTCTGATTTAACAATGGCGGAAGTTGAGGGTGTGAAGTGGGAGGGAGAGGCATTTAATTTTCATTTTATCTCCTGTAATGTGTGAGTTTTTTGCATTATTTATGCATTATGCATAATATTTATGCATATTTATGCATATTTATGCATTATTTTAAAAAGAAAAAAAAACTGTAGCTATATTTATTAAAGGTAATCTACATCATTATATTAAGATGGCATTAAACATGAAAAATACTAGAGTATTTTAGAGTTTTTCTTACAAAAACTCAGTGCTATTGATAATACTATTGTTTAGAATTTTGGGGATCCTTCTTTTTGGTAATCTGATTTCTTCATAAAATTACTAAAAGTCTCTGAAATAAATCAATTTTGATCACTCAGAGGACTCTATTTTATTCAAAGATTCTTTAATTATTTCCTGAAATAATTATCTCCGAATCTCCTATTTGAAACAATACTATACATATCACAGAATTAGGAATCAAAAGAAAAAAATGATTGTTTATTTGAACCATTAATTTGGAGGTGGATTGCTAGATAGCACAGGTTAACTGATTCAGTGCCCGGAAAGAAGTATCCACACTGTGGCAAACAGCTAGTTTCTCTGTGATATTTATCGTAGAAGAAAGATTTGAAATTGTCGAGAATTTCACTATTTTCCAAGTTTCTTAGTGGTAAAAATGATCATTTCCTTATGATTTTCAGGTTCTGTACAATGCCTAAAGGAAATAATATTAAATGAGGATTGGGATGTTTCCTAGAATATTCATAAATATACTTTGCAATGTAAAGAGTGTTAAGAGCTGATGCATATATCACCTATTTGCAAAATCTCATTTTTCTGCCATACATTTTTATATTTCCATAAGAATTAGAGGCAATCCACACAATACCTAGGCTTGACTATCATAGATTTTAAGGTCAAAGGTTTTTAATAGAAGGGAATATACTCAGAATATGTTCACTTGGTAAAATATATACAATTTGAAATTCACAAAACAAGGATAATCTAACCAAGAAGGAAAAAGGACAAAAAGAAAGAGAGTGAAATGTAAAGGAAAAGAACATTGTGGGTATAATATTTCTAAATCTTTACCAACTACCCCCAGATATTTTAGCAACCTATGGCAATGCTTTCCAAACCAAATATCAGATATACAAATGTATGGTGAAGAACTATTTGCCAGATTATTTGAATTCAGGAAATATAAGACAGAAGCTTAGATAAGAAAAAAAATTTGTGACGGATTTGATTCTATGTAATGTATAATTCATTCATTTCTTTGTTTGGAGTTATACAATTGAAATCTTATACTAAAATTCCCAACTGATCTGTGACATAACCTCAATTTTTGGCAATTAAAATGTAGTTTCTTACCTAATATAAGCTAACATATAGTTTCTAGACTAAAAATAATTCACATTTCTTTGTTTGTTTGTTTCTCATTTGTCTTGTTCTTTTGTTGTTTTTGGTTTATATACCACATATCAGTGAAATCATATGGTTCTCTGCTTTTTCAGTCTGACTTATTTCGCTTAGCATTATAATCTCAAGAACCATCCATGTTGTCATAAATGGTCCTATTTATTCCATTGTGTATATATATCACAACTTCTTTATCCATTCATCTATGGAAGGACATATTGGTTGTTTCCATGTCTTGGCCACCGTAAACAAAGCTGCAATGAACATTGGAGCACACGTGTCTTTATGTATATATGTTTTCAGATTTTTGGGTAGATACCCAGGAGATGTATTGCTGGGTCATACGGTAACTCTATTCGTAATTTTTTGAGGAACCTCCACACTGCCTTCCACAGCGGCTGCACCAGTCTGCATTCCCACCGACAGTGTATGAGGGTTCCTTTTTCTCCACAGCCTCTCCAACACTTGTTACTATTTGTCTTGTTGATGATGGCCATTCTAACTGGGGTGAGGTGATATCTCATTGTGGTTTTTATTTGCATTTCTTTGATGATTAGTGATGTTGAGCATTTTTTTTTTTTTATGTGTATTTGCCATTTGTATGTCCTCTTTGAAGAAATGTCTATTCAGATCCTCTGCCCATTTTTCAATTAGGTTGTTTGTTTTTTTGTTATTAAGTTTCATGAGTTCCTTGTATATTTTGGATGTTAGCCCCTTATCAGAGGCATTGTTTGCAAAAATTTTCTCCCATTCAGTTGGTTGCCTCTTTATTTTGTCTATGGTTTCTTTTGCTGTGCAGAAGCTTTTAAGTTTGATATAGTGCCATTCATTTATTTTAGCTTTTACTTCCCTTGCTAATTCACATTTCTTGAGTTGAACTATGAATGGTTAAAATAATTATCAAGAAAGTTATTTATACATTCAAGTAAGATAAAACTTCCTTGTTTTAGTAAATGATCAGGTTTTATATATGATTCATGTTGCAACAAGATAAAATCCACAGCATTCTAGAGCTAATATTTCATTTATAGAATCATCCAATTTCTCTTGATCCTTCCATAATAAATATGGTTTCAGCAAACATAAATGATTGTGATTTTGTAGGGGAAAGTTTATTCATTAAATTTATGCCCTAAGTTTACCTCAAAAAACTTTGGATTGACAGTTGAAATAGGTAGGGATGTATTATGGTTGGTATTACCAATAAACATTGTACTTATAAACTTTCAATCAAGGATATGAACACTGGATTTGCTCGATAGAGTATATCCAGAAAAGGATATTCCATTACATGTTATATGGGGAGAAATACAAAAGTTGCGGTACTTTGTCCAAGTACATTTTGGAACTGTAGAAACAATCAAAGGTAAATTGGTCCTTTACCATAGGGTTTCCACCTGAGAAATTTCAATATGTTAATGTTTCAAGTGCATTTTGAAAGGGGTTGAGTTACATGCAGCATTTCTAAATGTTTATCACCATAACTATTTTCAAATAAGATCTCATTGGATTAGTGTCTGACTATGAATGCTTTGGAAATTGGTGGCTTAATAATTTTCAAAAATTCATTGCAGTGCAAGTTTAATTTAAAGATGTCCATTGATCATTAAGATTTTAGAAAAAGAAAGAGCACTACAGAAAGATGGCACAGCCACTGCTAATATCTTAAGGCAATAGCTTTGCCTGGTTTGCTTGAAGGACAGCAGGAGACTGGTGTGGCTGGAGCAGAGTGATGAGAGGTAGAGTTATGGAAGACGAGGACCAGGTCTTTTGATTTCTTTTTGGTAACAGATTTGTTGAGATACAATTCACATGTTACACAATTCAGCCGTGTAACATGTACAAATCAATTGTTTTTGAATATTTAGAGAGTTGTACAACCATTGTCAAAATAAATTTTAGAGCATTTTTATCACCCTTCCCCCCAAAATTTCATACACTTTTAGCTATTACCTCCCAGGCTCCCCAATCTCTCATCCTTAAGCATTCCTTAATCTACTTTCTGTCTATAGATTTTGAAGCCCAGGTCTTTTAGGGTTACTGCACACACTTTGGCTCCTTTTTTTTCAAGTGAGATAGGAAACAGTTTGAGGGTTTTGAGCAGAGAATTGACATGAGTGACATTCAATTTAACAGAATCCCTTTATATGCTGTTGTGGGAATAAACTGATAAGAGACCATGAAAATAATCCATCAAGCAATGATCTTATCTTGCAATAGGATAAAAACTGATGGAGATGGGAGTTGGATATTATGATGGTTAATTTTATGTATCAATTTGAATGGACTAAAGAATGCCCAGATAGCTGGTAAACCATTATTTCTGGCTGTGTGTGAGGATGTTTCTTGAAGAGATCAACATTAAAATTGATAGACTGAGTAAAGAAAGTCTACTTCACTGCCCACTATCATCCAATCCATTGAGGGCCTGAATAGAACAAAAAGATGGAGAAAGGGCAAATTTACTCTCTTTGTTTGAGCAAGGCCATCCATTTTCTCCTGTTTTTGGAGATCTGTGCTCCTAGTTCTCAGGTTTTGGGATGCAGACTGAATTATATCAGCAGCTTTCCTCATTTTCCAGCTTGCAGAATTTAGAGCTGGCAGATTCTGGGATTTCATGGCTTTCGTAATCTCATTAGTCAATTTCTGCAATCTCTCTCCCTCTCTCTCTCTCTCTCTCTCTCTCTTTCTTTCCCTCCCTCCCTGACATAGAATGCTATGGATCCCATTTTGTTGCAACGTGAAAAATCTGCAAACCTAGTCATTTACTAAAACAAGGACATTTTATCCTGCTTGGATTTATAAATATCTGTCTTGAGAGTTAATTTAAACATATAATTTAACTTAAGAAAGATGTATTATTTTTATTGTAGAAACTATACAGAAATAGAAATATAGTCGATGGTATAATAGCTGTGTATGGTGTGAGATGGGTAGCAGACTTGTTGGGGTTATCACTTCATGAGGGGTGTAAATGTCTAATCACTATGTTATTTTATACACCTGAATCTAATAACATAAAGAGAAATATACCATTGGTTCTATGTCTCTGGAGAACCCTGACTAATACAGTTAGAATTCATAAAATAATTTATTAGATTAACTGAGAGATACTGTGTTTCCCCAAAAATAAGACCGAGCCAGACCATCAGCTCTAATGCGTCTTTTGGAGCAAAAATTAATATAAGACCCAGTCTTATTTTAATATACTATAAGACCAGGTATAATATAATATAATGTAATATAATATAATATAATATAATATAATATGGTATGATATGATATGATATGATATGATATGATATGATATGATATAATATAATATTATACAGGGTCTTATATTAATTTTTGCTCCAAAAGATGCACTACAGCTGATAGTCTGGCTCGGTCTTATTTTGGGGGAAACATGGTAGCGGACTCTTGGTGTGTTCTGTTTACCTTTTCTCAAGCATGGTCAGAACATGTAATTCCGTCTCGACATTTTGCCTTAGGGACCATTTTCCAATCAAAGAACATACTGAGTACCTTAAACAAAGATTTTAGGGAAGTTTACTTCTAAGCAGATAGCAGCTTAAATCTCCCTGTTAGGAGCTTATAGATGTTTGGATCTGCTATGTCTGTTCAGGTTGTGGGCTGGAAGAATAATGCCTACTTATGAGATTTTTGTTTTGTTATACATTTTTGAAAACATGAGGTAGGAAGATATTATTATTACCATAATTACAGTTATGATTCTTATTATTTCCATCTTAAAGAGGGAAAAGTTTGAGTTTATGGAGATTAAGTACCTTCTTTATTTATAACAAATAATTACTCAAGTCAGAATTTTAACCCAGGTCTTTGTGATTACAGATGTAGTATTCTTAGCAGCCACACTAAGTTAATAAAAACAAGTAAATAATGGCGCTACGTGTTTGTATGTCTTCGAGAAACAAAATTTCCCCATTTTATTCTGTTTCTCACTTAACAAAGAGGCATGTAATATTTTTAAATAGTTCCAAGAAAATATGAATTATTTAAAATTTATTCTGACTTACTCTGTATGGAGGGAAATGAAGTTTTATAATCTTACAAGTCTTTAGAATCATGAGGCTTAAAATTAAATGAAGCCTTAAAACTTATACCCTGGTTTTAATATTAACTGCTTATTATCTAAATTTTATATTACTTGAAATACAAGATTTCTTAAATAATACCTATGAGGACTATTATGTGAATTTAATTATTTAGGAAAAATGGTGTGTTTCATTTTGTTATGAAAATATTCATTGCAATGGAATTTTTATTATCACAGAAGAATGCTTATGACATTAGAGTTAAAATACATTTTCATGGAGATAGTGATTATTTAAAGCATTTTTAAAACATTATTTCACTAACTTTACTTCAAAAGAAAAATGAAATATAAATGCATATATGCACACACATACATAGAAGGAAGTGGTACGACTAACTTAATTGTACTTTAGTTTTTTGTTGTCATTTGACATTGTCTTTTGAAAACTAGAGATTATTTTTGATATGGTGATTTGTCAAATCAGAGAATTTTAGTCATGTAATCAACATTTTATTATTATTTTGCACCTATAATGTATCTTGCTGAGCTCAGAATATTAAAGTGTGTTGAGTTTCATCATCTGTCCCTCCAGATCTTCCTTTGAATTTTCCCACTCTGATCTCTAACCAGGATGTTCATATTTATAAATCGCATCACTGCAATCTGCACCTCTGCCTTCAGTTTGAGTTGTGACAATAGGGACAGTGATCATGACACCTGGGAAGGAGGAGGGAGAAGTCAGGTGTTTATTTCCTGGTTCCTTGAGGTCATCAGGACTGACTTTCCTAAAAGGGGAGAACTCTGCTGTTCTCAGGGAGGTGAGCTCTGCGTAGATCGCCTCCGTCCAGTTTCCAATAACATCTCTTTCCCCTCGTCTTTTGGGCTCTGGAGTGATGACAGCCCGTTGCTGCTAGCTCAGTGTTTCTGCACTATCCTATCCCTCTTACTTCCTCAACTCTATTTACACCAGTGTAATTAGTTCCTTATCCATAAACACTCTGCTAGCTTAATGTGCGAATGTCATCTCTCTTCAGGTGCTTTTCTTAAAGACTACAAAAGCAAAGCAATTAATCTCAGCTAAAATGTATTTAGAATCTGTATACTTTTCCTTAATATTTTGGACATAGCAGATATTACTGAGGTTGATTCCTCCAGAATATTGTGGAATTAGAGATATTAATTTTGATTTTACTAATTACTTTATCCAAAATTTTATAAAGTAGTAATTATAACATAGTTTATGAATTACAAACTTGGGTGTAGTTACAAAGGCAATATACTTTTGTAAGAAATCGCTTATTATTCTCCTGTATTTCGCAGACAGAAAAGTCTGGAACAACAGATGTTGAAATTATTAAGGGTATTCTGACAATGTCAAAATGTTGGCCTTTTATTTGGTTTGGCTAGAGACCATGAGCTCAGATTTTATCTGAACCCTGTCTGAACTAACTTAAGCAAAACTTACAGGCTTTGTTTCAGGGATTGAGCTGAACCTTTTTTATTTTGTGAATTCATTTTGCCATCCATGAGTTTTACTTAGAAGTTTGGGTTTGCTCCCAAAATGTTTTTCAGAAATCATTTCTAGAACCTTAGAAATTTTAAGCATTTATCAATAGTAGAAGAAAAAGTGAACATGCAGAGAGAAAATGTTGACTCACATGAAAATATACAATATGGATTCCATATATTATTATTGGTTTATGAAACATAGATAACATATGAATATGAATAGAAATGGCTGTTTTGAAAAGTACCTACAAGTTCCAGTATTTCCAGAGAAACACAATGAACAATTTACTGTGGTCATTTAACCTGAAAATAAAACCTTAACTCAAACATTAGTCTTTAGAAGAAAATATAGATTTTTGCCTTCAAAAAATTTTTAAATTTTATTATGAACTTTTCCCATTTATTTTTCTAATTATCAACTTGATTATCTCTTTTGTTTCACTGCCCCCTCAGGTGCCAGGCTTTGGACTTCTACTAGGTTCATTTGCTTAATCAAAGGCACATTTCAATGTTTCAGAACTGGGCAGATATACCCAGGCTGATCACGATTTCCAAAGTTTTCTTACTCCTATGGATTTGTACTTTCTTGTCATTTTTAACCCCAGAAAATATTTCTCATTTTAAAGTTATATTTTAAAACTAAAGAAGATTAGGAAAAAAACCTAAAATCTTAAAACAATATTTTAAAGATATAACTATATTGAAAACCATATTTTATCCAATGTTTATAGCTGTGTTTAAGGATTTCTCTAAACATCTGGCTCACTATTATCCTGGAAATACAAATCTAAATATATATGCTTCCAGAATATGTTTAAATATTTTCTGAAGTCTATATTTTGTGCATATATTACTCTTAGAAATAAATTATGAACTATATGCTTATGAATGCATTCCTAAATATACACTTTAAATCACATTGTAAATATAATATATACTATGTGTATTTATATGAATTATTTTTCAAGTAAATAGTTAAAAGAAACAAATTAATTTAGCCAATTAATCATTCCACAAATTGGCTATTTAGTACATTGGCCATCTGGAGCAATTAATTTGTTTTCTGTGAATTGACTGTTGTGGAATTGGCTGTGCAATCAATTGACTAGGTGAATTGGCATTCTGGTAATGTTCTTTTGTCAAATGGGCCTATATCCATCTGACACACCTGTTCAGAGATAAATCTTCTTTTCATCTGCAGGGCGCAGGTGGACAAGAAGGACAGTTTTCTTTGCTGCAGGGGCTAATGGAAGAGATCCGAGATTCTTAACTGTTCCTTATACAAACTTTCAATCTGTTTTGGTTTTAGTTCAATCTTCTCTCTATCCTCCAGAGATATTTGTTACCATCAGTTATTCATCTTTCCTGGAGTTTTGGGTTATAAATCTACGGGCTTCATGCTAACTTTGCCTTATACAGTGACTTAGGTTTCAGCTTTCTATGCTAAGTCACCTGTCACTACACAATCTCAATTTTATCTTTCCAAATTTCATTGGCATTTCTTCTCTACTATTACCTTTTCTACGATTTCTTTGTTAATATGGGTTATTCCTTTTAAGAATTCCTTCACTGCTGTTTTAATGAAGTTATGAGAGAGATTAGAAGTAAGTGCTTATTTAATCCTCTGGGTTTAACTGGATGTCTCTCCCACTAGATAATTAACTTTAAAGCATAAAATAAATAATGCAATGATAAACCTCCTTGTACCAACATCCTTTGGGTTCAAGACCTCTTGAAAATTTATGTAATGTGCTGTATGTCTTAAATATTTTAAATGCGTGCTTGTTTTCTAGGAATAGCATCTTTCATTAGATTCCAAAGGAATTCCCTAACAGCAACAAAAGCAAAAATTTGATATATTACATAAGTAGAACAGGGATTAAAATTCCCAACTTCTTTCTGTTTTATCTACTAAGCTTTGGATCTATTTATGAACAATTACTGTGCATAAGAAAATTCCAAGGTTTAATAACCATCTGAATAACATGTGTTTAAATTTTCATGGGTTTCACAAGAATAAATGACTGTCAAGATGCTGTGTTCTCAATTGCTATCCATTGCAATACATTTTAGGATAAATATTTGATAAAGCATGGGCCAGACTAACAGTAATAAAATTACTCTACATTGTAAAAAAATCCACTGGATTATTATTTGTATCAAGAACTTAATTTTATAGTTTGCAATGAAAAATACCTTTCTTTAATCATTCTGATGTGAGGTGCTTTAAAATGTTTCTCAATCCAAATCTGCTCATTATTAAAATAAAGTGAGATAAACTTTGGGATTGCTATTTTCAAGATTTTTAAACGACTTACTGGTTATATTGATAATATTTATTTTTCTTCAATTAGTTAATTACGTAATTACATTTTTTAAAAGTTTCTTCCCATTTATAATACGTAAAATATCTTCTTCATTTATTCATATAATTTATGATTAGTGATTTTATCATCATTAAACTCCAACAGATTTGGTTATGGGTAAACAACATTTTGTTCAGAATTCATAGTAAACCTTCAGGGTGAAATTAATAACAATCTAAATAGACCAATCAGCAATAAGGAAATTGAAACAATCATTCAAATCCTTCCCAAAAGCAAAAGTCCAGGACCAGATGGCTTCACTAGTGAATTCCACCAAACATTTAAGGAGGATTTAATACCTGTCCTCCTGAAACTCTTCCAAAAAATTGGAGAAGAGGCAGTACTTTCTAATTCATTTTATGAGGCCAAAATTACCCTGATGCCAAAACCTGGTAAGGATATTGCAAAAAACAAAACTATAGACCAATATCTCTGATGAATACAGATGGAAAAATCCTAAACAAAATACTAGCAAATCAAATACAAACTACATTAAAAAGATTATACATCACGATCAAGTGGGGTTCATTCCAGGAGCACAAGGATGGTTCAACATATGGAAATCGATAAATGTGATAAACCACATAAACAAAATAAAGGATAAAAATCATATTATTAATATCATATCAATAGACGCAGAAAAATCATTTGACAAGATACAACATCCAATTGATTAAAACAATAAAATGGGTACAAAACGAAAGTACCTTAATGTAATAACGGTCATATACACAAACCCTCAGCTAATATCATACTTAATAGTGAAAACTGAAAGCTTTCCCTCTATGATCAGGAATAAAAAAGGGATGTCCCCTCTAAACACTGTTATTCCACATAGTATTAGAAGTCCTAGCCGGAGCAATAATGCAAGAGAAATAAATAAAAAGCACCCAAATTGGGAATGAAAATGACAAATTGTCACTAGTATTTGCAGATAATATGATTCTGTATATAGAAAACCCTAAAGACTCCATCAAAAACTATAAGAGACAAAAAACAAATACAGTAAGGTTGCAGAATACAAAAATCAATGTATAAAAAAAATTGCATTTCTACATAATAAAAAGGAAATCTCATATGGTAATTCTATTCTTAATTTTTTCAGGAACCTCCACACTGCCTTCCATAGCGGCTGCACCAGTCTGCATTCCCACCAACAGTGTATGAGGGTTCCTTTTTCTCCACAGCCTCTCCAAACTTATTATTTGTCTTGTTGATGATAGCCATTCTTATTGGTGTGAGGTGATAACTCATTGTGGTTTTTATTTGAATTTCTCTGATGATTAATGATGTTGAGCATCTTTTCATATGTCTATTGGCCATCTGTAATGTCCTTTTTGGGAAAATGTCTATTCAGTTCCTCTGCCCATTTTTTAATAGGATTGTTTGCTTTTTTTGTTGTTGAGTTGTATGAGTTCCTTATACAAGGTGTGACAATTAAGTTCGTGAACTTGTTGTAACAATGTTGCTAACCTCTTTTAATGTCAGAGGGATTATTCATTATGAATTTGTACCAACTGGAAAAACATTTAACCAAGTTTACTATTTGGAGGTGCTGAAAAGGCTGCATGAAAAAGGTAGGCAAAAATTACCTGAATTTTTTGCTAACAATTCATGGTTCTTGCATCAGGACAATCCACCAGCGCACATTGCTGCGAGGAAGCTTTTAGCCAGTAAACAAATAACTGTATTGGAACACCCACCCTACTCACCTGATCTGGCCCCCAATGACTTCTTTTTTTACTAGACCATAAAGGAAATATTGAAAGGAAGACATTTTGATGACATTCAGGACATCAAGGGTAATATGATGACAGCTCTGATGGCCATTCCAGAAAAAGAGTTCCAAAATTGCTTTGAAGAGCAGACTAGGTGCTGGCGTCGGTGTGTAGCTTCCTGAGGGTAGTACTTCGAAGGTGACCTCAGTGATATTCAGCAATGAATTATGTAGCACTTTTTCTAGGATGAGTTCGCAAATTTAATTGTCTGACTTCGTATATTTTGGATATTAGGTGCTTATCAGAGTTGTTGCTTGCAAGAGTCTTTTCCTATTCAGTTGGTTGATTCTTTATTTTGTCAATGGTTTCTTTTGCTGTGCAGAACATTTTAGTTTGATATAGTCCCATTCATTTATTTTTGCTTTTGCTTCCCTTGCCTCTGAGGTCAAATTCATAAAATCTTTGAATCCAAGGTCCATAAGTTCAATACCCATGTTTTCTTCTATGCAGTTTATTGTTTCAGGTCTATGTTTAGCTCTTTGATCCATTATGAGTTAATTTTAGTACACGGTGGTAAATAGCAGTCTAGTTTCATTCTTTGCACGTGGCTTTCCAATACTCCCAGCACCATTTATTGAAGAGGCTGTCTTTTCACCATTGCATTGAAAACCCAGAAATAAACCCACATAAATATGGACAGATAATGTTTGACAAAGGAGCCCAAAACATATAATTTTATCTTTTGCTTCTTTGTTGGTATTTACTTTATTTATTTATTTATTTATTTATTTATTTATTTATTTATTTATTTATTTTTGCTTAACATACCATATCCTATCTGACAGATATATAATAATTTGTTTAACTAAATCATTTTTTACATTTTCTATTAATACAAATAAGGATATAGTGTATATCTTTAATATAAGTGACTTTCACTTATTGACAGGTCACTCTCCTCACAGTTATCCCATGACAAGAGTGCACTTACTGTGTTTCCCCGAAAATAAGACCTAGCCGGACAATCAGCTCTAATGCGTCTTTTGGAGCAAAAATTAATATAAGACCCAGTCATATATTATATATATATTATATTATATTATACTTGGACTGGGTCTTATATTATTTTTTGCTCCAAAAGACGCATTAGAGCTAATTGTTCGGCTAGGTCTTATTTTTAGGGAAACATGGTATTCCACTACATAGATAAAACTAAAGCTTGCCAAAATCCTACAGTTTTCTAAATGATGGACCTGAGATTAAAATCTAAAATAAAATTTAAAAGTATTTTCTTACTATTTGTGAATAAAATTTGATGATTTAGATTAATTCCTCTTGAAATTCCCAATCAAGTTACCAGATATGAACATTTTTACTATTCCAGAATAGTTGTAATAATTTACATTTCTATGGCCCAAGTATGAGCACACTTTGAGTATTCTCATTAGCAGGGATAATGTTCATTTCATTTAAAAATGAACATTTGTTATTTTGGCTAATGATGTTTTCATTTTCTCATGGTAACTGTGCTATAGTAAATAGACATTCGGTTGTCTTCACTTATGGTGTTACTAATAAGGAAGGTGCATTGTATTCTCCCAAGCAAGGTGTATGACTCAAGGAAGAACTACTGGGACCTCCTGCTCTTAAATTTTCTTTTTTTTTTTTGAGAGAAAAAGAACTTTTATTCAGTATGTATTTTCTGAAATTAAAAGAGAGACAAGAATAGACTTAAAAGAAAATTGATATTTAGTAAGTAAGCAATGTCAATTCTTTTTTTCTTTTCCTTTTCTTTTTTTGTGTTTTTTATTACATTCATTGGGGTGACATACTTTAGTGAAATTATATAGGTTTCAAGTATACATTTCTATAATAATACATCATCTATAGATTGGATTGTGTGTTCACCACCCAGAGTTACTTCTCCTTCCATCACTATATATTTGTCCTCCTTTACCCTCCTCTACCCCTTACCCTCTGGCAAACACTAAACTGTTGTCTGTGTCTATGAGTTTTTGTTTGTCTTGTTTGTTACTTTCAGTTATACGATCCCAGTTGTGATAAAAATAAAAATATGGTAAATGCTGCTGCAGAGTGCCATCCAATGAAAAGGCAGGAATCTTCAATACGGGAAATGGCTCATCGAAACTTAGTTAACAGTGTGTGACAAGTTTCAACTTGTTCAGTGCAGTCAATTGGGTGTGAGCTACGGTTGACAGAAGGTGTGTTTTAAAGTGTGCTGTAAACCATGGATCACCAACAACACATTAACATGAAATGGGCAAACAGTTTCATCCTCTATCATGACAATGCTCCATGTCACAATCACTTCTGGCATATGGCAATTTCTGTCAAATAAAAAATAAAATACAGTGTGTCCTCATCCACCTTATACACCAGATCTGGCACCATGTGACTTCTGGCTTTTCCCCAAAGTCAAAATGACCATGAAAGGTAAACATTTTGAATAGATTCAGGACATCGAGGCAGTCATGACAGTGCAGCTGAAGACACTCATGAAAGGGAACTTCCAGAACTGCTTCAGAAAGTGACAAGAATGATGGGAGGATGAGTGTGTTCAAAGTGAGGGAGAGTATTTTGAAAGGAATTAATGGCAATGTGTCTTTCACTGTCATATATATATATATACATACATATATATATATATATATTTAATTTAAACATTCACTGTATTTATTGGTCACACCTCATCCTCATATATCCCACATATGAGTAAAGTCATTTGGTTCTTGATTTTCTGATTCATATGTACAAAGAAAGTCTGAAAACAAAACAAAACAAAACTCTCCCCAGATCCTTGAACATTCACATAGGGGGTCTGACAATTACGTTCACGAACTCATCCTAGAAAAAACTGCTACACATCTCATTGCTGAATATCACTATGGTCACCTTCCAAGTGCTCCCCTTGGGAAGCTGTGCACCAACACCAGTGCCTAGTACCCCATTCAGAGCAATTTTGGAACTTTTTTTCTGGAATGGCCATCAGAGCTGTCATCATATTACCCTTGATGTCCTGAATGTCATCAAAATGTCTTCCTTTCAATCTTTCCTTTATCTTCAGATAAAGAAAGAAGTCACTGGGGGCCAGATCAGGTGAGTAGGAGGTGTCCCAATACAGTTATTTGTGTACTGGCTAAAAACTCCCTCACAAACAGTACCGTGTGAGCTGGTTCATTGTCCTGATGCAAGAACCATGAATTGTTGGCAAAAAGTTCAGGTCGTTTTCGTCTAACTTTTTCATGCAGCCCTTTCAGCACTTCCAAATAGTAAATTCGGTTCACTGTTTGTCCAGATGGTAGAAGTTCATAACGAATAATCCCTTTGATAATCAAAAAAGGTTAGCAACATCTTTGCAACAAGTTCAGGAACCTAATTGTCAGACCTCTAAGCTTACGCAGTAATACAAAAAGTTACCTTGATGCTAAAGAGCCAAGGGGGTAAAAATAGCTATCCTTATGATATGGTATGCACAAACTAATAAAATAAGCTTTTTCAGGGAGGGAACCAGTTTTTGACATACTTATATCCCTAAAACACCATAGGAGAGCATTAATTATTTGCCAAATGAAAACTTAGAAAACATATTGCATATCAAAGCCTGAAACCAAGCTAACGTATTAAGCCGATAAAGTGCATTTCAGCTTGCTGCAAATAATTATAATTGCTAAGTGATGGTATGTTTTTTTGTTAGAATGGTAATAACAAATCTAATTTTTTTCATGTTAATTGCCCTAAGCTTCCCTATTCAATAGTTAAAATTAATGTCACAACATGAACACTGTAAATTTACTTGTTTGAGAAATATATGTAGTAATTTGAGTGGCAGATTAAAGTTGGCCTGTTTAAATTAGCATAACATCTGGTCATTATACGAACTTCATGCTATACTCTAGATGAGCAGCAGAAGGTAAAGTCTTTTTTCAAAAGAAAAGCAAAAGTAATAGCACTCCTTTCTTGAATAGCATCAAACGTTGTTGCCTTAAATCATACATGGAAATGCATCTCAAAAAATCATTGAAACAAATATCTAAAAAGCAAAAAGACTTATTAAAGTCATTGAAAAATTTGAGTGCATATTATATGTGTGTGTCTGCATGCACATGTATTGTAAATTTCATTTTCCCATTCCATGAATACTAACTCAATTCAATTCCCTAGACAGAAACTGCAGAAACCGTATCATTGTTCAGGAAGCAGGAACTGGCTTTTGATAAAAGGCTTCCCTTTCTCTTCCACAATGCATCTGGGACCTTCACAGTTGATTATTGTAATATTTATATAATATAGCTTTGACATACAATTGAGAACTATAACACATTTAATAGTGGGAAAAGTTGGCTAGCATCAGATATTTTTAATGAATTGGAAGACAGCCTATTTTGTTTCGTCTGAAATCAAGAAGGAGAGCCAGGTTGGTCACTAAACACTAGTCAGTTTCTTTTTAAAAGAATGCTTAAGAATTTTTTTTTGTTTTGGAAGTGGTTTCCAAAAATACTTCATCATTATGCTATAAAACTCAAGTGAAAATGTCCCTTCTTATAGACCCTATTAACTGGAATATTAGAATGATGGCCTTGCTCTTATGAACAAAAAAGATAATTTCATTGTCTTTTTTTTAGATCACTATTTTTCTTTGTTTGAATATAGAAAGTTATTATAATGATTTAGAAGTCTTCGAAAAATGGGAATTCTTTTCTTTCTGCCATGCCTAAATTTATTTGTAACAAACACTGTTCTAATCTGAATACACAGAATTTGGAAGGGTATCTCAGTAAGAAAATTGAAAAAAAAAATCCACAAAACTAAAAACCTATTTAGTATCTAGGGCCTAAACTAGGTTAGTAAAAACTTTATTACTACACTGTCTCCAAACTTCTTTTTATTACCTCTTATTTTCATTGATTACATAACTTGTACATGCCCACTGTATTATAAATAAGAAACATTTCAGAAAATGAAAAAATATATTAAGATCCAGTTTCTCATATGTTATATTGACATCATGTACCCCCTGATATAACGTACTGAGATGGGCATATCACCTCTATGGTATTCTTGTCAAAATTGTATAAATTCAATCTAGTTATAAGAAAACATCAAACAATTCAAATTGAAGGATGTTTTTAAAAAGTAACTGGCCTGTATTTCTCAAAAATATGAATGTATTGAAAGATAAGAAAAGACTGATAATTGTCAAAAATGCAGGAGACTAATGAGACATGAGGACTAAATGCAATGTATGATCCTGATTAGTCTTGGACAAAAGAAAGAACATTAGTAAAAAAATAAAAAGCAAAATTAAAAATAAAACAAAACAAAAAACTACTTGAATACAGATAAAGTCCATTGTTCAGTTAATTGTATTGTTCTGATTTTCTATTTCTACACTTACCCAGATGACTTTGTAAGAGATAATATGTGATATTTTTATAATAGACAACTTTTTTTTTAATTTATTGGGGTGACAATTGTTAGTAAAATTACATAGATTTCAGGTGTACAATTCTGTATCACATCATCTATAAATTACATTGTGTGTTCACCACCCAGAGTCAGTTCTCCTTCACTTTTTAAAGCTATTTCTATTTGCTTTCTTAGCCTAATCCATTCCCAACCAAAGAATCTAAAGTTAACAACTAAGTGGGTGTCCTGCACATTTCTCCATAGCATCATACACAAAAACTCTCTCTCTCTGAGAATACACACACACACACAGACACACACACACACACACTCACAACACACACACATAAACTTACAGAGGATTTAGTGTGATTGTTTTACAACAGTAATATATTACATATTGTTCAAGCAATATGTTCCCTAACTGTAAAAATACCTTATGAAAATTTTTCAAGTCAATGGCATAAGCGTACATAATTATTTTTATGAGGGAGTATTCCATATTACTCAATAATGTACCAGTGTTTTTTCAACACTTCCCTATTGATAGACATTTACATCATTTCTAATTTTTGTTTTCAACAAGCAATTCTACAATTAAGTACATTTAACATTTCTGTGTATATTGGTGCTTTTATTTTTTTGAGATAGATGCTCATCAATGGGAGTATTGGAATAAATAAGATATTTATTTTAATATAATTGACTAAAATTAATATTTCTAACTTGTATCACTTGAGGTAATGATTGAAATTTCTGTGAGTAATATATGAAAGTTCATCTTTCCACTTATTACTATCTATTGACATTTTTTGTATAGGTAATATGTGACATTTTATTATTAATTTAATATTAAATCAGTTTTGCTCTCAACTTATAGTGAGATTGAACATCATCTGGTAACTTACAGGTTATTGAAAATAGCTCTTTGAGTTTTTGTACATACTTTTTACTAAGGTTTTTTGGGGGGTGACAATGGCTAATAAAATTTTACAGGCTTCAAGTGTACATTTCAATAATATATCATCTATATATCACATTGTGTGTTCACCACCCAGAGTCAGTTTTCCTTCCATTACCACATATTTGACCCCTCTTCTACCACCTCCCACATCTTACTCTCTGGTAATCACTAAACTGTTGTTTGTGTCTATTAGTTTACGTTCGTTTGTTTGTAGCTTTCAATTTTATATATCACATATGTGGAAAATCATATGGTTGTCAGCCTTTTCTGTCTGACTTATTTTCTTATTTTTCTTAACACGATGATCTCAAGACTTAACCATGCTGTTACAAATGGCAATATTTCATCTTTTCTTATGGCTGAGTAATATTCCGTTTTATATATATATAAATATCAATATCACATCCTCTTTATCCAATCATCTATTGAAGGACACTTTTCTTGTTTCCATATCTTGGCCACCATGAATAAAGCTTGCAATGAATATAGGGGTACATATATTTTTGCAAATAAATATATATTTTTTTTTTGGTAGATACCCAGAAGAGGGATTGCTGGGTTGTATGGTTAATTCTATTCTTAAACTTATGACGAAGTTTCATATTATTTTCCATAGTGGCTGTACCAATTTACATTCCTACTGACAGTGTATGAGGGTTGCTTTTTCTTTACAACCTCTCCAACACTTGTTATTCCTTCTCTTGTTAATAACAGTCATTCAAACAGGTGTGAGGTGGTTTTAATTTTCATTTCCCTTGTAACAAGTGAAATTGAGCATTTTTTCATTATCTGTTGGACGTTTGTGTGTCTTCTTGGGAGAAGTGTCTGTTCAGGTCCTCTGACCATTTTTTGATTAGAATTTTTTATTGTTGTTGTTGAGTTATATGAGTTATTTGTATATTTTGGATATTAGCCCCTTGTCGGAGGTGTTGTTTACAAATTTCTTCTTACATTTGATTGGTCACCTCTTTGTTTTGTTGATGGTTCCTTTAGCTGTGCAGAAACATTTTTGTGTGATATAGTCCCATTCATTTATTTTTGCTTTTACTTCCCTTGCCTTTGATGTCAAATTCTTAAAAATCCTCTCTGAACCTAAGGTTCATAAGTTTAATAACTATGTTTTGTTCTATGCAGTTTATTTTTTCCAGTCTTATATTTAGGTCTTAGATCTACTTTGAGTTAATTTTGATATATGGTGACAAATAGCATTCTAATTTCATTCTTTTGCACGTGGTTTTCCAATTTTCCAGCACCTATATTGAAGAGGCTTTCTTTTCTCCATTGTATGTTTTTGGTTCCTTTGTCAAAAGTTATCTGTCCATAATTATGTGTGTTTATTTCTGGGTTCTCAATTCTTTTCCAGTGGTCTGTGTGTCTGTTTTTCTGCCAATACCATGCTGTTTTGATTATTGTCACTTGGTGATATAAATTGAAGTCATGGAATGTGATACCTCTGACCTTGCTCTTAAAAACTATTTTTGATTAAGTTTTTTTTAAATATTTTAATTTTCAGATATATAATTCATGAGATATTATGGTAAATCATCAATTCCCAGAATTAAAAAGAAAATGTTAATACTATTTGCATTTAGAATCAGTCTAACTACAAAACACTGACAGAGGGTTTGGGATTCAATGAAATCTATTACTTCAGCTAGAACAATAGTATTACTTGACTTGGCAGCAAGAATCATTGTACATTACCACAAACCCAGCTAACATCAGCTGACTAATATACAAACACACAAATTTATTAAATGACTGTTTATTGAAAAAGTATGCTTCATCTAGTTAGTAAAGATATATTCTGGCCCACGCTGTGAAACTATGTCTCTTAACTGTTGTATTTATGTGATCATTTGCATATATTTTTGTAAACTACCTCAACTAACTTGTCAAATAAGGTGGGAGTGATTGATAATGCTCTTATCTTAAATTGTTTAATTTGCTTCTTGACTCAAATAATGTACTACCAAATCTTTCTTCTAAAGACTTTCTCTTATTGCATTTCTTTCTATTCTTTTTCCCACTAATACCACCATACTTCAGAAGGCCATTACTTTCTGGCTTGATTAATAAAATTGTCTCGTGATTGGTCTCTTGGCCTCTTGTCTCACTAATCTCAATTTTATTCGTATTGATTGTTCTTTTGAAAATGTAAATTTGAATTTGTTCATGTCATTCCCTGCTTAATAATTATTAATGACATCTGCTTGTTCTTAAGCTAAAGTGCAAAAGACAACACATTTTGAGATTTTCTTCTCAATTTAATTCTCTATCATCTCTTAATACTCCTTCCCTCCATATTCAAGCACTCTTGAATATTTTTCCATTCCCATAACATACCATTCACTCTCTTTTTTATGTGAATTTCCTCTGTCATAAGCATCTAATGCTGCCCTCCTCATCCTTTTTGATGTATTTAAAATTAGAGTCAATCTCCTTATATCTCAGCATAGATGTCCTTTTCTCATTAAAGGGTAGAGCCAAGTCTTTACCTGAGTTAATGAAATATATTATTTATCATACTATTGCCAATAGTATTGCCATACTATTGTTTATGTGTGTTATGTGGTAGATGTTCAAATAATTCTCATTGAATGATCATTATGCTAACATTTTACTCATACTTCATTAATTCATTAAGAATTTATCAAAACTTCCTATGAGTGGAGCTCAGTGCTAAGTTTATCAGCAATAGACAAAGTATGAAACATAGTCCTGGACTTCAGAAAACTGGAGTCAAATGTGAATAATAACCTCTTTTCCACATTAAGATGTTGGTAAAGCCTGATTTAGTTATGTGGGATCTTGATAATTACATGACATTACTGAATTTTAAGTAGGTAATTCTGATTTGAATAAAACAGTTAAACTTTGAGGCAGCCACTATGATATTTCTCCATTTTATCTCCAAGACGTTATTTAAATAAATACAATAGAAGAAATGAATCAAAAAGCCATTGAATCAGAACTGAGACTTGGCACTATTCATTTCTTAATTAAATTTTTACAGATCACTGCATTCAGAGTAGCAAGTATAATTTATGATTAATTATGAAAACAATTTCCTCAGATTCGTGTCCCTTGTGAACAATATATTGGAAAATCATTGAATATGAAAACCCAGGAAAAAAAGTCCATGAATGTTAACAATTTAGAAGCTGAGGAATTACTATTGTTTTAAGCTAAATTGACATTTCTAACTTGTCTAAATTAGCATTTACTGAAATCTTTCTTTTGTTTTCTTTAATAAGCACCATAATGACTCACATTTTAGGAAATAGATTTTTTTTTAATTACAGTAACTTGTGTGAAATTTGTAGTAGATGATAAAATTGGAACAATATTAAATGAAATATTTTTTCTTTTTTTTTGAAGTGACCAACTTTTATGTACTTAAATGCATATTAACATGAAGTATGCCCTAGTGGAAATTGTGTTAATTCTAATTTCAATAAAGGAATAAGAGACAGAACTGATATAACTTAAATCCTTCCTGAACTTTGCACTGAGTGTTTTTCTCGTAAAATTATAGATAATTGCTAGGGTTATTTTTTTACTTTAATATAATTCCACAGGTGCAAAAGTGATAAACTCCCATATACCCTTTACCCAAATTCACCTGCTATTTAGATTTGGTCTCTCTCTTTCTCTTTCTCTTTCAATACATATATAGAAACAGATATCCAATATCTATACATAGACATATAAAGAGAAAATAATATGGGTCTATCTATCGATCTATCATCTATCTATCTATCTATCTATCTATCTATCTATCTATCTATCTATCTATCTATCTGTTATCAATCTATTTATCTATCCGTCATCTATCTATCATCCATGTATATAGAAAGATAGAGTAAATATTTTCTGAAATACTTGAAAATTAGTTGGAACTGAAACATACCTTTGCTCCTAAATACTTCAGAAGTTATTTCTAAAAGAAAAACTCTCTTTTACACAAGTATTTTTAATATATTTAACCATCTTATCTAGAAATTTAACATTGGTAAAATATTTATAATCTATAATCCATATTCAAATTTTATCAGATGTCCCAATAAAAATTTTCTCACCTGGTTTTGGTCATCATACATTTTAGTTGGTTTTATAATCCTTTTGTACCCTTTAAAATAGAACACTTGAATTTTTCTTTGTCTTTCTCACCATTGATGCTTTTAAAAAGTATAGGCCCGCTATTTTGTAGAATGGCCTAGATTTGAGTTTCTTTGTCAAGAATAGCACTGAAGTAATATATTTATCTCAGGTCACTGTATAAGAGTCACATAATGAATGTTTGTCCCATTATGGATAATGGTTGGTTTTGATCAACTCTTTAAGGTGAGGTCTACTAAATTTCTCCACTGAGGAGATACTATGTGTTTCTTAGGAACTAATAAGTAACTTATGGGGCTGTATTTTAAGAATATATAAATATCTTGCTTCTCACCAAATTTTCATCAATTACTTTTAGCATCTAACAGTGATTATCTAACCAAATTAGTCTATATTTATTAATTCACAACTTTATTTTAAGAAAGTGCTTTCCAATTTCTTCCATGCATTTATTTATGTATCTTTGGCCAGTGAGGGCACCTTCGAGTTGACTCCATTAATACTCTTTCTCTATTTCTGTCTATATCGATACAGATAATTCTGTCCAGAATATTCAAAAAGGTCACAGGTTGAAATAACTGGAAGGACCCACAAGACTCTACAGAGCATATTTATATAAGGCATTAATAAATGTAAAATATATGCAATATGAGAAAGATAGTACAAGCAAGTATTGAGGTCCCAAGACACTTTTATTAGTACTTCCCTAGGGGATGGTTACTAGTCACAAAGGGAGAACACTGTGTCTAGATTATCAACTGTCAAGATATGTGTGAAAAATTTTTGTTTCAGGAGAACTTAGATATTTCAAGTAGGGTCTTTGATGCACTACTGGCAGGGTTGCCTGCATTATCAAATGAAACACAGGATACAAGTTAAATTTGAATTTAAGAAAGACAATATTTTTTATTAATATAAGTTAGTACCAAATAATTTATGGGTATCCTGTATTTTATCTGGCAACATTATCCAGTGGTCAAGTAATCAAACCATTACCAAACCATTTAAAACCAGTTGTAAGGCATCATTTGACCCATCTTTAAATAATGTAAACAAACTCACATGGATAATTTCAAATTCACGAGGATAATTTCAAATTTAAACAGTATATTACAGATTACATGGAGCCCATCTCAGCCTTATCTTGACCAAATATCAGTACCAAATTCTCAAAAGTTCCCATAGATAACCATAGTGCTATCCTAGTCAAAGGTGAAAGATAAATCTACGCTATGCAGAATTTCAAAAATTTGGTAACACATTATTAAATAGTCCATGGGTCAAAGGAAATCAAAAGGAACATTAGAAAGCATTTTGAACTGAATGTATTTTAAAACACAAGTACTTTTCCCATCTTCGTTGATTGGTTTTTCTTTAAGAATTATACATTCTTTAGATTTAAATTACTCCTATATTAAATTCTAATTAGAAGTTGAGGTCATTGATTTTAATACTATTTTTCTAATATAAGCATTTAAAGCTGTAAATTTTCTTTTTTTTTCACTTTTCATTTTCTTTTTATTTGTCAATTACAGTTGACATACAATATTATATTAGTTTCAGGTATACAACACAATGATTAGACAGTTGTATAACTTAAAAAATGATCACCTCGATATGCCTAGTATGCATCTGACACCATAAATTGTTATTACAGTATTATTGTATTGACAATATTGACTATATTCCTGATGCTGTTCTTACATCTCCATGACTGTTTTATAACTGGCAATTTGTACTTCTCTTTTTTCATTTATTGGGGTGACAATTGTTAGTAAAACTACATAGATTTCAGGTGTTCAATTCTGTATTACATCATCTATAAATCCCATTGTGTGTTCACCACCTAGAGTCAGTTCTCCTTCCATCACCATATATTTGATCCCCTTTACCCTCATCTCCCACTCCCTACCCCCCTTACCCTCTGGTAACCACTAAACTATTGTCTGTGTCTATGAGTTTTTGTTTCTCATTTGTTTGTCTTGTTCTTTTGTTGTTTTTGGTTTATATACCACCTATCAGTGAAATCATATGGTTTTCTGCTTTTTCTGTCTGACTTATTTAGCTTAGCATTATACTCCCAAGATCCATCCATGTTGTGACAAATGTTCCTATATCACCTTTTCTTACCGCCAAATAGTATTCCATGGTGTATATATACCACAACTTCGTTATGCATTCATCTATCGAAGGACATTTTGGTTATTTCCATGTGTTGGCCACCGTAGACAAAGCTGCAATAAACGTTGGAGCACACGTGTCTTTATGTGTAAATGTTTTCAGATTTTTTGGGTAGCTACCCAGGAGAGGGATTGCTGGGTCATATGGTAATTCTATTCGTAATTTTTTGAGAAACCTCCACACTGCCTTCCATAGCGGCTGCACCAGTCTGCATTCCCACCAACAGTGTATGAGGGTTCCTTTTTCTCCACAGCCTCTCCAACACTTGTTACTATTTGTCTTGTTAATGATAGCAATTCTGACTGGGGTGAGGTGATATCTCATTGTGGTTCTTATTTGCATTTCTCTGATGATTAGTGATGTTGAGCATTTTTTCATATGTCTATTAGCCATTTGTATGTCCTCTTTAGAGAAATGTCTTTTCAGGTCATCTGCCCATTTTTCAATTGGGTTGTTTGTTTTTTTGTTGTTGAGTTTCATGAGTTCCTTGTATAGTTTGGATATTAGCCCCTTATCAGAGGCACTGTTTGCAAAAATCTTCTCCCATTCTGTTGGTTGCCTCTTTATTTTGTCGATGTTTTCTTTTGCTGTGCAGAAGCTTTAAGTTTCATATAGTCCCATTCGTTTATTTTAACATTTACTTCCATTGCCTTTCTAGTCAAATTCGTAAAATGCTCTTTGAACCCAAGGTCCATAAGTTTAGTACCCATGTTTTCTTCTATGCAGTTTATTGTGTCAGGTCTTATGCTTAAGTCTTTGATCCATTTTGAATTAATTTTGGTACATGGTGACAGATAGCAGTCCAGTTTCATTCTTTTGCATGTGGCTATTCAATTCTCCCAGCACCATTTATTGAAGAGCCTGTCTTTCCTACATTGTATGTTTTTAGCTTCTTTGTCAAAAATTATCTGTCCATATTTATGGGGGTTTATTTCTCGGTTCCCAATTCTATTCCTTTGGTCTATGTGTCTGTTTTTTTGCCAATGCCATGCTGTTTTGATTATTGTAGCTCTGTAGTACAAGCTAAAGTCAGGGAGTGTGATACCTCCAGTATTGTTCTTTTTTCTTAAGATTGCTTTGGCTATTCCAGGTCTTTTGTGGTTCCAAACAAATCTGATGATTTTTTGTTCTATTTGTTTAAAAAATGCCATTGGGATTTTGATGGGGATTGCACTGAATCTGTATATTGCTTTGGGTAATATGGCCATTTTAACTATGTTGATTGTTCCAATCCATGAGCACGGAATGTCTTTCCATTTCTTTGTGTCTTCTTCAATTTCTTTCAAAAATGTTTTATAGTTTTCAGCATATAGGTCCTTCACATCCTTGGTTAAGTTTATTCCTAGGTATTTTATTCTTTTTGCTGCAATTGCAAAAGGAATTGTTTTTTGTATTTTTTTTCCTGAGATTTCATTGTTAGTATATAGGAATGCAATGGACTTTTGTACGTTGATTTTGTAGCCAGCAACTTTACTGTATTCGTTGATTGTTTCTAATAGCTTTTTGGTGGAGTCTTTAAGGTTTTCTATATGTAGCATCATGTCATCTGCAAAGAGGGATAATTTAACTTCTTGATTCCCAATTTGGATGCCTTTTATTTCTTTCTCTTGCCTGATTGCTCTGGCAAGGACTTCCAACACTACGTTGAAAAGCAGAGGTCATAAGGGACAGCCCTGTCGTGTTCCTGAACGTAGAGCAAAGGGCTTCAGTTTTTTCATCATTAATTATGAGATTAGCTGACGGCTTGTCATATATGGCCTTTATTATGTTAAGGTATTTTCCTTCTATACCTATTTTATTAAGTGTTTTAATCATAAATGGATGTTGTATCTTGTCAAATGCTTTTTCTGCATCAATTGATATAATCATATGATTTTTGTCCTTTATTTTGTTTATGTGATGTATCACATTGATGGATTTGCAGATGTTGAACCATCCTTGTGCCCCGGGGATGAACCCCAATTGGTCGTGATGAATAATCTTTTTAATGCATTGTTGTATTTGATGTGCTAGAATTTTGTTTAGGATTTTTGCATCTGTATTTATCAGAGATATTGGCCCATAAGTCTCTTTTTTTGTGTTGTCCTTACCAGGTTTTGGTATCAGGGTAATGTTGTCCTCATAAAATGAGTTAGGGAGTATTGTCTCTTCTTCAATTTTTTGGAAGAGTTTGATCAGGATTGGTATTAGATCCTCTTTGAAGGTTTGGTAGAATTCACTAGTGAAGCCATCTGGTCCTGGACTTTTGCTTTTGGGAAGATTTTGGATGACTGATTTAATTTTCTTACTGGTGATCGGTCTGTTTAGATTTTCCAGTTCTTCATGGTTCAGCCTTGGAAGGCTATATGTTTCTAAGAACTTGTCCATTTCTTCTAGATTTTTGAGTTTGGTGGAATATACTCCTTCATAGTATTCTTGGATGAATCTTTGTATTTCTGTGGTGTCCATGATAACTTTCCCTTTTTCATTTCTGATTTTGTTAATTAGTGTCTTCTCTCTTTTTATCTTAGTGAGTCTAGCCAAGGGTTTGTCAATTTTGTTAATCTTTTCAAAGAACCAGCTCTTTGTTACATTAATTTTTTTCTATTGTCTTTTTGTTCTCTATTTCATGTAGTTCTGCTCTGATTTTTGTTATTTCCTTTCTTCTGCTGAACTTGGGTTCCACTTGTTCTTCTTCTTCTAGTTCTTTAAGGTGTAACATGAGGTTACTTATTTGGGATTTTTCTTGTTTCTTGAAATAGACCTGTAATGATATAAATTTCCCTCTTAAAACTGCTTTCGCTGCATCCCAAAAATTTTGGTAGGATGTGTTTTCATTGTCATTTGTTTCTATGTATCTTTTGATCTCTCCTCTAATTTCTTCTTTGACCCAGTCATTCTTTAAAAGTATATTATTTAATCTCCATGTATTTGTGTTTTTTCCTGCTTTCTTTTTGCAGTTGATATCCAATTTCAAAGCCTTGTGATCAGAGAATATGCTCGGTATGATTTCAATCTTCTTAAATTTGCTGAGGCTGATTTTATGTCCCAATATATGGTCTATCCTTGAGAATGTTCCATGTACGCTAGAAAAGAATTTATAGCCTGATGTTTTAGGATGAAGTGCTCTATATATGTCAATTATGTCCATTTCATCTAATGTGTCATTTAGGGCTGCTATTTCGTTATTTATTTTCTGTTTGGATGATCTATCCATAGCTGTCAATGATGTATTTAGGTCCCCTAGTATAATTGTATTTTGGTCAATTTCTCCCTTTAGTTCTGTTAGTAGGTGCTTGGTATATTTCGGTGCTCCCTGATTGAGGGCATAAATATTGATGACTGTTATGTCTTCTTGTTTTATAATCCCCTTTACCATTATGAAATGTCCATCTTTGTCTCTTGTTATCTTTTTCACCCTGAAGTCTGTTTCATCTGATATAATTATGGCTACACCTGATTTTCTCTGGATACCATTTGCTTGGAGTGTCAATTTCCACCCTTTCACTTTGAGTCTATGCTTGTCCTTGTAGCTGAGATGTGTCTCTTGGAGACAACATATGGTTGAGTTTAGTTTTTTTTGATCCAATCTGCTATTCTGTGCCTTTTTATTGGTGAGTTCAGTCCATTTACATTTAGGGTGATTATTGATATGTGAGGATTTCCTGTCATTCTATCTTTAGTTTTCTGGTAAGGCTGTGTCTCCATTGTGTCTTTGCCTTTTTGTTGTTGTCTATTATTTCTGTGTGGTGGTATTCTATGATGTTTCCCTCTGTTTCTTCTTTTATTACAGTATATATTTCAGTTCTGGATTTTTTTTGAGTGGTTACCCTTAAGTTTATGTAAAAGAAAGTTTGATATTTAGAGTATTCCATTTTCTTCAGCATGCCTACTTTCTCCCTTCCCATATTCTGGTTCAGACCTTTACTCTCCCCCTTTTTATGTTTTGGTTGCTACAAATTGTCCCTGTTGATGGTGGCGGAATAGCCTCCTTTAGTATTTCTTGTAGTGCAGGTCATGTATTAGAAAATTCACTCAGTTTCTGTATATCTGGAAAGGTCTTTATTCCTCCTTCATATCTAAAGGATATCTTTACTGGATATATTATTCTTGGCTCATAATTTCTTTCTTTCAATAGTTTGAATATTTGTTTCTACTCCCTCCTGGCTTGTAGAGTTTCTGCTGAAAAATCTGATGATAATCTAATGGGCTTTGCTTTGTAGGTTACCATCTTCTTCTCCCTGGCTGCCTTGAGGATTCTTTCTTTGTCGTTGATTTTAGACAGCTTCAATTCAATGTGCCTTGGAGAAGGACTGTTGGGATTGAGGTAATTAGGTGTTCTATTTGCTTCTTGGATTGGAGGATCCAGTTCTGTTCACAAGTTTGAGAAGTTGTAAATTTTCTTCTACGTGCTGATTTAGCAGTATTCTACAAATATCAAAATATTGTTTTCACCTTCACATCTTTTCCTATTTCCCTTGAACTTTTTTAACCCTAACGTTATTTAGAAATGTATTTTTGTAACACCCAAATATTGTTATTTATTTCTAATTTAATTTAATTGTGTTTATAGAACCTATGCTGTAAGATTTTAGACTTCTCTTATGACCTAGCATATATCATAGCTTTGTGAACATTGTACGTATAGTATTTAGGAAGACCTTGTATTCTGCTTTGTTAGGTTCTATAAATGTGAATTATGTGAAGACAATTAGATCTATAAACTTAGCATTTATTTATTTTTTTCTTTTTTGGTTGTTCAATAAATTACTAAGAGAGGGATGCTAAAAACTCCAATTATGACATTGTCTCTTTCTTCCTTTGGTTTGTAAGTTTTCGCTTCAAGTGTTTTGAAACTCCATTAGTAGGTACAAATAGTTTTAAGACTTTTAAATCCTCTTGATGAATTAAGTCTTTTATCATCATGAAATGCCCCTCTTTATCTCTAGTAATACTTTCCTTCTCAAGTCTTCTATCTGGTATTAATATACTTTGTTTTCCCGAAAATAAGACCTAGCCCAACAATCCGGTCTAATGCATCTTTTGGAGCAAAAATTAATAGTAGACCAGGTCTTATTTTACTATAATATAAGTTTAGGTCTTATATAAAATAAAATTATATTATATAATATAATGTAAAGTAATGCAATGCAATGCAAAGCAATATAATATTATATTATATAATGTAATATAAGGCCAGGTCTTATATTAATTTTTGCTCCAAAAGACACATTAGAGCTGATTGTCCGGCTAGGTCTTATTCTCGTGGAAACACAGTAGTCTCCTGGTAAATCTGTCCCCATGCATTTACTTTAAAACTATATGCCCCTTTATATATAAATTGTGTCTCTTACAGACAACTGTGTTAGTCAGGGTTCTTCAGACACCCTGAACCAATCTATCTGTCTATCTATCTATCTATCTATCTATCTATCTATCTATCTATCTATCTATCTATCTATCATCTATCATCATCTATATATGCATATCTATATCCACATCTATATCTATCTACACATACACGTGTGTGTTTGTGTGTGTGTCTGTGTGCGTGTGTGTGTGTGGAGAGAAAGAGAGAGAGAGAGAGACATTAGTAAATTAGTAATGAAGAACTGGCACACACAATTATGGAAGCTGAGAACAAACTGTCATCTGTAAGCTGGAGACCTAGGAAGTGGGTGGTGTAGCTCCAGTCCCAGTCCAAATGCCTGAGAACCAGGAGCACTGGTGGTATAAATCCTAGTCCAAGGGCAGGAAAAGACTGACACATTTAGCTCAAAAGTTAGTCAAAGAGAGAATTTCCCTTCCTCTACCTTTTCATTCTATTCAGGCCCTCAATAGAGTGGATGATGCCCTCCCACTTTGGGATAGGAAATAGGTTTTATACAGTCCATTGATTCAAAAGTTATCTCTTCCAGAGACACCTTCACAGACACACCCAGAAATAAGATTTAACTAGATATTTGGGCATAACATGGCCCAGTCAAGCTGACACATAAAATTAACCATCACAACATTTAGTTGAATCTTACCTTTTTATTAACTCATATTTCTGACTTTTAATTGGAATATTTAATCTGTATACATTTAATTTACATTAAACATATTGGTAGTGTTTTAATTTGTAGTGTTTAATTGGTGTGGGTTAAATATATTGGATTGCTTTAAAATTTTATTTTCCTTACATTTTTTACATTATTTTATTTGTTTCCTTTTTCCTAACTTTCTTTAGGGTAATAAAAATTTTATACAAATTACTTTTAACGTGTATATTGAGATTTTAGCCATGACTCTGACTCTATGCACTATGTTTCAGAGTTTTTTCTAGGAATTTCAATAAGCGTCTTTTTTTCCCTCTCATATTCTTTGTAGTTAAAATTGTTCTACTGAGAATAACATATAGGAAGCTTTCAGTAATATAGTTCCAATTATTTTCTGCCCTGCCTTTCCACTGACTTCAAAATTCTATATACATTATACAAACATATATAGATATAGCTATATCTCTATATATCATGATATTCAGTTTTGCTTTGATCAGACATACATCTTTTCAATTAAATTACTACACTATTGTTTTTTTCTATAGATCAAAGTTAATTTTTATTGTTATTTGCCTTCAGCCTGAATAATTTATTTTAGCATTTCCATAAGTGTAGCTCGGATGGCATCGATACTCTCAGTTATTGTAATCTGAGAATGCTTTTACTTTGCCTTTATTTTTGATCCATAACTTTGCTCAATATAATAATCTAAGTGGATACTTTTTATTTTTCTTTTAGACATTTAAAGATCACATTGCATTGTCTTTGATCCCCTTGTTTTTGAAGAAAAATATCTTAATTTGTATTTTGTTTTTTCTCTATGTAATGTGACAATTTTCCTGTTTTTAAAGATTTCTCTTTATTTTTATTTTTGAAGTTTATATAGTATTTTTATGGTGTACTCCTGAATTTACCAGAATTTGTAAAAACAATTGCTTCTCCAAATTAAAATTACTATATATTTATGACTGAAAACTCCAAAACCACTGAGAGTCAACTTAGACATTAGATTTTTATCGAGTATCCAGACTGTATTTAGTATTCTTTCTTGGTGAGTAAAATTTAACCTTTAAATGTTTTACCTGCTAAATTAATATACTAATTGTTTCACCTCAAGTTGAAATGCAACTAAATGGCTTACTTTGACATACAACTATCAATTTAAAATAAGATTGTTTTCTTCAGTTTTATCACTTCAGAGCACACAGAGTTCCCACGTGTGCTCCGAAGTGATAATGGAATAGAGCAGTATAAATTTTAAACTAGAAATTCACTTATTCTTTCCTCTAATATTTTCCCATTTGTCAGGGATATTTTCTGAATAGTGAATACATATTTCTATATATGTATGTTTTTTCATATAAAGTCATATGTTTCAATAATATTTGTGGAGAATGATTTAATTAAAAATTGTTCTAATAACAGTAAAATATCTATCAGATTTAATAAAATCTTTTAAAATTACGCAATATTTGAACATTACATTAACGTCAACTTTAGTTTACAAAAAAGCAGCTCATTTTCTTTTGTCCTGTCCCAAGTAAACCAATTAAACTCACAGCTTTAATTATCTGTGCAATAAAAAAGGCAAAAAAATTAATCCCAAACTACAGACAATTACATAAATTACTTCACTTGCTTTGAAAATATCACTTTGTATTTTCCTCTCAGTAGATTTACCTTTCTCAATTGATCATATGTCAGTTAATTTTATCTTTAATTGTGTATTCCATAGGAAGACAGTAGCTAGTGGAACCATCATGGTGCATAAGTGAGCACTGAATATGTGTGTGCTCTTTTATGTATGAATATGTGTGTGGGGAGGTCTGGAGGGGGCTGTACCGATGATAATCAGGCAGCTTTTTCTTATTCCACACATACTTATTGAGCATCCTTTGTGCTTGACTGTAGTCTCTCTTCTAGGCTTTAGGTTTTAAGAGTGGAAAACAACAGGAAAACAAAATCTCTTCTTCATGGAGCTTATATTCTAGTGGGAAGAGGTAAACAATAATTAAATAAGCGGACATTTACTATAATATGTTCTGTTACTGCCAGTATCTCAAGAGCTCAGGGATTAGCACCCTGGAGGCCACTGAGGAGGTGATACGGCCCAAGGTGCTAATATCTCATACGGAGCTCAACCAGCTGGTGCTATGAGTGCCAAGAAAAGCTGGAAGCGGGAACCATCTGCCTTTGTCACAGTAAACTGCAGTAGCTAGGCTGATGTTGGAAGAACCAGCAAACAAACAGGAAGAAGGAGGTGCTCTCCCCTCTTGCCTTCAAGCCTCCTTTCAGTGCTCCCTATTGTGTGAACATACCAGGAAGCCAGGTGGCAAAGGGGAATTGCAATAGTCCAAGGCCCAGTACCTGCATCATTGGGCAGATTATGGAAGGATGGGAATAGCATCAAGAAACAGCAAGTTGATAAACTGCTCAACTAGGTTATAGTGGTAAAATGAAAAATATACTAATACAGCTAAAGTCAATATACCGTGAACATTCAATTGCCCGTTCTCTTTCTTTTGGCTTAGTTTGGCCATGTCCACGCTTGTGGATGTACTTATTTTTCATTTCTTTCAAATATTTGTGCATTTTCTGTGTGCCTATGATTTGGAGCTCGAAGTCTCCTTTATACCCCATGCCATCAAGCTGCTTCACTTTTTATGGAAAAACACTTTACTAATAGTCATTTTATTTTCTAGAATTTTAAATATCTTTTTGAAAACTTCTGGTATTTTTCCATCAATAATTATAATTTTTGCTGGTGCTTTAGTTAAAAAGTTGCATAGATTTTTAAGTATCTGCTCCTAAGACTTTTTTCCCCCATAAGAATCCTAATTTTGGATTATGATTTTGTAGAAATCAAACATTTTAAATGAATATTTGTGTTAAAATAGAAACAAAAGTACTCAGATGACAATAAATGTTACAGAGTAAAATAACTGCAGGTAGGATGTGTACGTACCAGGTGTTGGTAAAAGGGGTGTGACTTATGATGTGTGGTCAAAGAAAGCTTTAGCTTTAGATTATCATTTGAGAATAAAGTTGATGGGTATGAGGAAGCAAGTATGGGTATATATGAGGGAATCACACTGGGAAAAGCTAGTACACAGTCTCTAAAAAAAAACAGAGTCCTCTTCCTGTTTGACAAATAGCAAGGTTTCATCAAAGGGAAAAAAAAATTGAGAGTGATAGGTTTTGAGATCAGTGAGGCCATAAGGGGTCAAACATTCAAGCAGTAATTTTGGATTTTACTTAGCACGATTGGGAAGCCAGTGTCAAACACTGTTTGAGCAGAGGAGTAAGTTAATATTTTATGTTTTAAAACAATCACTATGGCTGCTTGATTGAGAACAAGTGAAAGGGACAAGGTTGGGAACAGTATGCTCTGTCATTACTTCAGGGTAGGGTTGATGGTACCGTGGACTAGCGTGTAGCATGGGTGCAGTGACATGCGACTGGATGGATGATACAGGTAAGGTATCTCTTGTTCCATCTGTTCCCGAGAATCAGTCATTTTGCAGAAAGTTTCTAAATTCCTCTTTCTCACAAAGAGTTATAATGGGTCACACACAATAAAATCTAAATCATCAATACATTTCCTAGCCATAACTGCAATCTAGTAAAATGTCTGTATAACATAAAAACTATAACAATAGCATAGAAGATGTGTAACTTATTGCTTCCTGATCATCAATTAATATGTTTGCAACAAATTCAATCATAAAAATAATGGAAAAGAATGAAATGAGAAAATATAACAAAAGACGATTAGAAATCAGGATGACTATATACAGAGGACATAAAATAATTATAAGATCATACCAGGAAAATTTCACCAGCAAAGTACAAAGAAACATTTGGAAAATAACAATAAGGATATGGAATCTGAATAATAAATATATGTTATCAAAACACTTAAGAAGCAATAGTAATTAAAAGACTGCAGCTCTGTAACCAAAACTGACTAATAAAAAGTGGAACAGAATACATAATAATTTATCAGCTACAACTCCTAGCAATTTATCCTGAGGCGATATTAAAGATGAATGCAAGTCTATTAATGTTAAAATTATTTAAAATAATGACAAAATAAATGTCATGCAAAGTCTACACAAGGGCATGTCAGGGTTTAATAAAGTATCTTCAACCACTTCATTAATTAATCTGCAGGTTTTATGTATGTTTCAAAGTATACTTAATGACATAGAAATATTAAGATGTAATATTAGAGAAAAAACAATAGTAATAGTTATCATATTTTCATATTTAGAGCACTTATTGTGCTAACAAGTTTACATATATATATACACACACATTGATATGTGTACACACACACACACATATGTCAGACAGTCTTGAATTTACTATGTTTCAGCTTACATTTTCTTTTTTGACTTTACAATGTTGTGAAAGTAATATGCATTCAGTAGAAACCATACTTTGAATTTTGAGCTTTTCTTGGGCTAGCGACATGTACTACTATGTTCTCTTATGATTCTGGGCAGTGGTAGTGAGATGATTTTGCCCCTATGTAGGCTAATGTAAGTGTCTTGAGCCTGTTTTAGGTAGGCTAGGCTATAATGTTGAGTAGGTTAGGTGTATTAAATGCATTTTCCACTTACAACATTTTCAACTTAAAATGGTTTATCTGGACATAACCTCTTTGTAAGTCAAGGAGAATATATAATACATTATATCCTCATAATCTTACAAGCAAGAAGACAGAGTCTTTGCAAGGTTAAGTAACTTATATAATAAGCCTTCACACTCCTACTATGCAGTCATATCTCAACACCAGGCAGTGTAGACCCTAAGACCCATATCTCTACCGACCACCACTCCACTGCCAAAAAAGGCAGAATGGAAAGGTGTTTTCTTTTTATCATTTTAATCCAATAATATAATTAGTACCAAGGAAAATACCTGAGAAAATATGCTTAAATATTAAATATCACAAATATTTTTCATTTGATTGTTCCTTTTTAATTCTCTAAAAAGAGAAAAAAACTAAAAATTGCAAGAAGTTTTCACCAACAAATGGCCAACAGTGAAGAAAAGATTTGCTAAGCAATAAGTTTGAGGAATAGAGGTTTTAGTTGCTGTTATAATGTGAATATTTACAAATGAACTTATCTATTACATTAAAAAATGTGTCCAAGTATGAAAAATGAAGAATCTGCTGGGTGACGAGTAGATGAATTTGCTTTCTGAAGTAGGCACATTGCCTAAGTATTGGTTTTTAGATAAGTTAAGCCTCATTGTGAACAAACTAGGGATATCAAAACATAAGTGTTGGATGTTTTGGTAAGGTAAACGGCTAATTCTTACTTTATCTGTTTCGTGGCTGTGGCATTTTGGATATCACAGAGTCCAAGCCAACACAATGAGACACCAAGTACCATCTATTCTGGATGTTTTTAATAGAGCAGGTTGACTCTGAAACTTCCAACTTAAAATCCTTTGCTATTCCACTTTCTTCTTTACCAAATGGTTTCTCAAGTAGGATGCACCACAATGTAACACACAGCTTACACGCTGCTTTCCAGCTTTCACTATGATATCAGTATATACTAATGTTTTTCTTTTATTTATTTATTTTTGGCATGGTGCTTTTATTGTTTTTTGTTTGTTTGTTTGTTTTTTAAGTATATAAGGAAATAGGTGGATTCAAATAAAAAAACATTTCACTTTTCCTAAAATCTTAGTAAACTTTAACACATCTTAAATAACAGGGACATGTAAAATAGGAAGCTGCCTAGAAACAAATCACCACTCACATAATTAATTTGAATATTTTTTCATCACTGAAATAGTTCAGTCTTTCCCAAAAGTTTCATTCCAGGAAACATTTGAATTTAAAATGTTGTGTCTATGATACCATCGGGGAATAGTAAGCTTATATTTTCCTAGGTTTTATTCATGGGACTCTTGAATCTTTAGAGCCATTCAACTGAGCCTGCATTTAAGACCAATTGCAGTTTTATTTTTGGAGGAGAGAAACATGATTTTATTACATACGTAATAATAAACATAAATTACATAGATTTTGTTAGGATCTGGAAGCACCAGACACTCACTAACAATAGAAATGTTTCTATATGTGCTTTGGAAATAATTTACATGGCCCAGGAGAATCTGCATATGGCAAAAAATAAGGGAAATCACAGAGTAATGAGTTCCTATTAGACGTGAATCTCAAAAACAGAAACTGATTCAGAAAGAAAAGTAGAGGAAAAAAAAAACACCAAAAACTGTGGTAACTTAAAGTATGTAGTATTCTCCAAAATTCATTCACAAGCTTCAGGAACTTTTCCAATGCTGACAATGAATAAATAAATAAATTACAAACAAGAGAAGCAAAATTAT
The DNA here is from genome assembly GCF_004115265.2 of Rhinolophus ferrumequinum. Lineage (NCBI taxonomy): Eukaryota > Metazoa > Chordata > Mammalia > Chiroptera > Rhinolophidae > Rhinolophus > Rhinolophus ferrumequinum. The sequence continues at coordinate 76,773,727 of NC_046293.1, forward strand.
GTTTTTTAAACAATAGTAAAATGTATGTATGTAAATAACATGAGTAACTCACATATGTTAATAGGCACTGTAACTTTTCCAAAATAATATAATTTTAATCATAAAGAGTAAATATGAATTTTTCCATAATCATTAAGATAAGGTATGAAAGGAGAAAAAAACAAATCCTTAAACTCTGTATTTGCTCTTTGGCTGTAAGCTTAAAATGCAATTTTTCTTTAAGTTCTGAATATATATATATATATATATATATATATATATATACACACACACACACACACACACACACACACACACACACATGTATATACACACACACACGTACACACACATACAAGTGTGTGTGTATTTTAAAGCTGCCATGTGCACGTGTCTTGAAATGCTTAACTTGACTTTATGTGTTCATTTAAACTGTTAATAGTTTTTCCTGATGTGACTTCTAAAAGCATCCTTTCATCATGCCAAGAAACTTTTTCTATATCTCATCATTGCTGTAAACTCACTCTTTGTGGAATGGTTACATGCCTTATGTCTTAATTTTTTTTTGGATTTAGTTACTTCTTTCTCTTATACAAAACATACACACACACACACACACACACACACACACACACACACACACACAGTCTATAGATTTCCCCAACAGATATCAGATTTGATTTTGCTCTATTATCATTTCACACATTACTTTTATTTCATACTCAGAATTGTTTTCAATATTCCAATTCCTCATGAAATGGTGATAATGGAAACATTCTTGCTCATTTATTAGTTGGATTTTATATGCTCTGAAATGCTCAATTAGTCTTCTAAAGAAACCAAATATTGTGAATCCTTATCAGCGTTTTACTGAATATATTCCATGTATTTGCTACTTCTGTCATTCCTTTACTCCTTTATTACTATTCATTTAGTCAGTATATACTATTTGGTAGGTTCTCTGGTAAGAAGGAGCTTAAAGATTAACAAACCAGCATGCAATAAGAAGCTTAAAATGATGAAAGATGAATCTCTGTTTACAAAGCAGAAAAATCATGTTACATACATGTGATGGCAGGAAGTGGAGGGAATATGATTCTAGGCAGAAGGCCCAGCATGAACTGGAGCCACATTCAGGAAACATACATAGTTTGGTGTGGCTGGAGTGTAGGGTGCAAGTTGTTTTGACAAATTCTGAAAGAGTTTTATACTCTCTGTCTTCCAGAAAAAGCTGGCTATAAAAATGCACTTCTTACACCTATACTTTACAGATATATTATACAGTCTAGAGTAGAGAATTTAAGGAGTAGTAGGCATCTATGACAAATGTATTTCCAAATTATGTGACTAATGAGGTAAACACTTCGATAAATTATTGTTTTTCCTCCCTTTGAATTTCAAATATTTTTCTTCAGTGACTATCAGCCATACACCTAAGATTTAACTTGTCAGTTGCATAAAAGCATTTGTCGCATTTATAAAATATATTTGAAATTGTATAAAATTTCCACTCAAAATCAATTACTATCAAGTGCATTTTTGTTCGTCAGATACTGGATCTCCCTGCTAGAAGAATTTCAGAAGAAAATAGTTTTCAATGCGATCTCACATATAAAAGCAGAGGAGCCAGGGCTTTGGGGTATGGATAAGGCATTGCTTACATTTGATGTTGGTCCTTGTACAGGGTATATACCAATTTTTCTCAAGGGATCTCAATGTCTACTGTAGTTGGTTTTTAGTTAGAATTATATTTAGACTGATCTGAATAGTAGGTGGGCTTTCCATATCATCATTTGTCTTGAAGCATAGGCCTTCACTGGGAGAAGCGCACAAGTACCATGTTGTACTGCATAGTGGAAAGAATAGTGATTTGAAATTTTGGAAAAATCAAAGCATGCAATCCTAAATATACACATTTTATTTATTTATTTATTTATTTATTTATTTATTTATTTATTTTTACTCTTTTTGATAAATGAAAAGACTAAAGGAAAACCATGAATACAAAAGGTGGGTTGATTTTTAGCTAAATATACATTCAGATTTCCTTTTCTGAATGTTACTGCATTTAAAAATTGGTCCTTGTTAGTTCTTTGAAGGTAATGGATTATGTCTTAGCGATTTTTGTACATTCATAACCTAGAGTAGAACCTGGCACATGAGAGGAATTCAGAAAGTTGTTGACTAGTTGAGCAAATCCAAGCTTTTTTTCTTTTTTTTTCCCCCTAGCATCTATCTACAGTCTAAATTTCCAAGAGAGTACTAAAAATTCTAGAACCTAAGCATGCTTCCCTAAATCTTTGGGAAGGCAATAAAGATGTTAATGTTTGAACTGTAGTGGGTTGAAGGTCAGTTCAGGGCAGGGCTATTAGCCTCACCTTGGCGAAAGCCAAATGGACCAGATTCTCTCCTTCACTGTAATGCAGCTAAGTACAGCAATTGGAAGTTTGCTGTTGGAGTACAAGTGGATTCAGAGATTCACATATAAGTCCTATTCATGTGTTTGGTATGAAATTAGCCTCGTAGAAACCATTTTGTCAATAAGGTAATTGTAGTAATAAGATCCGTATCACACATTTTTCTATGAAAGTCTAAAACCAAATAATTTATTTGAAATCATTTCATAAATTACATAAATAAGAATGATGCACTTTCTTTTTTTAATCTCAGATTTTTGGGAGACCTAATTTCCCCTTTTCTTTTTTTAAGTAAGAGATCCATTCTTTCATTTTAATGTAATAACAACCTTGCTTTTATCACTGATACAACATTCTCTGTGAATGTTAATAGTTTAAACCACAATATCATTTGGCTTATTCTTTGAGAACCTACAAACTTTCTATGGATTTTGTGTGCCTTCTCACAGAGATGATGCACTACTTTAAGTGGTGGCAGACTTGGAAAAATTAAAAACAATGATATATTAAATATAATTTAATATGAGAAATTCTGTACTTCAATTGTTGCATTTTTAGCATTGAGAAGATTAGAAAATGGAAATGTTAAAACCACAAAGGATTAAAATGCTGAAACAGGAGACAGTTCTAAAAGGTCATTCATAACTTTCTTGTTACCTACAGCTATTTGTTCATTTTCTTGTTTGTTTTACATTCTATTGAAGTATAGCATAAAATGTAAGTGTACAAATTATAAATGTACACATCAATCTTTGTAAAGTTAACCCAGCTGTTTAATCAATAACCATAACAAGAAATAGAACATTTATAAAACTTCAAAAGCTCCCTTATGGTTCCTAATCCACTCCTCTCCCAAGTTAAATCCTATCAGGTTTAGGTTTTAAAAGGCATGGAAGCATTGAAAAGAAGGCCTTCAGTCTGTGATTTCATTAGTGCAGGGTTGGTTGTTGAAGCAGGTGACCTTACTTAGACGACTGCTGCTCAATGATAAACTTCAACACCAACATAACAACAAAATCCAGTCCACACAGGAAACTATGTGTCTTGGTCTTGAATTGGGAATGATTCTTACTTGAAAATTTGAGATCATTAAGTATCCCGCATGAGGGTTCAAAGCTCATGTCCATGTTACCTGATTTTCCAAAATGAATTTTAACTAAGAGTGTTTTTTGAAAAGTTATCAGGTGGTTTGCATCCTATAGCAAAGCAGATGGCCATTTCCAAATATGAACTCATCCATATGCATCCTATCTCACATCCTCTTCTAGCAAAGCCACCTCTTAAATCTGCATGTATCTCTTAAACTTCATGTCATAGAGAACAACAGAAATGACACTGTATGACTTCTGAGGTGAGGCAATACAGATCCCACCTAGTTATCTTTTTCTCTCTCTCTCTTTGGACAAATGTCTTTGGAGCTCTGTGATGCAATATAAGACGTCTGAATACCCCGAAGCTTTTAGCCTGGAAAAAACACACATCTATAGAGAGAGCTAACGGAGAAGCCTCAGCTGTTCCAGTCCCTCGCTCTTTGAGTGTACTCATGCAGGTACCATACATATGAGTGAGTGAGCCTTCAGATGAGTCCAGCTATTGAAAGGCCCACAGGGCTGGTGAAAGTGATACCCTATCTTCTGTATGAATATGACCTCAAAACAGCTATCATAGTATCGTATTGGCTCCTCAGATTCATAAAGACAAACACATCATAAGCAAAACCCATTATATAGAAACTTTATTGCATCAAAATAAAAAAATATTAATTGCATACAAGAAAAAAATCATCGGTTAGACTAATAGTTGAATTTCAGCACCAACCTAGATGGCAGAAGAAAGGACAATAGTATCTTTCCAGTTAAATAAAAATATCATACCTAAAATATATACATAGATAATATATGATATCAAACATGTAATATCAAATTTCATAGGCTAAAAGAAAAAAGTCTTCATAAGAACTCAGAGCACTTAATGCATATATTTAAAAGAAAAATACTAAAAATAATAATCTTTGACCCTGATTTAAATGTTACAAACGAAATAGAATATACAAAAATAATATATATGCAATGAAATGATGAAGAGGAGAGCAGGAATTAGTGAATTTATAAAACAAGTAAATGAGAATCAAAACACTGAAAGTTGTATCTTTGTAAAGTTGGACAAAATTTAACAAACTCTCATAAGAGTTGTCAGAAAAAAAAAAAAAAAACCCAGAAAAGGAATGCAGAAGGTGATTTATTTAGAATAAAAAGAGGAGATAACACAGATACACTAGCTAACATAACATGAAAAAGAAGCACTATAGAAATATGTATTATATGATTCAAATAGATATACAGAAATAATAAGCAGAATTCATAATGTATTATTTATTTAAAGTGATCAAGATAAGAAATAACATGATACAATTTAGACAGCGAGAAAATAAGGGCATTCAAACGTGATGTTCTATTATTTTGCTGTTTGATGGATTCACGAGTATTTATAGTATTTTTATATTATATGATATACTTACTCTGTTTTATGCATTAAATATTTCCTAACAAAATTGTTAAAAGGTAATTTTCTTAGACAGTAATAGAAGATTCACTAAGTGAATCTAATTATGGGAATACATTTTACTGTCAATTCACAATACATGATAGTTATAGTATAACTTTCTAATTAAATGTCTAACTTAGTGATAGAAGAAAATGTAAAGGCTAATACAGTTATGATTACTTACATTGAAAACAACATGTATATTGGATATTTCCCCTATGACTATTCTATCACACAACTTCTATTTACTATAAAAGAGAAGATTTAATTAAAAAAAACATTAATTTTTTCTGGCTAAAAATTAAACTACATTTTTATTGGGATGTTCATATAAAAATATCCCACAACTAGTATATTAACATACACAAAATAGACTTATTTTAATATTTAATATTGATATTATTTAATATTTCTCCATTCCATTCTCTCAGGCAATTTCCTATGCGGGTTTAGTGGGCATTTTTCATTGTTCTTGCCTTGTCTTAATGATTCCAAAATTTAAAAGGGGTTATGACATTCAGTAAATTCGTTCAGACCTTGAAATATTCAAATAATGGAAAATATGCTTATGTAAAGCACAGGCATGCTAGTCTTTGATTCTTTATGACTTTCTCTCAATAAAAACCATAAAATTAAAATGACCATGCAACAGTTTATGAAGCGCCTCTGACCCAACATGGAGAAGCTAATGGTAGCAAAATTGTTTCCCGAATATGCTAAAATACCTGGAGGGAACCACTTTATAATACATAGACAGGAGGTCTGGAAAAGCCATTTTTGGGGAAACCTTTCATCTGGCAGCTGTACATAGAAAGAAAAGTGTCAGTGTCCACAGTTATATTTTAAATATTGCAAAATATACATCAAACAACACCTCAGCTATTGTACCTTGGAGAGAAACAAATAAGAAAGACCTCGAGAGAAATTAAAGTATAATTATTATTGAAATCATGAACATTAATCGTTACTAGAACATTACTCATGTTCCATATTTTATTGCATTTCTTTGTTAATAGAGACAAAAAGTGAGTGATAAAAATATTGAATCTTTGGATTAAATTCCTCTCACCATTTTTCCTTTCCTAAAAATAGAAATGACACCATCTGAAGGATCTGAGTTTAGTGGATTGGAATCTGTGCTCAAATTATGTTAAATATTTTTTTCTTTAAGCATCTTATTAGATTTAGCTGTCTGCTATACATATTTTTATATAAAGGAGTTGATACTTACATCTATTGCTCAATATATAACAGTAAACAATACTTGTAGCCATAGAAATCTTACAGTTATTGGCTCTGTAATGCCCTTTGAGGGATATTGAGATCAGAGGATTGAGAAAAGGAGACTATACAATATAGCAAAGAATTGGTGCAGTCACTGCATTAGAGCAATATCTACAACTGGCTTTCAAATATCTTATTATATTATTATTATTTTGATCTTTATCAAGGAAAGTCAGACTATCAATGGCTTAAAGAAACTAGATTTTTTTCCTTATTTTTATCTAATACAAGAAGAGGTGATGATGGTAAGAGTTATAGCAGCTCAATAATCTTGCAGTCTTCTGTATCTGACCTCAAGACCTCTCCCCAAGATCCTAAGATGACCACTGTGGCCCCAGTAAAAATAACCTTAAATAGCAGAAAGAGGGGGGAGACTGGTTCAAGCTATAACAGTTCCTTTTATGATAAGGAAGCAAATATTCTCTCATAAGCACCCCTTGCAGATTCTCAAATTCATCTTATTGCCCAGAACTGTGTCACATGACCCCCTCTAAAGACAATAAGGCTGAGACAGTGAGACTTAACTATTCTCGTCTCTATAGTTGGTAAATGCGAGAGGCAGAACAGCTTTGTGTATGGATATCGATTAGCCAACCACTAGCGTCTACCAAAGCCATCATAAAAGTGATTCATTCATTCAGCATATGTTGAATGTCAAGTATTGCTCCAGGTTCTAGTTAAAACACACACAGACACACACACACACACACACACACACACAATAGATTACTTGATACTTACAAAATATATTCTTATAAGTACAAAATGATTAAAAACACTTTAGAAAAGATGTGCTACTTCAAATATAAATTTTAAAAAGGATCATAATATAAATTTGCAATACACACTTTTAAAAATGTGCTTTCAAAAACTGCACCTGGACAGTCTGGGAAATGTTATGAAAACAGATATTGCAGTTTGAATGGTACTACACTAGAAAACAGAAATAAATATTTATAGAAAACTTGTAAATCTAAGAATGTTTCTGTGAGAAGATAAAGGGACTAATGCACCCATAATACATATGACAGAAGGCTTAACAATGTGCCACCAAGCATTATAACTTTTATAACTTTTTTGGTCAATCTTTGCTACTACTATTAAATTTATTTTGCTTATTAAGGCAATAGAATAGACTTAGGGTAGATGATAATATTTTGTTTTGAAAAAAAAGTATTGGGCAGTAGAAAAGAGAAAAAGTAAAGAGGAAATTACTTATATAAGCTTGAAAGATATAAAGGAAACCTACGAATAATATAACAGTAAAACTGTTTATTTGGTAAATTTAAAACAAATGTTTATTATTATGCTTCAGATACGTAATTTCTCAGCTCTGATCACATCAATAATAATAAAATATATATTGGGGAAATGTATTCCTTTTTGGAATCTGAAAAAAGTAACTTTTGAAAGTTTCAATAATGAAAAAAAGCTCTATAAATGTGTTTTAGCAAGCTTTTTTTTAAAAATATGCATTTTGAATGTCACAACAATGTATAACAAATGTACCATTTTATTATTAATTTTATAGCCCATACATAGCTATAGGATAGGAATTAAAATGGACAATTTTCTTGGCTAGATATGGATTTACTTCAAAAAGGAACTTTTGATTGCTGAAATACCTGGGTCAAACTATCATCTGTATTCTGCTGAACCACACCCAAAATCAGGTAGAGAGACAGACATGACTGGGATTTATGTAATCTCTTTAGCTTGTAACCCATTCCTTTTTCTCCCCTTGAAATAAACTTACGCACTTTCATTATCAAATATAACTTCCCATTTGGCCCTCAGTGGTCTCTTATGCTTCCAAGAATGAGTACATTCCTGTATTAAGGACAATTATATAATGGTGAGTGATAAGCATTAAAAATAAAAGTAAAAATAAAGGGGTATAATTCATTGTAATGCATATTTTATTTTACCCAATATTCCAAAGTATTGTCATTTCACTATGAATTTGTGTATACCTATTAATGAGCTATTTTATCTTTTTTATTACTAAGTTTTCAAAATCCAGCTTTTATAGCATATGTCAGTTCAGACTAGCTGCATTTCAAGTGCACAATAGTCAAATTTGGCTGCTGGCTACTGTATTGGATAGTCAAGTCCCAGAGTATCTGGGATGATGCTATTGATGCTATTGACTAAAGTAGCTTGTCTACCTTAACTATAAAGCTAGGTGTTGGGTTAAAACAGTTTTACATAATTGAGGTACATCACTAAGACACATGACTAAATAAAATAGAAAATCCCCTGTACTTGAAGGTAAATCAAGCATGTACCTTAAGCCAAAATATAGGTAACATATAAGAAAATATTTAGATAATCATCACAAATCTGCTATTAATTTTGAAATATTTGAAACATAACCATCAAACATTACGGAACAGAAAATTTTTGATACAATCCAACAGCAAAACTTTATAAAAGCAATAAAAGTAAGTATACAATATATATTATAATCAATATCATAGATAATATATCCATGAAATATTTTTAAGTAAAATGAGTTATAAGACATTATATGTGCTGATTTCATTTTTGTACATTAAAAGCATTTATCATTATTTACACATATATGTGTAGTAAAAAGGATTTAAAAACTACCGATAAAACTCCTTAAAATGTAATACACGGATGTCTGATTTATAAAATAATTGTATCATTTTTCACATGCTTATTTTCTAAAATGTACTAATTTTTTCGTGACAAAAAATATGGGATAGCGATATATGTGAATAGATAATCTGAAAAGCTTCCTACTATAAACACTGAATATATGAGACATATTTTATCAAATAATCTTGTATATGCATAATTGAGGTCATACAAAAGAAAGCACAACTCCTCATTTTCCATAAAGAAGAAAGAGTTCAAACAAGCTCAGTAGGAATATGATGCTGAGCCTGGTTCTGCAGTTTCCCTAAGTCAATGAGTATGTGAGGATGCAGGTGGAGTTTTTCCATAACCTAACGGATTGGGTTTTACTACTACACAGTAAGTGGAACAGTATTGGGACCCTGAGGTTCGATGTTTGACAACACCCCTACTATGAAACTAATCCTCAGTGAAAAGACTATCTAAAATGTCCGACCACAAACACAGGAAAATGCCAAACACCTATTTCCTTTTTTTTTTTTTTTTTTTTGCGTGGGGTGCGGGTGTGGGTTCAGCTGGGATATCTTCTAAGAATGTGTAACTACATGTGCACTGTCCAATAAGTGTGGTTTCAACGTAGACCACGACTCGACCTAGGAAAAATGTAGCAGATGAATAAATATAAAATAATATCTTAAACTAATTACATTTGTATGGTGAGACAAATTCTAAACCTGAGATAGACAAGTTTCAGGATAAAAAATTACAAATTTTTAGCTCATAATATAAATATATATTTACAAATGCTCTTAGGATTACTATTGCTGTATAGCAAGCAAATTCCCACAGAACTACTAGCTTAGAACAACCTTTTTATATATTCATGGGTTCTGTGTGTTTAGAATTCAGAAAGAGCATAGTAGGAGTATTTTACTTGTTGCATGGTATCTGGGGCATGTGCTTGTGAAGATTTGAAGGTAAGGATGACTCCAGGTCTGGTGGCTGAAATCAACCACAGGAGTCGTCACCTGTCTGTGAGTTGACTTTGACTGTTATGTAGGAACTCAGTGAGGATTCATAGGAGCGTGGACATGTTGCCTCTCCATGTGATTTGGGCATCTCCACTGAATGGAGGCCTCAAGGTTCCAAAAGAAAGTGTCCCAGCAAACAAGTCAGAATTAACACTGGCTTTTATGACAGAGGTTTATGGCATACTTCCACTATATTCTATTTGTTAAATGTAAGTTTTTTGATATCAGCAGAGATTCAACAGAAGAGGACAGACTAACCAGCCTCAATGAGAAGTGTGTTAAAGATACGTGGACATGTTTTAAAGGCACCATATTCTGCATTTTGGCTGCAAACTATTTATTTTCCTTCTAATTGCAAAACATGCCTTCTCCTAAGACCCCTCAAAATTTTTATTTTATTATAGCATTAGGTTCAGGCTGAAGACGAGGATCATATAATCTAAATCAGATCCAGGTCAGATGAAGTTCTTCAGATACAGTCTCTCTTGATATAAATATGTGAGAAGGAAAGAAACCAGTTTTCTGTCCCCTGTGACCAAACTCCTCTCACAAATGTATGCAACATCTGTGGTGACACAGGCATTGGATGACTGCTATTGATATACCCACTTAAGAAGATGACAAATTATGAGCAAAAAACATAAAATCACAAAGCCCATTAGGAAACAATCTAATATGATTGAATATAATGAATATCAACTACAAGTATATTTAGAACGCCAAGAATTTATGTGTTATGATAGACAGTAAAATTACTATTTTAACTGATTAAGACACAGTGTAAATTAAAATCTTAAAAATAAGGTAACATGAGGCAGCGGATGTAGGTTTAGAAAATAGAATTTTAGAAAGAAAAATATTATTAAGATTTAAAATGCACTGCATGAGTAAAATAACAGTTTAGATAAAATTGAAGACACATTAGTTAACCGGAAGAAAGGATTAAAAAGAATGTAGATCAGTATGAAAAATAATTTAAAAACATGCAAGGTTTTAGAGATTTGTGGCATAAAATTATATGGTGTTACATAAGTCTGATGGAGACCCCATGGGAGAAGGAAAGAGGTAATACCTAATGTGAAAATGATAGAAAATACTTTGGTGTTATCATAATCTTTAGATTCTAGAAGTATAATCAGTCGCAAATGAGGATAAATAACAATAAATCTACACATAGAAATATTCTAAAGGAAACTTCAGAGTCAGAGAGATCTTATAAGTAGCCTGGGGAAAAAGAATAACTACATAAAACAATATGGTTGACATTAAACTTGACAATAGCAAATAAAAAGATAATATTATACATTTATCAGTCTCAGAGAAAATAATTATTAGTCTAAAATTCCAACTCCAGCTGAACTACCATTAGGAGTATGCATGAAATAGACATTTTCCAGAAAACCAATGAGTGAGAGTTCATCACTCATAGACATTCATTTAGATTAAAAAACAAAAAAACAAAACAAAACAAAAAAAACACACCAAAAAAACCTTACTATGGATGCCATTTAAAAGGAAGGAATCAGCACATTAGGAAGGAGTAGAATACTAGATACAATTATGATAAAAAAAAATTGTTAAATATATGGATAAGTCTAATTCAGGCTTACTAAATTTTGGAGATATAAAAAATTATGGACAAGAGAATAATGTCTACCCCAAAAAATCTGAAAATATTTTTCCATAAAGACATATGTGCTCCAATGTTCATTGCAGGTTTATTTACAGTGGTGAAGACACGGAAACAACCAAAGTGTCCTTTGATCCTTCCATAGATGAATAGATAAAGAAGTTTTGGTATATAGACACAATGGGATTCTATTCTGCCATAAGAAAAGATGAAATAGTACCATTTGCAACAACATGGATGGATATTGAGATTACAATGCTAAGTGAAATAGTAAGACAAAAAAAGTAGAGAACCATATGATTTCACCGATATGTGATAGATAAAACTGAAAACAACAAAAGAACAATACAAACAAAGAAACAAAAACTCATAGACACTGACAATAGTTTAGTGGTTATCAGAGAGTAAGGGGTGGTAGATGAGGGTAAAGGGAATCCAATATATGGTGATAGAAAGAGAACTGACTCTGGGTGGTGAATATACAATGTGATATATATAGATGATGTATTACAGAATTGTACTCCTGAAATCTATGTGACTTTACTAACAATTGTCACCCCAATAAACTTTAATTTACAAAAAAGAAAAGAAAGAAAATTGTGTAAGACAGGTGGCAGTAGACAATAGGAAGTAATGGATAATAATGGATATCTTTGGAGGAGAATAATCATAACAACTAACTTTAAGCCATGTTAAATAAATTATGCTTATTAAAGTTGCTAAAATATCATGAAAGTAAGAGAAAGAAGATAAAAGGGAAAAATTACTGTTTCATCTACTAGGGGTGCCAAAAATATATACATATTTTAAGAGATGTTATCTATGCTCAAGCAGTAGTTCACCATAATCAGAGCTGTCTGGACATTGATGGTAACCACTTTGAACACCTCTTGTAATTACAGAAGTCAAACATGACTTGTATTCTTTTTTTGTTATCAGTATATATTGAATATTATAATTAATACAGTTTTCTTCTTTCTTAAAATGTTTATACTTTTTTTTGGCACCTTCTGTAGGTAGAATACAAAAATTTGAAAATTATTTCATGACAAAACACTCAGCATGTTGGACAGAATATAGAAAACATCATTGCAAACGTATACTAAATTCTCAGGATTGTAAGTGCAACACCTCGGGTCTAGAAACAAAGAGTATATCGAACGCTAGAGTAGAAAGTGATTACTGATGTTTCAGCTGTGCTTCCTGACATTTGTTGATAGTGGTAATCAAAGAGCTTGAGTAATGATGATCATGGAGGTACAGGGTCAAGGTAGAATGTGGGAATTTGAGAAACAGACTCTGACATGATGCCTGGACTTCCAAAGGTGTCTGTCCTCTGTGTAAATGTGGACACCCCCTTTCAATAGAAAAAATATTATATATATAGTCTATTTTAGTTTAGGCTATGGATAGGGTAGGGAAAAAAAATGTTCCCCTGACATTTTGTAACTATATGCTTCCATTCACATGGATAGTGTATTAAAATTCATACTACACTATATGTGAATTCTGGAAAGTCAGACAACACAGACATTTTTAGATAAAGTCCCACCAAATATGGACAAAATATAAGATGAAGCAAGCTACCATGATGCCAGCACAGAGAGAAACAAATAGCGTGATTAATCTGTCAAAAACTACAGAATAGAATTATTAAATGGAGACTATCTGGTATATACTGGCTAGTTGCTCTCCCAACTATTTCAGCTTCCTCTTGGATTCAGAGGTGGAGTTACTGCATTTCCAAGTTTTCCTTGTGTTGGCTATGGTCATACAACCAAGTTCTGACCTATGGAATGTGTTCAAAACTGACATATGTCACTTGTAGGCTTAGTTGTTATAAACCTCCAACATACAATTCTCCATTCTCTTTTTTCACATCCTTCTAGGAAAGAGAAGACAGTATAGGTTTGGATGATGGAATCCCAAGATGTTGAAGGAGATTGCATACTTAAATAGACACAAGGAAGACCCCTCAACCAGTAACACCTGACTGATGTGATTTATTTACATTAGTAAGGAATATGTGACAGAGAGATACATTGTGTGCTTGCAGCAACAGCTAAGAGTAAACAGATTAATAAACTAAAAAAAGGTACATAAATAGTTAAATAAATAATAGACCAGATAGCTTCACAGAAGAATTTTACCAGTCATTCAAAAAAAAAAAAAAAAAAATTAACATCTGTTCTTCTCAAAATATTCCTAAAAATTCAGGAGGAGGGAAGGCTCCCAAGTTCATTTTACATGGCCACCATTACCCTGGATCCAAAACCAAAGACATAACGACAAAAAGAAACTATAGGCCGATATCCCTGATGAACAAAAATGCAAAAATCTTCAACAAAATCTTAGGAAACTGAATTCAGCATTACATTAATATGATTATACACCATGATCAAGTGGGATTCATTCCTGGTATGCAAGGTTAGTTTAATATCTGCAAATCAATTAAGGTGATACACCACATAAACAAAATGAAGAATAAAAATCATATGGTCATATCAATAGATACAGAAAAAGCATTTGATGAAATCCAGTATCCATATATTATGAAAACTCTCAGCAAAGTGGGATTACAGAGAACATATCTCAACATAATAAGAGCCATATATGACAACCTGACAGCTAATATCATACTCAATGGGGAAAAGCTAAAAGCATTCTCCTTAAGATCAGAAATAAGACAAAGATGCCCACTTTTACCACTTCCATTCAACATATTTTTGGAAGTCCTAGCCACAGCAATCAGACAAAAAATAAAAATAAATAAATAAATAAATAAATAAATAAATAAATAAATAAATAGAAAATAAAAAGTAAGAACAGACAAAGAAAGAAAAGGCATCCAAATGGGAAAGGAAATAATAAAACTATCATTATTTGTAGGTGATATGATAGTATATATAGAGAGAGAACCCAACAGATTTCCCCAAAAAACTATTAGAACTGATAAATGAATTTAGTAAAGTAGCAGAATACAAAATTAACATTCAGAATCAATCGTATTTTTATACACAAATAATGAACTATCAGAAAAAAATTAAGAAAACAATTCCATTAATAATTACATCAAAAAATAAAATAATGTATAAATAAATTTAACCAACAAAATAAAAGACCTGCATTCAAAAAATCATAAGAATATTAAAGAGAGAATCTAAAGAAGATACAAATAAATGGAAAAATATACCATGCTCATGGATAGGAAGAACTAATATAGTTAAAATGTCCATACTACCCAAAGCAACTTATAGATTCAAAGCAATCCCTACCAAATACCAATGGCATTTTTCACAGAACTAGAACAAATAATTCTAAAATTTATATAAAAGTACGAAAGAACTTGAAGCACCAAGGCAATATTGAGAAATAAGAACAAAGCTGGAGGTATCATGCTACCTGATATCAAATTATATTACAAAGGCATAGTAATCAAAACAGCATGGTATTGGCATAAACACAGACACATAGGTGAATGCAACAGAATAGAGCCCAGAAATAAATCTGTTCCTATATGGTCCATTTAATCTATGACAAAGTAAGCAAGAATTTATACTGGGGTAAATATAATCTATTCAATAAATGGTGCTAGGAAAACTGGACAGATACATGCAAAAAAATGAAATTGGACAACCTTCTTATGCCATGTACAAGAATAAACTCAAAATGCATTAAAGACTTAAAGTTAAGACTGGAACCATAAAACTCCTAGAAGAAAATATACGAAGTAAACTCCCAGACATTACCCTTAGTAATATTTTTGCTGATATGTCTTCTACTGATATGGGCAAAGGAAACAAAATAAAGAATTAACAAATGGAACTACATCAAACTAAAAATTTTTTTCACAGCAAAGAAAACCATCAACAAAATAAAAAGACATCCTACTGAATGGGAGAAAATATTTGCCAATGATGTATCTGATAAGTTGTTAATACCCAAACTTTAAAAAACTCATACAACCCAACACCAAAAAACCAACAATCCAATTGAAAAATGGGCAGAGGCCCTGAACAGACATTTCTCTAAAGAGGAAATATAGATGGCAAATAGACATATGATAAAATGCTCAATATCACTAATGTCACAAAAATGCAAATAAAAACCACAATGGGATACTACCTCACTCCCGTCAGAATGACTATCATTAATAAATCAACAAGTGTTAGAGAGGATGTGGAGAAAAGGGAACCTTTGTGCATTGTTGGTGGAATTGCAAATTGGTGCAATCACTGTGGAAAACAGTATGGAGGTTACTAAAAAATAAAAAGAAAATAGAACTATCTTATGACCCAGCAATTCCACTCCCGGTATTTATCCAAAGAAATCCAAACACTAATTCAAAAAAATATATGCACCCCTGCCTATGCTTACTGCAGCGCTATTCACAATAGCCAAGATTTGGAAACAACTGAAATGCTCATCAATAGATGATTGGATAAAGAAATTTTTGGTATATTTGTACAATGTAGTATTATGATGCCATAAAAAAGAATGAAATCTTACCATTTGCAACAACATGGATGGATCTAGAATATATCATGCTAAGTGAAACAAGTCAGACTGAAAAAAACAAATACCATATGATGTCAATCATATGTGGAATCTAAAGAACAGAGTAAACGTACAAACAGAACAAGATATAGAGAATAAATAGAGATATAGAAAAATAGATATAGAGAATAAACTGATGGTTGCTAGATGGAAGGGGGTTTGGGAGAGAGCAGTGAGAAAGGTGAAGGGATTAGGCAGTATAAATGATCGATCAATCACAAAATAGTCATGGGGATTATGAAATATAGTATGGGGGGATATAGTTCATAATGTAAAAACTGAATGGTGCCAGGTGGGTACTAGACTTATTCGGGGGATCACTTCAAAATTATATAAATGCTTAACCAGTGTGCTGTATCCTGAAACTAATATAAAATAATATTGAATGTCAACTACAACAATATATAGATATGATGTAAAGTGCAGCTTATGGAGTATAGTCAATTGTACTGTAATAGCTACGTACATTACCAGATGTGTAGTAGATTTGTTGAGGTTGTCACTTTGTGTGGTGTGTAAATGTCTGATCATTATTTTGTTTTGCACAATGGAAACTAATAAAATAAACAAACAAACATACAAAAATGACCTTAAATTAAAAGCTATCTAAGAAAAGACATATTACCTAGAAATTACACTGATAGCAGAATTTTTGTAGCAACAATATCCATGAAATGTGGTTAAATATCAAAGTACTAAGAAATTGTATGTGTCAAATGGCTTATTTATTATTCAATCTGAGTGATTATTTTATTATTCTTATTATTACTATTTTATATTTTTACAAACTAAACTAAGAATATTTACCATCAGTAAGTCCTCATAAAAGGAAATTCCAGGAAAAAACAAACAAACAAACAAACAAACAAAAACATACTGAAAGCAGTCAGTTGAAAGAATAAGTTAAACAAGAAAAAATATTAATTTATTTCACAAATATATATATATATATATATCACCTATTATGCACAACGTACTGAAATAATACTTGAGGACACAGAAGTGAATAAAGAAACAAACTTCTAGCCTCAAAGAACTTCGATTCTAGAGGAAAGCAACAAATACATTTTAATAAAATATACAGTGCTAAATGCTATGGTAAAAATTAAAGCAGAGGATGGAAATAGAACGTTCTAAAAGAGCTTAAATTTTTAAGTGTGGTAAGGAAATTTAAGCATATTTTTCTTCATTTGCTGGCTACAGGCAAAATTTTTCCTTTACTCTCACAACATTATAATACCCAATGTATGGAGGTTTTTCCATACCAACCTATTCTTTAATTCTCTGTGGACACCAACTGGTTGTCTTACAGTTTAATTCATTCTGACACTAACCGCCCAGGGTTAGTGCAGACCTCACAGGTCCTCAGGTCATTCCCACGACACTCCCATATCAGAAGCCAATAGCAAGTCCAGGTTGGCACCTCTGCCTCTAACTGACCAGCTATAAATTGGAGGTTCCCATGACTCCTCAGGTTCAATAATTTGCTAGAATAGCTCATAAAAGTCAGGAACACATTTACCAGTTTTTATAGAGGATATGACAAAGAATACAGTTGAACAGCCAGATAAAGAGATATACAGGATAAGGTATAGAAACAGGGCATGGAGCATCCATGTTCTCTACAGGCAATCCACCCTCCCAGCACCTGATATATTCACCAATCCAGACTCTCCCTAAATCCCTTTGGTTAGGGTTTTTATGGAAGATTGATTATATAGGCACAATTAATTAAATCATTAGCCGTTGTGATTAAATCAATCTCCAGTCTACATGTGTTTGGTTCCTCTGGTAACCACCCAGCCCCAAACCTCCAAGAATTACTCAAATTAATACTATAAGCTTCCCTGTGGTTGAAAGGTTCTTATGAATAACAAAAGGCTCTCCTCTCAAGCCTATCATTAAGGAAAGTCCAAAGGTTTTAGGAGCTCTGTCCTGGGAACCAGCAATAAAAATGAAATATATGTTTCTGATTATATCACAATATAACACTGGCCAGTACAGACTTAGAAAAGAGTCCAAAGCTTGGCTCAACTTCCTCCCCAAAGATAGAGTATTCACTCAATTTATAGTCCAAATGGGTATATTTAAGCATTAAACTGGGTGATATTAGTGACTATTTTACTACAACGGGTGAAAATAAGGACTGTCATGTCAAAGATGGACAAAGAGCCAACATACCTATATGTGGAAAAAAAATTAGCAATCACTTTTGAACTGTTATGTCCTTTTCTTCCTGGAAAAGTGAGCTTGGCCCAAATATTATATCTTAGCATAAGTAAATTTAATGCCAAGTAATAGAGACTGGAAGGTATATGTAGAAATATTTGTGTTGTTTTATGTACTAGTCTTAATGTAGATGAAGTTTAAAGTGAAAGATATATAAAGAAAGAAAAAGATTTAGTCTACAACTAAGAAAAACGTAGACTAAGTTAAACTAAATAGTAAGAATAAATCAAGAAGGTAAATAAAGTGATCTAGAAAATTGAAATGCAATCTTAAATAAGATAAACATAGAAAGCCAACTAAAAGATGACACAAGTATTAATAGAAGTAAGGTCAAAATTAAGTGAATCATATTAGGTAAATTATAATCCATGGTAACTCGCAGGGAAAAAAAAACACACAGCAAAATAAGTGAATCAAAAGAAAACAGGCATAAGAGTTCATAAGAAAGTCCTTGGAAGGGCTCAACATCCTTAGGAAGTGGCTTCTGTTGGGGTTTTTGGCTCGGTCCTCTCTAGGTCCCAATAAATAAATACCATCCTCATCCTCTTCCATTGTCATTTGTATGGGATCCTTTCTGTCTTTTCCCCTCAGCAGATATCCTTTTCATCTACCTATGGAAAAGCGACTCATAGATTCATAAATTTAGGATACGAACAATAGCTAAGAAATATTTTGAGTGAGAATCTTCTTCTTTCAAGGAATGCATAAGGTGTCCACTTAATTTTTCTCCACTCAATTCTTCTTAATATAAGCTGATTTTTCCAGATCAGGTATTGAGAGAGTCCTTCCAAACTAAAATTTCTAGCAAAGGAGTATTGTCATTATGAGATGCAAATTTCAATCAATTAGGGAGAGTAAATACAGGAAGACTTTGGTTCTTAAACTTAGCTAGAATCACCAGAAAGGCTTTTAAAATGTAGATTGCCGGGCTGCAACCAGCTTCTGATTCAGTTGGTCTGGGATGAGACCCAAGAATCTGTATTTCTAATAAATTCTCATGTGATGCTGACATTACTGTATCAGAGACCAGAGCTGAGAATGACTGTACAACACTGAGAGATAATTCTTCCTTCCACTGCAAATCACAAAAATCAATTATTTTGTCTGCCTTAATTGGAAAATTTTACCCATAGAATCTATAAAAGCTGAATGTATTATGGGAGTATTGTTAACTCCAAAGAGGCAATATTGCTCAAAAGTTGAGTTCATTTATAATTGGTATCTATTTGAGCGGCTGCAAGTTACTTAATCTCCCAAAGTTTTCATTTCCTTCCCAATGAAAGAAAGATATATCTGAATTGTTAGTGTTTGTACATGTGGTGAGGTTTGATAAGAGATTCCACATACAATGTTTGATATAATGGCATAGAGCATGCACTCGTCATTAGCAAGAGGATGAAGAGCAAATAAAATAAAAGGAGAAAGAAAAAAGAGGGAAGACATTCAATATGTCACATGTAATTGCAAGATGAAATGTAGTTTTCAAAAGAACACTAAGTAGCACTTTTTTATTTCTTATCCAATTCTTCACTCTAAAAGTAAATGATGGTATTAATAAAAATCTAAAAGTTTTTTTTTACAAAAGTAAATTCAGTGATTAAACATTTTTATTAAACTTACAAATATATTATGTACATTATTTAAAACTAAACAAATACTAGGTAAGTATATACTTATAGACTGAGATAAATATATATATTGTAAATTGTAGACATGGGAATGATTATGAGAATCATTTCTTTGGGTTATACATTACATACATATGATATGTTAATACATAGTAGTGATTTCTTATTTTTTCCTGGTTTTGAGATTTCAAACCAAGGTTATTGAGAATGGAAGATTCTGCTAAATTGCTAGGGTTTTTTTTTTTTTTTTTTTTTTTTTAAATCCCCAATTTCAGGTAAATGGGATTAAACAAATTCTCTTCCAGGCATGTATTTCTTACATTAAAAAGGTGAGTGATAAGAATTGTGTCTCAAACCCATTTTCCTAAATAAAATGACATGTACTTTGTTACTTTTACTATGTACCACTTCTAAATTCTTTAACATCTATATTTGTGGAGTCTCAGAACTTTTCTTCTGATACATAGAAAAGCAAAAGAATTAATGTTAACTGTTTTACTCAATCTTTCTTGAATAAAGTGAATGGAGTTCTGTTCTTTGCTAATGCAGTTAAAACAATTTACTCACAGTGAGATAAGAGGAAAGAAAAAAGGAAACAACGCGCAACCATTAATTAATTCAAATAACCCTTGGAAAATTTGTGTATAATTGTGATTAATGGCAATATACTGACTGGGGACACACCCAAACTCTGTTGATATATAAAATAAATAGTCTGATCTACTGTACTATGAAATCCTGCCAGTTCTCAGTATGGGTTAGGGCTCTGTTTTGACTATTAAACAGCAAATAGTAACATCTGGAAATGTGAAGGTCAAAGGTCATTTTGCGCATAAAATTGCAGCAGCATGATTCATAATAACCTGTATCTGACCTTGGCATGAACTGTGGACTGCTGCTGATATTGGTGTATAAATAAATTAACAATCCATTCTTTTGTTCTGTGATTTTATTTTGGTGACTTGTGTTACTTAAACACTAGTGTAGAATTCAAAATTTCCAAATGCTGCATCCTTATGTTTAAAATGAAAAGGTATCTATTTTTGCTGAAATTCATTCCATCTTACATTATGTTATAATAACATTTTGAAGACAAGGTTTATTAAAGTAAAAATGTTTCCATATTCAAAACTTACATGTTATTTTCCACATCTTGTGTTGATAATGGAATGTGTATCTTTCATTTGAAAGTATGCACTGCTTTAAACAGTATTTAACAAAGCTCCTGAATTTTTTTTCTTCCCACTATTTCTCTCATTATCTTGCAGCATACTTGCTATGGACCAAATGTTTGTGTGCCTCCAAATTCATATGTTGAGGACCTAATCCCCAGTGTGGCCATTTTCAGAGATGGGGCCTCTAAAGAAGTAATTAAAGTTAAAGGAGGTCATAAGGGAGGGACTCTGATCTTGTAGGATTATTATCCTTATAAAAGCACTCTCTTGCTGTGAAAGAAGAGTTCATGTGAGCACACAGGGAGATGGCAACTACCTACAAATCAAACAAAAAGCCTCATCAAGTAACTGACCATACTGACACCCTAATATTTGACTTCTAGTTTTCAGAACTGTGAAAAAGTAAATTTCTGTTGTTTAAGCCACTTAGTCTGCAGTATTTTGGTATGACAGTCTGTGCTGACTAATGCAACACTTACTTGGGTGTTTTCAGAAGATAATATGTGCAAGGCTACCCTCCCAAAGCAGTATTTCATTCGGGTTAGAGCATGGGGTTGGAGTATATGCTGTTCATGGATACTGCATAATATTGAAGGAGAATGGACTATTTTCAAAGAAAGCTAATAATGTTGTTTTGAATGCTCAGCTCTATATTTGTAGATCTTAGAATTGACTAGGAGTTGCCAAAAAAAATGTATACAAGTGGACACTTTGGCCAATGTTGCTGAAGCAGTAGTTTGTTGTAATCAGAATGTCTGGACGCTGATGGTAACCACTTTGAGCGCCTCTTGTAATTGTAGAAATCAAACGTGACTTGTATTCATCTTTTGTTATTGGTATATATTGAGTATTGCAATTACAATTTTAATATTTTTTTCCTTTCTTAAAACATGTATACATTTTTTTGGCACCCTCTATATAAAGAAGTCTTAACTTTTAGCTGGCCAATTTCTAAACACTATATGTACCTGAATGGAATGTTGTCTCCTAAAAAGCAGCCACTAAAAAATCTTAAGAGTACCATATATAGGAAAATTTTTGCATAGAATTAGGGCAGAGAAAATTTATTCTTTCCCTCCTCTTCCCTTCCCCCTTTTTGGATAAAATTTCCTGAGATCTGTCCCACATCAGATTGCTTCATAAATTTGTCTTCACTTCCATTGCACCATTGACCACAGAAATCAATCTGAATTTTTTTAGCGGAAGTTGTAGAATCACCTGGAAAAGCAGAACTCCTAGAGAACAGATATTCCATACGTGTGTAAATTAAAGCCATTGGAAAATTAATGTTCTATTTCTGCTCTTAGCTCCTTTCTTTTTCTAGTAGTCATTACTCTTTAATCTATTAGATGAAGATACTGGTTGACTGCCTGTAACTTATTGAAAGGGGGAATCTCTGTCTGATTGGGTAAATTGCCTTAAAAGTCATGGTTTATCTTAATTTAGTTGTTACTTGTTAGAGAGAAGAAAGTTTAAGCATACAGTGATGGTGATCTCTATATCAGCATGTAATTGATTTATTACTAGATCTCCTTGGGTATATAATGGTTGGTTGCAATGGGATTGCTGTAGTCCTTGCTGGTGAACTACAGAGTTCCAAGTGAAATGAAGACATTGTTCTTAGGGTAAGGGGAGGAAATCATGAGGATCATTAAATTTCATTTTCTGGGAAAAAAAAAATCATTGGTTTATTTAATTATATTTCCATCATGATAAATATTTTTCATGTATTTGAAAAGTGCTTACTAAGTTTCTTTGTATTGAGTTTTATTGCTGAAAAAAAGGTGTATGATCTATGATTAGTTATAGACCCTGTTTAATAAGTACCAGGTGCTTGTCAGTTAACATTTGTCAGTTTTCTATCATTATCTGTGAACAAATGTTCCTCGTTAAATACAATAGGAGAACTGGGGACACTGAAAGGGTGAGCCTATACCTGGGCCATAGTTGGCTTCATTTGATATGTTAAAGCTGATGTCTGGTTACTTAAATAATGTATTAAAACCAAAGGATTGAGAAAAAATAACGGGTTTGACCTTAGAGGCATTAGCAGATGAATTTAGATGATTGCTTCTGTAAAATAATTTTTTTATAAAAATGCAAAAGAAACTGATTTGAAAAAAGGAAATTGCAATACAATTACATTCACATCAGCATATTTTTGGTAACAAATATATATTTCATATCACTTTGCCTTTTTATGTTATTATGTAGAAGTGTTCTTAAAAACTATACATGTTACTTAATTGGAGTGCTAAAATTCCTGATCAAATATTTAAGGAAGACAGAAATATGTATACAGTATAACTACAACTATAAGAAATAGCTCCTGGTAATTTTTCTTTAAATAGAATTGGTCTTAGGATTTTAGACCTTGGTGGATAACATAGGGTGTGTGTGTGTGTGTGTGTGTGTCCAAAACTCAACTGGTGAGAATCTATTAGCACGGAGAAGTGCTGTTATCTAGACTTATTACATGAACTTTTAATTTTTTCTGTAGTAACTAAATCAATTTGAAAACGAGGCTTATTATCTGGGTCTTGTTTATTTTTCTTTTTTTTTCTTTTTACAAATTTCTGCTGTTGCTCCTTTTGCTTTACCTTTAGACTATCTTTCTGTGCTCCATTTTATGAATTAATCACTGAATCTTATTTTCACTCCAATACATTTATTTAAAACTTTGTGCATTAGAAAGGTTATCATCATTAGGTGAGACTCCTTAGAAGAAATAATTCTATTGTCCCCAATTTTTTTATTGTTATTTTCAATTCCTGACCAATACTCCAGACAAACAATTCAAATGCTTGCTTGACATCTCAATCCACACTATTCCCAAAATGCACAAAACTATACCCATCTTCCTTTAAAACTTTTACTCATTTTATATAGCAAATTGCTATATCTTGTGCTTCAAAAATATAATTTTAACATTACTATAAGTGTAATATAAGTGCTTCTCATTTAAGATGACACAAAAAGTTTTGACTGTCATGTGGAGAATAGATTGGAGGGAAGCAAGAATGTAGAATGTTGTAGCAATTGAGGAATGAAATTAGTTGCTACAAGTAAAGATGGAAAGGAGGGAACATTCACTGTTGGTGGGAATGCAGATTGGTGCAGCCGCTATGGAAGACAGTGTGGAGGTTCCTCAAAAAAATTACAAATAGAATTACCATATGACCCAGCAATCCCTCCCCTGGGTATCTACCCCAACAATCTGAAAACATTTATACATAAAGACAAGTGTGCTCCAATGTTCACTGTAGCTTTATTTACAGTGGCCAAAACATGGAAACTACCAAAATGTCCTTCGATAGATGAATGGATAAAGAAGTTGTGGTATATATACACAATGGAATACTATTTGGCGGTAAGAAAAGATGAAATAGGACCATTTGTGACAACATGGATGGATATTGAGATTTTAATGCTAAGTGAAATAAGTCAGACAGAAAAAGAAAAGAAACAAATGATTTCACTGATATGTGGTATAGAAACCAAAAACAACAAAAGAACAAGACAAACAAATGAGAAAAAAAACTCATAGACACAGACAATAGTTTAGTTGTTACCAGAGGGTGAGGGGTGAGGGATAGTAGATGAGGGTAAGGGGGATCAAATATATGGTGATGGAAGAACTGACTCTGGCTGGTGAACGCACAATGGGATTTATAGATGATGTAATATAGAATTGTATACCTGAAATCTATGTAACTTTACTAACAATTGTCACCCCAATAAACTTTAATATAAAAAATTAAAAATAAAATAATTTTGAAATTAGAATAAGCAATACTTCAAGTAGAATTGAAATTTGCAGAGGAAAGGTTGATAATATAATCTAGATTATTGGTGTGAGCAACTGGACTAAACATAGCATTTACTGATATGGAGAAGAATGAGGGAGAAACAGTTTGGAATATATTATTTTTCTTCCAGCATTAGTAAATAGGCATGGACTTTTGCAGACACAAGATTTTTGCTGTGCTTCTGGGTGTTTTCCCTGAATCACCTACTGTACTTCTGTAAACAGCTGCGGTCATCCTCTGAAGGTTCCTGTGATTCCCACAAAGGCCTAACACCTTAGGAAGACATCATAAATTACGGAGCTGATTTTTTTGTACCTGTATATGTTTATTACTCAAGGGTTTTATAAGCATCTAATTACCTATATTAAACCTATTTCTGTAATGGTTTCTATTTTACAGACATAACCTAGACTTATTCTTCACCTCCATTCTTTAAAGTAGAAATGCACTAAAAATGGCATTTACAGTCAAGATAGTGGAACAGATAAAAGTGCACTAACCTCTTCCCAGGACCACACCAATTACAGCTAAACCACAGAACCACCATTATTGAGAATCACCTGAAGTCTACTGAACAAAAGCCCTACAACTACAGACATAAAGCATAAGCCACCTTGAGACTGGTAGGAGGGGCAGAGATGTGTAACAGGCTGGTCACACACCCACATGTGACCATTAAAACTTGAGAGGGATGTCTTGGTTGTAGATGTCCCCTGCTGAGGAGTAAAGGGACCCAGCCCCTTCACAGCCTAAGGTTTCAGTGCTGGGGAGAGAAGTCCCCTTAATTACTGGCTGTGAAAACCAGTAGGAATTATGGCTGAGTGAGACAAAGGGCAGCTGCACTTTCAGAAGCTCCTCTCAAAGGGACCTCATGTGGACTTACTCATTGATGGACTCACTCGCCCTGAGCTCCAGCATTGGGGCAGCAGCTTGAAAGACAACAGGGACATACAGGGAGGAACTGAGTTGTCTGGTCTCAAGGTGAGGGCTGGGACAGAGCCCTGTTTCTTTGTTGAGCCCTCCCCGCTATACCCTTTGTACAGATGCCCCGAGTCTCCAACAAACTGGCTCTCACCTTTCATCTGCCCCATCCTAGTGATTCTTTGAGACCACTCCTCACCCAACTTTTGGGCACACTAATCCCTTTCGAGTGGCTTTGCCATATAAATAGCCTAGCTTGGCTCATACTGTGGACATTCCTAAAATCTCTCAAAGGTTATCAAAACCCAAACAAGCAGCATCTGGCTTCCATGTGTCCTGTACCTCTGGCTGAACAGCCCTAAGCCAGCAATAGCAACAGTTGGCCTTAGTTTGCAGCTTGGCCTCCAAGCATAGCACTGGTGGTGGTGGCCATCTCTGGATTGATTTGTGGCCCATGCAAGTTGGCCTCAGGCAAATCAAAGACTATGGCTGAACTTGGCCTGCAGCAGGTTCCGCCCAGGAAGTCCCAGTTCTGCCAGACACAGTGGCCAGCTTCAGACTGGCTCAAAGCATCGCCCAGCCACCTCCAAGGTCAACACCCTCAAGGGCAGAATGGGCAGGCACCCGAGCCCCACTAAAGTGACCCCTGCTCTTGTATGGTCAGCCCCTGAACAACAGCTCCTCCACTGTAGTCACAGCCAGTCCTCACAACCAATCAGCCAGAGGGTCAATCCCTCCCATTTACATGCAAACAGCAATCAAGTCTCAACTACAAAAGAAGGGAAAACACAACCCACACAAAGTGGCACCCAGCTCTGGTGACAAGGGAGACCACCATGGAGTCCCAGAGGACACCTACTACATAAGGCCACTCTACTAAGACCAGGAGGAATAGCAGCCCTACACAGATACAAACTCAAGGAGGCAGCCAAAATGGGGAGGCAAAAAATATTTCCCAAATAAAAGAATAAAACAAAGCTCTGGAAAAATAACTAAACAAAATGGAGACAAGCAATCTAGATGCAGAGTTTCAAACACTGGTTATAAAGATGCTCAATGATCTCAGAGAGAGTTTCACCAAAGAGAGAGGAAACATCAAAATGGAGATAGAAAACATGAAAAAGAACTGTCACAAATAAAGACTACAATAACTGAAAGAAAGAATACATTAAAGGGAATTAGCAGCAGATTTGATGAAACACAGGTTCATATCAGAAATTTTGAAGGTAAGGTAGCAGAAAACACCCAATAAGAACAGGAAAAAGAAAAAAAAAGAATCCAAAAAAGTGAGGATACTTTAAGGGGCCTCTGAGATCACATTAAGCACACCAACATTCGTATTATAGGGGTACTAGGAGGAGAAGAGAGAGAACAAGGAATTGAAAACCTATTTGAAAAAACAATGACAGAAAACTTCCCTACCCTGGCAAAGGAAACAGATACAAGCCCAGGAAGTGCAGAAAGTTCCCCAAAAAATGAACCCAAAGAAGTGCACACCAAGACACATCATAATTAAAATACCAAAGGTTAAATACTAAGAATCTTAAAAGCAGCAAGAGAAAAACAGTTACCTAAAAGGGAGCTCCTGTAAAATCGTCAGCTGATTTCTCAACAGAAACTTTGCAGGCCAGAAGGGATTGGTACAAAATACTCAACATGATGAAAAGCAACCAAAATTACTCTACTCAGCAAGGCTATCATTTACAATCCAAGGACAAATAAAGAGCTTCCTAAACAAGAAAAAGCTAAAGGAATTCATCACCACCAAACCAGTATCACAAGGAATTATAGAGGAACTGTTTTAGGATGGAAAAAAACACATATATATGAATAAAATGGTAATAACTACATATATATCAGCAATTACTAGATGTAAATTGATTAAATCCTCCAATCAAAATATATGGTGGCTGAAAAGAAAATAAGACTCTTACATATGGTGCCTACTGTATTTCCCTGAAAATAAGACCTAACTGAAAAATAAGCCCTAGCATGATTTTCAGTAGGACATCCCCTAAACATAAACCCTAATGTGTCTTTTGGGCAAAACTTAATATAAGACCCGGTCTTATTTTTGGGGAAACACGGTACAAGAGATTCACGTCAGATCAAAAGACCCACACAGACTGAAAGTAAAGGGATGGAAAAAAGATATTTAATGAAAATGGAAACAAACAAACAAACAAACTGTGGTAGTAATACGTATACTATCAAAATAGACTTTAAAACAAAGGCAATGACAAGTGACAAAGAAGGTTGCAGTAGTTCCACTTCTGGGTAATTATCCAAAGAAACCCAAAATGCTACTTCAAGAGGATGTGTGCATATATACGTTCATTACAGCATTGTTTACAATGGCCAAGATGCAGAGGCAACCTGGGTGTCCATCAATGGAAGAATGGATAAAGCAGAGGTGGTACATATGTACAATGGAGTATTGCTCAGCCATGGAGGGGGATGGGTTCTCCCCATCTGTGGTGGCATGGATGGGCCTGAAGAGTATTGTGCTGAGTGAAGTATGTCAGACAGCAAAAGACAGAAGCAATGAGATTTTGCTTATATGTGGACTCTAAAGAACAAAACAAACAAAGAAACAAACAAAATAGAAAAACAAAACAAAAACTCATAGATACAGAGGACGTTTTAATGGTTGCCAGGTGGGAATGGAGTTGGGAACAGGTGAAAAAGGGAAAAGGATTAAGAATTACAAATAGTTGGTGGCCAGATGGCTCAGTTGGTTAGAGCAGGAGCTCTTAACAACAAGGTTGACGGTTCAATTCCCACATGGGATGGTGGGCTGCGCTCCCTGCAGCTAAGATTGAAAACGGCGACTGGACTTGGAGCTGAGCTGCGTCCTCCATAACTAGATTGAGGGAAAGCGATTTGACTTGGAGCTGATGGGTCCTGGAAAAACACACTGTTCCTCAATATTCCCCAATTAAAAGAAAAAAAAAAAGAATTACAAATAGGTTGTTACAAAGTTGTCATGGGGATATAAGGTACAGCATAAGGAATATAGTCAATAATATTGTAATAACTATGTATGATGTCAGATTGGTACTAGTTATTGGGGTGAATGATGAGAGGTGGATTGGGGGACAGGGTGAAGAAAGTTGAAGGCATTAAAAAGTACCAATAGATAGTTACAAATTAGTCACAAGGATATAAAGTAAAGCACAGGGAATATAGTCAGTAATATGGTAATAACTATGTATAGTACCGGGTGGGTACTAGACTAGTCAGGGGGTTCACTTTTTAAATTATATAAATGTCTAACAACTATACTGTTCACCTGAAATTAATATAAAATAATATTGAACGTCAAGTATAGTCAGAAAATTTAACAAAGGGGGGAAAGGCGAAGGATAATCAGAGGTTATAATATTGTATGTTAGCTATATTTTAATAAAAATCACAAAAAAAGAAATGCACTAAAAGTATTCTGAAAGGAAATATGTCAAAAAGTTTCAATTATATTATATCTTGGAATAGGGGTGGAGAATGGTGATTCTTCCTGGCATAATTTTTGCCAAATACCTTATTTTCTGAAATTTATGAATTCATAAGCAGTTATAATGCATAATCAGAAAAAGAAATGCATATATTTTAGGTCATTTTTAGATAATAATTGTAATAGCATAAATTAATTAACTAATATCTGTACCTACTGCAAACAAGTATAATTTTAGGCACTGGGATATAACTTTGCGTATAGCAGAGTACTTATATCCATTAAGCTAACAATTAGATGTCAAGAAGTGACATAGGCATAGAATGACAGAACAGTAAGGGGATAGAGATTGGATGAATTTTGAGCAAAGCTCTACATGAACTGAAATACTATGCCATGTATTATGTTCAGTCAATAATTGGCCAAACCAAAAATGGAAAGTGCAGAGGTCATGAGATAGAAATTTGACTTATTCAAGACACATACTCAAGAAGATGAAAGTAAACACTTTGTCATAACAAGTGGAAGAGGAGGAAGATTTTATTAAGGACTTTCAATTGCTATTCTAAGTGCAATGAGAAAGTGCTGGGGTGTGTGAATAGCTGTGGGAACAGAAGTGGAATAACATGATTTAACTCACATTTTAAAAGCATTCTCTGACTAGTGTGTGCAGAAAAGTTTGAAAAGACAATGGGTGCAGGAATGAAACCTGTAGACCTGTCAGAAAAAACTTTGCAGGCAGCTCAGCTTAAAGATGCTGGAAGCTTGAATATGTAAAAGTAGAAATGGTGGGGAAAAAAATAGAGTTTAAGACATATTTTGAAGGTAGATCCAAAAAGATTAGTCCTGGGAAAAAGAGAAGAGTAAATGATAATAATTCAATTTTGGGTCTGAATAACAAGTTCAATAATTGAATGTTGCTATATTATAGTACTGGAAGTGTTTACATGTGTAATCACATTATATTTTCGCAACAACACTATGAGAAACATTCTATGTTATTAACTTTTTTGGTTGTTGTTTGAGAAACTGATATATAGATTTAAAAAATGAGTACAAGGTCACACAACTAATAAGTAGTGGAGAAGGAAGAAAGTTCTCCCAGAGAGAAAGTTGTTTTAAAATGATAACAAGGAATGTAACATTTTGCTGTATTCTATTGATCATGTAAAATACTTCTGCTGTCTTATTTCCTACTGGATAGTGTAAAAATATCAAATGATATATGTTTTATCCATGGAGGATATTATTATAGATTTACTGATCGAATCGATTGAAGGGAAAAATTAATTAATTGACCTGTTCCAAAACATAATCAGCTAGAAACACCTTTGCCAAAAATGCATTAACTGTGGCAGTCCAGAAATTTTATAATTGAAAATGTGCCTGGGAGATTTTATCAAGGGAGGATTATCATTCATCATCAATAAAATTGCCTACAAAAAAAGTATAGGTTGTAAGGCCTGAAAACACATATATTTTTATTTATTAATAATAGATAATGCTTATTGTACACTTACTGTTTGCTTGCTAATACTCGAAAAGCTACATGTGTATTGATTCATTTAATACTCTAGTCCCAAGAGTTCCATTACTATTACAGGTAATTATATAATTATTTCAAATGAGAAAATCAAGTTTCAGAGGGATTAGAACATTTGTCTAAGGCCACACAACTAGTAAGTGACAGAGTTAAATCTGAAGACACTACTTTGGCCTTAAGGTCTGCACTCTTAAGCAATATATAATACTTATATTTTGGTTTCTTGCTGCCTGTCAAAGTGAAAAGTAGTTTCTATTATTATAGAATACATAATTTTGTCACAATGATTACAGTAAAATTTTAGCAATTGTAATAGACTATCAATGAGTATGTCTGATTTTAAACTGGAATTCCTAAAGGAATACGTGGGAAATTGTCCTCTGACATAATAACATTTTTGTGTATAAGTCAGGAAATGATTGGATTCATATTACTGTGGGAGGAAGCATAAGCCTGTGAGATACAAGGTATATCGATAGGGTGTCTTCTTTTGTTTAAAAACAATAGTACAACATGATAACTTTATAGAGGTGTTTTGTACATTCATACATATATTTGTATCTTGCATTGTTTTCCTATTTACTCCCCAGTTTCTGAAGAACTAGTTTATTATATGTAGTTTTGAATAAACCTTGACATTTCTCTGCTTTCAAAATTTTTTTTTTATTCTAGGGTGGAAATTATGAGGAGCTTATATTGCCTGACCTTAAGATTATATAACTCCTAGATCGAGTTTTTCTTGACTATTCTCATTTTTAAGATGGTGTGTGTTTACTTTCCATCATAGAATTCATAAACATTGCAGTCAAAATATAATGCACAAAATGCCAAGAATATGAAAATAAATGATCTATGATCTCCCAAGTGAAGAGCACATGTCCATATATATTTTAATACATACAGAAAATAAGCTTAAATATCACAGCACAATGTTATACAATGATTACATACTAACTTTTCAGGTTGATTAATAAAATTGGGAAAAGAAATGAGCTATCTTTGAAGGTCCAGATAGCCCATGTCAATCTTGTTTGCATTGGCTATTTTTCTAGGTTGAGTTTGTGTTTCAAGAACACTATATTTTTTAATTAAAAAAAAAAAGAAAAAGAAAAAATTCAAAGAACTGAATAAAATGACCATTTTATAATAATTAATATTATGAACTTTAACAAAAAAGTTCCATTTCTAAAAATGTACAAGCACTATTCTAGGTTTTATCTTGTTCAAGTTCCAAAAAATCTGTTGGGTAGGTGCTATTGTTATTCACACAGAGAGACTTAGTAACTTGTCAAGGGCATAGAAATTAAACTAATAGAGACTGACCATAGTCTTTATTCTCCTAACAAATGAAAATCAACCATCCAAAAATAGAAATTTATTTTGATTTTCTCTATTTTCTTCCAATAATTAAAATTAATAATTATATCTAACAGTTACCAAGTGTTAGTCATGTGTTGTTTATGAGTTATCACATTGAATCCTCTCCACAAGCCGAAAGAGGCACTATTATTATTTCCAATTTACAATTGAGGAAACTGAGCCTTAGATAATAATGAAAATAACAAAACAAAACAAAACGCTAAAGTCAGAAAATACTCTCACAGCTTTTATTCAAATCCAGGGAATCTGATAATTGAGCCCATATTTAAACACTTTCTTCTCTTGCTTTCCAATAATTATTTATATGCTGACATTTTTATGCTGGTGTAATCATAGTATTCCATACTACATAGTATATGGTCATTATATGATTCAATTATGATCTTTGGGACTGATATTCCACAATTTTCTTAATTTTTTTGTGGACATTGATGCAGATAATTGGATAGATGCCAAAAATAATACCATTTTCCAATTTTGTTATATTAAATATTTTTCTTTACCATATTTAACTTTCCAAAAATATTTGAGAACACTGAGCCATAGGTTTTTTTCTGTAAGCACTTTTTCATGACCCAGTCTCTACTTCCCTAATTGATTTCACCCTTTTTATCAGCTCCTGCTTCCAACTGAAATATGTGATTGTCAAATATCTTTCCTTAGCTCTGGTCTTTCTCTTAAATAACAGAACCAGATATTTCTAAATGCTGCCTAGTTATCTTCCTCTCATTGTTTCATAGGCACCATGAGTCAATATTTTCAAAGTAATATTTACTTTCTACACACATTTTTTTTTCCTTATAGGCATTATCTCAAGTACAACATTTTTCATTTTCCCAGAAAGTGAGCATAATATTTTTAGTCAACCTGAGTTTTCTCTCTTCTGAAATGTAATTACATAAAATAACTGTGGCATTTCTTCTCTTGCATACTTCTAGACTTGATCTCTTTTTACAACTTCTCTACTATAATTTATAGAACTTGTTAATCTATAAACATTTATTGAATAACAGAGATTTTTCTAGGTACTTGTAATAAGTTAGTCAACAAAACTGGCAAAAATTAGTACCCTCAGGGAGTTTACAGTCTAATAGACTTCATAAACAAAGAAAATATCATATGACTTCTAAGATGTATCTAGAATCATCTCACTTTCTGTACTTATTACTATCATTTAAAAGAAATGCATATACTTTTTTATTTCTCAGAAAAAGCTGCTGGAATATAAACAGTTGAGAATAGCCATTAACTTCTGTCAACATACAAGGTTGGACAATTAAGTTCGTGAATTCATCCTAGAAAAAGTGCTACATACCTCAATGCTGAATATCACTATGCACACCTTCAAAGTACTCTCCTTGGGAAGCTATGCACAGACATCAGCGCATAGTCCACCCTTCAAAGCGATTTTTGAACTCTTTTTCTGAAATGGCCATCAGAGCTGTTACTGTATTACCTTTGATGGCCTGAATGTCATCAAAACGTCTTCCTTTTTGGTGGCCAGATGACTCAGTTGGTTAGAGTGCGAGCTCTGAACAACAGGGTTTCCAGTTCGATTCCCATATGGGACAGTGAGCTGCGCCCTCCACAGCTAGATTGAAGGCAATGAGCTGCCACTAGCTGCCGGAGGGGTGGCTGGATGGCTCAGTTGGTTAGAGCGCGAGCTCTCAACAACAAGGTTGCTGGTTCAATTCCTGCTTGGGATGGTGGGCTGCGCCCCCTGCAACTAAGATTGAAAATGGCAACTGGACTTGGAGCTGAGCTGAGCCCTCCACAACTAGATTGAAAGAACGACTTGGAGCTGATGGGCCCTGGGAAATCCCACTGTTCCCCTATATTCCCCAATACAATTAATTAAATAAACAAAATGTCTTCCTTTCAATATTTCCTTTATCTTCAGGTAAAGAAAGAAGTCACTGGGGGCTAGATCAGGTGAGTAGGGAAGGTGTTCTAATAATTATTTGTTTACTGGCTATAAACAGTGCCATGTGAGCTGGTGCATTGTTTTGATGCAAGAACCATGAATTGTTGGCGAAAAGTTCATGCTGTTTTCATGTTTTTCACACAGCCTTTTCAGTACTTCCAAATAGTAAACTTGGTTAACTATTTGTCCAGTTGGTATCAAAAAAGGTTAGCAACATCGGTGCAATATGTTTGTGAACTTAATTGTCAGACTTTGTACATACATCTATGAATTCTCTCACACACAAACTACATGTACACACACAATATACACAGAGATAATTGAAAAGCATAATGTTACCCATATCACTATTAATATCATCAGATATATCTTAAGTACTGAGAAGATGTCAAGCTAATGGTGGTAGAAACGAGTTTTACAAATGTCTAATTTTCCTTTGACATCCCTCACCAGTGTCCTCAGTTTCGGATCATGTGCCTCCTGTTCTACTTTACAGATCCCTGTGGACTCCAGGGGATCCCTGTGCTTTTTTTCAACAAAGTTCATATTTAATAATTTTTAAGCATTTTACATAATTTATAGGTAGATTTTGATGTCCCAGAAACTAGAACTCTTTCAATCAGTTTTCAGTCTTCAAAGCAGGAAAATTACCTATACCTCACTTAGGCTGTAATTTACACCCTATCCTTTTTCTTATAGATTTAAATCATATTTTATCCCTTTATGCATCATTTTAGTGGGTATTTGAGAGGAAAATTTCTCTAAGTGGTGTTGGATATATCTAAGTGAATTACCAGCCTCTGTCACATTGCCAGTGTGTCATTTGAGTTCACTGTCAGAAAGATGTTTACCATGAAAATTAAATTTTTATTATAATCACACAAATATATTGAACTATTTGTTTGAAAATATGATTTAATAGAATTACACAGAATGTGGGTGAAATGGTAGAAATAAGTGAAATAAACATACTAGAATATTTCATTTTGTCTTAAGTATAATAGTGATAATACATACTATTTCAATAGCATATGGAAACGAATACATTTTCAGTTGTTTTACACTATCATGCTTACCTTCACTTGTATATCTGCCTATACTAGTAATGGTAATTTAATCTTTTCTTCTCTAAGATAATGGTGGAAATCTACAAGATAATTTGTGAATTTTGAAACCAACAATGAAAAGATCAAGAGATTGGAAAAGAATAAGAAACTATTGTAATTCATGGGGTTAAGAATCTAATCAGCTTCCACGTAAATACATGATTATTATTTAATTTTTGCAGCTGAAAATGCTTCTAATATAGAATGCATAATGAGTCAAGATTGCTTTCTATCCTGTACGGAGGAACACAGGGTAGATGAGATGAGAATATTGACAATGAGCAGATATTCAAATCTTTCAAGAAAGTCATTGCTTTTTCAACCTTCAGTTCTTTATGATCTGGAGTTTCAGGAAATGCCTCTGGCTTGAGTATACTAAAATAATTTTGAATACAGATTTTGTTTTACACAAAAGTTCACCAAATAATTTCTATATATCAGTTTGTGAATAGGTCAGATGGAAAGTATCATTCAAGTGAAAATGGCACAAAAAAAATTTTGGATTAGGGGATTTTTACTTTTAGTTCTTTTTTCATTATTGAATCTGTTCAATGTTACCCAGGAACAGTGAAAAGGAGGACAATTTGTTTTGTCTCCATTGACTCATGAGGTCTGATCTCTTCTGAGCTACAGCGCTGATTAAGAAAGGTTTGGAATACTTTACTAAGTGATGTTATGAAATATATGTTCTTAAGAGCTTTAAGAACATGGTAGAAAACTATTTTTCTTTGTATATCAGACAGGAGGAAGAATAGAAGCACAGGACCTAAACCCTTTGAAACTTTATACAGAAATTTGTTGGTGGAAGACTTAGTGCATTGTTCTGAGGAGAAGGTAAAAGTACACAGCTTTCACCAGAGTCTCAAAGGGTAAGAAAACTTCACAAAAAGACAACAGACACTCAATGAATATAGAATATTTCCAATCTTATGACTGTATAACTACACTTTTATATATTCAGGTTAACAAAACATAAAAAAACCCCACAAAAACTGGTAAATAGGAAGGAACAGCTTGATTACATGGGACTTTTCAAAAAGTAAATATTTAGAAACAAAGACGTTTCCTTAGAGCACTTGACATTGCAACAGAATTTTATAATCTAGAGAGAAATGTTATTTACTTCATTTACTGCAAAAGAAACATATAGAAGTATATACTTGTCATGAACAATTCGTTTACTATGTTTTTCAAATCCTTACAAAAAGCTATTAATTTTTATTGGTGACTGATGGTGGTCTAACATTAAGATATTCTCTGACAAAGAGAAGACACCGATGAAACTACAGATAGGGATTTTTTCCCCCTCTTATTTTTTTGAGAAGCTATGTGCTATCATGCTGAAACTATTTTCTGCTGAACACAAGGAAGGAAAAGAGTCACTTAAAGAACTTATTTTACTAAATGTGATCTATTTTACATTACTCACATTGACCCTAAGAGCACAATTTTATGAACCTTCAGGAAATAAAACACTATACAGTGAAGCCCAGGTATTTGAAATCCACACTGAGACCTGAGACTTTTGCATGTGTCAATCATGTTTACAAGATGAGAAAAATACTACTACTCTCCACTGAAATTTTTTCATGTTTATTAAATGTATTTGACTTAATTTTGTCATACATGACTCTATTAGATTGACTTGCCTTGCATTAGAACCTTTCAAATCCTAGCTTAATATTCTTTCAAGGATACAGTAGTATTCTTATATCATCAAATCCTACGCTGTGGAACAAGGAAACTGAGCAGTAGCGGTAATAAGGGCTGTAAGTTTATTTTCCACATCATTGATTTACCTCATCTCTAAAATGCAAGCTAGTTTTTGAAATTCAATAATCCAGTCTCCTTGTACTTCTTCAGATCTGATATATTGCATCTGTGGTATTCACTACTCCATATTTCCTTTAATTAACTTTATAGAAGTTGTAGTAGGCAGAAGATTTCCATTTGAATTTACTAATTTTGTTAGAATTGCTTTCATGTCTAAAGTAACTATGTTAATGAAGTTTGATGCGATAAAGTCCCATACACCAGTAAATCTAATGTGTCTTTAGATACTGTTTTACCAGTGTCATTTATAAGTCCCTTAACTATGCTTAAAAGTAAATAATCAAAATAACATCAAGTGAACTCTATGCTAAAAAATAATAAATCATGCCAATTAATCCAACAAAAATTCTCTTCAGATTAACTTTATATGTAACATTATATTCATTGGCAGGATACTTAACATGTCAAAAAATTATTACTAATACCTGCTAAAGACACCAAATTAGGTGTTTCAAGAATACAAAAATGAGTAATATGGTCCTCAGCCTCAAGGAGGTTATCTGCTAAATAACTTACAACTCTGCAGGAATAACATGACGTAGAGACCAATATTACCCATAATTGAGCAAGAAAGGGATGGAAGGGCTCAACAGATAGAAAGATACTATATCAAAAATAATTACAACGTTTTATTTTGATGATTTTGGAGAATAACTTAAGTACTGTGGCATCTACCCATACTTTTTGACCATGTAGAACACATTTTATAAGATGTGGTACCCACCTGTCTCTCTGAATTCATTTTCTACTACTTTTTCCCCATATTATGCTCCAGTAGTATATATCTTCTTTCTGATACTTAAACAGGCCAATATAATTCCATGTTAGGGCCTTAGCAACCGCTATAATCTTTGCTTAAAGTGATTTCCACCCCCACCTCCACCACCAGTTTTAGGTTGGCTGTCTCCTTTTCAGCATTCATCCCTTGATTCAAATAACATCTCTTTAACCAAGATGGGCTGGCCACTCTGTCTAGATTACTCTCTTGGTCTATCCTGTAACTGAGTTCCTATTATTCTCCTATATTACCTACTTCAATTTTTATTATCCATTACCCTCTTTTATGATTTCATATCACTTTTACTAATCCAAATTATAGTATACTTTATATTTATTCATTTTTTGTTTACTTTATATTTATTCATTTTTTGTTTACTGTATTTTCCCCAATTAGTATATAATAAGCACAGTCATGTCTATCTTCTCCAATGTCCTAACCTCAGTGCTTAAAACAGTGTTTGGTGTGTACTAGATGCTCAACAGTATTAATAAATTTTACTTAGATGTGGTTAGGGAATTCACTTGGCAGAAGAATATTTTATTTGACACTTTATCAATTTAAAAACTATACACATAGATCTAGTATTTCCTTATTTAAATATACTGATAATTTTCTTTGTGGTTTTTTTTTTTTCTGATATATAATCTCAGCCCCATTTGCCTCACTACTTAAATTCCCAATGAGATTTTCACAAAGAGAACTTACCCATACATACAAGTCTTGAAGATATTAAAAGGATTTGCAAGGCTAGAAAATCAAGGAAAAGCGGATAAATAAAATTCTATACAGTGGACATAGCTATGAAAAGGGAAGGCCACAGAGAAACGAGGAATAGCAATTAGTTGACCTATGCAGGGTCAGAAGGTCTATATAGCAGAGTAATGGAAGATAAAACTAAAAAGGCGAGAGAACATAAGGTGGGTTAAATTCTTTTAGGCTAACATGTTAGAAATTTACAGAGATGACATTTGAATTGAGAAGTAAAAAATGAATAGAACTAAGAAAAATATATTTAGGTATAAGAAACTTGTGAGCCTAAAACAGAAGCAGAAAAGTATATGCATTGCCATTAATTCAATTGAGTTCAAACACTGAAGGCACCGACCTTTCATGACCAGAATAATAACTATACCAATTCTTACCCACCTCCACTGTGAAATCTTTTCTAATTTCCTTGAATATATTAATTAATCTATTCATCTCCCTTGGTATTTATTTTTGCATTTTCTTGATTGGATTCCTATTTTACAACACAATTTATTTTGTTTGTTTAATTTTTGAAAAGGTTTTCCTCTTTAGAACCATATCTATGTAGACACAGATTTCTCCTTTTTATTATTGTACCTCTAATGGTACCTAGGATTAATCCTTGTATACTATAGTTAGAAAAAAGCTTCCTCATGATCACCTTTCCTCCCTTTCTCACTCCCCCACCAACACATACACACACTCTTTACGTGGTATGCTCTGATCTCAACATGGTCCTTTGTCCATAATTATAGAATTGTGTCCTTCATATTTTTAATCTGGAATAAAGTTCCTGGAAATGCATTTTTATTTGTTTGATATTTTTGTTTTTAAACTTTATGCTGCAATTCCAAATTTAAATTTTCCCTCCTTCCAAATGCTTATTATTTTAAAACTAATTTCTCATGAACATACTTCTGCTCCAGTGATTTCATCTCTTTTACGATTTTTTTTTCTTCACTGGAAAACCATTCTAAAAATCCCATCAGGGCAACCCAGCTTCATTGCGATATAATCTCTGCCGGTATATTTCCTTAGAGATACTTTGAGTCTAACCTTTACTCAAACACTATTTCTTGGTCTTCACACTGGCATTTCATAGTTAATAGCTAATACATGTTAGAATGACATTGACATCTTAACATTCTTTATTTTTCACCTCAACAACACCAGAATTTTTTTTTTTTTTAATTCAAACAGGAGAGCAATTTCATTTTAATGGCATAATATTGAGACAAGCCTGTAACTCAAAAAGAAAGAAAGAGGTAGAGAAAAAGAAAGGGAGGGAGGAAGGAAGGGAGGAAGAGAGGAAAAAAGGAAGGAAGGAAGGTAAGACAGAAGGATAAAAGGAAGACTTCAGTAGACAACTTAAAAGATGATTAAAATTAATGGGCTTTGGGCTATTTCTTTAAAAAACGCCATTGGAATTTTGATGGGGATTATATTAAATCTGTATATTGCTTTGGGTAATATGGCCGTTTTAACAATGTTGATTCTTCTAATCCATGGACATGGAATACCATTACATTTCTTTGTGTCTTCAATTTAGTTTAATAATGTCTTACAGTTATTAGTGTATAGGTCCTTCCCATCCTTTGTTATAAGTTTATTCCTAGGTATTTTAGTTTTTTGTTGTAATTGCAAAAGATTTTTTTTTTCATTTGTTGTTCTGAAATTTCATTGTTAGTGTATAGGAAAGCAATGGATTTTTGTACATTAATTTTGTATCCTGTAACTTTACTGTATTGATTTATTGTTTCTAATAGTTTTTGATAGGGTTTTATATATAAAGAATAATGTCACAAGCAAATGTGACAATTTGATTTCTTCATTCCCAATTCGGATGCTGTTTTATTTCTTTCTCTTGCCTGTTTGCTCTGGTTAGGACTCCCAGTACTATGTTGAATAACAATGGTAAGGGTGGGGCATCTCTGTCTTGTTCCAAATCATAGAAGGAAAGCTTTCAGTTTTTCACCATTACGTATGATACTTATACAGAATCACAAAAAAAACCAGAATAGTCAAAGCAATCCTGAGAAAAAAGAACAAGGCTGGAGGTATCATACTCTGTGACTTCAATTTACAATACAAAGTGACAATAATCAAAACAGCATGGTATACGCAAAAAACAAAAACAAAAATAAAAGCAGAAACGCAGACTAATGAGATAGAATTGAGAACCCAGAAATAAACCCACATACATGTGGGCAGATAATTTTTGACAAAGGAGCCAAAAACATACAGTGGAGAAATGAAAGCCTCTTCAATAAATGGTGCTAGGAAAACTGGAAAACCCAGGCAAAATAATGAAGCTAGACTGCTATCTGTCCCAAATACCCAAATTAACTCAAAATGGTTTGAAGACCTAAATATAAGACCTGAAACAATAAGTTGCATAGAAAAAGCATACGTACTAAAATTACGGACCTTGGGTTCAAAGAGTATTTTATGAATTTGACCTCAAAGTCAAGGGAAGTAAAAGCAAAAATCAATGAATGAGTCTATATCAAACTAAAAAGTTTTTGCATAGCAAAAGAAACTATCAACAAAACAAGCAACCAACCAAATGGGAGATGTTTGCACACAATACCTCTGATAAGGGGCTAATAGCCAAAATATATAAAGAACACATACAACTCAACAACAAAAAAACAATTAAAATACGGGCAGAGGACCTGAATAGGCATTTCTCCTAAGAAAACAAAGAGCAAACAGATACATGAAAACTTGCTCAACTTCACTAGCTTTGACAGAAATGCAAATCAAAACCAAATGAGGTACTACCTCATACCTGTTAGAATGGCTGTTATCAACAAGGCAAGGCATAACAAGTGATGGAGAGGTTGTGAAGAAAAAGGAACCTTCATACACTGCTGGTGGGAATGTATCAGGTTGGTGCAAAAGTAGTTGCGGTATAAAAGGTTAAAAATAATTGCAAAAAGCACAATTACTTTTGCACCAACCTAATAAATTCATACAACCACTATGGAAAATGGTATGGAGGTTCCTCAGAAAATTAGGAATGAAATTGTCACATGACTCAGCAATCTCTCTTCTGGGAATCTAACCCAAAAATCTGAAAACATTTATCCGTAAAGATACGAGTATGTGTACTCCAATGTTCATTGCAGCATTTTTCACAATGGCCAAGACATGGAAACAACCAGTTTCTTTTGATAGATGATTGGATAAAGAAGATGTGGTACATAGAGATAATAGAATATTACTTGGCCATAAGAAATGATGAAATACTGCCATTTGTGACAACATGGATGGATCTTGAGATTATCATGCTAAGGGAAATAAGTCAGATAGAAAAAGTTGAGGACCATTATCATTTCACCCATATGTGGGATATAAAACTGAAAGCAATAAATGAACAAGACAAACAAACAAACAAAAATTCATAAACACAGACAAGAGTTTACTGCTTACAGGAGATTAAGGTTGTAAAAGAGGGTAAAGGGGGTCAAATATATGGTGATGGAAAGAGAACTGACTTGGGGTGGAGAACACACAATGCAATATTTAGAAGATGTATTATTGAAATATACATTTGAAACCTATATAATTTTACTAACTAATGTCACCTCAAAAAATTAACAAAACTTTGGAAAAAAAATAATGGGCTTTTGGTTTTATAAATGGTATGAAATACTCAATGCAATCAATTTATTTTCAAATGATTAATAAACATTTTATAAAATATGTTGTGTCATTTGTTTAGATTTGAAACTTATATTTTCTATTTGAACAAAGCAAAAATATAATTAGCCCTAATTTTTGGACTACTACATTCGTGTCCTTGAAATAAAACAAAATAATAACTTTCTTTGTTATCTGGAGTACCAGAAAAACTTTTTAGAAACAATGCAAAAGAAATAGAAAATTGAAATAGAAAATAAATTTTGGAGATTTGATATTGGCATGATGGAGTGAAGAGGTTAATACATTATCTCTATAAAAAAGCAACTGTATACTTGGATAAAACAGTCAAATCAACAATTTTGACACTCTGGAAATTGAGGGATGACACTGAGAAAGTAAAGAAGTGTCTATTCATGAAAACAACTGACCTTCAGATAATAGTTTGAAGTGCACCACATTCTTGCCTGAACCTGCTTCTGTCTCCCCAGCTCTGTAGGTATGCCAGTCTAAGCTAGGCAGAGCAGCCTACGAAAACCAGAAGCCTCCCTGACACTGATATACTGGCTTCACTTGACTTAACAGCAATTCTACTTTTAGGAATCTACCCAAGGTAGTTAAAACATGTACCTCTACAAAGATATGTATTCAAATGTTCATAGCAATATTATTAATACTAGCTAAAACTGGTAAAATTCAAATATCCTTCAATCAATTAATTGATAAAACAATGTGATATATCTGTGTAATGGAGTACTATTAACCAGTGAAAATGAATGAAATACTGGCATATGCTACAATATGGACATATCTCAAAAACATCATGCTTAGAGAAATAAGCTAGACACAAAAGGCTATAAATAGTATTGTTCAAATTACATAGAATGTACAGAAAAAGAGCAAGTTTATAGAGACAGGAAACAGATCAATATTTACCTTCTATTGGGGCCTGGGTAGGCATTGTGTGTAAATGAGTTTGAGGGAAATTTGAGGTGATAAAAAAGTTCTAAAACTGGGTTATGTTGATGGTTATATAACTATATAAATTAAAAAAGAAACATTTAATTATGTACTTGCAATTGATGAATTTTAAGGTATGCAAGTTATTTCTTAATAAATCTGTACAAAAATGAAAAGTGTATTAAAAATAATCACTATGCCAATTAAAAAAAATATGACTGCATTGTAAAGCAGTAGGGGTAGTAAAAAGAATCTTCAAATTTTCTTTAGTAATTAAAAACCACGGTAATATTGAGAATATGCTCAACAAAGAACAACAATAACCCATCCAATTATGCGAAAAAAATCAATGTCTATTCCTCACAGTAAAAGAAAACATAGCTCATTCACAGGATATTTTATTACCTTTCTAAAACTGAAAAATGTTTAATTAGCCAGGTTTTATTTAATTGCAATAATTTAAAGAATTTAAGATGTTATAAAAATAATTAAAATAATGCTATGAACTCTTTGCTAGTCATAAAATCACAATTATAAAATTTGGAGATTCACCCCCTTCTACTAATTTTATAACATAATATTTAAAAACAAGTATAATTGAGGGGGCTTTACACAGTGTGAGGGATATAAATGATAAACGTCTAAGTATTACTTTGTCTTGTGCACCTGAAATTAATAAATATCTATATCTATATCTATATAAAAAGTATAATTAACTCATTAAAGATTGTGATGTACACTTTAAATCTGCCAAATACACGTTTATTTTGCTAGTATGGTAATAATATTGGGTGTGATTTAAAACAAATTAATTTTGGCCAAAGAGTCAGAGACTACAAACACATTCTGACTTTGGAGAATGTGTCTAGAACTCTGATTTCTGTGTTATTTGGAACATTAATTTGGTGGGATGTTAATGGTTCAGAATCAAATAAGTTTAGTAAGAATACATTAAACAAAGTTAAACGTATATAGTAACTATGTTACTATGTACTGCACATCACCAGAGGAGATACAATATACACTATTTCTGTAATTTATAATGCAATTTGCTGATCATTAATAGTAAGAATAATTAAAGATAATATATAAAGGTTTTCTCAAAACCTTATGTGTAAGACATACTGCATTTACTTATTGCTCTAAATCAAAAACTTTTCCAGACCTCCCCTGTACCATTCTAATGAAAAATTCAACCACACTTATTATTGGGGTTTCACTTTTTCCTCCATAAGGGATCTTGTAAGGACCTTGGATTATAGGAAACATGGGGGAGGAGGGAGTCTTTACCCATAGGGATCATCATCTTGTTATTGATTCTGTTGTGAGCTGCAGCTATGTGACATTGAGGTCCAGAGATGGTCCTCTGCTTCAAGCAAATTCAGAAATATTCCTTTTAATGACTAGTCCCTCTGACTAACTCATGTAAACCATCATCATAAACATTTTTCATGAAGCTATTGAAACTGAAGCTTCGGGGCCCACATTTACATGCACCTCTTAAAGGCCTTAGGATAGGCTTTTTTGTTGTGTTTTTTTTTTTTAATAAATTTGCAAATATTTAAAAAATGAAATCTATAGTCTCCTGTCTCTATCTTCTCAAC
This sequence comes from Rhinolophus ferrumequinum, assembly GCF_004115265.2. Lineage (NCBI taxonomy): Eukaryota > Metazoa > Chordata > Mammalia > Chiroptera > Rhinolophidae > Rhinolophus > Rhinolophus ferrumequinum. The sequence goes on from NC_046293.1 coordinate 76,818,509, forward strand.
TTTCCCTACATCACATTTTATCTTGTGTTAGATGGTTTTCGAGCAAAAAAAGTTGATTTTGGGATAGGATTAAATTTGGTTGAAAACATTTATTTTTGTGGTCTGTAGTCACATCTGTATTAAGTTATTTAGAATCACTGTAGAAATTGTACTACCAGTCACAGTGCTGACTCCATCCTGCATCACTGGGACATGAAATTCACAAAGTCTAAGTCAAGTGCAGCTCATATCCTTTTTATCAGTGGAAGAAAGTCTTCACTACAGTACATCATGGTGTTGACTATTTTAATATTTTGCAGTATTTTACATTTTCTTTTGAATTTGGCTCTTATGTGAAATATTTTAAACACAGAGCAACTGGAATTTTTCTTTATCATTTAAGTGTTAGCAAGATGCTTATTACAAAGCTGTTCAAGACTTGTAAAGTGAGTACAACCTTGTGAAAACTCTAAAATATATTTTTGCAGAACCAGATGAGAAACCCATTCACGAATGAGATGCAAAATATTTATTTAAAAAAATAACAAAGCTTGAACACTCTATTTTAACTGTAACAGGAATGATGTTTTAAACAATTTCAATAAACCATGTTGGAAGTTGCAGATACCTGGTTTGAATGTCGGAAGTTATAGTACATAGATGGGTAGCAGGAAGGCTCCAATATTTCATGCCCATCTGTTTCTGTGCCCTTTGCGATGTGACTTGCCGTGTCTCACAAGTCAAACCTCTGAAACTGTACTGGACTTGTGAGTTGCTTTGATCAATAGAATGGGCAGGTGTGCCAGTGCACTAGGTCTGACTCTAGTCCTAGAGTCTTTGTGTGCCTCTAGAATCTATTTGACCTCTGTTATTGTCATAAGAATGTGCCAGTGTACTGGGTTGAAGAATAAGAAAATATGTGAAATAGATATGTATCATTCCCTTTAGAGGACATTTCAGACTAACTAGAACCCACGTGACCAGTCAGCTGAATTCAAACATGTAAGTCCAACAGTGATCAGCAGAACCCATCCCAGATCAGCACAACCAGCTAATGCAGAGACTCTTAAGAAATAGTAAAATATATTTTTTTCTCCAAACTAAGTTTTGTAGTGGGTTTATTATGTATGGTATTATGACAATAAATGCCTGACATAGAGGGTGCATTCTTTGTTCTTATTTTTACTAATGACAGAACAAAGAGAACATATAGATAAGAATTAGTGAAATATAAGAAACATAATAAAATGAGCAATACAATTAATAGAAATTATTTGATACTAGTGTTGGCTGCACAGTGCCCCCCCCCAAAAAAAAAATATCTCTACATCCTAATCTCTGAAACTTGAATATTACCTTATTTGGAAAAAGGCTATTTGAAAGTATAATTAAATGAAAGGTAGTGAGATGAGGAGATGACCCTGTGTGATCCATGTGGGCTCTAAATCCAGTGACAAGTGTTCTTATAAGAGACACAAATAAGAGGACAGACATAGAGAAGGAGGTGATGTGAGGACAGAGGCAGATTGGAGTCATGTGGCTATGAGCTAAGGTATCTGGTAACCACCAGAAGCTAGAGAGATATGGAATGGACTCTCCCCTCAAGTCTCTGTAGATAGTGTGCTGCAGAAAACTTGACTTTAAACTTCTTGTCTCTAGAGCTGTGAGAGAATAAATTTGTCTTTTTTAAACCACCGAGTTTGTGGCAATTTGTTACATTAATCCTAGGAAATTAGTACAGATACCAACAACTGATTTCTAATAAAAATATAATAGAGTACATGATAAACAATAAACAGAAATTTACTTCAATTTGAAGCAAAATATAAAGTCATAGGTTTTTTTGATAATCCAATTACTATTGAGGAGTGAATCACATGAACACATTAAAAATGTAAATTCTTATAATTTGACATGAAATACTGACAGAGACTATTAAAATTTATAAAATGCTGCAACAAACATTTTTGATGAACAGATTAACTAATACTACCAAATTAAAGACTACTTGGAATTAGTCATTGTCAAAATTAACTTAAAATATATGACTAGATTACATCTTGATAGAGGTTTCCCAAATTAGAAAAGAATCCTAAAAAATATATGTGATATCACCAAAAACAAATTTTGAAGGACTTTTCTACTAAAATTGACATGAAAAAATTTTCATAAATAATCCTGGAAAAATACTCTCTTTCTATTCTTTCTATAGAAAATCATATTACAGAATAGATTTCATATGAGAACACTATGTACATATCATAGGATATATATTCAAAAATGAAGACCAAAATGTGTTACAAAGATATGGCAGAATAATTAATAAAATGCTATTTTATTATTTTGAATATTTACCATGATATTTGTCAGCTATTTAAAATTCATAATTTCTTGGATTTGTTTTTCTTATTTAAACAACATGATCTTTAGTACTGTATTCATAATTCAATTTTTTTTAAAAGAGCTTTCCCTTGTAATTTGTATGAGCTTCAGGAAGTATAAAAATCTCCATCTGTCCTTAGGTCTCTGATACTTTTTGTACCAGCATTTGCCGAGTCCTTGTCTCTGCCACGAAAGAAAAACACCAGAGTTTCCTTTTCCCTTCCTAATGTCTGAGGTCTTCCCTCTATTTCTCATGCTCCAGAATCTTTGACTAGTATGAGAGACGGTCCTATTTGGGACAGTCCAACTACTTGCTTTTCTGATCATAGTCTTGGAAGAACAAAACCCTTTTACCTGTCCACTTGATAGAAAGGAACCTGAATTCCTTCTCATTTATAGTTTTCCTTCTTGCAAGAAAAAAAATCAACTCTCTTTCTTTCTAGCATGTCTCATAGGCTGAGGGAAATTAGATTACGCTAAAAACTTCACTGGGATACGTATGCTCTAACACAACGCTTTGAAATAACCAAATTTAATAACAGCATAGTTTGAAAGTTGGAACATTGCCCTGGATTACCTTCCCATATCTACATTCTATTCCCTATCACTTTAGTAATATTTGATTCAGGTTCTTGCATATAGGAAACATTTATTTTGGCAATGATAATAATAATAATAATAATAATAATTTTTTTATTTTGAATCCATGCCATTTAGAACTGGTAAGATTTCAATTCCCAAATTTATTTTTCTGCCTTTGTAAGAAATGAAAAAAAAAAGCACACACACACAAAAAATCCTACATTTTGCCTTGACAGCAATTAAAATTAACTGCAGTCCATGGTGTTCATCTTCATACATTTGCCTCTAGGCCTTCGCCAGCTGTTACAAGTTCTGCCTCATAGTTCATGCTTGACATTACTGTTGGCATGTAGGTCTCCTTTCATTGTCACAGAAACACTGTTCCTCCTGTCACTGCCAATTTTCCAGTGGGGTCCTCATGTCATTGCTGAGATTGCATTCACAGAAGTGATAAAAGCCCTTCCACTTATGTGATGGCTGCTTCCTCACTGTCTTACAGCTTCCCATGTCAAGAAACTCATCTTATCCTCTGGTCAGAGGAGAGATGAGTGTAACCACACAAAATTCACTGGAACATATTCTTCTCTGTGTTCTATTAATCATTAGTAGAGCGTAGATCTCTATTCTTATCTCACGTAGATTTCCTCATTCTTTGTCCACAGGCATCATGAGGAAGGGAAAGGGTGGTCTTGCCCCAGTCCTAACATTTATTTAAGAGATTTTACCTCAAATTCTAACCCTATATTTTTCCATGTACTAGTATATATATAAATTTTTTCCTCCAGAAAGCTATTCCAATATATGGGCCATGCAAAAATCATGATGCCCCGCCTATACATGCCCGTGGAAATGTACAATAATTTTTTTACTGGGGCCAGAAAAGTAAATTGTCCATCTTTTGCAGGTAGAATTTGTAAGTAGAATTAATATTTTTATGTTGCCACAGAAAGCATCATTTGTCAACTATAACATTTATGTATATATCAAAAATATATAGACACAATATGAATCAATTATTTATAAATCAATTATATATGTATGCACATATATATATACACACACATAAATATGTATATGCATACATGACTAAGTAGAATATACCACAAGACTGTCTCAATATTTCTCATCTCATTTAGGCACCCTCTAAACCACAATTAAAATTTTACCACATTGTATGCAATAAAAGTAATTAACACTGAAATATTCCATAGTTGATTTGTCACTGTGAGATAAATTGCATCAAAATTACATGATATGAACTAAAAAGTGTGAAAAAATCATTGCTATAAAAATAAAATTTTAGAGATTAGTTTTTAAATAAATAGAAATAGCGTTCCTCTTAGATTTTTATAGATTAAAGATATATTAATTGAAGAAAATTAAGGATATATGGAAAAGCACAATGAATACATTATCAGTATCAAAAATTGTACTTCATAGAGATAACCGTTGCTAAGTCCCTCTTCCATGTATATTACATCTATACAGACAAACATGCACAGAACTGGAATTATACTCGACCTTCTTATTTACATACTTAGTATAACCATCTTTTCCATTTTGATAGTTTTACCTTTTCCCTAGTTTACTAAAATTCTTGCAAGGCATGGCTTTGAAAGAATAACAGTATGGAATTTTAAATTAATAAAATAAGAAGTTATCATTTGGATATACATAAGGAATGGAAAACGGCCAAAGACATAGCTTATCAAAAATAATACTTCAATAAAATATATTTCTCTATTTTTTCTTAGGGACTAATTGTTTGATTAACAAACCTATAAGTAGGAATTTTAGCTCTGAAATCTCAAATCACAGAGATTCAAAGGAGTAAAATTTCATTTAACTGTTCTCCAAAGTGGCTGCACTATTTTGCTTTCCCACAAGCAAGCTATGAAAGTTTCTTTTGCTCCAAATCCTCAGCAGCATTTATCGTGTCTGTATTCCTGGATTTTGGACAGTCTAATAGATGTGTAGTGGTATGTCATGTTGAATTCAGTAATTTGTCAATTACCCTGCAGGTTTTCTTATGCAGAACGGATTCCCACAGAGGTTGCTGCTTGTGGGTTTACTTGAATGAGACCCTAAATATAGTAGATTTTTCACATGTTAAAATATATTTTTAATGACTATCCTTAGATTGTATCACAATCAGCAAACTATAAACCAAGTCTGGACTTGTTTGAAAAATGGAGAAAGAGGTGTATAAATTGATGGAGAAGAGACTCCAAAAGGACTGAAAACAGAAAAAGAAACACATATATAAAATGACATGGCAACACAGCTTTTTAAAGTGAGGCCAGTGTCCAGCAATTAAGAAGCTTGAAAAGTCACCCCTCCATCTTAAGAAGAAATAAAAAGCTGTACAAACTTCAAAATCAACACCTGTTTTTGTATCCATGAGAGACGTGAGGTCATGGGCAAACCACTGCCACCTAAATTGGAAGCTAATACAGAGAATCACAACTTACCAAAGCAGAAACCCACAATCAGATTCCTTCTGTTGCCCTTTCCGGTCAAATGCGGCACTCTGGGGAGTTCTGCTGGGGAAATTTAAAAAGTGATCTGTATCAGTATAGACAAAGCCTGTTCCTGTTAGTACTATTCCTTAATCTAAACCTGAATTTTTGACTTTGAGAAAATAATAATTGAGAGAAATTAACTTCCAGAAAGTAGAGAAAAATTTATCAGTGAAAATGGTTCTCAATGAAGCAGAAACAACCCAGGAAATAAGCTAGTACTTTGAAAATATTGTAAGTATTATTCTGAGAGAGATGTAGGAAGACAATATATTCATAAAACAAGAATATTCAGCTACAAAGAACAATTTCATCTTTGAAATGAACCAGAAAGTCTTGGACATTTAAAGAGAAATTTGCCAGTACGATTTGCATGCAAGGCATATATTTATTGAGATTTGAAGGGAGAGTTAGAAAAAGGCCTCTGAAAGGAAACCAGAAATATAACTAGGAAATAGTTCAATGAAGAGCTAATGAAAGAAGGCCCCATATTTGAGGAAAACATAGGCTGAACATAAAAAGTTGTAGGCCTGCCTGAAAATCCGTAAAACAAGCCAGTTTGGTGAGTGAGAGCAATGATGCCAGATGAATTCAGGGCGTAATTCTGAGCTTAGACTTTAGGGCTTTGTAGGTCATGTAAAAGAATTCGAATCTTCTTACATGAGTAATGGTATATTACTAAATGAATTTAAGCAAAGGATCTAACTTTTTCTCATTTAGAACATCATAGCATGCATTGTGAAAAATAGACATGAGGGAAGTTAGGCAGGATTGGAATGGGGGATACTATTTTTTAGCCAATTTAAAAGAAGGTAGCAATTTGGTGCCAGTGGATATCAGGATGGATTCCAGCTGTATTTTGGAAGTAGAGATGGTAGGAATTTTTGATGGTTGTGGAGAAAGTGTCAACAAAACAAAAAGTTCAGGAAGGTATTCTGTCACTTAGAAAAATTTGGTATATTATGAAGATTGCAATTCAGATCCATGGAGACGTATAAATTAACCTTCCCGTAGCTTGGAACAATTGATTCACCATTTGAAAAAATTAATTATATACCTACCTGACATTATTCATAAATCTCAGATGAATTTAATATTGAAAGTCTAAAATTAAAACTACAGGAAAATATAGAGGAATATTTTATAAAATATTTTATATTTTATAAAACCCTTTCTAATTGTGACACAAACCCAGAAACTATATAGGAAAACTTGGGCAGAATTGACTATGTACAAACTAAAAACATTTATATAGCAATAAACACTCTAATAAAAGTTGAAAGAAAAACTAAAACAAGAAAAAATATCTCAGCATATGTGGAAGACAAAGAATCTCTTGTCCTAACATATGAGCTGAAGCTAATCAATTACATGAAGATAAAAATGATAGAAAAATACGACAAATAATACTTGTATATCTATTGTACTGTCATATTAAAGATGTTATATACCATAGTTCATTTATTCCCCACAAAACATCTATGATGTAGAAACTATTTTGAATCTTCATTCTACAGATGAGGAAACTGGGGCCCACTATGGTTAACTAATATGCCCCAGATTGTACATCCATGATACTCTGGATTTGTGTTTGTAAATAAGTTCTGGTATGAAATTTAATGCTGTTTACTATGTGTTGCTCTTCTGTACTATGCTATATTATGCTATACTGTAACATTCTATTCTATCCCATCCCATCCCATGCCATCCTAAATAATATTCTACTCTACTATGCTGTACTAAAATACCATTGTATACTATTCCATACCAAACTATAGGGTAGAAACAGATACTTATTTTTAGAACATGTACATTATAAGGTCTTCCCTCCCCGCTGCAAAATAGTATATTTCCTATTTCTACTATATTCCCGTGCTTGAGTATATACATGTGTGAGACACATACACACACCACACAGATACACACATAAATATTGCCTAATATTTGTCAGCAGCACTACAGAGATTATTTAATGAATAATAAACAGCTTTTCATGAAATTACGTTGAGTAGTATTTATTATATTTCTAACAATAATTTACTGTTATATATTAGAACAAAAATAATATGCACAGATAGTCTGAAGGAAGCCAGTCCAAGAAAACAATTATTTTATATTAAGATGCGATATTCACAATATTCAATAAAATATTAATATACTCCTTAATAATAAACACATTGCTTTCTTGACATAACAACATTTCTCACTATAAAATTATTAATTTAGTGGTTTAATAATAGTGTTGAAATCATCATTTATATAACATTGTGCTACATACGGATCTAAACATCACTAATTATATTATGATCAGATGAAAGAGCACAGTTTTTATTACCTGAATATATGTACTCTAGTTTATCACCAAACTATTAAAATACTTAACCTACAAACACTGTACACAAATATTATCTTACATTTGAATATTCTTTAGAGAATATAGACATAAACTAAATGATATTTAAGGTTCAACAAATGAACATAAAAACTAAATTTTACTTCAGGTTCAACAAAAATAGAAATTAACATGGAATTTAATGGTCTTGCTCTTGCATTTCCTTTTCATAAAGAGAGAATCTAAGTGTCAGTTGTGGTGAGATTGATCACTTCCCTAGGTAATTTATTAGGTTCTTATTAGCACAATTACTTATCCAGCAAGCAAAAACATTTGATTTGGCAGAAGCCGTGGAAGCAAATCCTTGTACTTATGAGTTTATTAGAGAAGAACTTTTTTAAATTGGGGAAATATGATTAGTTTGATAGCTAGGCTGGCCTATAGAAAGAATTGGAGGATAACTGTTCATAAGCATTTCCTAAAGCTTATATATTTGGAGTCAAAACATATTTGTTTTCAATTGTCACTAAATATTTAATATTTATGATGAAAATACTAGCATTCCTTTGAAGTAGAGTCCCTCCTGTTTTATGGCATCAATTTTTGAATAAAGCCAATAAATTGCACTTTGAATATAAACTTCTTCCAAAAGCTAAAATGCATCATCAAAAGTAATTGGTGGTTTTCGTTTTGTTTTGTTTCTTTTTTTTTTTTTTTTTTTGCTTTTCTTTTAATTTTAGTGGTCTAGCAAACATTACCACATCACAATGCTCATAATAAAATGCTACAAAAATATTGTATTATTTTAACCTGTGAAATGGAAGATGGGTGAAACCAGTTTTTACAAAATATCATTTGATGTCCTCCAAGAGATGAATTAGGGATATAATCCTATGACAGAGATTCCTATTTCGTTTTTTTAGTGGCATGCTGTTTTTCTTCTGCCTGATGTAGTTATAATGGATATAATTTAGAAAAGGGTACATTCTATACAATAGATATCTGATTGGTTGCTTGAAGATTTCAAACACAGTAAATGTGCGTAAAGTGCAGGACATGGCATTAATCTGAGGATACAGTAGACCATCAATGAAAATTAAGGATGTCCTTTCATCACAAATGAGAATAATTCACATAGCTATATTGAAAGCTAAAATATTGATGCTTGATTTAATTTGGAAAATCTTTCTTTTTATAGATGAGGGACTATATAATTTATTACATGCTAACATATGGTTTCTAGACAGCTAATATTATTATGTATTTCTTTTTTCTAACTCACATGTTATAAGCAAGGGAAATCAAATTTTCCTTTTTAAGATTCCCCAGCAAAAAAAAAAAAAAAGTGTTTTTTTGTTTTCTTTTTAAGCTATGTATCTGGATTGCCTTATATAATCAGTTTGTCTAGCTTTCTTCTTTTGCTCAGTCAATTCTAGTCTCTCTAGAAGGGAAATAAAGGACAGCAAATAGAATCTTTGAACCTTTCTTTATTTAGATTATTAACAGGTACTTATTGATTGTTAAAGCATTTTTTTTTAGTGTACTCTTAATTAGAGTATTGAATATTTGGATCTCAGTATGAAATGGGGGCAATTATTCCCAATTATTAGGAAAGTCATATATATATATATATATATATATATATATATATATATATATATATATATATATTCAAACAATGATCCTTAAATCTTAAAATTTGATTAAATTTGATTTCAGGGAAAGATACTTACCAAAATAAAATACAAAGAATATACCATCTTAAGTAAGGAATAGAAGTGATGGAATGATTTGATGGGATTTTGTTAAAGAGAGTCTTAGACTAGTATTTCTTGTGTGTACACCCTTCGTGATGACAAAATAAAATCCAATCACAGGATATATAATTCAATGTTAATATGTCACATACTACTGCCTTAGGGTATGTTTATATTTCACAAACAAGGCTTGTGATTACCTACAAAACAAATCCAAATTTCTTCACAAATTTTTCAATGCCAATTAATATCTGTCTTACCTCCAGGCATTTTCTTTGGACATATCATTTAATCTAGACAAACTGGACTACCTGCTATTTCCTGGGAAAGGTCCAGATGTTCATTTCACTATTTTTTGGCCAATATTCTCCTCTTTAAGAGGAAAGCTCTTTCTCTAACCTTTCTCATCAAAACCCAATAAATCCTTTAGTATTCAGATTAAATATTATATCCTCTATGACATCTTCTTAAATTCTTCCTATTAGAAATAATCTCTCTTTTCTGAAATCCAATAGCACTTAAAAATACATACATACACACACACACACACATATGGTAAGATAATAATAATGTATATTATATATGGTATAATATACGTAATGTATATATAATATAATGTATATATATACGTGTGTGTGTATGTATACATACTAACAATGCCAGGCATGTCCCACAAGGGTAGGCATGATTGTCTGGAGAAACTCGGGATGCTATTAGGCCAAAACTATGTAGAACAAGATGCCAAAGGTGACCATACCACCTAGTTAAATGACAGTCCATTGGGAGAATTCTCAACAAGCAGTAGGGATAGGACTTGTACTTTTCAATTGATAGTGCAACTAAAAACAAAAATATACATAGCAAACTGAATTTAGTCTTTTAAGCTGTTGCTTTTTCTTTCTTTCTTTCTTTCTTTCTTTCTTTCTTTCTTTCTTTCTTTCTTTCTTTCTTTCTTTCTTTCTTTTCTTTTTCTTTCTTTCTTTTTTTTTCTCAATGGCAAAATGGCAATTGAGCAAAATTATTTGTCACAGAATTATTTAGTCACCTGTGAGAATGTTTATGTCCATATGGATATTTTTGTATGTGAACATGAATGCTTTTAGAGTTCAGGCCTCATTAATGATTCCCTTGACTCTTTTTATTGTCTTCATGAAATTCTCAGAAAGTAGAAAGGTGAGCACTGTAGATCCTTTGGTGATTCTAGGAAAATGAAAAAAACAGAATTTCCTTTTGTCCAATCCTGAGAAACCTGCAGGATTTTAATGGGAAAAAAAAAAAAATACAGCCAGGAAATTCCCTAAACAATTGTGAACTTGAATTGTGAGCACTGCAGAAAAATCACACTTACATGGTTAAAGATCTCTCAAACAAAATAAAGGAAAAACCAACTAAACAAACCTAAACTTCATAATCAAAAGGCAATAATATTTAATTTGATCTCCCAATAAAAATTAATCAATATTTGGTCAACTGTATTTTTTGTTGTTAAATTAAAGCAATGTGTATTCATTATGATTTCATAAAATGCAAATTTAATTCTTACGCCATTTACTTTGCTTAATAAGATGTTAAGTAAAAGTAATAGCAAACAAATATATATTATTTGCACACTATTAAATTCTATGCTTGAACTACATGACTTTAGTTCTATATTTTAGTTATCAAAACATTACCTCCTGTTACATTTACAGAATTAGTGTAAGACAGTAAATAAAACAAAGATAGTTCTATGTTTACCAAACAAGAACCTCATTTGGCAAAGAATACATGCCTAAAGAAAACTCTGGGCAAAGAATAAAAATGTAATGAGATAACTAAAGAATTTCATTCACTGAATCATTTAAATAAAATAATTATTTTAACCATCATAGAAATGGAGTAATTATGCATGAATCCTTGATGACATATCCTCATAAAACACACAAAATGTATCTCAGAAAAACTATGCACTAAAGAATGCAAAATTGTGCTTGACAATTTTTGTTGTATAGTCTTTAAATAAGCCTCCAAACAAATTAGAATTTGATTGCTCTAAGGACTGAATTTTAATTCAAAATTATGCAAATTTCATAGAACAGAATTTGATTACCTATATTCTTCAATCTGCAGAAGAACTAAAAATATGTTATTTATTTAATTAATGAACTTTATTCTGATGACATTTAGTTCTCCTGTTCATCCAATTCTTATTTCTTGTTCTGCTAAATACATTTTGTAACTGGCACTAAGTAATTTTGGTTTAATAAATAGCATTTAAATTAACTCTGTTGTAGATATAACATTTATTTAAATGTATAACTTAGGAGGAATTAGAAATTTACTCTTCAACTTTTCTTTTTCACTCTCTAATGCTAGTGAGATAAATTTGAATAATAATGCTATAAATCAAATTAAATAATAATTGAAATATGAAACTTAACCCATATCAACAGTCTGTTTAGAGGAAAAATAACTCCAGATGCCCTACTGGTGATGATTTAAACTTTTAGACATTGATTGTATCAGGAAAACATGAGTAATGTATCACCAATCAAGGAAGTTTAGAAATAATATTTCAAATATTTGAATAAAAAATCCCTTACTTATACTTCTACCTTCAGCTAGCTGGGGGGAATGTGTTTGTTTTCTAGTATTAATGCAATGAGTTCTGTGTCATATGTTCAATGTTATCAATCAGACCTAGAGAGGAAAAAAAAGGCATTTAGACATCCTGGAAGAAATCCTCTATGTAAATATAACCATAAAGTTACCATAGGTGACATTATTAAGAATTTCTGATGCTCTCAAAGTAGATAGATAAAAGATTGAGTTTCAGAGATAAAGAGAATGGACAAGAGAATTTAAGACTAAAAACTTGAAGTCTACAGTGACTACAACTTGCACTAAAGAGCAATTTTCAATTCATTTATTTTTTTCAAATATGCTGTGATAATTGTCAAAAAGAATTTGAGGCAGGTTTCATTTAAAGATAGATGGTACAATTTTAAAGGGGAAAAAAATTCAATAGTTCCCCCTTATGTGTGGGGGATATGTTCGAAGACCCCCAGTGGATACCTGATAGTACCGAACCCTATATACTGACGGTGCCAAAAAATATATACACAGAATTTGTATTTATCTTTTGTTATTGGTATATACTGAGTTTTACAGTTTTTAATACTGCTTTTTTTCCTTTCTTAAAGTGTGCACATTTTTGGCATCCTCCTTATACTATGTTTTATTTTTCTATACATGCATACATACATACATACACATAAAGTTTAACTTATAATTAGGCACAGTAAGAGATTAACAATAACTAATAATAAAATAGAATGAATTGAGAAGATTCTGTAATAAAAGTTACGTGAATGTGCGCTCTTTCTCTCTTTCAAAATATTGTATTGTACTGTACTCACCCTTCTTGTGTGCAAGATGATGTAAGGTGCCTATGAGATGAGCTGTAATAAGGTAAATGAAATAGGCATTGTGACATAGTAGCATTAGGCTACTATAACGGTTACTTGAACACAAGTGCTGTGATACGTGGACAGTCGATCTGATAACAAAGACCGCTACTAAGTGACTAATGGCTGGTTAGCATATACAGCACGGATACCCTGGAAAAAGGTATGCATTTGCATCCCAGGTGGGATGGACCAGGACGGCGTCAGATTTCATCATGCTACTCAAAGTGGCACACAAAAATAAATAAATAAATAAATAAATAAATAAATAAATAATAATAATAATAATAACAATGTTTAGTTTTGGAATTTTCCATTTAATATTTTCAGAGTGCGGTTAACCACAGGTAACTGAAATCTTGGAAAGGGAAACTGCGGATGAGTGGCACTCCAGTAAATGAAACATGAAGAAAATAGAGATAAGCTATGCCTAAATATTTGCACCCTATTTAAAAGACTTCATAAACAAACTTTTAGATGGCATGTAATCCTAAATTCCATGTATCCGCTGCTTCATTGCTTGCTCATTCCTCCATCTACTATAATCTGCCCTCACTCTCCAATACAGAATCTGTCCTTTCTAGGATTACCGACTGCTTCCTCCTTGATAAATCCAAGAGCATACTTCAGTAATTACAAACTTGACTTTCGTTTTGCTTCCTCTCTTCCTCAAAATAAGCATCTCTTTGCTTTTCAAAATATGCTGTTTCCTTGCTGGTTTTTCCTTTTTCTTGTATACAGCTTTGGTCAAGGATAGCATGCTTTTTCCTGCTCAAGAAGCTAGGAGAATGATTTTTTTCAAAAAGGGCATGGAAGGGTCATATTAATATAACTCTATAAATACCGTGTCATGCTTAATGGATAATACATGAACTATACACAAAATAAGTAAAAGTTCACACTTATTGCCAAATTTTATTGTGCACCTACTCTGTGGTAAGACTGACTGAGAAGCTGAAGTATGGTAGTCAGGTTCAACTCAGAGATATAGAAAACAAATAATAAATAAACCTATTACTTAAGAAAATAATTTTAGGTCATGAACAGTTGCAGGGGGTGTCTCTGCTTGTGCCCAGATGGGGGAAATTCTAAATTTCATATTATTGCCAAGTAGCTTCAGTATCAAGTATATAATAGTGTGAGGTGGATGGTTGCATCAGTAAAGTTATGCTCAATAGGCTCCAGTATAGGTGGCTGTTTAAACAAATGCAATGCGATGATGGCAGAAACCCAAAAGTGGTGGAGAGACAATTTGAAGATTATATTCTCACTGTTTTATTTTGAAAGGCTCTAGAAAGCTCGCCTGCCTGACTTGGAAGAGTGAGGCTCATTTCCTTGGTTTCTCCAAGTCCCAGCCAAACCCAATGTATAGGAGAATAAACAGACTTTTGCATTTTCAAGGAATAGGTGTACTCAGAGGAGTACAGATTTTTCTTCTGCAGGGAGATAAGGGTTTTAACATTTGTGTCTTTTTCTTGGGCTGGAGAGGTTAAAGAACAAAATAACCAGATGCATGGGGTGGTCCCTCGGATTGTAAAGGCACACAGTGGACCTTTGAATCTGATTTGGTACAGTACTCCTGGGGTGGGGTGAGATTAAGGCATCTCAGAGGCCAGGGATTGTGTAGATAATTACTTTAAATCTTAATGGTATTAAACAACCATTGAAAGACAGAAATTAGCAGAATGAATAAAATAAGACCCATATATATGTTGTTTATAAGAAACCAACTTTACATATACAGCCACAGATAGATTACAAGGAAAAAAAGAAACATACCATACTAATACCAATCAGAAGGAAGAGAGAATAGCTATATTAATTTCACACACAGCTGACTTCAGAACAAGGTAAATTATTAGGACTAAATTTGGTCATTTTCTTACAGTTTGTCTCTGTCCTACATCAACATCAAAGTTATAAATCATGTTAATAGTATGTACCCTTGATATGATGTGATGAAATGTCATTGTAATTCTGGGATTCTCCTTCCCAAAACAAATAACCTCAGTCTAATCATGAGATAAACATCAGGTAAATTTAAATAGATGGGCTCTACAGTACATATGTCCAGTACTCCCCAAAGTTACCAAGATCATAAAAAATGAGGCCAGGTTGAGAACCTGTCATAGTCAAGAGAAGATTAAGAATACAGGACTATAAAATATAATGTGTTATTTTGGTTGGGATGCTAGAACATACAAGGGCATCTTGTAAAAGCTAAGGAAATTTGAATACAGTATGGACTTTAGTTTAAAAATAATGGATCAAAATTGTTTCACTAATGTAACAAATGTATCATACTAATATAAGATATTAATAATAGAGGAAAGTGGGTACAGAAGTTATATGGGGGAACACTCTACAGTACCTGCTCAATTTTTTTTTTTTTTTAGCAAATCTGAAACTAGTTTGAAATATAAAGTCTGTTAATAAAAATAAATAAATAAATAAAAGTTAACAATAAAACAAAATATATCCTTGAAATGTGTTCATTTGGTTATGTATTAGTCAGGGTGATCCTGGCATATTGATTTCTCATGATTCAGTTATCAGAGACATCTGAGAATAAACATAAAATGCTTACATAACAATTGTGGCCTGATCTTTAAAATTCAACAGAGACAAGATAAAGCTAGCTCCTTTTTTAACATGGGGCATTTGAGGAAAATCTATTGAACACATTTTCTAATAGCAAATAAGACTAAATATTTAAATTGTTTTCAGGAGAAGTTGTGGAATCTCCTCTTTGGCAGGTGTTTATAAATAGAATTATTTTAGATGTAATCTAATCAGAAGTTAGATTGATAGAGGAGATGAGATGATTTCTTAGATTTGCCTCTTCTGACAAATTTAATATTACAGTAGCAACTTGCCATCCTGAAGAAAACACTGAACATTGGAAAATGATGAATAGTAGGAAGGGATGACATAGATGAAATGGAGGCTTACACTGTACTCTAAACTATTAACATGATGAAAAGCCTGCATTTTAGTACCAGACATAGATTAGCATCCATTTCACAATGTCAAAAGCACATTCATCCAACGATTTATTTCCTTAACAAATATTAAGTAGCTATAATTAATATACTTTGATCGGTGATAGGTGCTAATAAGTTTTTAATAAAATGTTTTTTATGAGGGGCAATATTTGGAATTTGATAAAAACAAAACTTAGGGTTCCTGACTTAAAAAAGTCATCAGGGTTATAATTTATTCAAAAATTTTTATCTTGGTGAGTTTAAACATAAGAACAAAGACAAGTCTATGTTGTGGAATGCTTTTCTTAAAACTTGATACTTTCTCAATTTCACCTGATTCTGTAAATGGCTAAACAACCCTGTTTTTTTCTAGTTTAGTTGTTCATTTTTTTTCTGGTTCTGAATCATTTTTTTCTTTTAATCTCCTTTCAATTTTTACAAAATATAACCCAACCCTTTTCCTCAAGACTACCATCCAATTCCAAGCCTCTTACTTTTAACAAATGACTAAGACTTCTATGAAATCTTAGAAATTGAGGCTGCCAGATATGGACAACCTTAACTGCCTGGCCACGCCCCTCACCCTTACCTATTTATCTGGAACGTGATGTAGTTACTCTCCTATAGTTTCATGGGCTGGAAACTCTTTCTATTAACCAATAAGGAATTAAGAAGTGCTTGCTCTGAACCAAGTATTATGAATAGCGTTATTTAAAGTCATGCTACCACTATATACTCATGATTGCCTTCTTCCCATAGATTTCTTAAGAATTAATTATTCCTTTCTTTTTTTTTTTTGGTTATTTATTCATATCAGCCTGTAAATAATACTATTTCTCTGTGATTTAAAAATAACAAAAAAGTGAATTTTAATCATGTTATCCATAAACTATTAGACTCTTTTGGTCCTTGATCAGTCAATTTGCATAAATGGAAAATCGTCTACTTAATTCCTGATACTTCTCAAAGTAAAGTAATTCCTACTACAACACACACAGGCACAACAGAAACTGGTCTTATGAGGAACACCAATAACTATCTGATGCCAAAATAAGTAGGAATATTTATTTTTAGGTTTTCTACTGGACTTTTATCTACTTTCATAGCTACAACAGATACTGCTTTGTGGATTATCTCTATATCCACAAGTAGAGAGACGATATTCTCTAATAATTATCTGTTCTAGTTTACTCTCTTTCACTGGAAAATTCCTGAGTTTTGTTCTCCTTAAAAATGTGTGTTTCACTATAATTACTTCTTTGAAACTACTGAAACCCTCAAAGTCTTGACCTCTCCTCTGAGCTTCACATTTTATATCAAACGTTCTTGTAGCAGTGAATGAAGAATAATCAATAATTAATACTGATCATTTTACTTATGGAATATTTTTATTCTCCTTTAATAATCTCCTTTAATTCTCCCTACTTCTATTTCTGTATTTAAGACCATTATTATCTATATCTTGAGATATTGCAATAACTTCACACTTGTTCACCTTGACTTTAATATGGTCCCTTTTAATTTATTCTTTACCTAATTTCTAGATAATTCCATCTAAAGGCAATTTCATCTATCCTAAATGTTTATAAAATGTTTCTATGATACAACTTTGCTTTCAGAAAAACAAAAATCAGATCTTTATGACAGAATTCAAGGACTTTTAAGGCCTAGTCTCTGTCTATTTCTTCATCCTCATATCTTAGAACAGCTTTTTTATAAATTATGGTCTTTCATGTAAGTACCCTTTTGGTTGGATTGCTTCTTTATGTTTTGTTTTTATTTTTTTCCTGGTGAATTTTGCTTATATTTTAAGGCTTAATTCAGGCATCATGTCCTGAATTAGTCCCTGAACTTCTAGTTTTAGCTGAATAGCCTACCTCTGAGTTCTCCTGGACCCATGTACACATCTACTTCTTTCCACTTCTCTCATTTAAAAATAATCTGTCTAGGTTTGTTCGTTCTCCAGTAGAAAATAATTTCCTTGAGGTCTACACTTTCCTTACATTACAGTGCATGTAAGAGACATTAAACAATAAAATTATGTCATTGGCTTCTAAGATGATGGAATAGATATACTTGATCCTAATCATCCTAGTATGTACAACTAAAATCTTGGACCATCATATATATATATATATATATATATACACACACACACACACACACACACACACACACACACACACACACACATATATCTACATAAAGAGACTCTGAAAGGTGGAGAGAAGAAGGACAATGGGATAATGACCCAAAGAATGAACCAGTGGTGACTATTCTGTGTTATCTTTTTGCCTCATATATCTCAGATATGAGACTGAATGACTTGGTAACTCCAAAACACCAATGTACACAGAGAAAATATAAAAAGCACCTGACAAAAACTTGCAAACCAGTTGTCTTTAGCCAAAGAACCAGACAAGGAGCTTAGCAAGACAGAAATGTTTGGACAATTGCTCTATTCTAGCCAAACACCATAGAAAAACTGGGTCCTAACCCCTAAATTTGCCAGCAAAGACCAAATAGAGAATCTAGTTATCCACCTTTGCCAGGTTACGTAGTGAGGTGGCCCAATCCCCCAATCTCCATACACGGGTGTCTAAGATGGATGACTGGGGATCAGGAACTTTCACCACATTAAACAATTAGATGCCCCACCCATCCATAATCTAAGTAGATCATGTGGAGTCTGAACTTTTACTCTCACTAATTCCCATGGAAATCTCAGCAATCATTTTTTTGTGTGGTTATAGAGAGGACTTTTCTAAAATTTATAAGGGAAGACAAAGAAACAATTTTGAAAAAGAATTTTAAAAAGAAAAATAATAGGGGATGATCACTGTATCTGATTTCAAGACATACCGTACCGCTACAGTAATCAAGACTATGTTATTGATAAAGGGATAGATACAGAGATCAATGGAATACAATAAAGAACCCGGAAATAGCCCCACAGAAGTATTACCAGGTGATTTTTTACAAAGATGCAAATGTAATTCAATGGAGGAAAGATAGCCTTTTAAATAAATGGTGCTGGAACAATTAGAAATCTAAAAGCAAAAAAATTGAACTTCCCCTTTTTACACAAATCAATTCAAAGTGGATACACACTAAAAATAAAATGTAAATGTTTAAAAATTTTAGAAGTAGGAGAAATTCTTCAGGACAAAGGATTAGACAAAAAATTCTTTATACAAGGGGTATGTGTGTGTGTGTGTGTGTGTGTGTGTGTGTGTGTGTATATATATATATGACTTGGACTACATCAAAATTAATTTTTTTGTTCCATGAAATACCCTATTAAGATGGAAAGACAGGTACATGCTGGAGGAAAATATTTGTAAACTACATAGCTGATAAAGGAATCATATCTAGAATACATAAAACTCTCAAAACTCACCAGTTAAAACAAACAATCCAATTAGAAAGTGGACAAAAGTCATGCAGATACAATTTCACTATAGAAGACATAAATATAGCAATAAACACATGAAAAGTATTGAACATAACTCGCCTAGAGAAATACAAATTTTGACTATGAGATTTCACTATATACCTAATAAAACAGTTCTTTTATTTTTTTAAGTCACAATACCAATTGCTGAGGTATATGCAGAGAAATTGGATCACTTATATACTGCTGGCGTGAAGGTAAAATGTTAATTCCACTTGGGAAAATAATTTGTCAATTTCTTATAAAAGCAAACAAAAAAACCCCCCAAAACTAAACTAAACATATATACACCATATGACCCGGAAATTGTACCTCCAAACATTATTCCAGAGAAATGAACATTGATATCCACATAAAAACTTGTATATATATATATATGTATGTGTATATATATATATATATATATATATATATATATATTACAACAAATAAACCAAACCTGGAAACAACTAGAATATTCTTTCATAGGAGAATGATTAAACAAACTATAGTACCTTCATACCATGAAATCCTATTTAGTAATAAAAAGGAATAAACTGCTGATAAACACAACTACTTAGATGTCTCTCCAGGGAATTATGTTGAGTTAAAAAAAATCTAAAATGTTGCATACTGTCTGATTCAATATACATAACATTTTTAAAATGACAAAATTATAGAGATGGAAAACTATTTAGAGAGTGCCATTGGTTAGGACTGGAGTAGGGGAGGGTGATGGGTGTGACCATAAAGTGTAGCATGAGGGAGAGCTTTGTGGTGGGGACAGTGCTGTATACTGACTGAATTGGCTATTACGTCAATTTACACATGGGTCAACATGGCTTAAAACTGTACACTCAATGCAAAATTCCTGGTTTTGATTTTGTACTCTAATTATATAAGAGGGTAATTAGAATTATATAAGAGGGTAATTATATTAGGGTAAACTGCTTGAAGGTTACCTGGGTCTCTCTGTATTACCTTCGGGCAGCAGGTCCTTGAATAACATCGTTCTTGTTTTTGTTTCATTATAACATTGATGGGATGCAAGAGGAACTTAACTCTTGTCCATATCAATGAGCCCACCAATGATAAAACTGGTTTTGTTATAGGTTGCTTCACTTAAGATCACATGACCTATTGAGGACTTTAAATGAGCACTGCCTGTAACTTCCTGTGAATGTTAAGTGTAGTGTAAGCACCTGACACTTAGCTTTCTTGATTGTATTGCAGGTGCTCGATATTAAGCTTTCCAAGACAACTATCTCGAATAAGCATTCCCAGTTACAGGATTACATAAAGAACCAGGCTACCCCACCCCTAAAGTTTCCTTTGTTTTAGAGATCTCTGGTTGACTTAGACTACTGATCATAAAACTGCTTGCTTTTTTTTCCCTTTCTGCAATTCCCGCTCTTACATTTTAAATTCACCAATAAGGACTGAGCCTGCAAAACCCGACACTCCCACCCACCACCTTGGTAAAAGCAGAACCCCAGGCCCTTGCATGAGCTCTCTGTCTGCAACCTCCCTCTGTGGCCTCTGGTGAGATTCCTCCAGGACATGTGAGTAATAAACCTTGTTTCTTTTCAAAATCTCTGATGGTTGTTGCTGAGATTGTCTTGCAGTGATAATAAGAATCACAAGCGCCAACGCAGTCACTACAGTAGGTCTAAAAGGGGAGAGGTTTGTGGTGAATGAACCTCAGGCCCAGGAGAGTGCCCCCAGGCATTCCTAGCTGATTGCATCTCTATCGATGAGCTAAGACCAGCACAGAACACTACGACTATTTCAAAGTGAAAAGCTAAAACAAATTAAACACTTTTTTAAATTCAAGTTTATTGGGGTGACGATGGTTAGTAAAGTTCCATAGGTCCCAAGTGTACAATTCTGTAATCTGTAATACATCCTCTATAAATCCCATTGTGTGTTCACCACCCCGAGTCAGTTCTCCTTCCATCACCACATATTTAATCCTGTTTACCCTCATCTACCATTTCCCTCCCCTGTTACTCTCCGGTAACCACTACACTATTGTCTATGAATTTTTGTTTCTTCATTTGTTTGTCTTGTTCCTTTGTTACTTTCAGTTTTATTTCACACGTATCAGTGAAATCATATGGTTCTCGAATTTTTCTGTCTGATTTATTTCACTTAGCATAAAATCTCAAGATTCATCCATGTTGTTGCAAATGGCATTATTTCATCTTTTCTTATGGCAGAATAATATTCCATTGTGTATATGTATCACATCTTCTTTATCCAGTCAGCTATGGAAGGACACTTTGCTTATTTCCATGTCTTGGCCACCAAAAACAAACCTGCAGTGAACATCAGAGCACATATATCTTTACGGATGTTTTCAGATTTTTTGGGTAGATACCCAGGAGAGGGATTGCTGGGTCATATGGTAATTCTATTCTTAATTTTTTGAGGAAACTCCATACTGTTTTCCATAGAGTCTGAATCAATTTACATTCCCACCAAGAGTGTATGAGGGTTCCTTTGTCTCCACAGCCTCTCCAACACTTGTTATTATTTCCCTTGATGATAGCCATCTAACAGGTAGGAGGGATATCTCTCAATACTAATTCTACTGTTGATTTTCAAAGGATGATAAAGGATTCTGATAACTGGCTAGCATCCTTCTTTAAAAACAAACAAACAAGAAAACAAAAACAAAACAAACAAATAAAAAAAAACAAAGCCAGATACTGAGTTGTACCACAGATGCTGTATTACACAAGGAGCCTCTTGCAGGAGGTGTGTGTACGTGTGTGTGTGTGTGTGTGTGTGTGTGTGTGTACACAGCCTTGAACTGTCTACTCACTGCCAGCTGCTTTTGAGAGTAGTCAGTAAGGCACTGGCAGACTGGGCAGATGTCTGGCACCAGTCAATAAAGATGATAAACCGTCACTGGAATATATTATATTTAAAATATGAAGCCAATTAATGAGTTTCTCATAGGCACTGTGGGGACAGAGCCAGCAGTGCAATTTCCAGGCTCTCAGCCTCACGTGGAAAGGTGCTGGCTCAGGTAGTAAATGGCCATCAACTGTGATTGCATGGCCATCAGCTGTGGCTAGTTGGCCGTCAGCTGTAACCAGTGAGCCATTGGCCACTAATATAACTGCTGTGGCTACGCTAGCAGCAAATGGGGGCTAGCAAGAAGATGGTGGCTGAGCTAGCAAGCGCGGATTGCAGTTAGCACGGCAGATTGCAGCTAGCAAGTGGGGTTGGCAGAGAGAGAGTAGAAGAGAGAAGTGGATGGCAGGTTGTGGATCGTGTGGCTCCTGCCTCCTGTGTCTCCAATCCAGCTGCCAGTGAGACTATAGTGGTATGACTCCCCTACCTATGGCTCCGTGGGTGTTCCTATGTGAGGAGCGGGACCAGAGACCCTGCCTGACACCCTGCATGACAGGCACATATTACCATATAGGCAGAAAGTAAGTTCTTTCTGCTGTAATTCAAGTAGCAATTTAACACGTGATGTGAACCAATATATCTCTGAGTATTTTGGGGATCAGAGTCTTCATTTTGTATGTTATAACTATTAAGGTCACATCACTAATTCAGAAAGAAGCCTGACTGTCACATGACCTTAGCAGTCGATGCCAGCTGAAATTCTAAAATTGAATTAAAATGCATGGTAAAATATAAATTTTATACCAATTAATGTTCCTCAAAAAATATGGCCAAGTTCAGAAAGCTAAAAATGAAAATGATGAGGAATTATCCAAGAATACAAAATATTTTGTCACAATAAAAATCTGAAAAATATGTTTCAAACATATTTAATCCCAATATATACCAGCCTCTGAATGATTTTCTGTAATTTTCTAAAAGTAAAATATAAAGCAGTCAAATACTGATTGAAAATCTTACACTGTGTTTGTCTCACAAGGTATCAAAAAAGGAAAGGATACAATTCATAACTAACAACACTTTAAAAATTTTTCAAAGGGTGCTCTTAATTGTTAATGAATGTTAGAAAACGGTGTCCATTCTTTCATACTTTTATCAAATTCTACTTGTTTACACATACATACATGTATATGCACAAACATACATATGTATTTTGAATTTTTGTTTTATAGAAATATAACCATTCTTTATAAACAAATGTACAACTTAACAATGTATCAACAACTTAATAAATAATGGATATGCATACAAGTTAATTGATATAAATATAATTCTTTTCTTTCTTCCTCCTATATTTACAAATTTTATATATATACACAATGCATATATGTATGTATTATGTCTATATAGGGATACACACACACACACACACACACAAACAAACACGTAATTATCCTACTAGGTCTTTAAAAGTTATGTTACTTTCTAGACAACACATACTTTTTAATTCTCTTTTTCTGCTAAAGGCATCCTCACCAATTATTTTGACACAAGAATTTCCTATCAGAATATCAGGTGGAACCTGTTTAACTTCACATGCCTTAAACAAGTGATAAGGATAAAGAGTTATAGTATCTTCTTAAATGCTTCAACATCTATGCAGTGGGCTATTTGACTCTTCGAAGCACCCTCACATTTAGTCTTTATGGTGCCATAAACCTGTTTTTTGTTTTTGTTTTTGATCTATGTCTATTTTTAAGTGCAGTTAAAGTACAAAGTAACAGTGGACTCCAAAAAGGTTCAAAATTGGTAGAAAAAAAATCATGGCATATTGGTGCTTAATAAGTATTCTTAAAATTGAATAAACACATAAAAGAGAAAATATTGTCATAGACTAAAATTGAACAAATCCATCTCAAAAAACACCAGGATCTAGTGTAGTATTAGATTGTTAGGGAGGAAATAATGTTGCAAATATACCTTCAGTTAGAAGGAAGGAGGCAACTTAGAAAATTAGAATCCTGGATTTCTGGGAGAAATTTTATTGTTGTTTTTTCAAAAGATAAAGGAGTGTATAGATCAACTTGTGGAGAAAATATGTGGTATCTTGTTTCTCTACAAATTAAAAACATAGGTGCAAAAGTGTGAGCAACAGAAAGAGGACGATACCATTAACCAAATGAAAATATGGAGTAAATGCTATACTACCAGAGGTGTAGGATAGCAAACACATGCCACTTTATCAGTACAAAACTACTTGGACTCTTATGTACACAGAGGCTTCTCAGGAGACAGTCAGGATGATTACTAAATTTTAGCAAAATCAGTCTACCTACAAAACAAAACAAAGCAAAAAAAAAAAATCTGTCTACATCCACTGAAATGTAAGTGACGGGAAGGCAGTGATTGTGTGTGTGTGTGTGTGTGTGTGTGTGTGTGTGTTTTATAAATCCCAGTACCTAAAATATGCTGGTGCCTAGTAGTAGACACTCAAATATACTTATTTAATCAATGAAGTGTCCTTCTTTTTTCAGTTTATTTATTTAATTTATTGTCTGTATTATTTTTTCGGTTGTCCTTTTCTCAAAGCTGAACCCCAGTTGATTCGATTTTATCTGCTTTTGTTCTTTAAAGTTTCTTAACTATGTCTTTCAAAAGTCTTTGTTTTGCTGCCCGGAAAAAATACCACATTTCCAGAGTTCCCTTGCAATTATAAGTGACATGTGACTAAATTTTCACCAATAAGGTGTAAGTGAGTATGTAGCAGCCTAAGAAATACTTTCTTAACGAGTTGAGATTACTGGCCCAGGACCAGTGACCTCTGTACTTCATTTCTGTGACAGTGAAACTCTGTCTTGTTTGAGAATTTTTTTATTTTGTTTTATTTCCTGAGAGGTTTAGATTAACCTACTCTGTCTAAACCTAACAAAAGCACCACCCTTTCTCCAGTTTCTGTATCTTAGTAAGTGCACAGGATCGATGCTGCTTAGGTATATCAAAAACAGGAACGTTGAAAGATAATTCCAAAAAAGTTGAAATACTATGTCATATTCACCTATGTAATCTAACATGTAAACATTAGCATGTTTATCGTTTATATTAATAGACAAACATTTTATTCACATTCCTACTCAATACATGTGAATCAAAAGGACAAGCATATTGGTTAGACATGTACCAAAGTATAGTCTCATATGTGTTTATATGTTTTCGTTTGACATGCACATTTTTCCTCAGAGTTGAGGTGATATTTGACAGTGAACTATCCCTATCGTATGACTATAAAATAACTGCATTTTGAGGTCAGGAAGAGTGTGAACATGCGAGGATGTATTATATCTGCTCAGAGCTGATATACGAAGGTCTGACAATTAAGTTCATGAACTCATCCTAGAAAAAGTGCTACATACCCCATTGCTGAATATCACTATGGTCACCTTCGAAGTACTCCACTTGGGAAGCTGTGCACTGATGCCAGCGCCTTCTCCACCCTTCAAAGCAATTTTGGAACTCTTTTTCTGGAATGGCTATCAGAGCTGTCATCTTATTACCCTTGATGTCATGAATGTCATCAAAATATCTTCCCTTCAATATTTTCTTTGTCTTCAGGTAAAGAAAGAAGTCATTGGGGGCCTGATCAGGTGAGTAGGGAGGGTGTTCCAATACAGTTATTTGTTTACTGGCTAAAAACTCCCTCACAGACAGTGCGGTATGAGCTGGTGCATTGTCGTGATGCAAGAGTCATGAATTGTTGGTGAAAATTTCAGGTCATTTTCATTTAACTTTTTCATGCATCCTTTTCAGCACTTCCAAATAGTAAACTTGGTTAATTGTCTGTCCAGTGTTACACATTTATAATGAATAATCCCTCTGATATCAAAAAAGTTTACCAATATTGTTGCAACAAGTTCCCAAACTTAATCGTCAGACCTGGGATTCATATATGTTTGCACAGGGCACTATAGAGCAATGAAAACCCTGGAGCATCCCCTAAGGTCTCATCTCCTACCCATCCCCCTAGTTAGTATCACTATATCAGGAAAACAGAGGTGAAATCTCCTAAACTAGAGGACAAATCAACAATAATTGGGAGAATGTAGACCTCACAGAATATCAATACTAATGTAAATTAAAACAGATCCTTGTTGTAGCTCAAAGTCCAGGCCTTCTGTTACCAGGATTAATTTAAAATACTCTACCATCTTCATTGGTCGTTTATATCTTTTATGTTTGACATACTAGGAATCTCACATACCAGAAGCTGAGAGTTGGGGACAGGTGAAAAAAAGTACAAATTTTCAATTTTGCCTGGTATTAATACAATCCTCCTATGTTCTAGTTACATAACTGCTGATTTACAAGAAAATATGTTGACATGTCATCTGAAAACTGGCCCAGATTAAACAGTACAGGATTTTCTTAACCCTAGATTTATAAAACTCAAACAAGCCAATTGATTTTTGTTTCTATTTGCAAAATAATAACTTTTAGTTTACAAATTACAATTTTGGCTGACAGCCACATACAAAACAACTGCTTGGGCTTCAGAGATCCCCAAATGCTGACCCAAGGAACTTAGAGTAGGTGTCCACACGTATAGTTCACAGGTAGCCACTATAGTACAGAATTATGGGTATATTTTTATGTCACAATTATTGTATCCCACAATTGTTAATGTGCTGGAGTAATAAAAATATTTTATGGATCAAGTAATACATAATGTTTCAACAACACTTAGCTGTGCCAAAGTACCTTAAATCATCTTATCTTGAGTCAAATACCAAAACAAATTCCATGGAATTCAGCTTCTCTATATGCTGTGAACTGTTTATAAAATATGTTACTTTATATTTGTTTCATTATTGAATAGTAACTTAGAAGAAATCTGGTGATAAAAGATGGCATGAAATTTTAAACATATTTTTCTGCACAGGGAATGTCAATATTAGTCAATCCACTTCAGGAAAGATTGGTATGTAATAAATAATAAGCAAAATGTTACCTTTTTATTATAGGGGGAATAAACTCCCTTTTCCTATCAGAGAATCTGAAAATACTAATTCTATATTGAAATAGATATTTTACATATGTTAACTAGAGTTATTGTTGTGATCATTTCACAGTATTTACCAGTACAGAATCATTATATTTTATACCTCAAAACAAGTATAATGTATGTTAATTATACCTCAAAATATGAAAAAAATAGATACTTCAATTAGATTTTGCAATATTTTTAAATATTTAAAGCTAAATATTTGTTGTCTTGATATTCATTAATAATCATAGATAAATGACATTTCTAAGAAACAAATTAGTTCATGTACAGACTAGAGCCTGATTAAATATCAAGAAAGTTTAGGAAGCGCATATGTATAATATACAAATTTATCACGTGTCTGTGTGTTTGTCTCATAGCACCACCTACCTCATCTTTGCAAAGTATCTATTGGGTCACCTGGCTGCTTCAGAGGGCATATAGTGAGATGAGTAAAAATCTACTGACTATCGTAGGAGTATAAAGTTGCATATCCTACTTGAGCCTTTGTTTGTTTGTTAACGGTCATGCTTAACCATTGCTTATTTTGTTAAACTCTACCATGTAGCATAAATAGACGATGGTAGTTTAAAATATAACCATATAGTTAATGTTAAATATGAATCCTAACAATAGAGAGTACACAGGATACTCTAAGCTAAATTTTTATTACTATATCAGAATATGGCACGTGTTTTGAGCTATGTTTTTATGCGCACCTTCTGGAAATGTACATCTGAATAAACTCACATTTTATTCTAAGCTTCCATCATCTCAGTCAGAAATAAAAACCTAGGTCTTCTGTGGGAAGTATGAAAAAGCATAGCAGCATATGCAGTTCATCCCCAAATTACCATTTTCCCCCATGAAAGTGTTGATAGGTTGAACTTTCATGTCTTGGAACACATAAACAATGGTATTCATGGTGGTTTGGTTTCAGGCCAGTCTTCAAATCTGCTTAACCCAAAATATCACTTAAAATTTGATTCTAATCTCCATATGTAAGTACATTTTTTTACGGGAAAATAAATCAATATGTCTTTCTCACTGAAGCACTAATGTCAGTTACTATTTTATTTCTTTATACTTTGGAGTTTGGAAAAGAGTTTGCAAACACTCTACTGGTGTGGCAGATTATTTTTCAGCAAATACTTACTAGTTAGCCCCCAGCCCATCCCTTTCATGGGAAGAGTATACTTCCTCACCTCTTGCCTTTGTACTTGGCTGTGTGACTACAGTGGATGCAGTCCACACAGAGTTTTAAATGTGTTTGTACTGTTGGCTTTTCTGTGCTTTGGTGTTTGCCATTGTCATAGGAGACACTCCGTGGGCAGCCTCTGCCCCTTCATCCTCATCCCCAGGACAAAACATGTGGAGCATAGTCACTCCAAGCAATTCTTACATGTAGGAGTGAGAAATGCATTATCATTTCCCATTTGTATTTTGTGGCAGTTTGTTATGAAGAATCATTGAAACAATAATTAACACATAAAACCACCTACGAGTCCATGAAGGAGATCTCAAGGAAACTAAAAAGTTTGGAAATAATACTACAAAATCTGTTGGAAAGTTAAGCTAAGTGTGTACAATTTTGCTTGTGCAGAGGGTGACACTCTATATTTTATCACTTAAAAAAGTAATGTGTTAAAAACAGGCAAGAATTCAATATACATATAATGTATTATATGATTGTACACTTGAAACCTACACAATTTTATTAGCCAAGATCACCCCAATAAATGTATTTAAAATGCATTTTTGGAAAATACCTTTCATCTACCCTTGCTATAAATGGTTCTACCTCAAATAACTCAAGGGAAGATGAATAATAATGTTAGAAATTAATGATAGACATTTAAAAACATTGACCAATGATAATAAAATCAATGAAGAACACAACATTTGGAATATAACATTGGAAAAATAAAGAAATACAGGCTCTGAAAACAACATCAAAATGTTAAAAATTTATTTAGTAGTCAAGGGATAAAAATATTTTGGTAATATGAAGTCTAGACAGCTGTCGAGAGCAAGGAGAATTAGGGAACTATTCTAAAATCACACAGGCAAATATATTAATAGTACTGGGAAAGCAAGGAAAACATTGCAACTCAAAGTGTTATGCCAGGTGACCCTGAGAAAAATCTAGCGCCTGATGAGTAAGCTCAAGAATGGCTTGCCATTATAAGAAATGAACATCCTTAGTAACCCTTAGTAACCAATAGGATTTTGTTTTAATAAGGATGCAGTCAGAGAGAAGGTAATTGGGATATTCTAGATATCATATAACAAATGCCAAGGGAAATAAGGTCTCTGGCTCCTGGCCTGCTTGTTTCTGTCAAATTATTTCTCTCAGAGTGGTTTTCTCCAAACCACACTCTGACTACTGAGACAGGATTGGCACCCGCTTTCCATGAGAAAGTTATTCATTTCCTTGATTACTAGGGAGGCAACAGCAATCAGTAATAAGCACCAACACTTAGTACTTTTAAAGGTATACTGATAGACTACGCATGCTTATTTTAACGCTTATATGGATTTATATTCAGATGTTATACCACTGAAAGCCAAAGACGTATAAAACAGAATATTCCCTAAGGGCTTTGTAGAAAAAGGTGATTGCTTACAGTTTTATTAATTTTGACAGGATGCATCACAAATAACCCCAGGTTACTTGTCTAAATCTTTGTTTTTGCAAGGAGATAATACATGGATTCGTATTTATCAGACAATATTTTCTCAAAATGAACCGCACTAAAAAACAAATTTCATTCCAATGTTGCTTTATACCACAAAATAAAATCTGCTTCAAGACTTGGGTTTTCTTTTAAATAAAAATTTACACTTCAGGCATTCTCTAGCTTTTCCCCAAATTTATATTTCTAGACGAGGATTGGGAAGATAAGAAAAAAAAATGTATTTGTGTCTCTTTTTAATCCAATTTCTCTACCCACTGCTACACCTTCCCCAGGCAACACTGTTTTGTTTCCTGTCATTACAGATTAGTTTGTATTTTCCAGAATTTTACTCAAATATTAATAGAATAATAATTTTTGATTTCTTTTGTTTGACTTTTTTTCTCTCAGCATAGTTATTTTGAGAAACATGTGTTGCACGTATCAATAAGTTATTTTTGTATCGCTGAGTATTGTTCCACATGTAGATAGATCACAAATGGTATATACATCTGCATTTGATGGACATTCAGGTTTTTCTAGTTTTGGTTACCACAAATAATGCTGTGAACATTCATGGACAGGGCATTGTGTGAATATGTGCTTTCAATTCTCTTGTGTTGAATCACTGCTTTATAGCTACGTTTAACTGGATACGTTTAACTTTTTTTAAAATTCTCAATCTGTTTTCCAAAGTGGTTGCACCATTTGATATCTCCACTAGGAATGTTTGAGAAAATTGTTGTGACCTTGAGTTAGACAAAAATTTGTTAGAAAGAACATGAAAAGCATGACTCATTAAAAAAATAATTTTTGAACTTAATCACAATTTTTAAATTCTGTTCTTTGAAAACCAAAGTTAAGAGAGTGAAAGTCATAGACTAGAAAATATATTTTAAAATAATCAGTGGTTTGTATCCAGAGTATATAATGAATTCTCAAAACTTAATGAGAAAACAAAAACAACCCAAATAAATAATAATAGACAAAAGTACTAAGCAGACATTTTACCAAATAGATGAATGGATAACAGTTACACACATAAAATATATTCATTATTGATTATTATGGAATTGCAAATTAAAACCAAAATGAGATATCATTTTACACCTATTAAAATGGCTATATATAAAATAGCTATATTACAAAAAAAAAAAAGAAATAAACAACTTGAGAATACCAGTTGGAACTCAATCATTGCTTGTAGAAATGCAAAATGGTACAGCCACTGTGGAGAAATATTGCAGTTTCTTATAAAGTGAAGCATACATTTACAGCATGACCCAATTATCCCATACCTAGATATTTACTCAGAAATGAGAACTGATGTTTATACATAAACCTGTATTTGAATGCTTATAATGGTTTTATTATAATTGTTCCAAACCTGGAAACAACCCAGAGGTTCTTCCAATAGTGTTTATATAAAACAAAATAAAACAAAAACAACACAAAACTGCTGTATCCACACAATGGGCTACTATTAAGCAATTTAAAACAACAAACTTGATTCATGGAATATGTCTGAATTGCAAATGTGTTAAGTTAAATGAAAGAAGCCAGACTCTAAAGGCTATATATTGGATGATTCCATTTATATGACATCTTGGAAAATACAGAATTATAGGAACAAACCTCATTGGTAGTCAGGGGTTGTTAGAAGAGAGGAGAGGATCTGACTACTGAGTAGCATAAGTAAATATATCTGGAGGCTAAAATAACTGTTCTCCAATTCAATTGTGGTGGTGGTTACATGAATTTATCATTTTTCAATACTCACAGAACTATATATCAAAAAGAGTGAATTTTACCATATGTAAATTTTAAAATACGTTTAAAAATTATGTCATTCACTCAGTATTTTTAATATAATCTGATAAAATTTATCATTTTTCATTTTGTCTTTCTCAAAAATGAGTTTATATCCTAAGATTAAATACATTAAAAAATTTAAGTTTTATTTTTTGTGTTTAATTCTTTAATTGAAGTATTTTTTAAATATAGAAAAACATAACCCACTCAAAAATATAATACATACTTAGAATATGTAGTAGAATATATTCTCCTTTTTAAAAATGCTCTGATTACTTCACTGTTTATTCTTTAATATTCTTATTAAATGAATGCTTTCCTTCTTATATAATTTATATTGGTTTCCATTATATTTTTTGAATGGTATTTGCTGATGCATAGAAAAATACAGCTATATGTCCACACACACACTAACTTGTATATTTGCAGTGTTGTGACATTCTATTCGGAATCTTAATAGCTAATTTGGAGGTACTTGCTATCTGTTAAGTTCTTTACTTGTACAGTAGACCTCCCCCTCATTTGCATTTTTGCTTTCTGTGGTTTCAGTTCCCTGTGATCAATAGCATTCTGAAAATATTAATGGAAAATTCCAGAAATAAACAATTTACAAATTTTAAATTGGACGCCATGTGAGTAGCAGGATGAAATCTCCTGTTATATACTCTGTCATGCCTGGGACGTGATTGATCCCTTTGTCCAGTGTGTCCATGCTGTGTATGCTCCATGCCAATTAGTCACTTAGTAGTCCCCTGGTCATATCGACTGTCCTGGTACTGCACTCAATGTCCCCAAGGTGCAAGAATAGTGATGCTGGCAATTTGGATATGTGAAAGAGAAGCTGTAAATTCTTTCATTTAAGTGTAAAGGTGAGTACAGTACCATCAGATATTTTAAGAGAGAGTCCACATTCACATAACTTTTATTAGAGTATATTGTTATGATTGTTCTATTTTACTATTAGTTATTGTTAATCAATTACTGTGCCCAATTTTAAATTAAACTTTATTATAGGTATGCATATATAGGAAAAAATAGTATATGCAGTGTAGGGTTAGGTACTATCTGCAGGGTCAGGCATCCATGGGGTCTTGTACCATAGCCCTTGTGATAAGGAGAGATACTGTAGTATCATCAGAAGCCAAGGAATACCTGCTTCAAAGCTTTTCTTCCCCTTTCTAATAGTCATGTAATTATTTCTATTACCTATTACTGATTCCAGGTGCTCTTTCTTTGAATTTATAAACATTTGCTGAGTTATATAAGCATGTTAATTAATGTTGTATTTTTTTAGCTTTCTTGAGATATAATTGACATACAACACCGTGTAAGCTGTACATGTGGATTTGATATACATGTATATAATGCAACATGAAGGGTAGAGACTTCCAGTTAGAAGATTAATAAATTCTGAGGATCTGATGCATAGTGTTATGATTATAGTTAACAGTACTGTATTGTGTGCTTGAAAATTGCTAAGAAAGTAGATTTTGAATGTCCTCACCACAAAAAAAGAAACAGTAATTATGTGATGCTGTGGAGGTGTTAGCTAATTTTGTATTTTGTATTTTATTAAATAAACTTATTTTCCCTTTCATGCTATGTTACATTATTAGACCTAAACTATGTTAATGGTACAAGCAAATATTTTAATCTATTACAGACACCAATGGATTAGGTCACTCCAGCCAGTACTTGCCACCCATAAATACTTTTCTCATATATTACAATAAAATCTAAATTCCTCCCTTTGGATTTCTAGGCCCTACATGAAGAAAGTGCACTACATTGATACAATGAACTACAATTAAGTGATAGAAAGGATAAAGTATCAACTTATGTAACATGTCTGAATTTCATATGTTTTATTCTGAATTAAGACAGCCAGATCGGGGTTATACATACCTGTTCTCTCATCTCTCTCATCCTTCCCCACTGACCCCTTTTAAGTTGCTTATACACAACATGCTTGTTCATGTACCTGGACTTTAGCGCAGTTTCTGCATCCTTAACAATCCTGTCCATCGTTGTTTGATGCCTGGTGTCTTCTCTCTTTCTAATCCTGGTTTAATGCTAAATCCTTAGATAAATTTTTCCTGGCATCACCAGCCCAGCTATTGCACCGTATCACTCTCTATTATAATCTATTCCATCCTGTAAGTTTCCTTCTACCATACTTTAGTAATGAAGATTAAAAATAAAACTATAAATTTAATATAATCACATGCATTCTAAAATCAATATATATTAAGATTGTTTTCTTCTAAGATAAGGATAATCTTCTTTTGAATTCTTGTTCCCAAGTCAGACTGTATCATAACTTGAACAATATCTATTATGTGATTAAGCAATAACTAGACAAATTTCAGAAATAATATAAATAACTTTATCTCATCACTACAACAAATTGAAGGCTGTATATACTATTTATTTTGAAAAATATCAATCTAAGCCTGTAGCATAAGACTTTCATGGGTTTGGTAAAGAAAATTATATAAAGCAGTGATTCTCAAACATGAGCATGCATCGGAATCACAATCCAAACACTGATTACCGAGCTTAACTCCCAGAGATTGAGATTCAGTATGTCTGGTGTGGAGCCTGAGATTTTGCCTTTATAACAAATGCCTTAATACCGATGCTGCTAGTGTATGGACCACCCATTGAGAATCACTGCAATATAGGGGAAATAGTGGGTAGGGAGGAGAAATGCAGTATGCTGACTTCAGGTAGGCAGGAGAGGAAGCATAATTGGCAACTGAGGAGGCAACAGGGCAGAGGAATCCAAGTTCCAGGATTAATTTTTGACTAATATTTTTATTTATGAGAAAATGTAAAACAACGAATGAACTAATAAAGTCACCATTCGTGAAAATAAATTACTTGAGATACAGTTAAGGAACAGTATACTTGACTGTAAAATGTGTAACAAAATACTTCCTGACCAATATTAGATTTAATCAATTTACAACACATTTCAAAGACTCCTAAAATCATTAACATCTGTCTTCATGTGTGAAATGCTCTAAAAACCATATCAAAATTTAATTTGAATACAGTGTTTGAGCAAATCTGGTTTAAATATATTATTTTATTTTTTTGTGGATGAGGGAGCACTTCTTTTCTACCTTTGTATGTGTCATTGCTTAAATGCTTTACCTTTGTTCCCGGAAAGGTAGAATGGAAAGTGCATGAAATTGGAGTAGGAATATATGACCTCTACTTTTCTCACAGGGATTTTGTGAAGGTTAACGAGATTTTCACTTGTTGCCTGTTTGATGTCTTTTGATGAAAGAAACTATATAAACATCAAATATTATTGTAGGCAAAGGGTTCATTAGTGTTTTATTTTCCATTAATATTTGCCAAAACCAAATTGGCACCGAGTGGAATTCTACAGAATGTTTGGCAACCGCTTGTTTTCTGTCAAAGTCATGTCAATATACAGATGGATTCCATTTTCACAGGAACCCAAATAAAGTGATATTTAAGATTAAAATTTGGGATGAAATAACTATTAATGTGTGAAATGCCTTAAGGAATTTATACAGTAATGCAAAACTGTGATGAAATGCAATAAAAGCTAACCAAATTATAAAACTACTCAGGTAGACTGAGTTAGATATGTTATTATGACGACCATTGGCAATCTCATGTAATCACACTGTACTGATAGCAAAGGGAATATTTTTAAGTCACACATTGTTTAATTTCTAGAATGTATCTGGCCAGAAATAACTCCTAATGTTTATAAAGAAATTACATTTCCCTTGGGAAAAGTGGTGTTTGTTATTGTTAAGGTACATTGTAAAACTCTAATGATAGATTGTGAAAAATTATGTGTGTGTGTGCACAAGGGTGAAACTATTGAGACTCATGAAAGAGATCCTGTGAAAGTGAACTAACCTGGCAACATAAGGCAGGGAACACTTGCTCTTTACAGGGCTGAGTGCTAGTTAATCTTCTGTGATTTAAAATTGATCTGAGCTGAGATTAATGGATTTAATCATATCAAAAAAAAAAAATCTTACCTGGAGAGTTTGCAAAAAGAGTTGCAAACTGTCCTTCACTTTTTTTCTTTTTTAATTAAAGTTTATTGGGGTGACAAAGATTTGTAAAGTTACACAGATTTCAAGTGCACAATTCTGTAATACATCATCTATAAATCCCATTGTGTGTTCACCACCCAGAATCAGTTCTCCTTCCATCACTGTATATTTGATCCCCTTTACCCTCATCTACCGCCACCCTTCCCCGTTACCTTCTGGTAACCACTAAACTTTTGTGTGTATCTATGAGTTCTTATTTCTTTATTTATTTGTCTTGTTCCTCCGTTGCTTTCAGTTTCATATCCATATATCAGTGAGATCATATGGCCTGACTTCATTCTTTCAATGACTCTAACAATGGCAAACCAAGTGAATGGTATAGTTTTAGGCACTAGAACTACAGCAAAAAATGAACAATATATGTGTACCTATAGAACTTAGTAGAACTTAGCTTACATTCTAATAGGGCAAGCATATAATTAAAATATGTAATAGACATATACATATTATATAAGATGCAATATGTAGTAGAAGATACATAGTAATATATGCATTATTTGTTGTCATGGTCATTGTTTTACAGAAAAGAAATTGAGAAATGGAGATAATAAACATTGAGAAGATGCCATTTTAAGAGTGATCAAGGCAGGTACTTCTGAGGGAGTGGTATCTGAGCAGAGATCTCAAAGTGGGTGACAACCTACGGGAAGATATTTCCAGTCTGAAAAAACAGGGTGAGGGAGCAAGAGTGGAAACATACTTGTTACTTTCAAGGAACAGAATAAATCCAGAATGAGCAGAAGAGTTCATGGAGAGAAGCAAGCTGCATCATGCAGGCTGGAGCAGATCATGTTAGACATATAAAAGTTTAGATTTAAATTCAAATGAAATATAAATCATTAGAAGGTTTTGAGCAGGAAAGTGGCATGATCTGACTTCTTTATAAGAAAAAGGAATTCTATCTAAATGTGGAAGTTTGCAGATTTAAGTAACTGTTTTGGAATATACACCCGTGCTTTTCAGCCTACTAAGGTCTTAATGTGATTCTGATGAAATATTAATTCAAAATAATGCTCAAATGCATTTTTCGTAAGGGAATAATAACTTACTGTATGCTAGGAAGTTTCTCTAAATATTTGATTCTTCCAGTGAAAGGCCTTTTAGAGGCCTTTCATGACTTCTGTTAAGTATATTTCTAATAATTTTTTATTTCTAATGCTATTATAAGTGGAATTTTTAAAATATAATTTCCAATATTGTGATGTAATGTATAAAAATGAATTATTATAAGTTAACCTACTATCTTGTGATATTGCTAAATTGATTTCTCAATTCTAGTCATTTTTAAAGTTTCCTTAGGGTTGTTTATATGAAGAATCTTATCATCTGCAAGTAGCGAGTTTTATTTCTTGCCTTCTAATCTTCATCCATTTTAGCAGAGGAAAATAACAAAGGTTGGTGAGGATGTGGAAAAATTGGAACCGTCATGCATTTCTGGGGGGAATATAAAATTCATGCAGCACTGTCCAAGCCTTATAGCAGTCCCTCAGAAAGTTAAACAGAATTGTCATATGACTCAATAATTCTACTCTTAGGTACTTGAAAGGTAATTGAAAGGATACTAAAACAAATACTTGTACAAGAATGTTCGTAGCAGCACTACTCATAATAGTCAAAAGATGGAAAAAAACCCAAATGTTCAATAGATGAATAGATAAATAAATGTGGTATATACATTCAATAGAATATTATGCAGTCATTAAAAGGA
Organism: Rhinolophus ferrumequinum; assembly: GCF_004115265.2. Taxonomy (NCBI): domain Eukaryota; kingdom Metazoa; phylum Chordata; class Mammalia; order Chiroptera; family Rhinolophidae; genus Rhinolophus; species Rhinolophus ferrumequinum. Next base: position 76,856,127 of record NC_046293.1, read on the forward strand.
ATGACGTACTGACACATGCTACAATTGTGGATGAACCTTGAAACCTATGTGGAAAAGAAAAAACAGACCTGAGGTCAGATACTGTATAATCCCATATATATAAAATAGCCAGAATTGGCAAATCCACAGAGAGAGAAAACATGTTCTCTTGGGAAGACTATGGGGAAACAGGTGCTCTCATGCATTGTTGATTGGAATGCAAAATAGTACAGGTCCTATTGAGGATAATTTGGCAACAGCTAGCAAAATCACATGTGCATTTATTCTATGACTCAGCACCACACTTCTAAGAATAGATTCCATAAATGCAATGGTAAAAAGACCAAATGATGTATGTATGCATGAGGCTCTTCAATGGGACTTTTTGTAATAGCAAAAGAGTAGAAACAAGATAAATATCTATCAGTAGGGAGTGGTTGAATAAGCCAGGGGTCATCCACACAGTGGAGGACTCTGCGTCTGTAAAAAGGAGTAAAGAAGATAGATGTACGGCTGCCGAGAAATCTCAGAGGTGTGTTGTTCCATGAAAAAAGCAAGGAAAACATCCAGAATAGGCAAATCTATCCAGACATAAAGTAGATCATTGGTTGCCTATGGATGGGAGGAGAGGGCATGAGAAATGGCAAGTTGAGGGTTTCTTTGTTGGTAATAAAAATGTTCTCAAATTTAATGTGATGATTGCACACTTCAAAAATACAAAAAGCCATTGAATTATATATTTTAATGGGTGAATTTTATGGTACGTGAATTATATCTCAATAAAGTTGTCATAGGAAATGGGAATACGTGGTAGATTTGGCATGTCAACCCTGAAATCTATCAGACTGCATATTTTTCTGCCATTGGGCTACAATAAACCCATAATCCAGAGGCCATGTCTCAGGTTAATGGAGACTTTCAGAAAATACTGCTACTATTTGGGGACACCTCCAAAATGGGGGTTGGTGTGGAAGAAGTGATTTCAAGTTTAGAATAAATTAACACAAAGTTCGAGGAAATAATTGTTGAGATAAAGCAGGGATGCTTCCTCATTTAGAAGGACAAGAAGCAAACTATTGGAAGTAAAGTGGAATGAGTCTAGAAAGTAATTTTTAGAGCTCTTTCTTACCTGTTGAAAGAAACATGTCCCACTGGTTCATGGAAGGACAGAAAAGCAAATGGAAAATATCTGCCAAAAGTGTAAATAATTCATCTTGTATCTAATCTTGCCACAATTGGTTATAGGTTTCTTGCAAATCTAATTGGTTATATAGATTTATAAGGAAAAATCTAGAGGAGTTTCACAAGAGAACATTAAAAATAGAATTAGGGAAGGAGTGTAGGAAAGAGGTAGACTTGTTGGGCATCCTCTCCATGTTTTTCCACGTCTGATTCTTTATTATTAGCTGGAAACTCCTGTGGATTGCATTGTGTACTTTTCATAGTTAGCAAAGGAAGAAAAGGAGAAAACTGAGCTGAAAACTAAGTTCACAGAGTGTCATGGTAACAGAAAGAAGCAAGCCAAATTTGTTGAGACTGACAGATGACAGGTGACAACAGAAGGAGATAAAAAGTAGTTGATTATAAATTAGCCAAGCCAGAATCATTTTGAAGTGATTTAAAAGCAATAAAAGTCATATAATTACATTAAAATCACTTTAATATTCAACTTAATTGTCATCTGTCAAAACAAGTTTTTTTTTTTTATTAATAGCTTTCCTATAAAATATTCTGCAACAAATTCAAGGACATCCACTCCTTGATTATATGTACCTGAGTGAAGGACACAATTATGATGGATCCTGCAGATAATTTGATTGATCTTTTTTACAGTATGTACTGATGATTAAATATTTGTGGGGTAAACTTTATGATTTAAATTTATTTATTGCACCTTAATATTACAGAGACTGGTAATAAAAGCTCAGAGAAATGACTCACTTTTAATCTGACAAATTAGATTTATTGATTTTAAAGTTTCATATCAGGGACTTTCTACAGTACTGTTTTTAAAAGGCATCCAATACTGATACGATGACCTGGTATAGAAAGAACGATTAGTGATTTCTTTTTTTTTTTTCTTCCCCTGACCAATATCCAATTCAGTCGATTTAAAACCAAGGGAGAAGCTTGTTTCGATGATGAACATTTTATAAAAGTCTTCACGATTGCTAATGATGGGAAATAATGAGTTTTCTGATTTCCTCACCTTGCTCCTCCTCAAAACAATTTGGGTGTTTTTCAAGTTTTATTTCATTAACTTAAACTAAAGATGTAATAGATTATTATATTTCCTTGTTGATTTTAATTGTAAAATGTGGATTGAGGATTAAACTCTACTACTTGTTAAGTTTCCTGTGGCATGTTACCTGCTTTACACATGTTAGCCAAATGGGACAAAAATGTTCTCTAACAATTCACAGGAGAAAGAGATATTTTTCATGGTTTGCTCAATTGAAAAAAAAAACCAACACAAAACATGGTCTCATTTTTACTACTCTGTAGAGACAGACTAAAACCTATACATTTAAATCTGAGGAAAGAAATCCCACATGCTGGAGACCAGGAGATATACTTATTTAATTTACGGTGATTGAAAATTATAATCTGTAGGTCATGACGTGACAATTAGTTTTTATAAACAAAATATTACTCTATTATCATTACAGTTACTGTTATTATATTATTGCAGTTTTGACAGCATAGTCTCAGAAATTTGCATTTTCAGCTAAAATATTTCCTTTGTAGAATTCACTATGCCAAGCCATGAGCTACTTTTTTTCTTTTTGTAATTTGCTTTTCTTATTTTTTAAAATTAAAATTTATTGGGGTGCCAATGGATAGTAAAATTACCTAGGTTTCAAGTGTACAATTCTGTAATGCACCATTTATATATCACATTGTGTGTTCACCACCCAGAGTCAATTCTTGCATCACCATATATTTGAGCACCTTTACCCTCTTCTATTATTTCCCCTCCCCCCTTACCCTCTGGTAACCACTGAACTATTGTCTGTGTCTATGATTTTTGTTTCTTCATTTGTTTGTCTTGTTTCTTTGTTGCTTTCAGTTTTATATCCCACATATCAGTGAAGTCATATGGTTCTCAACTTATTTGGTCTGAATTATTTCGCTTAACATAATAATCTCAAGATCCATCCATGTAGTCGCAAATGGCACTATTTCATCTTTTTTATGGCAGAATAGTATTCCACTATGTATATACACCACAACTTCTTTATCCAAACACCTATCGAAAGAACTTTGGTTGTTTTCATGTCTTTGCCACGGTGAATAAAGCTGCAGTGGACATTGAACACATGTATCTTTATGAATAAATGATTTCAGATTTTTTGGGTAGATACCCAGGAGAGGGATGGATGAGTCATATGGTAATTCTATTCTTAAGTTTTTGAGGAACCTCCACACTGCCTTCTGTAGTGGCTGCACCAATCTGCATTCTCACCAACAGTGTATGAGGGTTCCTTTTTCTCCACAGCCTCTCCAACACTTGTTATTATTTGTCTTGTTGATGATAGCCATTCTGATTTGTGTAAGGTGATACCTCATTGTGGTTTTTATTTGCATTTCTCTGATGATTTGTGATTGTGAGCATCTTCTCATATGTCTATTGGCCATCTGTATGTCCTCTTTGGAGAAATGTCTATTTAGGCCCTCTGTCCATTTTTTAATTGGATTGTTTTTGTTGTTGTTGTTGTTGTTGAGTTGTATGAGTTCTTTATATATTTTAGATATTAGCCCCATATCAGAGGCGTTGTCTGCAAAAATCTTCTCCCATTTGGTTGGTTGCCTCTTTATTTTGTCGATGGTTTCTTTTGCTGTGCAAAAGCTTTTTAGTTTGATATAGTCCCACTCATTTATTTTAGCTTTTATTTCCCTTGCTTTTGAAGTCAAATTCAGAAAATCCTCTTTGAACCCAAGGTTTATGTTTAGTATCTATGTTTGGTTCTATGTAGTTTATTTTTTCAGGTATTATTTTTAGGTCTTTTGTCCATTCTGAATTAATTATGGTATATGGTGACAGATAGCAGCCTACTTTCATTCTTTTGCATGTGGCTTTCTAATTCTCCCAGAACTATTTATTGACATGGCTTTCTTTTCTCCATTGTATGTTTTGGCTCCTTTGTTGAAGATTATCTGTCCATATTTAGATGGATTTATTTCCACATTTTCAATTCTGTTCCATTGTTCTGTATATCTGTTTTTCTGCCAATACCATGCTGTTGTGATTATTGTTGCTCTGTAGTACAAGCTGATGTCAGGGAGTGGGATACCTCCAGCACTATTCTTTTCTCTTGGGATTGCTTTGGCTATTTGGGGTCTTTTGTGGTTCCATACAAATCTGATGATTTTTGTTCTATTTATTTAAAAAATGCCATTGGGATTTTGATAGGGACTGCTTTAAATTTCTATATTGCTTTGGGTGATATGGCCAGTGTATCTATGTTGATTCTTCCAATCAATGAACACGGAATATCTTTCCATTTATTTGCCTTATGTTCAATTTCTTTTAAAATGTCTTATACTTTTCAGTGTATATGCAGGTTCCTCACGTCCTTGGTTAAGTTTATTCCTAGGTATTTTATTATTTTTGTTGCAATTGCAAAAGGAATTTTTTTTTCTTTTTCTGAGATTTCATTGTTAGTATATAAGAATGTGTTGGATTTTTGTATATTGATTTTGTAGATGGCTACTTTACTGTATTTATTCATAGGTTCTAATAGCTTTTTGGTGGAGTCTTTAGGGTTTTCTATATAAAGCATCATATTATCTGCAAAAAGTGACAATTTAACCTCATTCCAAAAGGATGCCTTTTATTTCTTTCTCTTGCCTGATTGCTCTAGCTAGGACTTCCGATACTACATTGAATAGCAGTGGTGATAGGGGACAACCCTGTATTGTTCCTGAAAATGCATCAAAGGGCTTCAATTTTTCATCATTGATTATGACATTATCTGAGGGTTGTCACGTATAGCCTTTATTATGTTAAGGTATCTTCCTTCTATACCCAGTTTTTTAAGAGTTTTAATCATAAATGTATGTTGTATTTTGCCAAATGCTTTTTCTGCATCTGTTGATATAATCATGTGTTTTTTTCCTTTTATTTTGTTTATATAGTGTATCACATTAATCGATTTGCATATGTTGAACCATCTTTCTGCCCCTGGGATGAACCCCACTTAATGGTGAAGTATAGTCTTTTTAATGTATAGTTGTATTCGATTTGCTAGAATTTTGTTTAGGATTTTTGCATCTGTATTTGTCAGAAATATTGTTCTGTAATTTTCTTTTTTGTGTTATCCTTATCAGGTTTTGGTATCAGAGTAATGTCAGCCTCATAAAATGAATTAGGGAGTTCTTCAATTTTTTGGAAGAGTTTGAGGGGGACATGTCTTAGATCCTCTTTGAAGGTTTGGTAGAATTCGCTAGTGAAGCCATCTGGTCCTGGACTTTTGCTTTTGGGAAGGTTTTGGATGAGTGATTCAATTTCCTTACCGTTGATCAGTCTATTTAGATTTTCCAGTTCTTTGTGATTCAATATAGGAAGACTACATGTTTCTAAGACCTTGACCATTTCTTCTGTGCTTCTGAATTTTGAAGCATATAGTCCTTCATAGTATTGTTGGTTGATCCTTTGTATTTCTGTGGCATAAGTGGTAACTCTCTTTCATTTCTGATTTTGTTTATTTGTGTCTTTTCTCTTTTTAATTTAGTCAATCTAGCCAAGGTTTTGACAATTTTATTAATCTTTTCAAAGAACTAGCTCTTTGTTGCATTAATTTTTTTCTATTGTCTTTTTGTTCTCTATTTCATTTAGTGCTGCTCTGATTTTTATTATTTCCTTCCTTCAGCTGACTTTGGGTTTCATTTGTTCTTCTTTTTCTAGTTCTTTAGGGTGTAATATGAGATTGTTTATCTGGGATTTTTCTTGTTTCTTGAAATAGGCCTTTATGATATAAATTTCCCTGTTATTACTGCTTTTTCTGCATCCCCGTAATTTTGATAGAATGTATTTTCATTCTCATTTGTTTCTTTGTAGCATTTGATCTCTCCTTTTATTTCTTGTTTGACCCAATCATTCTTTAAAAGCATGTTGTTTAATCTCCACATATTTGTGTTTTTCTTTCTGCTTTCTTTTTTCAGTTGATATCAGTTTCAAAGCCTTGTGATCAGAGAATATGCTTGGTATGATTTCAATCTTCTTAAATTTGCTGAGGCTGATTTTATGTTCCAATATATGGTCTATCCTTGAGAATGTTCCATGTACACTAGAAAAGAATGTAAAGTCTGATGTTCTAGGATGAAGTGCTCTATAAATGTCAATTGTGTGCATTTCATCTAATGTATCATTCATGGCTGTTTCCATTTTTATTTTATTTTTTGATGATCTATCCATAGCTGTCAATGATGTATTTAGGTCCTCTACTATAATTGTGTTTTGGTCAATTTCTCCAGTTAGTCCTGTTAGTAGTTGTTTTGTATATTTCAGTGCTCCCTGATTGAGGGCATAAATATTGATGACTGTTATGTCTTCTTATTGTATTGTTCTCTTAATCATTATGGAATGTCCATCTTTGTCTCTTGCTACCCTTTTGCTCCTGATGTCTGTTTTTTGTCAGATATAAGTATGGGTACTCTTGCTTTTATCTGAATATCATTTGCTTGGAGTATCAATTTCCACCCTTTCACTTTGAGTTTATATTTGTCCTTGTAGCTGAGATACAGGGAGGCAGTGTATGGTAAGGTGGAGGCAGTGTATGGTTAAGTTTTGTTATTTAATCCAATCTGCTACTCTGTGCCTTTTTATTGGTGAATTTAGTCCATTTACAGTTAAGGTGATTATTGATAAATGAGGATTTCCTATCATTCTATCTTTAGTTTTCTGGTACGACAGTGTCTCCATTGTTTCATTGCCTTTTTGTTGCTGTCTGTTATTATCAGTGTGATGGTATTCTCTGATATTTTTCTCTGTTCTTTTTTTTACATTATATATTTCAGTTCTGGATTATTTTGAGTGATTACTATTAAGTTTTTGTAAATGAAACTTTCATATTTACAGTAGTCCTTTTTTGGTGGTCATGCCTCTTACCTCCATTTCCCTTTGCAGGTTTAGACCTTTACTCTTTCCCCTTTTATGTTTTTGTTGTTACACATTACCCCTACTTATGCTATAGTTGATTTCTGAGTTTCAGTAATAAGTTGTCTTTTTCTTCTTTATCCCTTTTTTAATGTTTTTTTTTCCTTCTTTACCCTGTATGCTATGCTTAAGTGTATAGTGCCCAAATTTTTTAAGTGTTGCCATGTCCTGCTTCTGTCTCTCTGTTCATGATACTATTCATGGTTTTGTATTATTTTGATTTTTTTGTTTCAGTCAGGTAGCCTCCTGCTTGTAATACAGGTTGTATGTTAGAAAATTCCCTCAGCTTCTGTATGTCTGGACAGATCTTTATTCCTTCTTCATATCTAAAGGATATCTTTGCTGGATATATTTTTCTTGGCTCATAATTTCTCTCTTTCAATAGTTTGAATATTTGATTCCACGCCATCCTGGGTTGTAGAGTTTCTGCTGAAAAATCTGATGATAATCTAATGGGTTTTTCTTTGTAGGTTACCATCTTCTTTTCCCTGGCTGCCTTGAGAATTCGTTCTTTGTCGTTAATTTTTGACAGGTTCAATACAATGTGCCTTGGAGAAGGACTGTTAGGATTGAAGTAATTAGGTGTTCTATTTGCTTCTTGGATCGAGGATCCAGTTCTTTCCACAAGTTTGGGAAGTTCTCTCAACGATTTGTTTGAATATACTCACTGTTCCCTTCTTCCTTTCTTCTCCTTCTGGTATACTCATTCTTCTTATGTTGCTCTTTCTGATGGAGTCAGAAAGTTCTTATAGAGTTCTTCCATTTCTTTTAACTCTCAAGTGTTTCTCTTCTTCCATCTGTGTCATTTCCAGATTTCTATCTTCGATGTCACTGATTCTTTCCTCCATCTGGTCATCTCTATTACCTAAGCTGGCTATTTCATTCTTCATTTCTTTTATTGAATACTTAATCTGTAGAATTTCTATTTGATTCTTTTTTAAAATTTAAATCTCTTTGGTAAAATGTTCATTTTCCTCTTTGATTGTGTTTCTGGATTCATTAAACTGCCTGTCTGTGTTTTCTTGCATCTCGTTGAGTTTTTTTCAGAACTGTAATCTTATATTCTCTGTCATTTAAGTTTCATATTTCCATGTCTTTGAGTTCATTTTCTGGAGAATTTTCATTTTCTTTCTGAACTGGCTTGTTACCTTGGTTATTCGTGGTAATTAGTGAGTTATTATTTCTCTTCCTGTGCATCTACAGGAGTGGGTTCTACAGCAGGTTCATATGAAGAGGTCTTTCTTTTATTTTCCAGTAGGTGCTTGTGAAATGTTTTATTTTCTCTCCCACTGCAGCTTTTTATTCTCTCTCATGTTGTAGCATTATGTTTTCTTTTGCACTGTTCCATCTTCTCACGTGATGGTGGGGGTCCCCTGGAAGGTAGGCTTCTCCACTGTGAACAGGTCACCTGGCTTTCCAGGTGTCGCCTCCGTGAGGGTTGTGGAGGGCAAGAGAAATCTGAGCTTCTGAAGTACCAGTGCTCTCCCTGAAGCCCGATGCAGAGCCTGTGTGTCTCAGCAGCTCTGGTTAAACCTGCAGGGATCTGCGCAAGAAGGCAGAACTAGGGCGGCTTATGAGAGGTGGCTCTGAGCAATGGTGACTAGTCCACAGTGGTCTTGCCCCTATAGTTCCTTTCCTTCTCTGGAGTTAGTTGTGCTGTGAGTCTGTGGCTGGAGGCTGCAATTCTCACAGTTGTAAATATTGTGTTCTTTAGACTGGCACTGCTACCATTTATTCTGGAGCCCGCTTCTAACTCTGGGAGGGTGGGGGAAGCTTCAAGTGCTGACAGTTCTGCTTCTCATTTTCTAAATATTTGTTCTGTGTCCTACTATGTGCAGTCACTATTTTAAATACTGGAAGTGAAAGTCATCTTAGCCCTTCTGGTGATTACAGATTCTGTTATATAATAAATTACAGAAACGTAGATTCAAGTAAGGAAAAGTACAGAGTGCTGTAATATTTTAAAAGGGGAACTAACCCACAGTGGATGTAATATCATGAATAAATGTCCTAAATATGTAAAATTTTAGTTGATACCTAAAAGAAGAGTAGGAATTAATGAAGTGAATAGATGAAGGTATCCCATATTCTATAAACATGGAAAATTCCAAGGAAAACTGGGAGGATAATGGCTGCAAATACTGAAAGAAATTCAACATTACCCCCATTATTAGTTAGGCTTTTAGTGACTTATTATCTGAGAATATCTTTCAGTGACTATCAATATTTCACTGCTATCCATATAGAAATATGTGAATTCAAACCTGGTCTATCTGATGCTAAACCTCCTGATGGTATAGATAAAACCAAAATCTTAATTACAATATAGAAGAATTGTCATGGTTTCCCCCAGCCTCCCTTTCAATCTAATTTTGCATTGCATTACATTATGTAACCTGCATTCCAGACAAATGATATGGTGAAATCCTGTAAGTCATACCAAATCTTATTTAAATTTCTATCCCCCTCAGGATCAAGCAAAATGTTTTATTTTAGTAGGAACTCAATATATATTTATTAAATTTTCATTAAAATTTCCATTGCCATGAAAGTGTGGTTTGAACTGTAAAAAACAAATGGATAGTGCATATCAAATAGCAAAGCAGAAGAGTTTATGTGTTATTTTAATTGTTGTTAGTTTTGAGGTTAAAGACCAACTTAGCCAAAATAATACAATAAATAAATATTTTATGGCAACTGTTACATAACATAGAGTGGTTAATTTTCAGTAGAGGTTTAATGAATCCCCTAGCAAGAGAAGTAGAGTTTCAAATATATAAAGTTATTGGAAATATTTTAGTTTTTGTTTTCATAAACATTTAAAATTTATGTCAGTTTGCATAATTTTACAGTTTATAAGAAGGCTTAAGTGTTAAATTTTTTGGAATGTGGTGTACTGTGGATAAATAAAACAATAATTAAGGGTTTGTTGTTTCTGTTTTTTTTTTTCTCAGCTAATTGTTGTCTTAGATCATGTCATTTGCTTTGTATAGTTAATTTATAATGAAGGACAGTCATATGAATTAAACCGATAAGTTCACTTCGCAGTTATATTTAGATAATTATATTACTAAAAAATAGATATCCTTAACTTTACTAACAATTGTCACGCCAATAAACTTTATTTAAAAAAATAGATATCCTAATTATAAAATGCCATTGAGGTATTATCTGAGATACATTCTTTAGTAAAGTTTCTAATGAAATTCTAAAGTCAGATGGTTGGTTTCTCAATCATTGTGAGATGACTTATGTTCATGGTTTTTTGTGGTTTAATTTTATTATTTTCTTTGTTGTGTACTCAGTGTATTTATGCCTTCTAAACAACTATCTAACTCTAAGCCCACTTCGTTTAGGAAAAAAAAAAAGTGGCAAAATTTATGACACAACTTTGACTTGATGCTTCACCATGATGGAGAAAGAATTTTTATTACTCTTCTGCGGGTGAAGGGGTAGGGTGAACGGTCTTCAGTGATGGTGTGCTCAGTGCATTAAATGGATTCCTTACTTAAACCGCACAGCAATCTTTTGAGGAATGGATTCTTCCTGTTCCTGTTAAATATAGAGAAAGTGACATTCCTCTGGTCACACAAATGTAAGAAGTACTGGGCTGTTTTTCTCCAATAATTTGCAGGTCAGTATAGTTAGATCTTCTGAGGTAGCTATGAACCTCTATTGCTTCTGAGGGAGAATGACTCAAGAGGTACATTTTTAACTGGAGAGAGCTGAAAAGAGCTATCTGTGGAACTTCAGTAAATTTATGTAGCCTTCTTGAGCTTCAGTTTTATTCTTTATAAATGAATATAATAATAGCACTTATCTGTTGAAGTTATTGAGGTAAATAAATAACATAAATGTATAAACCACATTGCCCAGTGCCTGGCATTTCATCACTTTTACTGTTACTATTCTTAATGTAAGAAACACTGAAAGCAGTAAACTAATCAGTAATTGAGGCTCTTCATAACAGCCTGTGTTTAAATGAGTTGAGTTTAGTCAGCTGTATAACTAGAATAAATTTTGTACCTCTGAGGATTTTTGTAAAGATTAAAGATGATAATGTTCCAAGCATAGTATTTGGCATATTGTGAGGTCTTGACATATATTTGTTTCTTATTCTTCTCTGAATGAATTACTTTTGCTACAATTTTAATATATGGAGAATGGAACCATTTGGAGATGCATGGACCACCAATCGAGTTTTAAAATATTTATGAATTTTTATATCTATATGGAACACTCTTCGAGTAACAGTATTTGAATTGGAAGTGCCCAGTTGCAAGTGTACAATTTATGTGGCTTTTCAAATTAATATGCTATAAAGGAACTTGGTTACTAACATAGCAATTCTATTTTTAAAATTTAATAGCATTACATAACGAAATCAGAACGTATGTTTTTAGTGTCTAATAATGCAAATTTCACAATCTTTCAAAGTAAAGCTTTTTAAATTAATTTTAGCCAGAGCAAATACCTTAAAATATATAGACTTGTTTAAGTAATTCTTTAAATATACTAAAAAGCTATATACTAAACTAGCCTCAATGAAACCATAAATATAGTTATAGTAAAACACTTTAATATTGAATATGAAATTTATTTTTTTGTCTCCAGGGAAAAAACCCTATTAATTACCAAGAGAGTTCTGTGAAAACATTAGGTATAAGTAACCATTGAAGTGATTTTCCACACCAAAATACATTTTGGTGATCAATTGTAAGAAATCAAACATTATATACTCATAGATGTATAGAAAGGTTTTTAATCATTATATAAATGGGTTACTAAATTATTTCTATTACTTGAATATCTTATAATTTAACAAAAATGTTCATTTTACTATTTTAACTTTACTTAGTTTTATATTATTCCATTGAATCATATCCAGAGAACTGAATCACTCCTAAAATTTCTAGGCAATAATACTAGTGTGTAGATTATAAATATCCTATATCCCCTGAGCAGTGCGATTTCAACATATGTTCCTTTAACCAAATTTAACTATATATATGATAATTTGCATATATGTATATATACAACTATATTTTTTGTATATATATACAACTATATTTTTAAACTCTAAGAATTTGCAGATGCATTTTGCAAAATACTGCAAATTAGTTTACAGATTATTTGTATAGAACCTCACTCACAGCTTAGATTTTATATACTTTTGGTGTAATTTACAAAATCATGTAAGAAAATTTTGACTATATGGCCATATATATTAATTTGAGAACCTAACTTACATGTAAAATGAGGCACCTCTGGATTTAAAATCAGCAGTTTTGTAAAACAACATAAGTTTTGGTCAGCATTTTATTCAGTGTCCTACACTGTAAAAAATTGTTAAAAATTGTGTTTCAGTGATACAAGAAAAAGTGACAATTGTATGTTTTAGTATTTGATTTTTATCAGTTGTTTTATAGTCTTGATTTCAAAATCACCCCCAAACCATAGGTCTTCTAGGCATTTCTAAATTAATAGCAAGATGATTTACTTAATATTACAAACTTCTTTTTGATAGAGTTAACTAATTATTCTTTGTATATTATATCAAAATCCATAGAAGAAGCTAAAGTAAACATTCATAAACATTCTAAAATAAAATGCAAAAATTTGAATAAGATTTAAAAAATCATATTCACATCACAGTTCAAAATACTTCTGTTGAGGATAATCAATTCAGTCAGTGAACACAAAAGACTACTTTACCAACAATGCCTATAGGAGCTTTCATTTGGTAGGAAAAGTGAGGCAAACCAAGGTGAATAGTTAACATATGGTATGGAAAATGGTGATATGTACAAAAAAGAAAAATAAGAGGGATTTAGGAAAGAGGTTGGGGAGTTACATAAAAGGAAGTACTGGAATTCACAAAATTAAATAGAGTTGTCAGAAAAGATTTCATTGAGAAAGTGACATTTTATTAAAGATTCGAAGGTGGAGATGGAGTAGATAATGTAGATATAGGAGGGAATACTAATTTAGGTAGAGGAAACAGAAGTGCAAATGGTCTGAGACACAGAACAGCTAGGAAGTCAGAGTGAGTGGGTCGCAGTAGACACTAAAAAGCATACAACAGGCCCAGAATAGAGTTGCTTATGCTAAGTACCAGGTCACCAACCACACCAGTCCTTAGACTTTGGTCATTCTGTAGTTCCAGGCTAGGAGTTAGTGGGTTGGCTTGAGCTGACAGACCATTCCACACGGAACACAAATCCCTAGCCCTTGCTTAATCCACGGTACTAATATATTGGGTTCAGTTTGTTTAGTCCATAGTTCCACTTTGGGATTTGCTGGCTTTGTTGGTGCCACACCTAAGGCCTTCTCTTGGTCAATCTGTAGTACTGTTTTGTTGGGTAGTGCTGGTGTCCACAGTTCTGTTTCCTTGGTTACTGTTGTCTTTTCCTATTATTCATATGAGGTAAAACAATAACAGATCTATTGTATGGGAGTTTCAAAAGCCAAAGCCACAAAATTAGTGGGAATGGGTCAACTACTTAACAGCTGTTAGAGAACTCACAACCTAACTCTAAGACTCCATGTTAGGATACATTGGTCATGGAATAGGTTAGATTGACACTAGGCCACCCACTAACCACCTAAAGAAAATTTCTGTGCAACAATATAGACTTTCAAACATCGCAAAATCCCCAATACAGCAGTACATCCTTATTAAGTAGTAATTCAGCCTGAGAAACGGGAACTTCAAGGTTCATAGAGTTGCATATGTCACATTCTGGCACACCTGCTTATTTTATGTCAAAGAATTGTGGTCCCAGATGCTGTAGATACGTACAAGAGTGGTAAAATCTTACTATGGTAATTTAGAATTATACTGGCCGTTATTGGGAATGTTCCAATTAGACCAGATTTTTCATTTAAGAAATACACTTGAGTCTTTAATCCATTCAGAATTTACTCTTGTATATGGTGTAAGGAAGTGGTCCAGCTTCATTTTTTTGCCGGTGTCTGTCCAGGTTTCCCAGTACAATTTATTGAATAGTCTTTACCCTACCATAAATTCTTGCTTCTATTGTCGTAGATTAAGTGACCATATAAATATGGATTTATTTCTGAGCTCTCTATTCTATTCCATTGATCTATGTGTCTGTTCTTATGCTAGTACCATGTTGTTTTGATTACTGTAGCCTTACAGTATAATTTGATATCAGGTATCGTGATACCTCCCACTTTGTTCTTATTTCTCAAGATTGCTGAGGCTATCTGGGGTCTTTTCTGGTTCCATATAAATTTTAGGATTATATATTCTATTTCTGTGAAAAATGTCCTTAGTAGTTTGATAGGAATTGTGTTGAATTTGTATATTGCCTTAGGCAGTATGGACATTTTAACAATATTAATTCTTCCTATCCATGAGCATGGTATGTGTTTCTATCTATTTGTATCTTCTTTAATTTCTCCCTTCAGTGTCCTATAATTTTCTCAGCACAGATCTTTTGCTTCTTTGGTTAAATTTATTCCTAGGTATTTTATAGTCTTTGAAGCAATTGTAAATGTGATTGTTTTCTTAATTTCTCCTTCTGATATTTTATTATTGATATATAAAAATGCAACTGATTCCTGGATATTAATCTTATATCCTGCTACTTTACTAAATTCATTTATCAGTTGTAATAATCTTTTGGTGGAGAATTAGGGTTCTCTATATGTAGTATCATGTCATCTGCATATAATGAAAATTTCACTTCCTCCTTACCAATTTGGATGCTTTTCTAAAACCGTAAAACTCCTAGAAGAAAATATAGGAAGAAAGTTTACAGGCATTACCCAGAGTAAGGTTCTTACTGATATATCCCCTTGGGCAAGGAAAGTAAGAGAAAAAATAAACATGTGAGATTACGTCAAACTAAAAAAAAGTTTATTCAAGCAAAGGAAACCATCAATAAAACAAAAAGGGATCCTACTGAATGGGAAAAGATATTTGCCAATGATATATCCAATAAGGGATTAATATTCAAAATTTATAAAAAACTCACTCAACTTAACTCCAAAAAAACAAACAACCCAATTAAAAAATGAGCAGAGGACATGAAGAAATATTTTTCTAAAGAGGACATTCAGATGACAAACAGACATACGAGAAAATGCTCAACCTCACTAATCATTAGACAAATGTAAATAAAAACCACAATGAGATACCAACTCACCCCAGTCAAAATTCATATCATCAATAAATCAACAAAAAAACAAGTGCTGGTGAGAATGTGGAGAAAAGAGAACCATTATGCTCTGTTGGGGGGATTGCAGATTGGTGCAGCCACTATGGAAAACAGTATAGAGGTATCTCAAAAAACTGAAAATGAAACTACCTTATGACCCAGCAATTCCACTCCTAGGTATCTATCTGGAGAAATCCAAAACTCTAATTCAAAAAAATTTATTTACCCCTATGTTTATTGCAGCACTATACACAATAGCCAAGATGTGGAAACAACTGATATGTCCATCGGGAAACAACTAGATTAAGAAACTGTGGTACATTTATACAATGGAGTATTACACAGCCATAAAGAAGAATGAAATCTTACCATTTGAAGCAATATGGATGGACCTAGAGAACATTATGCTAAGTGAAATAAGTCAGACAGAGAAAGACAAATACCATATGATCTCACTTATATGTGGAATCTAAAGAAAAGAATAAATGAACGACTAATCAGAAACAGCCTCAGAGATATAGAGGAAAAACTGAGGGTTGCTAAGTGGGAGGGGGATCAGGA
The DNA here is from genome assembly GCF_004115265.2 of Rhinolophus ferrumequinum. Taxonomy (NCBI): domain Eukaryota; kingdom Metazoa; phylum Chordata; class Mammalia; order Chiroptera; family Rhinolophidae; genus Rhinolophus; species Rhinolophus ferrumequinum. The sequence continues at coordinate 76,872,012 of NC_046293.1, forward strand.
TAAGGGGGGAGGTGAGGGGAATAAAAAGCACAATCAGTAACCACAAGATTGTCATGGGGATACGAAAGTCAGTTTGGGGAATATAATCAATAATGTTGTAAAGATTTCGTAGGGTATCCGATGGACACATATCTTATTAGGGAGACCACTTCAGGGGTGGTGTAGATGCCTGATCACTGCACTGTACACCTGAAACTGAAGCTGAATAATAATGAATGTCAACTATAATTTTATATATAATTTTGTATATATATATACACACACACACACACACACACACACACACACACACACAAGAAGTGGAGTACAGCAGTAGGAATAGAGATAGTGGAAATGTAATGGCGATGTCACAGGGGTAGTAGATTGGGGGAGGGGTATTACTTTGTGAGGGATATAAATGATAAATGTTTAACTATTACATTGTTTTGTACAACTGAAACTAATTAAAAAAAAAAGAAGTTCACTTGAATACAAGTGTTTCCAAATCAGACCAACAGAATGGGATACCTATTTTAATTGGTATGCAGAAACCTTTAAAAGTCTTCAAAATTCCAAAATAGCTTCATTGAAAGATGCATTGCTAAGACTAATGAAGAATTAAAGACACACGAAATATCTAAAACAAAAGACTATAAGACTGATGAGACACTTATTATTCCCCTCTATCCTCCTTTTCTCAGTATTCGGTCTACTAATCCTTTATCTGAATTTCCTTTCCACACTGAGGAGACTACAAGACTGTAACAAAAGTCCATTAAGTTGGTGGAGCAACAGCTCCAAGGTCAGAAACCTAAAACAATACCTTGGCCTCTGTTGCACATCCGTGGGGTCCAACATTAAAACACTAGACCAGAAATTGTTACCTCTTTTGTAATCAACAGGGACACTAGAAAAAAGATTGTCCTCAGCACAGCAAAGGAAACCATCAACAAAATGACAAGGAAAATTACTTGATGGAAGAAAATATTTGCAAATCATATATTCATATATCTGATAAAGGGCTAATATCTATAATATGTACCGTGTTTCCCCAAAAATAAGACTTAGCTGGACAATCAACTCTATTGCGTCTTTTGAAGCAAAAATTAATATAAAACCTGGTCTTATTTTACTATTATATAAGACCAGGTCTATATAATGTAATATAATGTAATGTAATAGAATAGAATAGAATAGAATAGAATAGAATAGAATACTGGATTTTATATTAGTTTTTGCTCCAAAAGATGCATTAGAGTTGATTGTCTGGTAGGTCTTATTTTTGAGGAAATAGGGTAAAGAACTCATATAAATGAATAGCAAAACAAAACAAAACAAACAAAACTGAACATTTGATTTAAAAATGGGCAGAAGATTTGAATAGATATTATTCCAAAGAAGATATACAGATGACCACAGGTGCATGAGAAGATGTTCAACTTTATTAACCATCAGAAAAATGGTAATCATTGAAAGAACACTGTGATACCACCTCACTTCTGTTAGAATGGCTATTATCAAAGAGACAAGAAATAATAAGTGTTGGCAAGAATGTGGAACAAAAGGAACCGTTGTGCACTATTGGTGGGAATGTAACCTGGTACAGCCAAGTTATATTCCTCAAAAAATTAAAAATAGAACTACCATATGATCCAGCAATTATATTTCTGGGTATTTATCCACAGAAAATGAAAACACTAACTTTAAAAGAGATATACACACCCATATTTTTGAAGCATTGCTTACAGTAGCCCAGATATGGAAGCAGCCTAAGTATCCATCGATGGATGAATGGATACATTTTCAATCATATGCAAAATATTGACTATATATATATATATATATATATATATATATATATTCATTTATATATATGCTAATATCTGTGACCTAGATGTTATATATATAATATTTAAAAACACTGATGCATACCTATTATAAAAATAAGTATAAAGTACAGGCGTATTGTTTTCCTTTTTTATCTAGATTGCATAGTCTTAAATAAATCAGAAACCATGTCTGCTATGTTTTTTTCTTTGTATATATTTTTTTGAAGGCTGATATATACAATAATTGTTCAGCACTGGGCAGAGGAGCGTGAGTAAAGAAGGGTGTTAGTGACTGAGATAAAAATACTTCAAAGGAAAAACTCTGGATTAAAAAAGAAAAAGTGAAATTTGAATTGAAGATGGAAGCAGAGATGTAAAAATATATAATAAAAAATTCATAGAATGGACCTGTCACTAAAATGGGAAAACTTTTAGCATCCATAATCTGGAAAAATTGGCCAAGTGTAGAATAAAAGTGCCATGTAAACAGATGTAATGGATTTATGCATTGATACAGGGCTTAGATTATAGTTTTTCAATTTTCAAAAGTGGATCCTTGAATTTGCTTGATACTTCACATTGCCTATTTTAGGTTGTTGTCAAGCATGATGGGATCAGTAAATACTCCAAAGGCCTTGAAAATCAGAATGATCTCTGACATTTCGATATTACACAGTTGACATAAGAAGTGTACAACCACTATGGGGAAACATAGAGGAAATAAGTTTCCTGTAAAGGTATTATCTGGGTATAACAATATTTTTCTTATACTCTATATGAAAATGGGACTCTCTGACTTAATCGCTAATTGAATATTGAACATGTGCTAGATCTCAATTACTCCCTATGAGTTAGGTACTATTTTTCCTCATTATCTTTGCAGAAATATAATCTCTAAAACAAAATCAGCAAATTCTGAGTAGCAGAGCTGGAATTCTTACTACCTTAACAACTGTATATGGGAGGCTAGACCATCTGACACATTAGTGGTTAAATATTGTGGTTAAGAAAAACTAAATAAAATAAAAGACTGTCCTTAAAGATTGTGTCAAATTCTTCCATACAAACTGAAATGCCCCCATAACTGCCCTACAAGGAATGCCTCCATGTGGGCTCCTCCCCAGACTGACAGGAGTTTGAGGAATTCTCCAGTAAACTTACCAGTTATTCCCTAAAACATCCAAGGGGAAACTAAAACTAAAATGAATTGAAAACCTTTCCAAATTCTGCTAGATAATTGAGCTACACTTTCAAATTTCAATCCTAGTGAATCTGAAGCCTGCAGGGGTGATCCTGGAAAAAGTAGCAGAAGACATAGATGGGTGAGAATTCTTACCAGAGTCAGCTCTCCCAAATCTCTAGAGTATCAGGTAGAGAGAGGTAAATAAATGTTCACATTGTCCTTTCCTTTCTAAATTCAGACTTTGGTGAATTTGGTTTTGGGGTATTCATTGTTTGTTGATCCTTTCACCCCCAAGGACAGCTATTGCCTTCTTGTGTGTCTTGTTTTGTGTTCTGAGAATTTAGCTTGGTAACCAGCAGGTTTCAGTGCCCCAACATGGCTGGACAGAAATGTGGATTGCAGCCCTTTTGCAACTAGATAAAAATGTGGGTTCCACCCTATTTATGGTATTTGGTTATCTTTTGGAGTGGCTCTGGATCTTGGAAGGGTACTGTCTGTTGCACCCTCTTTGGGGATGCCTCTTGCATGCAAGGAGTTGTTCAATACTAAAACAAGTGTTTGTTATTTGTCCTGACTGAAACCTGACAAGATATTTGAAAGGATTCTTTTAAGTAGTTCTGTGGTCAAAAGTTGGCCATATCGAAAGCTGATATTCAGCACCTGATAGGAAATTGTTTTTAGACCTTCTTCCCTAAACTAAATGAAACTATATCCAGAGGGAAAGTAAAACATTCCAAAAACAAATAGCTTTAACTCTAGAATGTAGAAATCTTTTGAGTTCCATCTTAGTTGAAGATCTTCTCCTTGATATATAGAAGTGAACTGAAGATAATGTAGCTAGTAAGTAATCTCATTGATAGCATTATAAATTAAGTATTAACAAGAATAGAAGTGTGGCTCTAGAAGCAATTAAAAGCCCACCTTTCTTTTTTTATCAGTCGCCAAAGCTCACTTATTTATCTCAAATGGATTGTACATTATAAAATCTGGATTTAGGGAGCAAAAATCTTTCTAGTTGGAACTTACATTCCTTCTCTTATTCTTTAGAGATGTAAATGTACTACCTGGTTTTCTCTAGGAACCAAGAGAAAACAGAAAAGGCTATTTGCAATCTAGGCCTATGAACTCTTTTCCACAAGTATTTGTAAAAAGCTTTAACCATCTGGAGAAATAAATTTAATATTCCATCAGCCAGAAACATGATTTGGATCCAACTATTCTCTTATAAACTAGTGAGTTTTAAATTACTGTACCTGTCTCATGGCTGAAAATTTACATGAAAGCTGTAAAGTGTCTACATCTGTCTGTGTGTTTATGAATGACCATGTATGTATGTTATAGATGTGTTTTTTTCATACTTCCAGACGGTATTGCCAAAATTAATTTATAAAGAGCTCTATTTAGTTGGCTTAAAGACAAACAAGCATTTATATACATCAAGTATACTCTCAGAAAATAGAAACTGATTCAAATATTTTATAAATTGACATAATCTAGAATAACCTTTGGTAAATAAAAGCTAGTTTAAGTGTGTTAGGTTAATTAAAACAGGTATGTCTTTAGAGTTATCAACATTAAATATAATACTTTTATTGTACTGAGGTTTACTAAAAGTCAAATAAGCTCACGTTGTCTGTGTTGCAAAATTGTCAGCAAGGTGAGAATTTAATATGATGGTTAGCTATTTAATGTCTCATGAAATTTTCATCAGTACTTTAAACATAAATATTAAAACAAGTAAATTAAGTAGATATAATTAAGATAAGTTTATAAATGAGCATTCCGACAATAATTATGTTTTATGGTATGTCTAATTAAAGACAGTTTCCCCAAAATTTTGATAACTTGAAACTATACAGAGATCAATTGAACGATGGATGGTCATTGACTATCTAGATCATTTCTAAATGAGATAAAACACTGAATCATTAATTACTAAACGTAGGTTTATCCACTTGGGCTTATTTTTACAGAGGAACTGAAAAATATTTGAGTTCATTAGTAAACCTGTTTTGTGTCACATTGATGAAGAATTTACTATGAGGAAGAATATACTTCTAGAAAGTATGGCATGTATTTATAAATTTTCCAATGCACAGAATCCTACGGTAGCAGACCTTCCACAATTGCTTATTATTTTTAGTTTTTACTGGAAATAACGGATTTTCAGGGTTAGTATTCTAATCATAATATGTAATTAAAACTACTTAGAAATAGTAATGGTGAAAGGAAACAATTGTGTATGAATAGTAGGTAAAAAAAAAAAAATATAGTAGAATGACAGGTTGTTCCAGAATGAAAAAAGTGGGAAAAAAGACAAAAATCTGAGTGCATGTAAAAAAGTTGTAGAAGGTTTGTGGAAAAAGAATTTTGGGAAAGGAATTTTATGTATGGTCAAGCTGGTTAAAATTGGATTGGATTTAAGATTTTTAAAAATGAGTTTTAACATCAAAAGTACAGGTGCAAAATTAGAATTTACTTTTCTCTCTATTAAAGGGGCAGAGTTTTCTTGTGATGTTGTCTACTCTTAATAAGAGATTGCAGAAGTTTTATTTATTTGTTTAAATTTTGTTTTGCCTTCTGAGTAATCTATCTGGAAAGGAAAAGTTTTGTAGCTTAGCAAATAATTTACTGTGCTTCCAGTTGTCTCTGAGTTTTTCAATTTGAGCAACTTAAAAAATAAAATTATTTCTTACAGATGGATGGAGAAGAAACATTTCCAGTCTGTGTGGGGTGATTAGGAGTTCAGTTCAGTATGTTGATTGGTAGGCATATTAGACATTCACATGGAAATGTCAAAGAATTAAGTTGGTTACATGTATTAGATGAGGAAAGAGCTGTGGACTCAAGGTAACAATCTATGAGTTAGCAGATTATTTTAGCCGTTTATGACTTCACCAAAGATTTGATAAAAATTAGAATGTAGACAAAATAGAAATCCACAGAGATAAACTTTGGGCACTCCAAATTTTAAGTTTTGGGGAATAAACAAAAGATTGAAAAATGATCTCAACTTTTAGAGTTTGGGGGTAAACAAAAGATTTAGAGCCCCTAGAAATATAGAAGAAAAATCATGAGACCATGAATGACAGGATAATGGACGAAGACTGGAGATGGGAATGAATGATCAACTTATCTAATTGGAGCAGGTTGAATGGGAATAGAAAACTGATTTCAATCTAAACCTTCAGTTTAACATTGTCAAATTCAAAGGAATCTTATGCTAATCAACACAATAAAATAATTTTACAAATTAGAAAGTAAAGATAATAGTCAGTATTTTCCAATACTGACCGGATAAGTATGGTAGATTGAAAACATGTCCAATAACAAATAACTAATTCTCAAACTACTACAATAGAAATAAAATTTTCTGACAATTGGAGAATGAAGATACTGTTCCTGGCACTTTGCAAATAATTCTAGGACAGACAATCCACCTTTTGGTAGATTGTATTACTCTTATCTGGTACTATTCTCATTTCCACATTTGTTTTTCATGTTATAAATTATTTTTGTCTTTTGGTATTTTCTCTGCCTGACTTTCAACATTTGCTCTGAAACTCATAAGTATAGAAATGAGTGGCATATTGAAAATTTTTCTTTGCCCTCTGAAGTTCACCAGCCTCTTTGCAGTCATTTGATCTTCTTTATTTCTCTTTGTTCAATCTTACTGAGCCCTTTATTTTGACAGGTATGACTACTAGCATTTTTATGACATGATAGAATCTTTAGCCAGTTGGCATTTAAATCTTAAATCTTGCTAGGCACTTCCCGTCATTTCCTAATATTTTACACTTTTGTGAAAGAAGGTAAAATCCTTTGGGCCACACCCATTCCCCTTTATTATATACTTGGTTTCAACATGCATCTAGTTTTGACCAATGAGTTGTTAAAGGAAGTGTGATACTTCCAGATCAAAGCATTTAACTGCCAGTACAAGGTTACCTAAGTTTTTCTTACGCTTACATATCAGTGGAAACTTGAGATGGTGATTGATCCATCAACCTGGGTTCCTCAGAATCTATGGTGAGCAAAGCACACTCTCTCCATCCTGCTGACCTATGATAGATGTGTAGTAAAAAATAAAATAAACTTTTTGCTTGTTTCAAATCCTTAGCTTGATAGAGTTTGTATTTATGTATTTATTTGTTTGTTTATTTTTAAATTAATTAATTTATTTTTAAATTTATTTATTTACTTTAGCACAGCACTACACAGAGAATCCTAGCTGAAACAATCTTGCAGAAAGACTCCTTTCAAAATTCTTCAAAGAATCTAGGAATCAGTGGTCAGTTGACAGGCCATAGTAGGGTTGGTTTTTGTCATTTAGAGTGATGATTAAGTGTATTTTCACATTTCTAACTTTTTTTGTAAAATATTGTTTTATTTGTAGAAATATTTGAATTTTTTAAAATATGAAGTTATATTTTATATATAACCATGAGTGGTAATCTCAGTGTATAGTTAGCACTTTAATAATTATTTAATTCTTTTTATTCTTTCAGTCATTAAGGTCTTACTTTAATTAGGGTTATAATAAAATACTCATAACAGTTTATCTTTTTTGAGCATTAATTACTTTTTAAACACTGTTTAAGAGCTTGATGTGCATTAACTCATTAAATGTTCACAACAACCTGTGAGGTAGTTACTATCTGTATTTAATAGCTGAGAAAAAAAGAGGCAGACAAAGAATAACTTGACCAAGATCATTCAATTAGAAGTCTGTGGGGGGTATTTTGTGGGAGTATCTTGCAGGAAAACCCAGAGAGTCTAATAGCACCTACACTCTTAACCTCTAGACTAGATTCCTATGTATTAAATATTTCTTATTCACATTATTTTAGATGTTTCATAATGTACTTGACAATTGTCAGATGTTGGACATTAATATTCTTTCTGATATTTTACATAATTTTGAGATAAATATTGGACAAACTTTCTCCTGTATAGTTCCGCATATTTACATGGCTTAAGAGCCTAGAAGCATCTATTCTAGTTTAAAGAACATAACATTTTTTGATCTTGAATAAACATTTTCAAATTACTGTATTGGTTTAGACAACTGCCAACACTGTATACAAGAGTGCCTATTAAATGAACATGAATGGAAATCCAGCCCAGTATCATGAGTGAATATAGTGTAGGATGGAATAAGATTCTCTCAACTTTGAGGCCAGAGTATGTGAATGACAACATTGGATTACAATATTCCTTTATTTTGCCTACGTCATGGCTTTTCCAAAATACAGTTTCTATATACCTATCTATGAAATATTTATGTTCTGGGTTCACATTGATTTGATCAAATGTAAAATAATGCTGTCCAATATTAGGAAGTAAGTGAAATAACTGAAAAATCCTGTGCAATACTGTATCAGAACTAAAGGGAATGTCACACTGTTCAATTACAATTAAAAGCACAAAAACTCATAATATGGTAGATAAGTGTAAGACTTTGAAGAAAATCTTTACTAGATTAAGTAACAAAGAAGAACAAATGAATCCAATCCAGGAATGAATAACAGAATTACTATGCTTCTTTTGTTAAGCATTAATTTTTCATAGGCTTTAAAAGAATTTGGCGTATTTTTTTGTGGTTCTAAAATGTACAAAATCCATTGCCAATGACTCTCATTATTATGCATAATGAACCCATTGTGTTACCAATGAAGTGAAACGTGTTTAAATGTGAAGAGTAATGCTGAGAAAATCCTCTGTACCATTTACATTTACATTGTAAGCAGATTATGAGAGATAATCAGAGGTTTACTACAAGAATTTTTGACCTTTATCCTCTGTTTTTTCCCACTGTACCAGAAAAGTTCTGGCCTTCAAAGTTACATCATTGTTTAGCTGACCCTCCTCTTATGACTTTGCTATTAGTCCCCCGAATTTATTCTAAAACAGTAGACAAAGAGAAAAAAATATTTAAAAGACCTTAAGATAGTTCTGTAGCTTTTATTTCTAAGAAGAGATGTGCCCTAGTCAATGTCTACAATAAAATTTTGGCTGTCTAACTGGACAAGGCATTAAAATTTCTGATTCTACGTTATTTATTTTAATAACTTAATAGAAGTAGTAACTGTTCCCTTTATCAAAAGGGTTGTTGTGAGGTTGTGAGCTTTGTATGAGCAAGTGTATGTGGAGATGTGTAAAACATAACAATTATGTATGATACAAAAAATGTGAAGTACCATAAGAAATCCAATATTTAATACGTTTATTAAATCTCTCCCCCATACTATAGCTGTTATAATATTAGATTATTAAAATCCCACTCATAGAATGATCAAATGCCTTTTTATAATCTCTTAGACCACATTGCCTTTGTTCATCTGTGTAACCTCGGGAGTCGCCCAGTGGAAGTACCCAGTAAATAGATTGACATTGACAATACTAACAATTAGATCCCAATGTTATACTCAATCCTGAATTACAATAATTATTCGACTTAATTATCTACCAGCTCTCATCCATTTCTGGTTTTGTGTCTTTCCTAACTCTTTACAACCATGAAAAAATAAAAATTTAAGACAATTCACTTTTAAACACCTGAACTGCTCCTGTAGATGAAGTCAAATGGTGTTATGGAACCACATGGAAGATATTACTCCCATTTTTGAACATCTCTAACATAAAATATATCTTTTGGAATTTGATATTAACTGCCATCTTAAATTATCTATTGAGGTATGTTATTTCCTCTTTAATTCAATTTTAAGTTCTTTAATGTCAGGGACTGCATCTTATATATGATTTTCCTAGTAGCACCTATAATAGTACAATGCAATGATATATGACAAATATTCAATAATTATTTTTATGCATTAATTTATTAACTGTATTTAAATATTATATCTGAACTCTATGACATCAACAATTGTCATCTCTTTTCTTGACAATGCTTTAAAAAACCACCTTATTGTAACGCTTCATTGTATATAGTGTATACTTTTAAATATAACGTGATGTAAGAAAATGTCTTGTTTTGAAGAGAAGAGCCATGCACAATTTTCCCCTTAAGACATGAATGGAGATCTATAGAAAGCATTTTTTAAATTCCAAAATTAATATGAATGCTAACCAGGTTTAATAAATTGTGGACATTTTATCTGATATTCAGATAATTCTAACATTTTCTAATTTGAGAAATGGATCACTGTGGGAATAGAGGAATCAGCAGGATAATTAACATGATTATCGTGGGATTTATATATCATCTTTTTGAGTTTTGGGATATCAATTTTCTTTTCAATTCCTTTTAAATTAACAGGAACCACTGGGATTCTTGACAATTAGAAAAGAAATTGATATGTGCTAGTTGGAATAAGAGGTGCCATTATATAAATTGATGCCATAAACAAATAATAATAGAAACATACCTCTTTTGAGGATCCCATCAAGATGGTGGAGTATGTAAACACTGTGTTTGCCTCCTCTCATGACCACCTCAAAATTAAAACTAAACTACAGAATAACCATCATTGAGAATCACCTGAAGTCTAGCTGAACAGAAGTTCTATTAGGTTGGTGCAAAAGTAATTGAGGTTTTTGCAATTATTTTTAACTTTTTAAACTCAATTACTTTTGCATCAATCTAATACAACTAAGGCCGTACTGTAGAAGCCACCACAAGACTGGTAAAAGAGACAGAGATGCATAACAGGCTGGTCGCACACCTTTGTGCAATGATTAAAGATTGGGAGGGATATGTTGGCTGCAGAGATCTCCCACAGAGGAGAGAGGAGTCCCAGCCCCATACCAGCCTCTCCAGCCCAGGGTTCCAGTGCTGGGAAAAGAAATCCCTCTAACTTCTGGGTGTGAGAATTGTGGCTGAGTGATACAGAGGATGGCTACAGTCCTAGACATTCCTCATAAAAGGCCCATGCATGCACTTACTCACTGACAGACTCACTTGCTCTAAGCTCCAGCACTGGGGCAGGACCTCGAAAGGCACCATGGACATATGGGGAGAGACTGAGTTATCGGGCTTCAGGGTGAGGGCTGGAGGTACACCTATCTTCCAGACAGAAGTGCTGGTATAAGAGGTTGTTACTTTGTTGAGCCCTCCCCAGCCCCCACAAGCCTGCATAAGCAGGTGAAAGTGGATGTCATATATGAGTCTCTGTCAACTTGGTTAACACCATTTGCCCTACCTTGGTGATTCCCTGAGATCTCACCCCACCCAATTTTTGGGTATACTCAAGCTGCTTCCAGTAGTGTTTCCATAAAAATGGCCTGTCTTGGCTCATGCTGTGGACATTCCTAAAATCTCTCAAAGTTTCACAAAACGCCAACAAGCAGCATCTGGAGTCATCATGTACCATACCTCTTGCTGAACAACCCCAAGCCTGGCATTTGCAGCTTAGCCTCTCCCAGGCATCACTGAGCACATGGCAGGTGGAAGACATCTGTGGATCACCTTGTGGCTCATGCCAGGTGGACAGGACACATGCTGCAGCTTAATGTATCCTGCAGCAGGGCCATTCCTAGGAGCATGCAGGGCTGGCATCCACAGTGGCCAGTTTCAGTCCTAGCCAAAGCATCACCCAGCCACCCCTGAGGACTACAGTCTCAGTGGGTAGACTGGGCAGGCACCAGAGCACTGCTAAAGTGAATCCTACAATACAGGGTCAGCCCCTGTACAACAGCTCCTCCACTGTAATCACAGCCAGTCCTCACAACCAATTATCCTGAGGGTCAATCCCTCCCATAGACTTGCAAACAACAACCAAAGCTCAACAACAGCAGGAGGGCACATACAACCCGCAGAAGGGTCATGTCTGGAGCACCTGGCTCAGGTGACCAGGGAGAATTTGTCACAGGGCCCCAGAGGACACCTACTACATAAGGTCACTCTACTAAGACCGGAAGATATAGCAGTCCTACCTAGAAACAAACACAGGAAGGCGACCAAAATGGATAGACAAAGAATCATGTCCCAAATGAAGGAACAGAACAGAGCTCCAGAAAAAGAACGAAACAAAATGGAGACAAGAAATGTACCAGATGCAGAGTGCAAAACACTGTTTATAAGGATGCTCAGTGATCTCCGAGAGAACTTCAACAAAGAGATAGGAAACATAAAATTGGAGACAGAAAACAGCAAGAACAAAAAAAATCAGTCGGAAATAAAGGATACAATAATTGAAATGAAGAATATCTTTAAAAGAATCAATAGACAGTTTGGGGAATATAAGCAATAATGTAAAGGTTTTGTAGGGTGTCAGATGGGCACTTGTTTTATTAGCGAGACCACTTCATGGATGGTGTAGATGCCTGACCAAAGCAGTACACACCTGACGCTGAAGCTGAATGATACTGAATGTGAAAAATCATTTAATATATGTATATATAGTCACAGGATCTGGAGTATAGTATAGGGAATAGAGTCAGTGGAATTGTACCAGTTATTATGTAAAAGATGACAGGGGGTAGTAGATTGGAGAAGGGGGTTTTATCACTTTGTGAGGGGTATAAATATCTAACTATTACATTGTTTTGTACACTTGAAACTTAACAAAAATAATAAAAATCAATAGCAGATTAGATAAAGCAGAGGATCTAATCAGCAATTTGGAAGATAAAGTAGCAGAAATCACCCAATCAGAATGACAGAAAGGAAAAGCAAAATTAAACGAGGATAGTTTAAGGGGCCTCTTGGACAGCAGTAAGTGTACCAATATGCACATAATAGGGGTACCAGAAGGAGAAGAGTGAGAACAATGAATTGAAACACTATTTGAAGGAATAATGACGTAAACTTCTCTAAACTCACACATAAAAATAGACACACAAGCCCAGGAAATTCAAAGACTCCTAAACAAGATGAACCCAATAGGCACACACCAAGGCATATATCATGATTAAAATGCCAAAGGTTAAAGACAAAGAAATACTCTTAAAAGCAGCAATAGAAAGGCAGATAGTTACTTACAAGGAAGTTCCCATAAGATTGTCAGCTGATTTTTCAACAGACACTTTGCAGGATAGAAGGGATTGACATGAAATATTCAAAGTGATGAAAAAGCAAGGATGTACAACCGAGATAACTCTATCCAGCAAAGCTATTATTTAGAATTGAAAGACAGATAAAGAGTTTCCCAGATAAGAAAAACACTAAAACAGTTCATCACCACCAAACCAGTATTACTAGGAATCTTAGAGGAGATTCCTTAACACACACACACAGAGAGAGAGAGAGAGAGAGAGAGATCAAACATGTGAATAACAAAAGTCAGTAACTACATTTCTATCAACAATTTCTATCAACTTGAAATGTAAATAGGTTAAATGATCCAATTAAAGACACTGTGGCTGAATAGATAAGAAAACAAGACCCTTACATATGCTGTCTACAAAGGACTCACTTATGATTGAAAGACACACACAGACTGAAAATAAAGGGATGGAAAAAGATATTTCATGAAAAAAACAAAACAAAAAAGTTGGGGTAGCAATACTTACGAGGTCTGACAATTAAGTTTGAGAACTTTACAGCGATGTTGCTAACCTTTTCTGATATCAGAGGGATTATTCATTATGAATTTGTACCAAGTGGACATACAGTTAACCAAGTTTACTATTTGGAAGTGCTCAAAAGGCTGTGTGAAAAAGTTGACGACCTGAACTTTTTGCCAATAATTCATGGCTCTTGCATCATGACAATGCACCAGCTCACACGGCACAGTCTGTGAGGGAGTTTTTAGCCAGTAGACAAATAACTGTATTGGAACACCCTCCCAATTTACCTGATCTGGTCTCCAATGGCTGCTATCTTTACACAAAGATAAAGCAAATATTGAAAGGAAGACATTTTGATGATATGAAGGACGTCAAGGGTAATACAAGGACAGCTTTGATGGCCATCCCAGAAAGAGTTCCAAAATTGCTTTGAAGGGTGGACTAGTAACTGGTGTGTGGGTGCATAGCTTCCCAAGAGCAGTATTTCAAAGGTGACTGTAGTGATATTCAGCAATGAGGTATGTAGCACTTTTTCTAGGATGAGTTCACAAACGTAATTGTCAGACCTCATATACCAGACCAAATAGACGTTAAAACAAAGTCAAGAGACAAAGAAGGACTTAATAATCCCACTTCTGAGTATTTATCTGAAAAAACACAAAACACTACTTTGAAGGGACATTACATCCATTTTTTCATTGCAGCATTGTTGACAATGGCGAAGATGTGGAGGCAGCCTGGGTATCCATCGATGGATGAATGGATAAAGAGGAGGTGATACACACCGGGGGTGCCAAAAAAGTGTATACACATTTTAAGATACGTTAACACTTTGGTCAATGTTGCTCAAGCAGTAGTTCCCTGTAATCAGAAGTGTCTGGATGCTGATGGTAACCACTTTGAGCACCTCTTGTAATTGCAGAAGTCAAATGTGACTTGTATTCATCTTTTGTTATCAGTACATACATCTTTTGTTATCAGTACAGTATACACATTTTTCCTTTCTTAAAATGTGTATACATTTTTTGGTACCCTCTGTATACAATGGAATATTGTTCAGCCATGGAAAGAGATGGGTTCTTCCCTTTTGGGGCGTCATGAATGAACCTAGAGGGTATTGTGATGAGTGAAGTACGTGAGACAAAGAAAGACAGAGGCAATGTGATTTTGCTTGTATGTGGAATCTACCAAACAAAATAAAGAAACAAAACAGAAACAGACTCATAGATACAGAGAACATTTTCATGGTTGCTAGATGGGAGGGGAATGGGTAGGTGGGTGAAAAATGGAAAGGGATTAAGAAGTACAAATTGGTTGTTGCATAGTTGTAATGTGGATATAGGGCATAGCATAAGAAATGCAGTCAGTAATGTTGTAATAACTATGTATGGTGTCAGATGGGTATTAGACTTATCAGAGTGATGATGGGAGGAGGTTTAGAGGCATGGTTAAGAAAGTAAAGGGATTAAGAAGTACAAATTTGTTGTTACAAAGTAGTTATGCGATATAAAATAAAACATGGGGAATATAGTCAATAATATGGTAACAACCACGTATAGTGCCAGGTGGGTACTAGACTAGTCAGGGAGATCACTTCTTAAATTATACAGATGTCTAACCACTATGCTGTACACCTGGAATTAATATGAAAATATATTGAATGTCAACTGCAATTGAAAAAAATTAAAAAGGGTGGAAATGGTGAAGGGGAATAAGAATTTCAAATTTCAAGTTATAAAAATTATAAAACAAACAAGTCAATAAGAATGTAATGTACAGCATGGGGGATATGGTGAATAAAATACTGTGATAGTGTGATACAGAGTCAGATCGTAGCTGGATTTTTCATGGTGTTCACTGCTTTAGGTATATAAACGTTTAGTAACTATGGTGGACACCTGAAACTAACATAATATTGTATGTTAGTTATATTTTAATTAAAATCTGATAATAAAAAGATGCAGGAATCATTGGGAAGGGGCTCCTCCTGATTAAATCTGAGAAATCATAGCATCAAAAGAAATAATGCAGTAAGAACCTGTTAAATAAAATAAGAATCCATTAGTCCATACTGATAGAAATAAGTAAATGAATGAATGAATGAATGAATGAATGAATAAAAAGGAAACGCTCTCCTTACAATAAAATGTTAACTAATAAATATATAAACATGATGGAGTTAAAAGATTATCAATAGATATGAAAAGCAGTGAATAAAGTTTTGATGTGGAATGGGATATTTATATAATAATCTCAAATTATCTTCCACCTGGCAGACATCACCTTAATCAAGTAAACAAAGTTAACATCACCAATGCTGGAACAGAGCCATCATGTGCCAGCTGATACCATGAACTGAGGATACCTCATCTTTTCTGTTGTTCTTCTGCCCAAAATGCATAACCTGAATGAATTCATTCCTTATGAATCCGATCATAAAGAAACATCACGCAAACCTCAAATAAGGGACACTCCACAAAATAACTGGTCTGTACTCTTCAAAACTGTCAAGGTTGAGAAAGACCAATAAAGACTGAAGAACTCTTTGTTCCAGATTTAAGGAGACTAAAGAGAGATGACAAGTATTATGTAATGATCCTGGATTAAATTTCAGGTCAGCAAAAATAATAATATAATGGACATTGTTGTTGCAATTGATGAAATTTAAATATGGGATGGGTTCAAAACAGTATTGCGTCAATGTTAAATTTATTCTGTAGTTATGTATGAAAATGTTCCTGTTCTTAGAACATACACACTGAAATATTTAGTAGTAAAGGAGGACAATGTCATCAACTCACCCTTACAGGGTTCAAAACAAATTATATGTTATGAAAGAGAGAAAAAATGATAAAGCAAAAGTCAGTTGTATACAATTAATATTATTTGGGTAAAGGATTAAAGGATTTCAGGAGTTCCTTGTACTACAGATTTTCTATAGGTTTAAGATTAAATCAAAATGAAAAAGTGTTTTAAATGACATTAAAAATTTAAAACTACAGTAAAACAATGTTACTAATTAAAAGTCTATTTTGAAGTATTTAAATGTGAAAAGACCTGGCGTCTGGTGTCCAATTTACAATACTTCAGAAAAAGAGAGAGAGAGAGAGAGAGAGAGAGAGATTTACAAAAGTAACAAAATGTCGATAATTCTAATTCTTGAAGTTGGGTGATGGATATTTGGGGATCTGTTGTACCAGTCTCTCTACTTTTGTATACGTTTAAAATTTTTCCATAACAAAGAGATTTTAAATAATAAAAAAAACCTCTTTTTTCTAAATGTTATTCTAGTATTTCCATGTAGGTAGCATACATCTTTACTTCTGTTATAAAATATAAAATTTAATATATAATTAAATAATTTTACTACATTTAGAATATTTTGGGGCCTCCATACCTAGATCAAATATACCTAAGAATATACTGATTGGTGATACCAAATGCCAAAACTGATCTGGCAGTAGAAGGAGTTAGGACCCATAGTCCCAGTGCATGTCTGTTGGCTCTCAGGCAACTTAATATTAGCAATACTAGTTATTTCCGCCATATACTGGAAGGCGTGGTCATTACATGACGACATTTCCTTTGATGTTTTCATAATACATTTCAAAAACAAAATAAATGACTGTTTTATAGTGCAGAAAATAAAATTTGGATTTTATTGTCTACTCATGAATGGATAAAGTGCATTCGAAAGTTGTTTTTCTATATGGACTTTGATAATTATTCAAATTCTGTCTTTAAGGGAAGTCCAAAGGTAATAAGATTCTCAAGTCTCTATAAATGTCTTCAAGGCCCTGAATGAGAGAGTACAGGAAATTTCCTACATCAATCATTATGCAGTATAATTTCTAGCTTGAAACACAGGGTCATACACTACAATAGTTAATTTAATGGAACAGGAATTTTGGTTTCTAGTTAGATTCCATTAGCTTACTATAGAAATATGGTTAGAATTGAACAAGTCCCTGGTGTCTGTAATATACTGATTGTCAAACAAATAATGAGAACCTGAATTTTTCCAGAAAAATAATTCAAGATAGCAAAGTACTAAAACATACATACACCTGGTCCCCCAAATTGTGTCTGTCTGTTTTTCCAAAAATCAAATGGAGAACTTGGTCACAGGAACCCATGAATTAAACCATGCTCTTATAAAAAATACAACATGAAAATTAGGCATCTGGGTACCTGGAATTCAAACTGTCTTTAAACACTAAAATCAATGCTTAATTGCTTCTAAAAGTGAATAGGAAAATGCATCCTGGCTGTGAGTTTTATGGATTCAGGAACCTTCTGTGAGTGGGCTGTTGAATTATCCAGCTACTTCGTGTGAAACTGTGTACATTAAAGATACATCTCAAATAGGTATCATTAAAATAATATGACCTGGGTCTTCAGTTTGATGTGTTTATTGGACAGTTTTCTAAAAAGGGGACTTAAATTGTCCTGTGCATTATTCATAAGTTGGTTATTGTAAAAACTTTGACATTTGTCTCTGATTATATGTGTCTGAATAATGGCAAATTCAAATTGGAAAGACTAAGATTAATTTAAATTGATGAAGGATGTGCATTCATTTGTTAGTTTTTAATACCTACTATATGAGGTTTCAGACTTGACTGAATTTTAAGGGAGTTTTATTCAGATGAATGATTATTGGATTATAAAGATAGTTCAGTGAATTTTGAGATTACCATGCTAAGCAAAACAAGTCAGACAGAACCATATGACTTCACTCATATGTGGCATATAAAACTGAAAACAACAAACGGACAAGACAAACAGACAACAAAATCATAGACTCAGAAAACAGTTTAGTGGTTACCAGAAAGGGGAGGGGGAGCATGGTAGAAGAGGGTAAAGGGGGTTCAATATATGGTGATGGAATGAAAACTGAATCTAGGTGGTGAACACAAATGCAATATATGGATGATATATTATAGACTTGTACACTTGAAACCTATATAATTTTATTAACCAATATACCAGTAAATTTAATAAAAATTAAAAAAATAAGATTGATAGCATATAAAATAAATCTTAAAAGTTAATGATACAAAGTGGTTAAAAAAGAATATTCTTTGTACTTTTAATTAGTTCTCTGCATTTATTTATATATAGGGAATCTGTGAGTACAAGATGTTGTTGTTTTTTATATAAATTTTTACTATTTTTAAGAACATGTTAAAATTTAAAGATGCAGAGCAGTACACTAATGAAGAAACAAATAGAAAGCGTACATTGTTTTCCTTTCTACTCATTATGTTCAAAATGAAGACGTCCCTTCTTTTTGTTATTTATAAAACTGAAGCTCCCTTCCATTGCCCTCAAAGTGAGAGAGAAAATAACTCCTAACTCACACTGCAAATTTCACCATTCTAACGTGGAGTCATCTTTCTCCTCTTACTCAGGAGAGCAAGAACTATGAGTGATGATATTTCACATCAGTGGTCAAGGCCTGAAGTCAAGGTTCAGAATAGTTTTCCACAAGCAAGGGAGAAGGTTTAATATGAGGGTTTAATTATTAATCAGGAAAGCTCTTACCTGAACTACCAAGTCAAAATTAATAGAAGGTCAGGAAAGACAAATCTTAAGATAGTCACCCCTAAGTCAATGATAAATTAAAAATAAAATAGATATAAGTACAGAGACCCCATCTATCCTACTCTCTGCAATGTGAAAGAGTGTTAGACACATGTTGGCCAGGGATTCTTGCCTTGTTTATCTTAAAGAGTCCAGATTCACCAGGTACAACCTGACAACTCTATTATGAAAAAAAAAAAAAAAATCAATGGTGCTTTCAATGTTTTTTATCACAATTCTAATATCAATAATAATGACGAACAGTGGGTTATCTTAGAACAGAAAGGCAATTTTTCTTTGTGTTGGTCCCTTATCTCAAGTACTGTCAGTGGAATCAAGTCATTTTTGTATATTATAAAATATACAAAAAATAACTAAATGTGTTTTGGTAAATCATTCACCTTCATAATTATTTCTGTATATGTTAATACTAAAATAATATTTCATCTAAGTACACTTAAAATAACTGTTACTGGCAGGACTTGGTCACACGTTATAGTTGGGGGGTGAAAGGTTATAGAAATGAACTGGGAGAAAAAATTTAAAAACCTACATTGAAAATGACACTGCAATTCTAGAGGCCAAAAATCCTTATATAGATTCCAGAGTGTAAAAAAAACCAGATGAAGTTAAAAATCAGGAAGCATTCAGTACTGAAGATCAAGGAAAAATAATCATAAGACAGAATGATATAACTGAATGGGTATAGGCATAAGCTGTAGAGATAGGAGATAAAAATATTGCTCAACTTATTTCTAGCTAGAATATATAAACCTCAGTTTCACCAATTTACTGGTCTAACATAAATATTAAATGTAGCAATGTACATAACAGAATATTTTAGTAATTGGAGCGATTGTTCAGCAAGCAATCATTGAGTCAGCAGGTCGAGTTAGACGAAACCAGTAGTCAGGAAAGAAGAAATTTTTCCAAATGAGTGAGATGAAAAATTATGGGAGTTAGCATGAAGCCAAGCAGTTTGGGCAGTAATAAACACACTCTGGAATATATTTTCCTTTATTTCTTCTATACCTATAGACAACTCTGTTCATTACAATACTTGTGCAATATGCTGTAGGATTAGGCCCTTTGCCTAAAATACAGTGGGCGATCAATAAATGGGTCGAATGAATAAATGCAAAGAGCAGATAACTGGCTGTACTGAATCCCTGGACTTGAATGGAGGTCCAGTTCCACCTCAGTCACTAGAGAGCTATGGGATCTTGAGCAGGTGATTGATTTAATCCCTGGAAGCGGTAGGGTCAGGTGGATAAAGCAATCTTTTAAATGCAGCCGATTTAAATTTTCCAAGGCATAAACAAAAATTAGTTTTAATTTAACCTTTTTTTCTTAACTCTGCACATATCCCTCCAAATGACTGTGGCTTATGTTCCTGGTGCCAATATTGGCAGTGAATCCTCACGGCATCATTAGGTGTGCTATTCAAATAAAATAAAAACACTACCAACATATATAAAATGTAATTTAAACAATAACCAATGTACAACCAGAAGATGTGGAATCTTAAAGCAAATATACACGGTATAAATGTTACCTATACCATGTAATGCCTCTTATATTAAGGAAACGAGCATGGATGAGGTGGTCACAGGGAAAGATTATCTTTCTGGCAAAAAAAATAACAACATTAATCATCAGTGTCTGTATAATCTGCCACCGTTTGGCTGAAAACAAATAATAATCGTTCTGGAAGGGTTTTAAACCTTTCACATTTCATATTTTGATTAGTGAACTTGGTCATGTTAAGAAAGCCTTAATATAGTTACAAAAACATTAGAAAATAGGACTTTAAGAACATCAAGCATATAGCATCACATAACACCATTTTTTGTTATTTATGTACTCTACAAATATTTATTGAACACCTAGTATGTTCTAGGCCATATTCTAGATGCTAGTGAGAATGAGACAGACCAGGACCCCGTATCACTTCATTTCAATAAGTGATTCAAGCAGGCAAACATTAAGCAAAACACATAAGTAAATGCTAGGAACTTTCACATAATGATGAGTATAATCCAAAAACGTAAAATAAAATGATGTAATTGAGAATAACTGACTGGCTATGTAGATGTACTTACCATGTAAAGAATAGGTGACAGAATAGGGACAGAATAAATAGCTATTAAAGTCTTGTACAGTGTTCAGTTGCAGATGGGTGGTAGTTTTGAACTAAATGCAGGTTAGTAAAAATGGAAAAAAAATATAAAAAAATATTGGTGGTATGTTTGGGGATATTATTGACAGGGCTTGCTCATATATTCAAAGAAGGAACTGAGAAAAGAGGGAAACCTGCATAAACCCTGGATATTTTGCTTGAGCTTCTGGGTCTATAGTTTTAATTACAAAGCTGGTAAAAATGAACGGAGGGAAATTTCAAGGAGAAAAATAAGATTTTTGGGGGGAAGGTGCATTAAAGTTTGAAATACTCATGTATCCAATAGAGTGGTCAAGGAGACATTTGGAATTCTAAAGAAAGTTCAGAACTGAAGATGTAGACTTTACAGTCGCCCATGTATATTAACAAATTTGCTTACATGGACCCTCCACACTTTTCACTACTCCTCTTGCTTTTGGCTTTCATAACCTGAAAATTCCTGGATTTTACATTTTAAAACTATGAATTCCAAAGACCTTTCCACTACTTTCATTGGCTATATATCATTTAACCTTGGGAAATTTACAGAACCTTTCCAATACTTAAACTATAATATAAAGAGTGTGTCATGTACAAATTAAACAAAAGAACATTTGTGCCTGAGTCACGGGGCTCTCTCCACTCTTGGTGTTTTGGTTCTTTATCTGTAAAGAATAAAACTTGGTAATGTTTTCAATTTTTAAAATAATCTTGGAAACTCTTGTTGGGAGAAAAACACTGTCTCAAGTGGAACCCCAGGAAACAGAAGTAGAGATGTTCTGTTTAAAGAAGACTTATAGTCTAGTCTTTCAGGTCAACACTCCATGTGTCTCTTGGGTACTAAGACCTATCTACGTAGGGTTCTGCATATATGCCATAAGATTAGATTGTATCTAAGTCTCCCTCTAGGACTAACAGATGATTTTATTAAGTTATTGCCTCAGGATGGAATTATATCTTATAGATTCTGTTGGGAATGAATTAGTCTCAGACTCTTGCCAATTCCAGAACCTGCAGGTGGTAACCTACGCACGTGGGAGCACCTGGATAGGCAGAGGTTTGAGACGGAGACAGAATCTGACAGAATATTCTGTGTAGTGGAGAGCAGTTGCTCTGTGATTTGAAACACATGCTACACAATCCACAGAATCCACAGACAGGAGAACTACACACTGATAATTGAGATTTTACAGCAAGACACCATATCTCCTTTTGTTTAGAATCACAGGCACAGGTGCTAATCTATATTTGTATTTTCTAAATAAATGAGAAATTAACTTTTATACTTTTTACCAAACTGTTTTCAATTATGCAAAATGAATTATAATGCATAAATGCACTATTTGCTTCAAACTTAAAGGGTACACATGGGATGTGTTTTAGCAGCATTCCCTTTATGAATCTGACGTCATCAATATGAGCAATAAAGTTTATGTTGTACTGAAGATAGAGAAGTAACTCCATATGTTAATGAGGTTTCAGAGGACCGCTTAATTTAGCATCCCATTGTTTTACCAACTATAATAATTTCTCCTCATACAGGCTTGAGTTGTTTACTCTGTTTAAAAATGCCATTAGGAATTATTCAGAGGAATGTACTAACTTGTAATCCTGCCTTCTCTACTTTGCTGAAGTAAAAGGATATCATTTCAAAGGCTACCGTAATCAAAGGAATTTTTCTCTACTCCCAATTCATTCTATAAAATTTGTTGAGCACTTTCTCTATGCCAAGAATTGTTCTAGGCAGTTGAAGCATATGGGTGCACAAAACAAAGATCTTTGTCTTATATTTTAGCAGTAAAGTGAGGCAAAATACAAGATGAAAAAAAAACTGAAAAGAGTATTAAAATTTGTAATGTGCTGTTTTAAAAAAGAAAAAGTAAAAGATATTAATAGAAATTGGAGGATTCGGTGTGAGGGATGATGGAGCAAGAGGGTAGGTTGCAATACAAGATGGACCTTATTAACAAGGTGACTTGGAACAAATATTTAAAGGAAGTGAGGAATTAGTCATGCAGACATCTGAGAGATGAGCATTCCAAGCAGCAGGGAAATTAGCAAGCACCCTTTTGGAGAGCATTCCTGGAACAGCACAGAGGCCAATGTGACTGGAATGAATAGTGTTAAGGGAATAACAAAATGAGGTCAGAGAGAGGACAGAGGACAGATCATGCAAAATATCACAAGCCACTGTAAGAAATTAGGTTTTTACTCAGCCTGCTATTCTCCTCTTAGGGTTTGCCATAAAGTCCCAACAGGATCTTTTTTTCTGCCACAGGTACATCTAGTGCCATAAATCCTGTCGTCAATATGACCCAAGTAGCAGGTTTGCCTTGACCTGCTACAGAATTCTTTCATGTTATGGAACACTCTCCAAGATGACAACTTTTCTTATCACTCAGTGAATGGTGGAAGAAGTATTGCCAAATATGAATAGACTGCTTTCGGAACCCAAAGAAGCCTATCTGGTGTTGTGCTTCTTCCTTAAGCGCTAGCTGATACGAGATGCAACGGTATATCCTTTAGATTGGAGGTAAATGTCCCACAGAATCCGGAAGATATCTAAATTCCCTAATACTGATGTGGCAGTCCTCTGAATCTTTATAGTGTTTATCATCCTTTTGGAGCACATGTGCTTTACTAAGGCTTCCAATTTATTTGTTATTCCTTGCTCATTAGATCCAGTCAACATTCTATCATTGATAAAATGGAGTTCGGGCCAATGTAACATTCTACAGAATGTCCAGGTGGTTTAGGTCTCTTTGGACTATATTATAACAGAAGGCAGAAAGGTTAACCTAGCCTAGGATAAGAATGTAGATACGTACTATATTTTCCATTCAATGTGATTTTGAACTGTTCTGATTCTCCTTCATAAAACGTGGAAAAAAGTATTTGTCAGATCAATGACCCCATATTATGCACCTAAGTCCTTGTTTATTTTATTTTTTTTGGCAAAGATTCAATATCTGTCATAGCAATTTTAAGTTGGGGTTACTATTGGTTAAGCTTGTAGTAGTTCATTGGTGTTTGTCATTATTCATCTTCTCTTTATAGGAGGTGGGCTGGTGAAAAAAGGGGGCTATCATAGTTCTATTGACTTTTTATTGGTCAGTTTCCTTTAAATCCCAATTATTTATCCTTTCTTTTTGTTACATCACTATACTGATATACTCGTTAGCTACCCATCTATCTTGCCCTATGTTCTATCAACAGTGTCCCTCGTTCTTTGAAGTCAGGCCTGCCTGCTACCTTCAAACTTTTTACTCTTTTTCATCATTGTACCTGTCTTGGTTTGAAAGCTAAGTATTGACACTTAGTCTCTATCAGTTCAGTATCCTCTCACGTCATTGCTATCAGTGAGTCCAGTTCAGTAACAGTATCTCCCCCAGAGATGCTACTGTTTACCAGGGAGAGCCTTATTCTTTGGAAAATAGTATATTCTAGGACCTTCCATAGAATATAATTGGCTGAAATTTCCTGGTATTATATATTATCTACACTCTAACATACATGCTTCTCTAAGGCATTTGGTTCTTTTCTCTACCATCTGCCACAGCTATTCTGGCATTTCTACCTAATTTAATGGGAGCCATCCTTTTCAGCATGCTTCCAGCTTCCAAGCCCCAACCAGGGGCAGCATATTACCTTCATTTTTCTGGGGCCCTTGCCACAGAGTGAAATACTGAATCATTAAAGAGTGCTCCCATATGGATAAACTTTCCTTTGTCCAACTTTATGTCCTGTTCCCCTAGATCCATCATTTTCAGAATCCATTCCCATAAATACACAGCAAGCTTCTGCTGGCTGTAAACGTTGGCTAGGTCCTCTGCTTTTATACTCCTTCTGGGTATAATCCTTTCACCATGGAAATCTCAGCACTCCCTGGGATATGGCCTGAGTAGTTATTGGCCTAGTGACCAAGAAGGAAGGAAGGCGGCTATCCTAGGGATGCACATGTTGTCTTGCAAGGAAGAGACCTCTGCATCATCTTTAAACAAGAGCTTGGAAGTGGGTCACATCTGCAGATTTTCAAGTGCATTGAGCAGATGTATACATCCTAAGTCTCCGATTCCCCAGTTAGGTTGGACTGAGAATTAAGCCTTCCCTGGAACTCTGCTACTTTTATAATTACATCCTGTGGCTTATCCTCAGTTTCATCTGTCCTTTACCTCCAGAAAAGGATTTCTTTATATACTGCCAAGAAAGCCCTTTAGTTTTCACACTTCACCTTAAATTACCGATGAATTACCCTGAGCCCTTCATTATTTTCCTCCAGTGCATTCATTGTCTTGCAAAATTAGTATTTCCTCTAACCTCTCAAATACTTGATGCAGAGAATATAGAGAATATACCAGACTATATTCTCTTTTACTAAGATTCTTCTACATCTGTGAAATGTATAACAGTGGCATGACTAGAGTTTGCCAGGGGCTGTCAGTACTGTCTACCACCACTGACAGCATTTTCATGCCAGTCAACCAGTTGGTGATTCAGCTCCAAAATCCAATTTTAAAGTCTGCTTTCTAGGACCACGGTTAGGAACAACTCTTCAGTTAAAATCTCCAGTAAACCGAATCTGAATGCAGATTACACTCAGATGGTTTATTGTGGGAAACAAACTACCGGGAGGAATAATGGGAGCAGGAACAGCAGAGGTAGATTTTGTAATGTGACTCAGTTACAACAGAGCCCTTAGCTGATGCTACTAGAACTCTGGAGCTGCGATGGACTCTGCAAGTTGTCCAAAGTTCAGGCACGAGGGTTGGATGTTTGTACGTCTTCACTGAATATTCACCCAATGTGACCTACTTCTGGAGGTGGGGCATACTCTTGGCACATCAGCAGCCATCTATTCAGATCGGGGAATTTTGGGAGAAGAACTCAGCTGTGATCTCTAAGCAGCCAACACTCCTGGCATCTGGGGAAATGATCGCCTCAGTGCGGATGAGGGATTCTGCCAGCACATACAGCATCCAGCATGTCAGCCAAGAAGCGGAAAGTTG
This sequence comes from Rhinolophus ferrumequinum, assembly GCF_004115265.2. NCBI lineage: Eukaryota > Metazoa > Chordata > Mammalia > Chiroptera > Rhinolophidae > Rhinolophus > Rhinolophus ferrumequinum. Next base: position 76,898,223 of record NC_046293.1, read on the forward strand.
TGGATAGGGCGGAATTGGGGAAAAAACAGGATTCGGTTTTTGATGTATCCAAAACCAAGGTTTGCTTGACATTCAATTGAAGATTTGATTATACAGTTTGATGTGAGTCTAGGGTTTGGTCAGACTAAAGTCTAGAGAAGTCAGACTAAAAATAAATGGTATTTTCTGTGCATGTGCTTCTACTGTAAGAGATACACAGCGGATATTAATGAATATGTAAACTCTCAAGCTGTATACTATTGTGCACCTGTTATTTATTTAATGTCAGTCTCTCACATTAGAATACAAACACAATTTTTTTGTACACTATCCTATTCCTAGTATCTAGTGTGTAGTACAAGCTGAATATAATTTGGTTGAATCCCATCCAGAATATGCCTTTACTTCTACTCAGATATTGAATTAATTAAAATATATAAGGATGTAATCTTTTGGTAGCCTTTTAAACATTATCATTGATTGTAGAGGCATTGCTTTTTGAAAACTACTTTAGAATTCAGAACTTTTATGGAAAAATGGAGGTTTTAGCTTATAGTTAATCAATAATTTGATATATATTTAAGCTATTCTTGATATAATTCAGTATTTTCTACATTATAAATTTAAAAACGATATCACATTCATGTGTTCATATTAAGCATGTTAAAACAATGTTGCAGTAATCCTTATTAACTAGAAAAGGCTATCGATATGCTCTAGTGATTCTGGAAAATAATATGAAACTTTCATTATCTTTAGGAATCATTTATTGGCAAACAGAAGCAAACATTTTTCATCTGTAGCTTACTTGTTTTTGGAGAAGAGATTCTATCAAATTCTGTGACTTGGCACACATTTAAGTGTGTTATTATCAGAGAGAATATCTTACTATTCTTTCACAAATTAAATGTCTTATTTTTGATTAAATTAAACTTAAAGAAACTGCATTATTATTCAAGATATGTAATAAAAGGAAGTACAACATGTTTATTATTGGTCTCTTCAAAAGTTATTACTTTTCCATTTATGAAAGACCCTTCTAAATTATAGCTTATCCTCTGATATCAATGATTTGATAAGAGAAGAATGCATTAAAAATAAATATATATATATATATATATATATATATATATATATATATATATATATATATCAAAGTGCTAATCATTAGGGTAAAATTTTGAGAACTTATTAAAATGGTGGGGTGTGACTGCATACTAGGTTGCAGTGATATTGTAGTTATGATAATTAAAAACAAAACCTTGATATTGAATAATTTAAAATGTTATTCTAGCATGAAAAATGCACATATAATACTTTTAAATACAGAGCAGTAATACATCATATAAAACAGAATATATCAAAGAGATATGTGAAATAGAGATATATGAAAGGTAAAGTGTTTCTGTTAGAAAATCATTCTGAGAGCTGGATATGGTAAGAATTGCATGAATAATTGAAAAAGAATGTCATTTACTCTAATTAGCAAGGACTTTATTTTACTTCTTGTAGTCTAAAATTTGAAGAGGTGATATATAGACATAGTAGATGTGTGTCTTTAATAAATTAGAGATGACCAGATTTCTTACATTGATTTATGTTATCATTAACTAGAAGCACTACCTTATGATCAGGTATTTCAGGAATATTGCTAGGACAATAATGTAACAATCTGTTCTTATAATGGTCTTTCACAAAGGTTATGCCAAAAAGTAACATACATATAAAGGAAATGGACAAAAATATTTTTCATGAGCTAGAAACATTCTATGAATAACTACATAGTAGATAAAAAGTACATTTTATTTCAATGTGTATTTTTTTGAGTTTCTACATCTGACATTTTATTAGTTTCTGGATGAATTGTACCTGATTTCAGAGGACATTGAATGTGATTTCAGAGGACATTCAGAGTCTAAATAAATAAACATTGAACCATAAGTATACTTATAAGTAGGTTGTGAGGCAATTTATAATGTAAGTACAAAGTGTTCTGTGAATTTATAAAGATTTTATTCTACTTATAGACATCATTAATAGCTTCTTAGAAGAAAGTAGTGATTTGAGCTAGTTTCAGAGGATGGGGAAAAAAATAGTGGAAGAAGAGAATTCTAGGTCAAAGGACTTTTATAAAGTTGGAAATTGTGAAAGAACAATGAGCATGTTAGTAAATCATTTATAGCCTGTCACTTAAACAATTAGAAAAATGCTCTGAGGGCAGTAAGTCCACCTTGTCCTTCACTTCATATGAAGATATTTTGAAGCAGTTCAATGACTTCCAAATTTCCACTGAACCTACTTGCCACATATTTCTAGGTCATTGCTTATTAGGGAAAGCAGAGAGATAGACGATCTTCTTTCTATAATTAGGTCATCTGTAGAAAAATTCAGCAAGTACAGCATCCAATACATCAGTAGAGATCTTTATATCAGAATAATTCAACAAATATTGTCTATTCCCCTCTGGGTTTCTGTCTGTCTCGATAGTCCCAGAGCTAGGACCGTGGTCCACCATGTAGCAAGGGCTACCTTTGGAGAAGGACCCTAAAGATATATCCCCTGTTTGTGACTTGGTCTAGCCAAGAGTATGTTATTTCAGCTTCTCAATTGGCCCATCTAAATATATGTAGTTATTTCGGAAGTTTAAGACAGATTCTCTACCTGCTTACCGTATTGAAGGGAGGCATCAGAATCTGTTTTATCCTTAGAGAGAGTCTAGAGATCTTTGAAAAGAAGAAGAATGTTGAGGTTCCTCCAGATATATTTTGGTTTCAGTGAAGTTAGAGTCAAAAACCGTTACTTCTGTTTGGTTTCCAGTCCAATTTATTCAGTGTCAACCATTCACGAAGCGTATCTTTGCAGAAGAAGACAATGGATTCAGTTTTGACTATGGTGAAATTTAGACAGTCATTGAATGTCCATTATAAATATTACTAATAATAGCTACCATAATCTAAATGCTAGTTTTATACCAGGGCTGGAACTATGTTCTTTATGTGAATTGATTTATTATTTGTATACTGAATACCTTATGCAGATAGAGAAGAAATTAAAGCATAAAGAAGGAATTAAAGGGAAAGTTAAACATGTCCCATATATTTGAAAGTTATTTAAATAGGACAGAGTTCATTTTGTGTGAACTATGCAAATATAATTGCTAAGGTAGGATACACAGTGAGAAAAATGGGCTGATTTGTTAAGCCTGACTAAACCTTTCTCCTTGTGTAGGGATGAGATGTCCAAATTCAGAAACTGTCGTGAAATTCCCAGAGGCTTGATAGGGAAGAAGGTGTTTTTTCTTAAAGAGAAACATGTTTATATATGGCCAAAACCAAAAACCTTATACAAATGTGTGATCAAGAAATATTAGATCCAGACGAGTATAAGAGCAGTGAGATGAATGCAAATGGGGATCAAGATGGGAGCAGAGGGTGGTTTCTACCATCGGCTCATTTCCACTATTTATGTCAAGATGCTTGGGTGATTAAGGATCATTTAATGGCCCAGAAACATTGTAAAGAGAAGTGAGAATTTGCTTATCTTTTATGGGTGGATACCAAAATGAAAATAACCCCAAAAAAGGAGTGAAAATGAAAATTCATAAATATATGAAGAGCGCTGTATCTGCCAGTGGTTTGAGAGGAAATTTATAGCATAGTTTAACTAGGTAATTTGAGATGAGCCTAATAAGTTGTTAATGGAAGCTATAGAAGATACTAACCCGAGGATTAGTAATAGCTATTGATGCCCCTAACTTGAAAGAGGAGGAGATTGTTACCAGAATTCAGAGTGAAAGAACTATGTAAAGAGAACCAATATATAAATATTATGACATTTAGTCTGTGAATGCTGCCAATCATTGGGAACCCTACTGGAGGAGAGACAATAAAATACATAATTAAAATATGCTTTCTTTAACCTTCTGTTACTGGTCTTCATTGGCCAAACCTAGCCATAAGCTTTAGGTTAAGATGGTTTATTAATGAGGATCAAATAGGTCATCCTCTTGAGACATAGAGCAGAGTGGAGAATAGTGAATACTCATACAGGTTTATAAAAGTTCACATAGCAGTCTGGTGTTTTGTAGTAATCTGTCTTCTTAAAACCTTTTCCAAGGCTAACACAAAAAAATGCATATTTATAAAATTAGAAAAGTGAAAATACAAGAGTTCTGAGACAATATTCACAAGAACACCAAAGTTTAACGGACAAAAAGATCTGTATTTTTCTTGTTATTCATCCCCATAGGATGCCTCACAGCCATTTCTTTCTGACCCCTCTCTATCCATTGCCTTTTTGAAACCCTTAGGGACAAGTTAATGGATATACAAAAAACAGATGGCATTATTAATTGTATCATATATTTCAATATATTTGTATACAATAAAAAGCAAAAAGCAGACATTTTATTTTTTGTATAATTGGTTACTCATACTATCAAAGATAATTTATAATAGAGAAGATGGGTAGAAATTATTTCAGAAGAATTGAGGCATAAATACTCCCATAAGAATTAGTTAGATGATATATTTATACACCTGAAATCTATGTAACTTTACTAACAGTTGTCACCCCATAAACTTAAAAAAAAAAGAATTAGAAGACATGAATCTAAGTTATTATTTCAAGAAATGTGATGGTAAATAGAGAGTATCTTTAGAAAAAAACATTGAACAAAAGAGGATGCAAAATATACTAGAATGCAAAATAATATAATACGTATTTCTAAGCTGAGGTAATGAAATAAAGAAATAAAACAAGTAAGGAAGAAATTGGGCAAGAGTGATGGTAGTTTCTAGAGGAGATGCGTTGGGGGATAGCAACAAAGGAGGGGATGCAGATGACAGCAGAGCCAGCTTTTCATTTAAAAAAAAATGGAATATTTTTTTTCTTTAATAACAAATGATTTAATGATGGATCAAAATAAAAACTAAAGTGAAGAGAAATACAGGGGAAAATGTCATTTTAATTTCTACCCAAGAAGTCAGTAATGTAGAAAGTATGGTCATGTGAGTAAATATGAGTTTATGCAAGATAATTTTAATTAAGTGCTTTTTGTCACAAGAAACAGAGTTTCACTCAAATTATTTTAAATATGAGAAAAAGTATTGAGCTACACAGAAGACAAGATCATGACTCATGCAAAACATAAAAAGACAATCAGTCCTTGGGAAAAGCAAAAAGGTAGTAGATTCAGAGCTTTTCAGTAATGAAAGCATGAGGTTACTCAGAATTCAAGACTACAGGTTGTGGACATGTATTTTAGTGCTGTGCCATCAACATAACTCAACTATTGTACCTTTCCCCACTATAAACAGCATGTTTGTTTTTACACTATCAATTGACAATGTTCTGACCAGCTTTGTTAGAAACCATTGTCTGGAATTGGGAAATACTTTGCATTAAACTACTGAAAATGTAGCTTGTTTGTCCTTAGATCAAGTGGTCATCTGTGATTTAATTAGTTGTCTAGAAGGTCTGGAGTCATGGAACATTGCTGCCTACAGCTACTGTCAGCAGGATATGTGAGTGTAACTAATTTCACAGAAGTGGGAAGTAGGCACCTGTGCTGATATATCTACCACGAAGTGTTAGATATTAATATTTCAGATGAGCGAAATTCTCAAAGAACCAATGGATACACCTGTGTACACATTAGAGAATTCACACACAGGAGACACCTTATGGATGCAATGAATGTGGGGAAACTTGCTGATAGTTTAACCTTCAGGGTACACCAGAGAATTCACACAGGGGAGAAATCCTATGAACGTAACGAATGTGGGGAAACTTTCCACAAGACATCCCACTGTAGAGCACATCTTAGGACTCACACAGGGGAGAAACCCTATGAATGAATGAATGTGGAAAACCTTTTGTCAAAAGGCAGCTTTTAGAGTACATCACAAGAGAATGTACAACAGAGAGAAAAATCCGTGTATGTTACAAATCTGGGATGTCCTAAAGGAACTCATACAACACAGTAGAGAAGCTTGTGGAACATAGACTGGCAATTTGTTTCCTTTAACTATTTTTATGCTAGGTATATAGTTTGTCTAAATTTCCCAGTCCAGGTCATGCTGTTCATGGAATATGATGATATTAATTTTAAGTGAAGTCTGGCCTTAAAGTCACCCTATATTTTTCCTGTCTGGTGTTATACTGGAATGGAGAAATTTCCATGGTAGGCATGGGTGCTGTGTATTGAACAAAGAACACAGGGTTAAAGAAGCTAAAGACTGAATAATTGGGTGAAACAATTTTCCACTAACATCTTCACCAGTTTTTTGTTTGTTTGTTTTTGTTTTTTTTAGCAAGAGTTAAATTTGTACTCTGTTGAGCTCTTACAGGTTTGTGTCTGTTGGTTAAATATGTATAGGTTAGACAACTCTCTGTTAGTGTGGGATGAAATGCTATAAGTATAATAAATGTCAGAAGATCTATCAGAATTCAACCTGTCATTGTACATTAGAGGCTTCACATGAAGAAGAGGACTTCTGTCAAATGTCCTGAATAATCAGATGACTTCATTACAAATCAGAGAAATCTCAGGGAAAAACACAAAAGCTGTTACCACAAAGTGAAATTCATTAAACATGAAACAATTAAGATTAGACTAAAGTCTTATATTTTGATAATTTTAATTTTTGAGCATGTACTTAGTTTGCATCAGGTATTTTTTTTTCTCCTGAGTAAATGTATCAGTTTCAAAAATCATGATAAATTCTTTACCTAGAACAGATGTACTGAAACTTATGCCTTATATGTAATACTAAGTTTTATAGAAAATACAGAGGAAAATATTTATCTATGCAAAAAACACAAAACAAGCAAAAGCAAACAAACAAACAAAAAACACCTTCCATTATAAATCATGTTGTTAAACTGGTAGACAAAGCTGACACACAAACAAAGATATTTTTAACAGACATGACATTGCAAGGGGCTAAGCATTGCCTCCCAGTAGTGGAGGGCAAAGACCAGAGTTTTATTTTTCAATACATAAACTTGAGAGAAATAATCTTCTGGTACATGTTACATCTTGGTTGTATCTCAAAGCATTTTACTGAGTGAGAATAATCACAGAAAAGAGTAGATACTGTGTGATTTCATTTATGTGAAGTTCCAAAAAAGGTAAAACTAATTTACGGTGATAGACCTCAGAAAAGTAGTTATTGATGGGGACTGAGTTTGACTAAGGTACAAAGATACTCTCAGGGTGATATAAATTGTCTGTATTTTGGCTTAAGAGTAGTTGTCACAGAGGTGTAACATAAACTTATATATATGCTGGTGTAATATATATACATATATTTATCAACAGTTGAATTGTACACTTATGGTCCATATGGAAATTTTTCCTCAATCAAAAAATAAGTTGGATATATAAGATTACTGAAAAATCTGTATGGTGTGACTAGACTGAATACGGAGGAACATATTTAAATGGTCTGCTTTTTGCAAAACCATCTTAAGAAAATTTGTAAAATTAGTCTGATGCGTGTGGCCCACATTAAAATGTACAATCATGAAAAATGGCCAAAGGCTTGTTCTGACTCATTTCAACCATTTTAATTTAGACATGGTCTCTTTCTTTTCCTAGAAATTTAGTGAGGCAAAAGTAATAGTCCCATTTTTCAACCATTCCACTCCAAAGCATTACTAAATTGGTTTATTAGTATGAAACATGCATATTAGTATGAAATTTAAAAATTTCCTCCCAGGGAATATTGTCTCGTACAACAAAATTCTAACCCCTTTATTAATATAAGTTGTAAGAATAATTTTGAGATTGTGATCATTTTAAAGCAAGAATACCAAAGATAGTATTATGTTCAGAATAGTTTTAATAAAATAGAAAGCACATGCATTGGTCATATATTTTATTTATATATTTAAAATGGCTTACTATATCTAGTTTGCATATGTTTTGTTTAAATGAGACTTAAACTTTATGAAAATTTTTTTCTTATAATCTAAATAATTTTCATACTGCTCAGTTTAAAAGGGGAATAGGCAACATTTATTTTTCTGATTTAGATACATTTCCTTTGAGTCAATAGGAATAAATTCAGATATTGCAATATTCTAAATACAATAATTGTGGGAATATCTTCCAGTGTTTTTCAAAAAAGTGAATTTCCTATCAATTACCTGGTATGTATTTATTAAAATATTACAAAACTTAACTTATGAATTATTTATTCTTATGTTAAATAGATATTTATTATATTTTGATAAGCATCAAAATTTTGTTTTGTTAAAATCATAATAAACATTTTAAATCAGTTTAGATGAGAATAAAAAATTGCAGACATCACATAAAGAAGTGAGAGTGATATTAGAATATGGAGGTACTGCTAAGTATTACCAAGAATGTAAAATAAAAAATCTTTTCCTATTTATGATAATCTATAAACAAAAAGACCAATACAGCAGAGTGCCCAATGAAAGCAGTAACATCTATTATATGAAGTCATTTTACATTGATACTAGATATAACATGGAAAATATCAAAATAAAAGGGCCTATTTAAAATAAACACATTGGTCATGCATGAGCCCTTGAGAAAAGTGTCTACCTCAATTTAAAATAATCAGGTTGAACTTTTCTATGAGCTTTTATTTTCATACCTCAAATATAACCCAGCTGTGAATAACTACAAGCTAATGAATATTTATAGAACATTTCCTAGTTCCTCATGCTAGATAAACTCTGAAGAGTTTCATGGACAGAGAGTTTGATTTTGCATGAGTCCCAATTGTATATTTCCTAAAAGTCAAGAGATGTTAAATTGAAATCACAATAACACTGCTAGGGTCGAAAAATGAATTTGGATTACATGCCATCCAAAAAAGGACTGCTTGGGGTGTGGAAGTATGCTCTTATATCATTATATTTTTATGAAATGCTTTTCATTTTTTTCTCTGTGAATCTTAATAATACATTTCCCCATCTTATGCATTTTTATTAGTGAACAATTTGAGGAATGAAAGTTAGGATCATAATCATAATCAAATGTGGCTGGAGTAGAGTTTTTCTAAACTCTCCTTTAGATATATCTAGAAACAATCTGGGGTTCTATGTAGGCACACAGGCATGGTTAGAGATTAATTATCATTTTTGCTAAGGTATGTTCAGAAACTGCGGTTCTGTGTATACATTAAGTCCTATTTCTGTTCACAAAACATTCCATTTTTAACATTTTTTTCTTAATTTAAAATTAAAGTGAGTTTAAAAGTGATTATTCTAACTTAAAAGTGATGAAAGTATACAAAAATGTATCACTTACTTCTGATATCTCTTATATTACGCAATTGTTTTAAATACAATAGATAAATATACTTAGATTGATGATATAACAAAACCATAGTGGCAAACCCTGTTTCATACTTGGAAAATTGTTTATGGAACATATAGGTTGACATTAGATAGGAGCACAGATTGTTCACCCATGTTATCATGACCGGAAGGCAGAGTGTGTGGGTAGATATGAGAGTGGGAGTCTCTTGAAATTTGACTTCCATTGCTTCTTTTTTCTCAGTAAAGTAGGAGACAGGACAATATTTGAAAATTTGTGTTGAGAAGGAGGGGTTGGAGATTTCATGAGAGAGAAGAGATTAATTACATCTGATATTGGGCAGTGAGAAAATATGATTGCTGGTCATCACCAAGGATCCACTTGAACTTGGTTGGTTGGCATGACTTTAAACAGAAATAGTCAAAGTTAGACCAATCAAAGTCATTGTGTTTTCTCCAACCATGTGAATATACAAGAGGTGAATATAACCGGTGTGTGCCATCAACAGAATTACTGAAGCAAGAGAAATACAAGCAGAAAAAGGTATGGGCAAAAGACTGTTAAAGCTGGTTATGGAATATAAATTAGGTAAGAAGAGGAGAAAGGAAAGAGATAACATGTGTAGACAAAATAAGGATATTCAGGTCATCTAGGTGCATGTTATGTATAAGAAATATGTCACCACGTTGTATTATAAATTGTGATTAGAAAGTGAGTTATGGAAACAAAGCTTCAAGAAACAGTTGGCTTGGATTGGGATATCTGTTTAGAATCTGCTGTGTTTTGCATAGGTGGAGAGAATTGGGCTGTTAATGAAAAAAATAAAAATAAAAATGTGAGGTTAGAGCTGTTTCCTGACTAGGCAACAGGGATTCCCCTGTTTCAGATTAGCAGGGAGGTGATAGATAATTTTTACAGTATTGAGTCATTGAATAAATTCCTTCAATAGAATGAATCATTGAATAAACCTACCTTAACATTCTCTGTGATAGTTAGAGAATTCAACTCATCAAGGAGATGAGATTTGTTTACTTTTCATGTAAATTTCTTAAAGCCTCACACTAAATATTTTGTCAGCTGCATATGGGAGTTTATATACTGTTGTCCAACAAGCTAATTCATTCTAATGAAAAGAAAAAATGAACTAAATGTGATCAAAGAGAGATTTGGAATCGGCCTTAACTATTTTTCAGTGTGAATGCTTGCCTACCAAGTATTGAGTTTGTGTTTTTGTTTGTTTGTTTTCTGAGTGTCTGCTATGTTCAAGATACTTGGCTAAGACCAGTCAGCCCCTAGGTACCATGCTCAGAAATAAGGTCACCTGTACCTTGTGTGTAGGTATTGGACACTTGGAGTTTCAGTTAATTATATCATAGGTAGCTGCCTCTGAGTTAAATTCAATAATTAATTACTTGCCTTAATATAAAATAAATTTAAAGTTATAAATTATATTTTTGTCAAAAGTATCAAGAGATATTTTCCCCATTTTATGGAAGTATAATTGACAAATAAATTGTATGTATATAAGGTATACAACACAATGATTTGATGTATGTATACCTTGTGAAATGGTTACCACAACTAAGTTAATTAACATATCCATCACCTCACATGGTTACTATTTTGTATGTACATGTGGTGAGAACACTTAAAGTCTACTCTCTTAGCAAATTTGAAGTGTACAATAATTATATCACCATTCTGTACATTGGATCCCCAGAACTATAGTCATCTTACAGCTGAAAGTTTGTACACTTTGGCCAACATATTCCCAAAGTCCCTGATAACCACCATTCTACTCTCTGTTTCTCTGTGTACGACTTATTGGGTTTCACATATCAGTGATTTCATACAGAATTTGTCTTTCTCTGCCAAATATAGAGTTTGATGCTCAACAAATGAACTGAGTGAAAGACAAAAATTTTAGACACCATCTGTTATTGAATGGATCTTAGTGTAAAAAAATTACTTGCTATTTTGTTTCGTAATAATATATTGTCTTGCAATAATATATTATGGACTTCAATACTAATTGATATACTTAGAGAAATATATCACTTGGTAGTCAATGAAATCAAAGATAGTTAAAAAAGTTTGCCCAGGTACACAGTGAATATTAATCTGTGACGAAGAGTTTAGAATTTTTCTCACATATTTATACAGCCTGCCAGTCTTTAGACTGTTTTAATATTGTTTCTCCTTACCTCTGTTCTGCTATTTTGTATTGCATATGTGTATATATATATATACACACACACACACACACACACACACACACACACACACACACATATATATGCTGTGTTTTGTATTGCATATATATATATGCATTTATATATATAAAATTTGCATAGTAATACATGGAGACTGCATTTCCAAGGTCCTGTGACATATTGCTTTTGGCTATTTGGATAGTAGGAAGCATTATCTGGAGATGTGTGGTATGTCTCTCCATCTCCATGCCTCAGCCATCATCTCTGGAAAAGATTGCATTTTCCCAAATGGCTCCAGCACATACAGAATAATCATATATCACATCCAGCTGCTGTTCATGATACTAGCCTCTGTTCTTAGGTAATCTTACCTCCTCCCTTATCCCTACATCCTAGGAGTTAGCAGCTTCCTCTCTGAAATCTCTAGTTTCCTTTAATGTCTATAGTTTGCCTCTCACATTTTTTGACAATTGTGTGACCAATTCACTGTAATAACGTTCCTCTGTTTTAAATACTGATTCCTATTTTCCTTGCTTGACCCTGAATGATAGAAATATTTTATAGGTTGCACTGATTGTTGTAGACCAAAATATATCTATGTACGTTGGTTACTCATCCAACAAATATTTATTGAGTACCTCTGGGGATAGATACTATACAGTGTTTCGGGAATACATCAGTGAGAAAAGTTAGACACAGTCTCTGTTCTTATGAAACTCAGTCTAACAAATCAACAGCTACAAAAGAGTCATACAGAAATTGTTGATGTTGGACTGACTGTGATTTAGGTTGAGGGTGGAGAGGAGATAGCTGTAGAATTAATAGATATTTGTGCAACTGGTCAGAAAGTGTATTACATAAGGACTAAGTTTTGTGGGGGGAGATGTTGAATTTTTGGTGTCTTTGGAATATCAAAACATCCAAAGTAGGAACTGGAATAATCCAGAATAGAGATAAATACTTGATTGCCCTTTTTAGATGACTGAAATTAGAATCCCTGGGGACTAAATGAATTTGCCTCAGGAAAAAGTATATACAGAAATATGAAGGTGGATTTCTAAACTTAAAAATAGTCCAAATCAGGAAGTGAGCAATCATAATTTTCCCCAGAAATCCCTTGAAGTATTTACATAATTATATTTTTACTATTTATAAATGGATTGTTCCTCAAAATCTAAAAACAAAACAACCTTAAATTTTATCATATGAAATAATTGTTTTTAAACATGTTATAGCTTTCTTTTATATATACCTGTTTATGGAACAAATGTGTTAATACTGCTCTCCAGATGTTGGGCCCCAAGTGATACCGAAAACTCAGATATAACTTTCCCACTCAGTCAGTCATAGACCAAAATATATAGAAATCTATGTGGAAAAAAAATTAACAGATACCACGTTTTTAACGTATACTTATTTATACACACGGTATTACACCTAAATGCTAGTATATGGATGTACATTGTGTTTATATACAGAAGCGTAGTTTCAATAACAAATGAAAAAACTCCTGCTAATTTCTCTTAGAAATACTGTGTGTTTTTTCTAACATTCATTTAAAACCCAATCTAAGAAATAGTTTTGGAATATCTTTATTCACCAGCTTTATTGAAGTATAATTGACAAATGAAACTTTATATTTAAAGTATACAACTTGCTGCTTTGCTATAAGTATACATTACAATGAGATAGTACATCTCTTCAGTTTTAATGGCATGACACAGGTCAGCAATTTCAGTGGAATCCCTATAAATAACAAAACCAAAAACTATTTACTTAAGTTAAAAGTGCAGCTGAAAGTTACTTATCTGTCAACAGGTAAACTGATTACATACAGATTAATTATAATCCAAAAAGCTAAGGAAAATTTTATAGAAATAGAACCTGGAACAATGGGTTGAGTTTTTGTTTGTTTTGTTTTGTTTTTTAAATAAACTAATTGGCTGGAAACTAACAAAAGATCAATCTGTATCCTTGAATCCTTGAACAGGCTGATTGCATCATCTGGTAAAACAATTTCTCTTACTTACGGATTTTTGTAGAAAATTTTGTGTTTTAAATTTGGAGTATATTTGATATTTTGTATAATGGCTTTTGGACTTATTTATTTAAAATATAGAATTCATCATAACAAAGAGCACCATTAACAGTTAAATGCTATTGCAGCTTCTGTGCCTAAAAAGTATTTAAGAGAGAATTTATAAAACATCAGATCTAACATTGAAATAACCAGTTAAATAAATATAAATAGTGAGAATTAAGTTGTAATTTAATTAAGTTGTATCTAGTATAAGTAAGGATAATATGATTTCAACAAGGAGAACCCCTATAATATATGTTCTTGGTGAGGTGAAAATGTAGATTTGTCTAAGGCAAAACTAAGAATTCAGTAGACACTCCTATAAAAAAATATGTGAAATTTACCCACACAACATATTATTTTTATTAACTTTAAAGTTTGGAAAAGGATATGAAATTGGAATAAGGGTAGATAAAGTATATGGATCAATTTGAATTCCCTCACTTCGAGATGTATGTATAACCAAATCAATGTTCTAATGATTGTTAAAGGTACTACAGCTATCTATCATCTATCTATCTATCTATCTATCTATCTATCTATCTATCTATCTATCTATCTAAATATCTATCTATCTATCATCTATCTAAATATCTATCTATCTATCTATCTATCTATCTATCTATCTATCTATCTATCTATCTATCTTTTTCCTACCTATTGTTTACCTACCTACCTACCAACCTATCAATTTAGAAGTTTCCTTCCACTGTTTTTGGGTTTCTAACATTTTCATTGAGAAGAGATCTGAGAGCTTCAATGTTGCTTTTTTTCACACTAACATGTCATTTTTATTTTCTTTTTAAAGAGATTTCTGTTTGTAGCCATTCTGTTATTATTTACTGAGACATGGTTTTCTTTGTATTTGTTATGATTTGAGTTTATAGAAGTTCTTGCTTTTCTGAGTGGATTTCTTTTTAGCCCATTAGGCAAATTCTTGGCCACTATTTCTTCACATATTTCCTCTATACCATATTCTCTCTCCTTCCTCTAACACTCCAATTATACTTATATTTAATCTTGTCCCAGTTTTCTACAATTCTATTATGTATTTCTATTCTTTTGCCTGCTGTGACTCAGTTGGGTAATTTCTATTAATATGCTTAAATTTTTGTTAAACCCATTAACTTTTTAAATTCAGATATTTTATTTTTAATTCCAGAAAATCTACTCGATTCATTTCTAAAGATTCCATATTTTTTCTGTTTTCTAAAACACGTTAATCATATTCATACTAAAATGCTTGTCTGCTAAATACAAATATAATCCATTATCTAAAACAATTTTTGGACTGCTATTAATTGTTTCTCTTTTAGATTTTTGGCCCTATAATAATTATTATTATTATTTTAATTCTGGTTGTATTTTATTGAATGCTAGAGATGCTTGGTATACACAATTTTAAGTACCACACATAAAATTATTATCCTCTAGAAAAGGCTGACTCTTTCCTCTTTTTGGAAAGGACAGAACGTGAACAGAGCTCTGAATCCAAAGACAGAGTTAAGTCTCAAATCAGGGAGTAGTTTGGTAAAACTGTGTCCTTCCATTTTGACACCTTTTAGATGTGGTCAGCCTGAATTTTGACATAAGCACCTTTGTTTGTTGTGTTGTTTTCATTTTTTGAACAAGGTATTTTACCCTATTGGGTCTTTATTTCTTTCCCATCAGAAGTGTAGAATATTCTGTTCTGCAATTCAGAGATTTTTCTTAGATTTTTATCATCCTGCTGCGCACACATCAGAATTTGTCAAATATCTCCAGGGGATACCACCTATGTGTGTCAGGTGTCTTGTTTTATCCGTATTGATTTAGCAGCACCTAATTGATGAAAGTTCCCAGGTTTCCCTAATCCACGGTCACAGTTGTCAGTCCAGGCATGCTCAGTATTCTTGGCGTCTTGCGCATGCTCAGAAGCAGCAAATACTCCTGGAAAAAAGCAACTTCAGGTAATTAATCTTTCTTTTTAGGTTTCTCTCTTTTCTAAAGCTTAGCCTCTCTGGCCTTCCCTCTTTCTGCTATTCTCTGATGCTTTTAAGTACATTATTCCTTTGTTTTATTTAGTTTTTATAGTTGGTGTCTATGTGAGCATTGATCTGTTGAAAATTATTCCATTCTAACCCTAAGCAAAAATGCCTCTTACTTTTATTAAGATTTACTTGTTTTCCTATACAAATTATATGAAGCATGAATGCTTGGTTTTAAATCTTGAATTCACCCATTATACTGATAGACTTGCTATGAGGATTAGTTAATACATAGAACATGCTTGAAGTAGTGGCCAGCTTATTTTAAGAGCTCAGTAATGCATGATTTCACTGACATGTGGTATGTAAAACTGAAAACAACAAAGGAACAAAACAAACAAATGAAGAAACAGGACATAGAAACAGACAATAGTTTAGTGGTTACCAGAGGGTAAGGGTGGTTGGGGGGTGGTATCTGAGGGTAAAGGAAGTCAAATATACAGTGATGGAAGGAGAACTCACTCTGGGTGGTGAACAAACAATGTGATATATAGATGATGTATAGCAGAATTTTACACCTGAAACCTATGTAACTTTACTAACAATTGTCACCCCAATAAACTTTAATTAAAAACAAAGAGCTCAATAATGTATCAGTTATGATTAGTCTTATTGCTTTTATTTTTGTTGTTTAAAATAATGAAGTTAGCATATATCTGTGGCTTCTTTAAGGTATCAAAATTCAGAGGGGTGATTTATATCTACAAACGTTATTAAATACATGCCATATGCAAGGACTAGTAGTGTAACTGATATGCTCTATGGTGACCAAAGTGAAAGCAAATATTAGCTCAGGAAGTACATGCATTAGCAGTATACTTATATAAAGAACAGTAAATTCTACAAGAAAAGCAAAAGCAAAGATAACTTTAGAGGCAGAACAGAGAAAGCAGCCCTTCATCAACAGATGCTAGATTAACATATTGGCAGCTCAGAAAATAAATACAAATAGTCCTACCTGCTTAAGCCACTTAAAATACTCCCACTAATAAGTTCTGCTTGTGTAGAATAGAAGTTCTAATTACCAAAATGCTTCCCCTAAGCATTAACTAGGTTCCTGAAATATCTTTGGAATTGGCTCATTTACTACACTGAATGTTCTGCTAAGAACCAATATAGAAGCTGCCAGGGAGGGACTTGGCTGTAAAGCAAATTACTTTTTTAAAAAAGTTTCAGAACTGTTTATTGAGTTCCAACCTGTTTAAGAGTCTCTTTCTTAATTGTCTTCAGCTAATGCAAACCTCGTTGAAATGGATGTGAATATTCAGCATTTTTAAAGCAATTATTTTCTTATCCTTTGATTGTATGCTTACAAAATTTATATTCTGAATGAATTTGGCTGGAGTCAGCTTAAATTGGATTGAATCTATTTAGACTAGTGTTCATGATCAATTCAGATTTTTTTTTTCTGGTGAACTACAGACCTGAACAATTTATTAGTTTCTTTTAAGAAGGAGAAAAAGATGATGAAGAGGAGAAAAAAAAAAGAGTATATTGAAATAAGTTGAGCCAGGAATTTGTTATGCCTTTATTCTTTTAAGTCACTGTATTTAAAAAAAATAATAATAATAAAGAGAGTCAAATATATGGTGATCGGAAGAGAACTGACTCTGGGTGGTCAACACAATGCAATATACAGATGATATAAAATTGTACACTCGAAAACCTATATAATTTTACTAAACAATTTCACCCCAATAACTTTAACAACGATAAAAAAACTATTGTGTACCTACTCTGTGGTAGAAATATTAGCAAATAACAACTAAATCAATGTTATTCTATGATTTTTTATTTTACCACCAGTCCAATTCTTCTCAAATGCACATATAAATCAAAGTTAAAAACCTCAATGTTATAAATTAACATATTGTTAATATAGTTAATATGTTTCAGGTAATTTAATGCAAAGCTTATTTTATATTAATATTATAATTGATATTGAATTTGTAAACAAAACCACTTTCATAATAAAACAGTAAAATTGCCAATAAGAAAACCGGTCTTTCTTTCTTAAAATTGGTTTTAAAATATTAACAAATGTCTTTTAAAAATCTTATAAAAATGATTCTAAAATGTTTTATATACTTTTAAGCAAGATTCATTAAATTTTACAATAAAGATATTAAAAATGAAAACATCAGAAAACATTTCTTTTAAAGTTTATTAGGGTGATGATTGTTAGTAAAGTTTCATAGAAAACTTAATCATCAGAAATATAAGACATAAAAGTTGAAATTTCTACATGTAAAGGTATGTGTAAATTGCAATGTGCAGATTTTTAAGGATGTGTCCTAATCCTTGTTCCATGACTCCAGCATCTTAAAACACACCCTTCCCACCCACCATCCTTTTTGAGAATACAAAAAAGATAAGATAAATAAAGTAGGTTCTTATGAGTAGGATATCTTTGAGGAAAGCAGGGCTATAAGCCTCACTTTCATTCTGCTTCAGTGGGGTAGTATCTACCCTTCAAAGATACTGAGAATGGGGCTTCTGTTAAGGCACTCAGCATTTTTTATATAAGACCCATGTAGTTTGAAGATGCACTGCACTGAAGATCTCACTCCCACTAAAGAATTTTAAGAAGACTAGAGACAGCCTGGAGAATTACATTGAATTTGGAATCTTTGGATTTCTATTTTGCTGGGATCAATTGGGCTGAACTCCCAGAATTTGTAGCATACAGGTATGCATGACTATTTCTCAAGGAAGATATACTAGTCCCATGTGAGTCTCTGGGATGGTCTTGGATCATTCACGCTGCCTGGAAAGGTGAAGGCACTCTACCAGCAAAAACCTACATGTGAACAGCTAGAGCCTGAGAACGGAGCCAAAAATAAGTACCAGAAGAAAAATAAAAGCATTCCAGGGTTAAAAGAATTTCAGAATAGAGGGGCCTAGTAGAGAACTTCTGAGGATCACTTGAAAATATTCCATAAGTAAATCATCTTGAAACACTTACTAGGTTCACAGATTGCAAACCCAGTTTAAGATGTTACCAATTTAAATAAGGTCATTCTTCTTTTAGAAAATTTAGAGAAGACACCAACCCTATACACCCTTTTCCTATGATTAGTTTGCAGCTAAAAGCTGGTCCAAGGAGGGAATATTTAAAGAAAGTTCAGAGTTTTGATTGATATTTTAGGGTAAATATGTTTATTAGTAATTGAAGACGACTGTGTTTGTGGTCTGAAAGAGCAAGTTGAGCAAAAAATAAAAAAATACATATGTATGGATGATGGTAAGATCAAGTCAGATAATTGACTAAATTTTTCATTTTTTCCTAGAAGATTGGCAAAGTGAACTAGATTTCACTTTTACTAAATATTTTCTCCACAGTGTTTCATCTGTTGGTCATACTGACAGTTGCAGGGGTGGGCCTTGATTTATGTAAGCCTGTAATAGTAATTTTCCCACACCCCACACTCATCACAAAGATAAGGGATAGACAATGACCCAAGTTTAAGCTAATTAGTGCAGGACATTTCTCAAACCAAAGAGATGTGTGAGCGGAGGTCCATCAGTTCAATTCCCACAGTGTCTGTTAGATGACACTAGATGGAAAATAATTTCTCCCTGGATTTGAATAAGAAGGAAACTACCTTGAATATTTGAGAGTCATCCATGGATCATGAGGATAGCAAATACCTGGGGAAAACCAAATATGTGTAGAACACTCATGAGAGAGAATCACAGAAAATTAGAGACACGAACCCTACTGAACTGAACTGAACTGTGGCTTTCCTATGAGATTTTTAAACTCCTTTGTTGTATGGCCAATTTGAGTTGGGTTTTCTCTTATTTGCATCTGAAACGATTATATATTCACATATTTACAGATTATGAAATAATGTTTAAAATGACTTTAGACTCTTAAACATGATCATAATTTTCCCATTAAAGATATGTATAAGGAAGGTTTCATAGATAATTGCTTCTCAAGAGGGCAAAATAATAATGTGTTTGATAGTCTAGACACTGGAACTGTGTTCCTGAATTTTAACACCTGTTCTAATAGCTAGCATCTGCATATCCTTAGAAAAGTCACTTATTTACTCTAAGCCACTGTTTCCTTTTTGTAAAATGAGTGTAATTTCACTACTTGCATTATAGGATTGTAAGGATTAAATAAGACATATGCTTGGCTGTTGTGCCTGGCACTTAGGATATGCACTCGCAAATTCTTTTAGTTAATTCAGTTTTTATGAGGTTATAACATAATTTATTCAGTTACATTTAAAGTTTTTACATAGTACTCTGGCAGATTTAACAGTCATTTTGGTGGGATTTTATGATTTTTTCTTGCAGTATCAGTAAGAAAATAAACCATATATTTAAGGAATTAGTTCTAATCATTCCCAAATTCAATGTCTCCATTGAGTTTGAGTGAAGTAGAATGTCTCCAGATCTCCAAACTCAATGTCTGTGAACTTTTGCTAATATGATTGTCATAAAGTAAGCCCTTCACGTCAATTCTAAAGCCACCTAAATTCAACCTCCCTGTGTGTTAACCATAGTAGTCTTCCAAATATATAACAAAACATGTATGGTTCTCTCTCTCTCTCTCTCTCTCTCTCTCTCTCTCTCTCTCTCTCTCTCTCTCTCTCTCTCTTTGCTTATTGCTCATTTATTTTTATCTAATTTATTAGATTCCTTTGTTTTCTTCAACCTTTAATTATTACAACAACCTAAGTCTTCCTAAGCCATTTATGTTTTAGGTTTGGAAAAAAGTTCAGTCTTGAATTACTATTCCTCTATAATTCATTTAAATATGGGATGCTATTAGAAATACAGAGGGCAAGGATTTTGGTATAACTGGTATGTCCAGTGTTTATGTTCTTTCACTCTCATGTCACCCTCACTCTGCATCTGTTTTTTTACACTTGAGTAAGTATCTAGATTCTTTCTTTTAAACATTTTAAAATCTATAAACAGGGTCCTTATCAGAAAATAGATCAATTTAAGGCATTGTGAAAATTACGTAGAGAACAACAATTGGATTCATTTTAACTCTATAAAATAAATAACTTATTGGTTTGAAATTAAAAATAGAGAAAAATAACCAACCTCATTTATCTAAATCATTTTCCTTTTATTGTTTTAAAGTATTTAATTTTTTTCTGAAATGTTATGAATCTAAGGAGACAAATACTCAAAATAAAATTTCCATTTGGGGTCACTAGTTTCTGAGTCTAGAAGATACCAGGAATTATTACACAGAGAGGGTGAATCAACTCTTTTCCACAGGAAACACTTAAAGGGCTTTGGTGCAGCCTAGTTGGGAAGCTGCAATGTTAACTGGAGCATCCTATCACACAGTCAGAAGTGAAAACTAATGCTGTCATCAAGATTTGGCATTAGTCCATTGTTTTCATATGGTTTTATTTTTTAAAAAAAAATAGGATTTAAATTAAATCCTATAAAATACATGACTGTAAATTCCACTATTTCACAGGAAATAAATAAATTTGAAGTGTCATATTGCTCAGCAACATGTTGAATATTTTCAAATTAAGATACCCACAATGAGGGAAAGATAATGTTGTAATTATACGTATTCCCAACCTTGGTGTGTTTCTCATGGTAAGATTTATTGTTTTCCACATCATTGTGTTTTTTTTGTATGGTCTCTAATAGAAAATACAAAAATATGAAATGTGTTTTAACTGTGTGTGTATACTTTATAAAAAAGGAAATAATTTAAACTATTATAATGAATATTTAGAAAACTAACTTGGTTAGCCATTAGCACTTCCAGAGCTGTAGTTTGAAAAATGAGCAAAATCTTCTTGGGTAGATTGAGGTATCAGAAACAGAGAAATCAAGGAGCTAGTACTCATAGTCTTATGTTACTTCCTACCTAAGATCTGCAAATCTCATCTTTTGCCAAGTGCATAAAATCGCCTGCTAGCTTTTAATGCCCATTGTAATTCTGTTCTGTCCTTCTGAGTGAGTTTCCACACCTGTGTTGTCCATCAAAACAGGCTCCATTTTTCTTCATTTCCTATACACGTTGTACTCTTTGCTACCCCTAATCATGCTGAGTCCCAGTGCAAGAATAGATTTCCTTCCAGTGGTATTAAAACTGCATTCTATTGACCCTTAAGATTTTTGTGGGAGAGGGTGCTTGTCTACCACAGGGCTAGCATGGAAGAAATTGGGGGGCAATGCATAAAAGCTAAATAAATTTTTAAGAGCTGGGCCCCAAATTCCTCATTGTTATATCAGACTAAGCATCGCTCACTCTCTCTTCTCTCCATTCATGTTGTATAATTCATAGGGCAGGAATTGGTTTATAATGTTTAGTACAGTATTGAACATGTAATGGACACATATTTGGTTGATTGGAATCTTTGCTTCATTTGAAGGCCTGATTAAGTGCCTCTCAAATGATAATTACTTATATTGCCCATTTGTTATTTAATTTTTTTCTTTTATTTCTCTAATACTTTGGTGATGTTAATTAATATAATGTGTTTTCTTAGGAATTTTAGTTGTAAAGAAAACTACATTTCATGTGACTATTTCTGTTTTTGTTTTTGTTGTTATTGTTGTTGTTGTTGGAACCATAGTACTTCCTGCCACTCTCAAATCCCCCCTTTCTCCACAGTCAATTATGGTGGGTCTAGGATAGTTTCATATGTAATTACAGATAAGCCCTGTCAAAATTTGTTGTTTACTCAAATTTCAGTTTTTGCATACCACATTTAAAATTTGCATATCACCAACACAATTATTAGTATCTGTAATTAAATTAATTCACTTTTAAATTTTAAATACTTAAGTAAACATTAACTTGTGCAAATACGTTTTGCCCTAGCCAATGAATAAAGGCAATACAAACCTATTAAATTTCCATACACTAATTTAAAATGGCAGTGAAAAGAGAGCAATCTCCCTAACTCCACGTTCTAGTGTGTAAAGGAAAGTTAGTATTGTACTCTCAGGGAGTTGTTTTTACTTGTGAAGGATCTAGAGGAGAACATATTACATTCTGTCATGTAAATATTTTTCAACAGCGCTGCTGTATTTCAATGCATTAAAACTTTTTTCCCCTCTCTTTTGTTGCCTTCATACACAAAATCAAAACACTCAGAAAATCATATTAATTTAAAACAGTATTCATTCTGATGAATTGTATTTTTGGATTTTCCCTTCAATTAAAATAATTGAATGCTCAAGATTGAAGACAGTACAAGTATCTTATAGTTTTAAATACATATTTATATTTTTTATATTTACTTATATTTATTATTATTTGGGAAATAAATCTTATAAAACTATATTGTTCACATTACACAGATACAACAACTAATCTGTGGTATTATATTTCCAATATTATTTATGAGTTATAACTGTTCATTGCCTAAACAATCACATGTATAACGTATAAAAAAGTGACTAATTTTTGTCACACAGCAGCCTAACTGTCTGTCCCCTCATGCCTACCCCTAAAGAAAGAAGAGTCTGTGAGACTGATCCTTTCAGGGACTTTGCTCCACCATTGTGCTTACACCTTCTGTCTCTCTGTTTGGCCCCAAAAGATGGCTGGTCAGTCAATGACGGCTAAGATTCCCCACAGGGGGAATGACCTAAGCCAGGCACAGTCGCGTGGGAACCACCAGGAGAACTCATGGGGTCGATAGAGGTGGGTTTAGCCCCCCACCATCCCCCGTCTAAGGAGAGCTTCTGGCTATGTGGCTATATTCCTTCCCACAACCTGCTTGGGAAGTGAGTCTATGATGTGATAACATCAGTTCTCCTTCTATTCTTATCAATAAGTTTCACCATAAAGGTTTTGTCCCTGGGGAGGCACATACCACAATTATTAAGACATCATGGGACTTCCGATTCCGGCTGTTTGCAGGCAAGGGTGACTGGCTTGAATCAGTTTTCTGGTATGAGGTATGAGACTCACAGACCGTGGAGAAAACAATGCTACTTCCTTGTGTGTACATCAATAAAAGCCACACGGTGGCCCGATTCGGGGCTCTCAGTCTTTTGAGGCTGGGAGACCCTTGGCTCCTGTTTCATAACTTTCTTGATTTCTGTTTCTTTCTTAACCCTTCGCCACCCCTTCTCGTTCTCTCACTGCCCGTGTTGCGCTGGACACGACAACTAATAATTAAAATAGTATAAGTAGTAAGGAATACATGTAAGTATCATATGATTTGTTTTGCTATTTAAACCTTCTAATATTATTATTTATATCTATTCAAAATGTGTTTAAGGAAATTTTCTTTAAAGAGAGAAGGAAATTCTCATATTAAAATATTTTCTATATAAAAGGGAGGGATATTGTATATTTCATCTTTAATGAGATTGGTATAATATGTGCACTGAGAATGGTAGTGGTAGTAATAATAACAAAAATGACAAAGGTAAATAATGTCGTTTTCTTCAAATGTTCATTTTATAAATTCTAAAAGCCATAGCCTCTACTTGATTAAAAGTATTCTGTAGTCAAAGATTGAAAAATATGTTGACATATATGTGTGTGTGTGTGTGTGTGTGTGTGCATGTGTGTGTGTGCTTTCATGTCAGACAATCCTGATTTGCAATTCTAACTCTATTATGTGATCTGAGGAAAATTATTTAATGTTTCTAAGTCTCAAATTATTTATCAGTAAAATGGGATCAATCATAGTTAATAACTCATCAGTTTTCAGAAATAAAAGATTCAATGCCTATGAAGTTCTTGAAAAATACCCAGTGCATAATAAGTGCTTAATAAAAATTGTCAGTCATCTTATATATAGCAAAATTTTCTCACTGTAATATATGGTTCAATTAATATATTTAGATTATTTCATAAAATATATTTCTTTTTCTCCTTCAGATGAAATATGGAAACATCAAAAAAGAGTTTATTTAAACCAAGACAACAGGGTAATTTACATAAAACCATAAAATCATATTTTTTGTTTTGTTTTAATGATTCGTGCAAAAGTAATATGTAAAGCATCTGGGACTATTTTAAGCTTTTATTTTTGTTTGACTTTTCAGATGGTATAAGATAGTAATTGAGAAATGGAATTTTTGCTTTGATACATTTGATAGTTTGACAGTTTAGAATCTACTTTAAAGCTTAATAAAATTCACCATTTTGAAGTGGCTAACTGCAGTTCATCAAGTGCTAGGATGTCAGCCAGCCATGATTCTGATCTGTGTTAATAGACCATAGACACTTAAACTCTTTGACTTTAAAAGTTTAGTTTCTTCCTAGGTTAAGGGTGGATAATAGTATGTACCTTATGTTAGTTATGAGATTTCAATGGCATAATTAATATCAACAATTAAAATGATATCTAGCACAAACTGAATGCTCAATATATGCAAACAATAATTCTCAAATTCAACTTTAGGGGATCTCCTAATTCCATGCATACTGTTTTTTCAGTGAGAGAATGCTATTAGCGGAGATAGTCTTCCAAATTGTGAAGGAATGTTTCTCCCATTTAGTGCAATTTAAGGCAGTGCTTCTCAAACTTTATTGTGTATGCATGACCTAGATATCTTGTTCAAATGCATATTATGATTTTGTAGTTCTGAGATGGAGACTGGGATTCTGCATTTCTAACACATTTCCAGATGCTGTGATGTTTCCAGTCCATGTGCGTTGTAAGACTCATTGGGAATTACCCACTTATCCCATTATATCTTTTTTTTTTTTTTTAGTCTTGTGACTTGTGCTTTCTTTTTTTTTTATTATTTATTTTTTATTTTTTTATATTTTAAATTTATTGGGGTGACAATTGTTAGTAAAATTACATAGATTTCAGGTGTGCAATTCTGTATCACATCATCTATAAATTACATTGTGTGTTCACCACCCAGAGTCAGTTCTCCTTCCATCACCATATATTTGATCCCCCTTACCCTCATCTCCCACCCCCCAACCCCCTTACCCTCTGGTAACCACTAAATTATGTTCCCCAGATTAATTTTCAAACCCCGTGGCCATCCTGTGGTCACCGACTGCCCTCCAATCCCCTCACCCTCCCTCCCACCCCCCATTTGTCTGTTAGAATGATGGAAATTTCACCATTTCAGATTCATTACTTTTGTGCTGTTTCTCAAAATTAAAATGGAAATAACACTGGGGAAATCTGAAAACCAATTCCTACCTGTCTTTCTAGAATCAGCCAAATAAAAAAAGGAGTTTTGATGGGATTGATTTTCAACATGTGATTTATCTCGAAAGAATTGTCTGTATTAGGGGGCTATAATACAGACAGTTGTCCTGGATGGCTTCAGAAAAAGAGGGAAACAACAAGAGGAAGAAGCACAGAGAGAGAAACAAAAAGGCAGAAATTAATTAAACTGTAAAACTTTATCTGTGTTCTTATTTTCCCCATGAAAGGTCAAGAGGGCAAGTATTTTATTAGCTCCTATTGCTGCCATAACCAAAATTTATCAAAAATATAATGGCTTAAAACAACATTCCTTTATTATCTCACACTTCTGTAGGTCAGAAGTCCAAAAAAGTTTGACTGGGTTCTCTGCTAGGGGTCTCAACAAGCCAAAATCAATGAGTCAGTCAGGGTTGCAGTTTTCTTCTGGGTTTTATATCTCACCATCCAAAAATTCATTTCCTTCTCATAATTTCCATGTGGTCCTCTTTACCTTCAAATAAGCAATGGGAGATTAAGTCCTTCCTGGGCTTTTAATCTCTCATTTGCCTTCTGTCTCTAACAAGGGAAAAATTTTTGTTTTTAAGGGTCCTTTTGATAAGATTAGGTCTACTGGATAATCCATAATCTCCATATTTTATGATAAGTGATTTTAAATGATCTTTTGCCATGTAGCATAATACATTCATGGATTCATGGGAGTAACACCAGTGGGCAAAAGTCATGGGTCTCCCACAGGTTCTGTATTTTTATTTTTTATTTTTTTGAGAGGGAGCATGGATATGCTAGAATGAAAAGCACTGATTTGCATTCTAATCTTGGTTTAATTACATGCTAATCTATTTATATGAGACAAATAAGCATTCCAAGTATCATTTCCTTCGCACATTTGATAAATATATATATATATATATATATATATATATATATATATATATATATATATATATGAAAAC
Organism: Rhinolophus ferrumequinum; assembly: GCF_004115265.2. Classification (NCBI taxonomy): domain Eukaryota; kingdom Metazoa; phylum Chordata; class Mammalia; order Chiroptera; family Rhinolophidae; genus Rhinolophus; species Rhinolophus ferrumequinum. The sequence goes on from NC_046293.1 coordinate 76,924,915, forward strand.
CAAATAACAGAAATGTGGCTTGATTTATTTTTGCTGAACACAGTCAAATTTATATAAAAATTTGATATTATTATTTCACATTGCTCCTAATGCCTAGCACAAGATTTTGTTAACACCATTCATTATATAAATTATTGAATTGCACATCTGAAGGTCATAAAAGGCCAACAACATAGTAGATGGTATTTTCATGGAACTTTATCAATCTTATAATTAAAAATTCATATGAAATCTGTTATTTCCAGTAACTGCCTCTTACAAATTACAATGGCATTTCTTGAAGCATTGAACATTTTTTTTAAGTGTTGTGAAAATTAACCTTTGCAAAACACCCTGATGAACTAGAACTCTTGATAAAGATAATTCAGTAAAGTAAAAGTCCAGTTGGCAGAAAAGTGTTAAGAGACTTATACAATCCACTCAGCTATTATTCACTTTACTTAGGTCAGCTCATTTTGGTACAACAGCTGTGACCAGAACACAAAATGAAGGTGTTGGAACAAAAGCCAAGAACTTTCTAAAATTAAAACAAATAATAATAATAAAATTTAACTACATCTTTGATTACAATATAAAGAAGATTATGGCATCAAACTGTTTTTAAAGAAAAAAAACATGCTGAACTCAACAATGGAGCATAATTTTATATATATATATATATATATATATATATATATATATATATATATACACACACACACATATGTGTATATATATATATTTTTTTTTCTTCTATTTTTCTTCATGACCCTGTTCTGATAGTTACCTGAGGAGTCGATTGATTTCATGAAACATTTTCCTTCACTATTCTCTTTTTGTTGGACGCTTAGACTACAGCGTTTTTAATAATACAAATAAGGTTGAATTTTTGACATAGTTCTTTCTTTTTTAAAACAATATTTTGCAGAAATTATTTTGAAAAGGGATTAAACATTAGAAATTATTTTGAAAAGGGATTAAATATTAGAAATAAATTAGACAAATATTTAAGAAAAATTTTGAAATATCTTTCAGAGGTTTTATTGGTTACATATTTTTTGTGGGTATATATGGATTATTTGGATGGAAAAGATAAGGCCACCCACAGGAAAGATTTGTTTTCACACTTCATCTGTTTGGTATGTACTGTGTAGATTAGAAAAAAAAAAAAATGTTGACCCCAGTGAGACAGAATGTTTTATAATACTTCTATCATATTCTTCAATTTCTCTGTGAGTCACTTTCTCCAGATGCCTAACAAGATTGTGAGCTCTGCAAAAACCTTCCAGAAATGGACTCTACTTCTCCAAAATAAGTGATGATTAGTAAACACATTGCATTCATCACAAAAAGTACTCCATAAATGCCAAATAGTGCTTGGTATGTAGCAAGTGCAGAGAGGCACACAGCACATCAATTAGGCTTACTGTCTAACTCTGGGACCAAAGGAACATTCCGAATGGGGGTGTTTGCCAGTGTGTGTGGGAGACTATGTTAAATACTGTTGTACAAAATCTTTATCTGCAAAAAATCTTTGTATTTGTGGTGTAAGTTTGAACTAACTGATTGAATGATATACCCTTTACCTTCAATTCAATTGTTTGAGTTCATTTAATTTTCCACCTAAGTTTTATTCAAAATAATAACTTTGAAAGTTAGTATTTGACATTTCATCCAACTCAACCAATATCTTCATCAGTGTACTGAAGTCTTTTCGTATTATGTTTTCCTTTCCTAAACTAAGAGCACTGAGTTTTTTCTATTATTACCTTAGCAATTAATCATGTGTCATCTTGGAATTGATATTATATTGTTATTCTTAGTAGTAGTAATATTGTTAAGTCATAATTTATTTTCAAATGCTCTTAATGAGAAGGTAGAGTGTATAAAAATCAGCCCAACTCTGCTAGCAATTTAGGGTCTACTTAACATTTTGGACACTGTCAATAATTTTGTCAAGCTTAGAGAAGATAATAGAAGAGCTCTTTTCCCACTCTACTTTATTTTAAATATCCCATTTTCATGTAAACATACAAATGTGAATATCAGTTTTAAGTGAAATAGTTCAGCTAGAAAACATTTGCTTTAGGTAGTGTAGAAAGTCACTATGCCCCTGAGATAATTTGATATCAGAGTTGACTCTTTTTCTTTATTACACAAGGGTATATTTATCTTTCTAGAAACATTTTCCATATTATTGGCTTTTATTTCAGTTTCTACTTTTGTAGAAGTTTGGAAAATAGCATGGTTTTAAAAACTCAGTTCTTGATCACTGTTCTTGAACTTGTGTTTTCGCATGTGGATCATTTTTCAGGGTCTAATCTAATTGAAATATGAGTGTACAAGTCTTAAGTGCCATAAATATATATATACATTCCATAGTTAGAAAAAATGAATTGAATTTGTCTTACTTTAATACCGGAATGTTAATATTAATATTTCACTGGCAATGTACTCTCCTGTTTCTCCTCTCACCTGAACGCATCTTTGTTTCTTCACTAGCTCTTCCTCTTCATCTTGATCCCAATCATGGATATCTTGTAAGACCAGAGCCATGGTCTGTTGGTCTTCTCCTGTTCATAGGTCTACTTCCTATGAGAAATAATCTCCCATGTTTTAAGCCTTTGCATTTCTAGAAATATTTTCTGAATGTGCTACCACTACTAATTAACCTTAAGTTTTATTTTCATTTCTGACAATAGAAAATCTCTAATGCAGGATCTTTGTCATCTCAAATTCATAATATCAAAAAGAACATTATAATTTTCCCTCACAAATAGAATTCTTCTTCTTTTAATTTGGGTAAATGCTATAGCTGTTATGAAAGTATTCCAGATCAAACACTGAATGCATAGTTAATGCCTCCTTCTCTTGCAATCTGCAAGCAACTGCTAGTTATCGTTTACAATATATATAAAATGTGTTGCTTCTTTTCCAGTCTCACTTTCATTTCTCTAATGTAGATCTTAGTGAAACTGGGCCTGCATTTCTTAAAACAAGTTACAACTAATTGTTTTAGACTCTACCATTTCCTTCCATTTAGATGTATTCAGTTCTCTGATGCCTGGTAAATAACTGGGGTGAGTGTTTGTTAAAATACCTTTTAAAATGTGAAATGGCAGTGAAAACCAGTTCAAGGCTATCACATATTTAAAAAAGATTGCTAATATCTAAAATGGGTTAAAAAGAGGCTTAATATTCTCATTTCAGGTCAACCTTTCCTTTACCTGTCTCACTCTTTTACAATATATTGTTTGCTAGCTTATATGCAACATCAATGAACATACATACACTGACACATGGACACATAGATACCGACTCAGAAACACACACGTACACACACACACACACACACACACACACACACACCACTGAGTAAATATATCTAAAGATTATTTTTGAATAAGCTTTTTAGATGCTTTGTTGATAGACTAATTTTACAAACCACAGAGCCACAGCCTTGAAATACAGTGAGCACTATATGATATGGATTAAACAATTGTGTATCAATTTAATTTAGATTTTTAGATTACATGAACATGCAGTTAGAAATCTAACATACTACAGGTAATCAAAATATCTGAATTTGGCATCAGATTTTATTGGTATGCTTTAGAATCTATATTTTTATTTCTTGAAAGAACAGGCTTCACTTCCTCGGCATCTGGGCAGAATTTTCTTCTTTTGGACAGAATAATGCTTTATATAATATGTTGAAAATCCTGTTTTCTAGTTTATTTTCCAATATAAAATGGAAATTTGAATATGACATCATAAAATTATAGACATTGAGAAATGAGTGTAATGGATAGATTTGATCACTGTAATTGTCAGATCTCTGATATAATCACAGATATCTACACTGTATTATTAACCAATATAAATGTGTTTTAGTGACTTCATAACAGTAAAGTCTCATACTATTAAATTAAATTCTTTTTTTATAATGATCTCATTGATCTTTTATTCAACAAATATTTTATACCTACTCTTTGACAAGCTACATGCTGGACTGAGCACCGAAGCCCTGCCTTCAAGATGCTGTCACTCTCGTAAGATAACGTAAATATAAGCACATAATTACATGTAAGAACTAGAAGTCCCATTAAATAGATTAAATAGCAAAACAAAAAGTGCCTTGATCAACTCTGATAGTGTTAATGAAAAAAAAAAGTACTTTGTAAGAAAAAAGATGCTTCCACTAGATTTGGAGGGATTAGTAGTTATTGAGGTGGGATAAAGGGGTATTATTTCAGGACAAACCAGCAGCATCCAAAAGCAAATCTGCTTGAATTAACATGGAGTTTGGGAAATTCTAAATTTATTAGGTATAGGGCAAAGATTATATGTAGATGTTTGGCTAGGAAAGATATTGAATAAAGTAAGGTGAAACAATAAGTAAGGACTGTGTCATAAGCTTGGACTTTTATGCTTTTTTGTTAACTTTGAAATCAGAGACATTGAGGGATTTGGCTGTGAGAATTGCAGGATAAGATTAGAAATTAGACTTTTGTTCTAACAAATTAGAGAAAACATTGTGAAAGTATGTTTGAAAGGGAGGTTAGAAGACCATATCCAAACATTTTTAAGCAACCAGTTGAGAGAAGGAAGGAAAGCCCATGATGAGTAGAGGGCCGGAAAAAAAAAAAAAAAAAAAAAAGAATTCAAAGAAGACACAATGGAACTGAGAATCCAGATCATTTGTGTCAACACAACTTAACCATTTATTCCAGGAAATTATTTTCCAGGAAGGTAATGCTATAGACCGATACTTACTTTCACTCTTTGCCTATTTGGATCAGGAAGTTCTTGGAAACAAATTCATTTGCAGTTTGTTCATCTGGACAAACAGACCTCCCATTAGGATAGCATCTTGATCCCCAGACAAACAAACATCCTCCTTCTCAGATACCAATATGCTTTCAAAGATTCCTCAAAATTCTTGCCATACCAAGTCCTACAATCCTAAAATACTGTATCATGAATTTTGCCCAATTTCAACCAATGCCTCCTCTTGAAGAACCTAACAACACCACTTGAACCTAGACTCCAGACTCTAAATATCTTTCCATAGCATGCCTCTTCTAAAACACTGTTGAGACTCTTTCAAGGTGGTGTTCTTCCTTGCTGTGGTAAGTCTAATAAACTCAGTTTTGAAAATATTTTTCTGGTGATCTTTGTAAAAGAGTTGACAGGGGCCCTTACTGATTTCTGGTGTATTATGATTAAAGGGAAAGGATGGACTCAGGGATGATGTCTGTGAATTAAAGGGAAAAGGAGAAGGAAATAAATGAGCAGTATTCTAGCTTAGAAAATGAACGTGTATTGGTGCTCTAAGAAAGGGATGGGGACTAATACTTAAAGAGCGAATTGAGGTTGACGTACTAGTATCATAGTTAATTTAGTAGCTTAACTTTAGTAGGCCACAGTATCCAGATATTTGGTCAAACACCTGGATGTTGCTGTGACAGTGTTTTTTTTTTTTTTTTTTTATGATGAGATAAATGAATATTTTAGATGAGTTTAACCAGTGGGCTTTTCATAAAGCTGTTGCCTTGTATAATATGTGTGGACCTCATCAAATCAGTTGAAGGCCTTACTAGAAACCACACAGAAGTTTTGCAAGGAAGAGCGAATACTGCTAACTGCTGGCCAGCTGTTTTGTGACTCGTACTACAGCATCGACTCTTCCCTGGTCTCCAGCATGCCTGGCGATGTTGGACTTGTCAGGACAATTGTGTGAGCTAATTCCTTAAAATAAATTAATCTCTCTCTCTCTGTCTCATATCTATACTATAAATATATACATGTATATATATATATATAAATATATAGATATATAGATGTAAAAACATAGATAAATGTAGTAGTACTTTTCATGCACTGCATTTTTAATTGTTTTTTTACATCTGGAAATTAAGTATTAAAAATAGCAGACAGGAGTGGCCAGTTAGCTGAGTTGGTTGGAGTGTGGTGCTGATAACACCAAGGTTGCTGTTTCAATCCCTGCATGGGCCGCTGTGAGCTGCGACCTCATTAAAAAAAAATAAATAAATAGCAGACTGATTTCATATCATTCTTCATAATTTTTTAAATGTAATGTTTCTTTATAACAGAAATGGGTAGACTGTTGTGTTTATAATAATTCAGTAAAGACATTGCAGGTAAGTAGGAAGGGTTCAATTGCTGTGCCAGTTTCTGAATTATCTTAGTATTCTCCACTTTTATAAAATAAATAAAATAAATAGTTATAACAGAAATAATTTTTAAGTGTTTTAATACTTTAATTCTGGGGTAGGAGGTTTAAAACTCCTTTCAAAGATTGCATATATGGCAAACACAAGCTTTAATTAAAAATTAAAAATAATTTTTAGAATTGCTTAAACACTCAAAACCCTCTAGCAGTACACACTGAGGTAGTATTTTCTACTCTATAACAACAAATCTAAATGTCTAAGATTAATTTACATTTCATGACAGTCACTTCTATTTAGCATTCACTTTGCAAGATAGTTTGAATATTAACAATGTGCCTATATGTGTTCCATTGTTTCACAACAATCTACTGTCTGCAGTTTCCTATTAAATGTAAGAAGAAAGAAATACAAATGGCTTAAGAGCATTGCATTCGTAAATATATGTATTAAAATGTATAGGATTTTTTCTATTTTGATAACACATCACCTTAAAAGGCAGATTAGCAAATTTTTATATTTATACTTTCTGAATATGACGAAACTGTAGCTATGATTACATTAGTGAATATGCTATGTGGAGAAATGAATTTAAAGAAACTGAAAGCCATCTACTCAATTGTTATAAATATGGTGACTTTATATGTAAACATATAAACTAGAGCTGTAGGTAAGGCATGCCAGCTACCTAGCTTCTTATCCTTGGCAGGGGTGGAGGGTAAAGATAGGTAGCATTCAGGAATATCTTTTATTCCTTTGAAACTTTTCCAACTTCTTATTCTCTATTCTTTCATCATTGGCCATTTTTTCTACTAATTGCTTATTTATAATTTACCGGCTCTCAGATGTGTTTGAAGCTACATGTAATAAAATCACCAGACACATAATACCATAAAACCATACAGAAAACTAAGGCTAATTAAAGCTACTGAAATTGTGTACAAGGAAATGGAAAGGCAAGAAAGAGAAAGAAAAAACAAACAACAACGAAAAGAACTACTTGTATAGTAACAATGGTCAAAATAAGGAAGCATGGCATTTGTGAAAAGTTATGAAAATGTGTGTTTTAAATTTATTTCTTAGCTCTCACACAGAGGAGTTTAGTATTTATTTACTGACAGATAGCAATATAAGACGGTCAGTTAAAACCCCTAGCTACCATTAAGTAAAATATATAAAAAAGACAGATCATGAAAGTCAAAGAAGGACGCAGAAAACTATCACAGATGGGAGGACACAGTGCCATAATGACTAGTGCAAGGTGGAATCCTGGTTTGGATTCAAAAACAGAAAAAGGATATCAGTGGAAAAACTGGTGAAAGCAAAACAAAGTTTGTTATTCAGTCAAAAGCACTATAGCAACGTTTTTCTTTCACTTTTGATTAATACAGAAAGGTTATGTGAAATATTCACATTAGGAGAAGATGGATGAATGGTTTATGGGACTCTCTGAACCATCCTTACAATTTTCCGTAAACTGTAAATTTACAAAATGTGAAGTTAAAAGCCCCAAAGTTTTTAATTGTTTAATAGTTAATGAAGTGATTACTGGATATGTTTGTATTTTTCAGTACTACACTAAAATAGCAGATGAAATTACATTGTCTTTCTATATTACAATAGCTCTGTATTGTAATTAAATAATTCCAAAGATATTACCTTTGGACCCTGTTTAATGGTGCATCCAGGTGCCTAGGGAAAGGCAAACACTAGGAATCATGAAGGGCTAACAAAAGCAAAATAATAGGATACAAAGAAAGCAAGCATTAATATTGCTGACACGGAAGAAAGATGTCACATAGAAGCCTGAAATTATAGAGTTCCTACTAGAGTAAGAACATATTAAGTTGGAGTTTAGCGGAGGTGTGGGTGACTGACTGTCCTGGTACAACTAACTCCCTGGGTAATACCAGGGAGATCACAGAACACACTCCAAAAAAAGTTTGAAAGATAAGAAAAATGCCATGAATTAGATGATCAAAATAAAAATAGAAAAAGAAGGAAGGAAGGAAGGGCAATGATTATATTTCGGGAATCTTTGTGTAGAACATCAGCAGAACCTATACATGTCAAATACCTTCTGAAGAAAACATGTGATATTACAAGTAACCTTCAAACTGCCTCAAGTTGTAATCTATTTAATATGAAGAGGAAGCTGGAAAAAAGTTATATCCTTATTTCACATTTGTTAACAAAATAAATGCTAGACTGATTAAAATGTTAAATGTAGGTATTAAGACATCAAAGCATAAGAGAATAAAATTTAGATCAGAAATACATAATTATAGATTGAGATACACTATTTTGAGTTAAAAATGATGAATGATGTTATGAGAAAAAGTATCGATAGATAAAATTCCTTAAATGTAATATCATACAGCATGTAATATGTAAATGTAATATACATATATCATATATCTTACTTATAACTGTGCTTTAAGCCTGAACCCCAGAGGACATCTATCATGTACTGAACGGTATGCGAGTGGTGTTTCCTGAAGTATTCTAAAACTGTGGCCATGAATATAAAATCAAGCATTTAGCATGAGTTATCTCTGTAAAAGAGAAAACAAACTCACATTATTTTTGAAAGCACAGACATATATTTATCTCTATGATCACCTTTAAGTCACATTAGGCAATATCAAAATAACCTGTGACAAAAAGAAAAAAAAACCTGTCATTTTTATTATAACAAATACAATCAATAAGGAATCAAAATTAATTTTCCAAACCATACCTTAGACTCACATTGCCTTAAAGCAAGGGTGTCCAAACTGCGGCCCGCGGGCCAACTGCAGCCCACAATCCATTTTTTATTGGCCCGCAGCAAATTCCCAAAATATATTTAGTTTACTTAAATAAACCAGGTGAGGCAATACGTACTTCACCTCGAGTGAGTGGCCGGCTGTTTGTGTATTTTACCGCATATGGCCCTTGGTGAAAACCGTTGAAAAAAGTTTGGACACCCCTGCCTTAAAGGAACTGAGTTTGGGGAGTATGACTATATCAAAGCTTTAGAAAATTTTGTACTAGAGTTTATGACACAGTGTAATGAGAAAAACATAAAGACTATTTGAGGTATATTAAAACCAGTCCAGCATGGTTGATGATACTATTTCAATCTGATTGATTTATTTATGACTTGTAGTTTAACCTTTTTCAGAACACTATACCACTGCAATGTTCACTTACATAATATTAGCATTTAGTTAGTACAATGATATAGATTTATGGCATAGAAAATAGCCAGCTGATAACAAATAATAGAAAACAGAGACTAGATATAGATGGTTAAGTTTTATAAAGTTTTTTATTTGAAACCTTGGGTTCATTTTAGAAAATATTGAAAAGGAGACTAAGGGCTCTTTATAACTATCAGGTTTCAGTTTAAAAGAAAAAAAGGGTTTTTTTTTTTTTTTTTTTTTTTTTTTTTTTTTTTTTTTTTTAATGAAACCGATTGGAATTGGCTATAAGTTCATTAAGCCCTGGCCCCTAAAATTCAAATAAAATATATTTTCTCTTTACAAGTATTCATTCAATCACTTTAGCTTAGTATACAATGAAAAAAATAATATTTATGACTTTTCTATTCTTTTAATTTCATAAAATAGTTTCAGTAGAGCCCTGAGTTATGAGTAAGCTGAATATTTGAGGAATATAATGTAGCCAGTGAGGACAAAAGAAGACAGTATAAAAATATAGTTTACTCAGCACACTTCCCTTCCTTTTTATATGTGAATTCTGATGATATGTAGTGTTTCCATTACATTTCTCTAGAAAAAAGTTGAGATAATTCATGCATTTGTAATAAATAATACAGAGACTCCATATACTATGAACCCAGTTTCCCAATGATAATAATATCTTACACAACAACATCAAAAAATCAGGAAATTGACATTAACTAAAAACTATCAAATTTATTCAAATTTCACTCGTTTTATATGCACTCATTTGTATGAGTTATAGGCATTTTATTATGTGTTGCTTTCTTTTATCTAAAATCCCAGTCAAGATACAGAAGAGTCCTATCAAAAGGATCCATCATGCTACCATTTTAGACACAAAATCACCAACTTCTCTGTACTTATGTCAATTCTAGAGTGCTGTATAAATGGAGTTATGTAGATATAGCCTTTGAAATTTTTCTTTTATCACTCATAATAACTCACTTATGATCCATCTAAGTTGTGTATATTAGTAATTTGTTCTTTTATATTGTTGAGTTAATTCATGTTATGAATGTACCACAATCTGTTTAATCATTTACCTGCTGAAAGACATTTCAGTGGTTTCCAGTTTGGGGCTATAATGAAAAAAGCTATATGTATTTATAAGTTGAATTTCTTTTTTAGCATAAGTTATCATTACCTGAGTTAAACACCCAAGAGTGCAAATACTGTCTTTTAGTAAGCACGTATTTACTTTTATAAGAAACTATTATAATATTTTCCAGAGTAGACGTACAAATCTGCTTTCCCACCAGCAATGAATGAGTTATCCAATATTCCCATATTTATTGCCAGCATTTGATGCTATCATCATTATAAAATTTTAATCATTCTAATAGATGTGTAGTGATAGTCATTGTGGTTAAGTTACATTTCCCCTACGAATAATGATGTTGAACATATTTTTATGTACTTACTGTCATCATATTACTCTTTAGTGTAATGCCACATTATGTCTTACGCATATTTTCTAATTGGATTGGTTGTTTTTCAGTCCTTGAATGTGAGAGTTGTTTATATACACTATTTCTTTGTCAGACACATGGAATTGAAAATATTTTTCTCTCAATTTGCAGTTTGTTCTTTAATTCTTTTAACAGGGTCTTTTGGAGAGTGAGTCTTCAATTTTGATAAGATCCGATTAATCGATTTTGCCTTTTATGGACTGTGCTTTTTGTGTTGTCTAAGAGCTCTTCTCTTAGCCCTAAGTCCTGAAATATTTTCTTCCATGTTTTTAAAAAATATTTGTAATTTTATGTTTTACATTTAAGTCCATGATCCATTGTTATTCGATTTTTGTATAATGTATGAGGTTTTTTTTTTTTTTTAATGTGTAATTTTGGTTTATATTTTTTCTTTAATTCTTCAATTTTAATGTAATATTTTAAAATTTGCCAAACGAAGGACTTTTAAAAAATTATTATTAATTTTTAGGTTTATCATATGGTGATCAGAGAAAAATATTTTTATTTATGCACCTTGATTTTTATGATATAATATTTGGATTGGTTTCCACTGGAAAGATTGCATGTAATCAGAATTAGGGCCAATTTTCTATTGTCTACATAAATTCTAGTAGTAACTTATTCTGAGGTCATTAATCTATTTCTCATTATCACAAGAGGATATAAAATGGTTAAAATGACCCATCTAAATATATGCTTTTAAAGAATAATGGGGGATAATTTTATTCAATAAGGATGTTGAAAATGATATGATAAATAAAAGAGAAAGAACATTGTGCCAGAAGATATATATTTTGTCTATAAATTTAAGATTGCTTGACATTATTACTCTCAATTAGACTTTTACTTCCTGTCTCTCTGCCCTAAATAGTGTAAACTCAAAGTCCATGTAGCTAGAATCGAGATGGGGGAAACAGGAGAAATTGAATGGCTTCATTAATGGTGCTGATGCTTAACTGATAATAAAACCTGCAGTGTTTCCTCCAGTGTCTGATCCTGTTCTGATCTAGCTAGCCTGACATTCAAAGCTTTTACAAAACAGTTCCAATCTACCTATTATTTTATTTGTTTTAACAATTTAATTTTAAAAGAAGGGCTGTATTTATTTAATTTTAAAGTTAAATGGTATAAAACGTATATAAAGCAGTCTCCTATACCACGTTTCTATCATCTCACTCTGAGTTCCCTTTTTAAAGATTTATATTCTTTTCTTTTAGTTGTTTTCTCCATATATTGAAATATTGGCTTATACTGCTATTTATATTTATTGTTTACTAATTATCTATTTTCCTAACATAATAAGGAGATTCATCAAATTTGTAACTATTTCCCATTTCACTTGGTATTCTGTCATTTTGCAGTCTTGCTTGGAGTGGAGTCTGTGTATGTCTTTGTGTATATTCATTTTGCATGAATCTCAGTTGGCCATTTCAGTCTAGAAAATCATGTTTTTCAGTTGTCAATATTGTAAAACTATACTATTATTTAATAATATGCCCCTTCTTTTTTTTCTGTGATTTTTTTCTCCCCGGATAATTCCAGAATTTAGACATTATACATTAAAATGTCTTGGTCTGACCCTAGTTTTTGAAAATTTCCTAGCATATTTTTCTGTTTTTTTGTTCTATTTTATGGTCTGGACAACTTACTTTATTTTTCAACCCTTTAACTTGCTTGTAAATTTTAGCTATCTAATTAAAATTTAATTTGATTTTCTATAATATTATATAATGTGTGTGTACCTGTGTGTGTTTATTTGCTCCTTGCATTGTTCTCCCAGGACGCCCCTCCCCCCCCCCCCCTTTTTGTTTGATTGGTTGATTTTTCTCTGTTTTTTGCCAGTAGATCCCTTTGAATGTCTACTGGTATTTTCCAGTTCACAGGTAAATGAAAGGAACTGTAAAGCATTTAAGTAGATTCCCAAGTGGGCATTTCCTATCCCTGTGTCATTTCTCTGAAAGGTGATCAAACAATGGCTGACAAACCTAATGTTGGCTCTTACAGGGCTTTTCTCTTGGATCACTTTCTTCAGAGGAGTTCTATCTCCAACACAGGGGTGAGAAGACTTTCACAAAATTCTTCATTTTCTGGTAACCACCAAACTATTTTCTGTGTCTACAAGTTTTTGTTTCTTCATTTTGACAACTGAACCTGTTTCTACTACATCTGCTATTCTAATATTCAGAAGCTGTTGACTTCAGTTTCTTCAGCAAATACAATTTTACTTTTGCAAGAGTGGGGCATGTGTGCTCATTTGACTTTTGTTGGGGGAAGAGATATGAACATATGATTGCTTTTTACGTTAAATTGATAAATTCTCTTGTTTCTGGACTCATCCTTCTCTTTTGTCACCTAAAGTAAAGGTTGCCTAAAGCTTCTCTGTTTCGGTTATCTGGTTAATCCAATTTGCTGCTCAGGACATTTGCATTTTTATTCCTAAAATTTAACCTGTTCAGGTACCAAGTAAGTTGTCACTCATACATATGCCTCTCATCCTGCAAAATGTCCTAATATATTTCAGCTGTTGCTGTCTATACTTCTGCTCTATTTATCTTGTGAGTGTATCATTTAAAGCTTTATTAAATGCCATTTAGTTTTAGGAGGAAGTAGAGATAATTTCACATATTTGGTTTACCACATTTAACATGAAAACCCAAAGCATATTTCAGCTTCATTTCTAATATTTTTAGAGTCTCTGTTATGGAAGAAAGTGTGTGGGTATGTGTAAAGGCATACATATAAAGAAGGGATAACTCTTTACTTATATTTCTACTACGGTGATTATTCTGTTTAGTTTTGCCGTATGGTGATAAGTATACTTATTCATAATCTTTCCTTTATTGCAGGCCTATTTTATGCAAAACGATATCTAACTTAGTTTTGAATGTCTTACAGAGATTAACACAGTTGTAGTGTACACAGGGAATCAAAAATGATAGAGGAAGTACTAATACTTTATAAAATACAAGAGTGGATACTTGTTATATGATGATGTCTCCATAGAATAATTCCTTCTGGATTTTTCACTTTTAAACGTCAAAGATTGGAATTTTTGGTTTCTTTAAAGTAGGGTGCTACATCAGTGTGTTTTTATTGCATCACAAACCAGTTGCTTAAACAAACTTTCTTTGCTAATCATCCACACTTCTTTGGACCACCTGAATGTCTGCTGATACAGGTTAAACTCAGGTACCTCAACTGGTACATTTCTCCTCTACATATCTGTCATTCTCCTCCTAGGATTATGGGTTAGCCAGTCAGTCATATTCTTGACAGAAGCGTGGAGAGAAAATTGCAATCGGTATCATGGTCTCATTCTCAATTTATAAATCTTTTCTTCATACAATTATATTTTACACATAAGTATGTTTTCACATGACAGCACATACAATAGCATCAATATACCCAAATACAATTAAAAATGTTAGATGCTGGAAACACACACACACACACACACACACACACACACACACACGATCAGGAATAATCAATAACAAGGACTGTTCTTCAAGCCACTGATTTTTTCTCTTTTCAGACACTTCATTATTGTAGCACTGTTAGTCATTTACCAAGTTATTAGGATTCATGGATATTTTGAGTTTGCCGTAATGTATTAGCATTCATACTTGACCAATAATAAAGTAAAATAAAATACTTCATATTCATCTTTAGTCAGGAAATAAGTGTTCTATACTCAACACTTGGTCAGTTGATGGCCTACAAAGAATATCATAGATAAACGGGATAGATGATTACCCGGAACAATTCACACATTTTTTTTGTTTAAAAAAAATTGTTTCAGAGAATGAAATTTTTATCAGTCTCAGAGCAGAAAGTAAATTCTGTTATCTTCTATCATACATTTATCAAATATTTATTCAATTATTATTCAAGTGGCATTTACTGTGGCCAGAATTCAATATTATAGTTCTAATTTAAAATTTTAAGTTTCCGTTTAAAATTGGGTTGACATTTTAAAAAGTATTTTTTAGAGCCGTTTCAGTTGACTGAATTATGAAAACAATACATATTTATTTAAAAAAATTGGGAAACACTTGAAAGTATTGAGAAGTAAATTCAAAAATGCTCATAATCAAACAACTTTGTTATTTTCAAATGATCTAAACATTTCATACAAATTAAATCTATTTGTTAGTCAAAGAAAGTGCAGCATAGAAAGATTCATTTATCAGGAGACACGAGGCTTAAAACCTTTAAAGAAAAAACACATAAAAAGTAAGCTTCATTGTTTTCAAATATAGGCACAAGCTCCATTCAATTTATGGGACAGGTGGAAGGCATTAAGATCAGAATAAGACCTAAGGATTACAAAGTAAAAGCAATTTTGTACTTGTTTGATTGTTCATAATCCCATATTTACAGAAGATTACATTTCTTAAAAGACTTTACTGCCTTTTAAGGTGAGAATGTTTTAACACAGATTTATTTTTGTGGCTTGTAAGGATTTATAAACATTATGTTTTAATTGTTGTAAGACTGATGTCTTCTGCTTTTTTTCTATTTTTGTTCATTAACTCTCCAAGTTCATATCCCTCAGACTTGTGATTGGCCATTTTAGTACACAAGCCATGATTTTCTACCTGACCTGTGAAGGAAAGAGGAACAAAACCATGAAATGTATTAAATAATTAATATTTTCTAGTGTTCTATGCATATTATGGATCCTTAAAAACAACAAAAACAACAGCAACAAAAATCTTTAACGTGTTAATACTGATCACTTGTGAAAGGTGAAGATATAGGTCCCATTTTAAACTTTTAATTTCAGGAATTTTAACATTTTTGAGAGTACTATTAAACATTTAGTAGTGATTCCTTTTATATTATTTCACACACATGAAGTTATTAATCTACTAACAAATTCGCTTTTAAAATATTCAATGAATTAAAATGCAACATGTTCAATTATTGTATAAGAACAGCTGAAATTGCAATTATCTTGATAATTTGAAGTTAAAACATGGAATTAAATTCACATATTGACTATATCCTGTTTATTGATGCATAATTTTCTTGTGACTCTCCCTCAAGACCATCTAAACTGTCCTATTTCCATGAATAATATTTATCCAAATTCAGTAAAACCTAAATGGAAGGCAGTTTGATTTACATGTAGTGCTTTGAATGTAATCTTATAATGAAGTATATCATGATGCCTACCATGTAACATTTCATCTTAATTCACTGGCCATACGTGTACCTGATTTTGTTCAATCAAAACATATTTATTAATCACTTGCTGTATGCCTCATACATAACGAAAAATATGTCATCATTAAGCAATAATAGATTTCTGTGTTGAATAAAATAATCAGCTAGATAAGAGAGCTGTTTGGAAAGCTAACATTGAAAGCTGGTAATTTAGCTGAATAGAAGAGCAATTCTCTGAATTTGTACATGAAAACTCAGTAGGGCTAGGTCAGATAAGCACCTTTGCAGAAAAGGCATTGGTAATCATGGGTTGAATATCCAGGTTCATGAAAACAATTTTTAAGCAAAGGCAATCACAATAGTAAAATGGCTGATTTCATTTTACTACCTGGATTCATCAAGGATTGCTGAGAGGGTGTGATTTTCATACAGGTAAATTCTGTAAAATGTGGACGTTTCAGAACTAAACTATGTGTAGGTGGTTCCTTGACTCCCTCTTAGTTTCAAAATAATTTATTTTTATTTTTATTTTTAGAAAATATCTTGTCTTTGCTTCCAAAAGTAATTGCTCATAAACTTCTTTGTAACTATAAGACAAAAAAACAAATAATAATTTTCCATTTCAAAGGAAAATTGACTAATATTATGGGGAAATTAGTTTATTTTTTTGGATGAAAATAGTTTTTGAAGTTATGTACTTCGTTAAACCCTGCCCCAAAAATATGTTATTAAGATACATTTTACACTCTTTCTCACATTTTTTATTATTTTAACAGTCTTGTGAAGGTTAGATACATCCATGCCTGCAGGTTTAGATAAATGGCTTCATTTATTTGAGTCTCGAAACATCTTGTGTAAACCATAATCCAAGTCGAGTGAATAAAACAATCAATGCAATCTTCAATGATATAATGGCATGTGGCTTAAAGTAGTAATAAACAGTCTTCTAGTAGCTTGCTACAGACAGCATTCAGGTTCCAGCTACTACAAAGGCCTCCAAAGAGAAAGAAGCATAAATCAGTGCAAGCTGTGGAAATAATAGATTTCCAAATATTGTACCCTTGTGTCGACATAGCGCCACAACATGAAAACATAACAGACTGAATTAGACCACACTCAGGATTTCAAAGGAAAATAAACACTGATGCACAGCACAGATGCCATCTCTCTCCTGGTATCCCATATTTGTCACACTTCTGAAATAGGTCTGTTTGGATCATGGGGGAAGTAGTGATGGCACCGCCGTTAACTGATTTTGGTGAAGCTCGCACAAAGTAGAGATTTTAGAAGGATTTCTGGAATACCATTTGCTGAGATTTGCTTCATATTGATGCCTTGCCACTCTTTTCTGATATTTACACAGGAACAGTTAAAAAAAAATTGGATTTAGGGTTACTATTAATAATCTTCATTGGCAACAATGCCTACGATATATAAACAAAAATGCTTTTTTTTTTGTATAAAGCGTTTGATAGTAGCATAGTTATCTTTTAATTTTTCATTTTAATTACATGTATGTGACTGAAATTTGATTTTAAATGTACCTCTTGTAATCCCTATTTATTTAAATTGACTTTGGGTACATACCACTGTGTGTCTATTTGAGGGGCAAAAGGACCAAGAAAAATGGGGCTCAAGCTTAGTATACCCCTAAAGATAACCCAGTGAAAAGTGGTACAACTTAGACAAGAAAAGGAATTATAAAAATTCTCAACTTTTTAAAATAAATAAGTACTTTCAGCAATTAGTAATAAATGACATTTATTGCATACTTATTATGTGCCGGGTATTATGTTAAGAGCTTTATAGATGTATCTCTATTAATCTTTGAAGAAGTTTTAGGAAGTAGATTGCATACAAATCCCATTTTTATACAGGAGAAAATCAAAGCACAAATAGATGGTCCAAGATACCCATTTATAAAGTTGTAGTTAGAAATCAGATAATTGCTTTTAAGAAATACAAAGATGTTGCTTTTTAAACCTATAATCATATAGTGAACCATGCAGAAGCAATCATAATTGGCTTAAATAATTTTTTAAGCTTAATGTGACCAACAGCCATTAGCTCTTAACAACTTATATTTCCATATTATCTAGGCTGAAAGTGACAAAATTCTTTGGGGACATATACTTCAGGGAAGACCTCAGAGAAAAGGAGAATTTATATTAATTCCCAAAACTTATCCTGCTTTATATTAATCCCCAAAACTTCTTTTCCAGGCTCCTGCTAAGGAACCTGGTCTAGCACAGATCTGGAAATTGGTAGTACAAATTTTTGCCTCCCTAGAGCATAATGGAGGCACGTATGATAGAGTCAAGGAGCAATCGAAAGGGACAGAAGCGCAGTTGACAGCAAATGTTATGAAAGGGGAACTAAAGAGGGGATGGCTGTGTATATAAACAGCAGATGAAGTGGAAACAAAATTCATGTCAAAGATTTTCATTTTTAATCTCCTTTTACATTCATTTTTTTTCAACAAGTATTTATTGAGCACATAATCTGTGCCAGACACTATTCTAGGTTCTAGGAGTTTATCAAATAGAATTATATATTTCTGCCTTCCTGGAGCTTACATCCTTGGGGGAAGAGTGACCATAAACAGAGAAGTAAACAGTTAAAATACCAGATGTTAGTAAGTGGTATGGAGCAAAGTAAACCCTGATGAAAGAGTGCTGGGGAGGGGGCTTTTGCTGTTGTATATTTGCTCTTCTATAACTTGTTCAGAGAAAGACTCACTGATGAATTGAGGAGAAACCTAAGGGTAGTGGGGGAGTAAATCGCTTGCATATTTGGGGACGGAAACATGGAAACAGCACGTGCAAAGGTTTGAAGGAGGAATAAGCCAGGAATAAGCCTGGAATGTACAAACAAAAGCAAGGATGTCAGTGTATGTAAGTAGAATGAAGAGGGGAAGAGTAGGAAAAAAGTGAGGTCTCATAGTCAGTGGACCAGTAAGCAAACATAACACCACAATATTCCAAACTCTTTGGTATTATTTAGGCCACCCATAGGTGTAATTATCACCTGAGAGGAAGATAAACACATGGGAAGACATCAGTGTATTGATTAATTGAGCAGTTACTGATAAGTTTAAATTTCCTAAAGAAAGTGGCTCTAATTTCAAACTGCATAGGTTATCATTTCTAGTAAAAATTAGACCATACCATAAACTGAATAAATTATGAAGAAACACTGAAAAAAATTGCAAGTACAATTTTTAAAAAATATAACCTACAAGTTGGATAATGAGAAATCATTGTGAGTCGCCAAAGAATGAAGAATAAATTAACTTATACCTTTATGAGAAAAAACAAAAAAACAAAAAAAAAACAAACACCTTAAATAACATTTCACAGGCAATGTTTGAAATCTAACTTATTTATTTTGAATTACTATAAATATAGATGAAAGGTTTAGTATCTTCATAGGCATTTTGGGGAAACTCAAGAAAAAAATGGCCTTAAAAAGAACAGACTTCAAGAACAATGAGTAACCTAACTGTCGACTATTCAATGAGGGAGATAAGAAACATGCTTTGTTTTTAATCACTGAAAAGTTTTGGCATAAAATTATGTGATGGAAAATTTCTTGTGACATGGGGATTTTAAATGATAATATTTGCTCAAGTAAGGATATTTAAACAGCAAGATTTTATAAGAGTATTCCAAACAATTTTGCATAGTTAACCAAATAAATTTTTACAAGCGCTACTTTGCATCCTGGAAATAGTAAGATTATTGTCTATTTTAATTTCACAGTAATTTTAAGCGATGGTTTTATTTTCTAAGAATGGCTAAGCCTGATTTTCTTGGATCTCAGCTGAGTAATAGAAAGCATAGTTTTAATATATGCCAGGGAATGTCCAACTCCTCACTAAATAAATAGAAGAGAAGAATAGCAGATATAACTTCATGACATTTTAGAAATAAATCAATAGAAATTATACATGTCACGGTGCCTTGGCACTTAGAATATTTATTTATGGATATTAATCATTTGCTCAGTTGTTTAGAGAATGCTATCAAAAGAGTCAAATTCATTGGTTAATCTCATATAAAATTTACTTTCCCTTGCTCACTTTGAAGTCACATAACACCATGGGTCTCATTGGTCATGCCTAGGCAGGGTTTATCCATCTTCATACTGGAATAACAAACAAGAAGTTTATGTTTGTTAGGTAGTGACAGTATTTTTATATATGGTTCATCGATGTGGTTAGTATACTGTCTGCTGTCTTTTCCTCTCAGAAACTAAAACAATATCATATACTGAGAATATGATTTGCTAAGGTATTTGGGAATGAAACGGACAAAGGTGAATTGATAGCTGGGTAAATGGATGAATACATCAATGGAGGGATACATGGAAGAGAAATGCAATCTGCTCAAGAAAAGTTTGGATGCCCCTTCCCTTGGGAGGGTGTATTTTCTCTGTTGTTCCTGGTTGACATTACAAAAATGAAAATCTGTGAGAATTAAGAAAACAAACTACTGCAGCTGGAGTTCGTAGCACTGAAACAAAGTAGGTCATGAAGGTCAAAAAAGAAAGGAAGAAATTAGGTTGTCAGATGGAGTCTTCCAACTTTGGCTGTAATGCGAGTCTTCTGGAAACAGCAGTGGGGACAGAGCGATCAATCTCAGCAGGTGGAAACTACAAATGGAAATATTTTGATGAATTGAGCTGGCAGAAACACAGTAGAATTCTCTGGTTCAATTGAGCTACTTTTCACTTAAACCCTTTTGATCAAGCTGTTTTACTCTCAGCAATCTGAAATGGAGATGACTAATGGAGACACCTGGTAAGGGATGATAATTCTTGACATATCCCTTTGAGGTAATCTTGAAAAGGGGATATTGATAGTGCTGGATTAAATGAAAAGTCAACAAGAAAGTTTGACCAGAAAAAATATATCTGTTATTATTCGATGTTTATCCTGGGCTCTTATAGCCTCGGGGAGGGGGTTACATTTTACACATGATTTCTTAATTAAACTATGATATAGAGGACAAACTGAAATTTCAAAGACAGGTGTCATTCATTTTACAGACTGAGCACATTAGTTGATAATCTGTGAGGAAGAAGTTCCCCAAAATTACATGAAGATATTTGGGGTTTAATTAGCCGACGCTTGACTTTGACTTTAACTACGTTAGACATGTGGAGTGAAAGTACTGTATGGGGCAAAAGGCCATTTTAGTATTTAAAAATGCACCAAACAATCACTGAATATTCAGTATGTTTAAACTGTGATGTGATACGTGATAAACTTAAATCTCATGATACCTTTGTAATATGACAACTAATTATATCAGTTTAAAAACTAAGGGATTTGAAAATTAGAGAAGTTAAGCAACATGCTGTCAGTCATTCCACTGTTGAATTTCCATCCGGGAGACAAAACTCATTCTCTGTTCTTTCATAACATTATCTACTCACTGTGCCGTAGTGCTTTATTCAATAATGTATGGACAAACATTGCCACAGACAAGAAAATTACTGGTACGCATCTCCATGAGTTATGATTGGAAGGATATTCTTCATGTACATCAAATATATTTGGGGGTGTTAGCATCTTCAACCGATAAAAAAATAAAATTTTTTGTGCTATGATTTTGGAAAGTATTAATATATTTTTTTTATGTCTGTAGAAGTTAGAACACATAGTGGGTGGGTAGTGAGGGAGGGAAAGAGGATACTAGAATCTTTCTACTTTTTAATTACCCATCATGCACAGCAGTTTGAACAGAGCACAGCAATCAGCAGAATGTGTTTGATGACAACTCCAGCCTATTGACAGAATGTTCCTTTTATTTTAACTCATGAAATGGTACTGTAGCTTGATCATGGAAATATTTTCAACTTGTGGGGAAAAAGGGATGAATGGGATTTAATTGCCTAGTCACATTTTTTGTGCCACAGTGACCGAAGGATTTGATTTGGACAGATTTTCAACAAATAGACATCTGGATTTCTTGATTGTGTAAAATAAAATTTATTTCTTTTTTTCTTCCTCACAAATTATAAAATCATTATAAGAAAAGTGGGTTTTTTTATATGGAGAATTTCAACAATGATTTGTACAAAAGCTTTATTTTATTTTATCACAGAGAAAAAGTGGAATAAGAATGAAATTGATTTTTTGTAGACAAGTCAAATGATAATTTTTTAGCATATATTTTTGTAGTTACTGGTAGTATTTCATATAAATTTATTATGTGTACTATTATATTCTAGGACTATAAAAATCATGATTTTATTTTAT
Source organism: Rhinolophus ferrumequinum (assembly GCF_004115265.2). Taxonomy (NCBI): domain Eukaryota; kingdom Metazoa; phylum Chordata; class Mammalia; order Chiroptera; family Rhinolophidae; genus Rhinolophus; species Rhinolophus ferrumequinum. The sequence goes on from NC_046293.1 coordinate 76,947,224, forward strand.
TTTTATATTTCATGTGAAATAATGTATATGATTTTCTGATCACAAATGAGACTTCATGCAACATCTTTACCATTCATCAGAGTAATTTTCAATTTTTTATTATCTATTTTCTTACTTTACTAACGGTACTCTCTCTTCTCATCTCTCATTGTCATAATAATTTCTTATTATCCCCTTTGAATATATATTAATATATATGTGTATTATATATATATATATTTCTCATATATATATATATATATATATATATATATATATCTTGCTCTTTAGCTACAGAAAGTTGTATACATCATAATAGAGAATTGAAAGAAGGAAGTAAATCATTGAGTCTGTAAATACTTTATAGACTTATATTGTATTATTTCATGTTATCTGTATTTATCTTCATTTAACTAAGTTATTTATGATTACTATATTTGTTGAATATAAACATTAATTTAGAGACTTTTTCCATTAACTGATAAACTTAGATTATACCTTTCTATGAATTTATACAAAATTAGCAATCCATTTATAGAGGTCCAATAATAATTACAATGATTCATAACGTTTTGTAAATACTTGCACTGCTCCATTATCGGGTTCTAAATGGCCAGGATATTTTTCATTGTCTTATTGTAAAACTAATTTTCAATCAAATCTAGCTCAAAAAGTTTTAGTTAAATTTTTAATTCTCCTAGATATATTTGGTTACCAAGGCTGTGGAAGAATTCTTCTGCAGAGTTCCTTCAAGTTAGTTTTTCCTTTCCCCAAACACCTCTACTAAATTTATTACTGTTACCTTAATAACTCTTATGCTTAGCTCTGATTATATCTCCCCTAAACCAACCCCAAATTATCAAACATTACTCACTTACATAAAATTTTATACCCTGGAATTCAAAGCCTTCTACAACATATAATACTTTTCAGGCCTTCTTTCCCAGAGTTAGGCTAATCACATGATTGTCTTGGCCAAAATCATGGTTGCCTTATTACACCCACAATTCCCTGCCTAGCTTTACTCATCTTTTAGATTTCATGGTAACAACACTGATAAGATGTATTTTCTGCTTGACATTAAATAGTTTACAAAATACTTAAGTCATTTAATCCTAAAAAATAAAAAAACAAAAAATCCTTTAGGGTGTCTCCCTTCATTTTACTGATAAGGCACAAGGGACTCTATAAATGTTACCCATACATCAAAGAGCAGGGCCAAGTTTTACATGCATTTCTTTGTTTAACAGATTATTTCATTTACCGTAGTTGTTTTTTGTTTGTTTGTTTTCAAATTTCTTGAATCCAATGGAATCTTAGATGAGGGGAACATCTTAACAGTCACCTAGTCTAATCATTATATTTCATAGACAAAATATTAAACAGTTTTTCCACGTTGGTTTGAAAAACCTGTGCTCTGTATGAAACGCTTCAGGAAATCAAAGATGATTAAGACATGGTCAGTAATTACCAAATGAAATATAGATGGTAGGCCCGAAGCACTTTAGCAAGGAGGTGAAGTAAGGTAGGTAAAAAAAAATCCATTCAGAATGGAGCTCTGAGAGATCTCTTTTCAAATATAACCTCATGGTATTTTATTGGCACATTTTTCTAAAATTATTAAATCCTGTTTACCATTAGATATTTATGAAAAGATTCTAAGGACATAAACTTTCTATTACTCCAAATTTTTCTAACAGAATCTTAAATAGTACCTGTATGTAGTAGTTTTCAGTGAATACTTGTTTAAATGAATCAAAGGATCCCATGGTATAGAAGTAGCCATGAAATTAATGACTACTTTGCTTAGTGTTCATTTTATATTCCAATTACTAGGCTAAATATTTAACACATATCACATTTCATGCTTAGATTAAGTGTATGACACAAATAGTATTCCCATCACATTACATTCTTTAATCCAAATACAATGCATATTAAGATTTTTCTAGTTATTTGATGATTTAAAATCATTGACAATAAGGACCATAAGCTCTGATTGGATCATGAATATAACAAGGGAATAAATATATTTTCATATTCGTACTTTCAAATGGTTAAAATTCTTATTTTCACATTTTGGTATCTAATACCCCTAGAATTTACTTTTAATGTAATTGGTGTCTATTTATTATTATTAATTTTTAGAAACTACTTGTTACTGAACAATTTTTGTTTGGTATATCATTTTCCAGCTGAATCTTAAAGCTCTGTATGTCATATATCAACTTGCCATAATTGTGAGTCTATTTCTAAGAGTAAATTTCTGTTATTATGCCTATTAGCCCATTTGTTTATCACTATGTCAACATATTCTATTGAAGTTGGTAAAACTACATAATGTATCTTGTTAACTGATATAATTCTTCTACCTACCTTGTTCTTTTACAATCGTTTTAGCTATGCTTGTTCTAATTATAATTGACAAAGTCCTTTAAAAAACCCTAATAATATTTTTGGAATTGAATATTCAGATGGAGGTTTTAGTAAAATTTTCATGTTTATGATTCTAAGCTTTATATTAACAGACAGCATTATTCTTCTATTTATCTGCATCATTTTTTGTATCGTGAATAAAGTTTTGTCATTTTTGTTTTTCAAGGCCTGAGCATCATTAATAGTTTCAATTTTTATTGTTTTGTTATTGTAAATAATAACATTTTTCTAAATGAGTTTTGAATGTTGATTCTGGGGTATAAGAGCATAATTTAATTTATCAGCCTTGTTTTTATCTTTTTTGTTTTTTTTTCCCCTCCATGTTCATCCTTCAGATTCAAATTCTTAACTGCTTTACTCAGATTTTCAGGAGATGGCGTTTTTTTTTTTTTTTTTCTTGCCAGGTACAATCATTAAATATTCTTACTTTTCATCATGAATTTTCCTAAATAAACAAGACACACTTAATTAGGAATCTTCCATTTTTCCCTATTGATAATTGAAAATTTATTATACTTGAGTACATGACAAATTGTAGCATATGTTTTCAGACACTCTTTTTCCATTTTATGATCAGCTCCCAAAGTTACATGGTTTTTGGCCCCTTGTAGTTTTTTACAGGCTGCCATACTGCTGGCCTCAGTTTCTTGCTGACTGGGTCTTTATGCTGCTTTCACTTCTTTGACAGTTGGCCCTCTCCAAAAGAAAGCTCACAACATAGCAGTTTGCATCTTTAAAGCCAGCAAGGCAAAGGGCCTCCTCACAAAGCTAAAAGCTTAAAAAATTTCAATGATATTTATTCAGTCAAAATTTTTTTGTTATGTATAACTTCTTTCAGCAAATATTTGTTGAAAAACTACTCTATGAACCTCAGTGTGGTATGTTCAGGTGCAATAACTGTGATCAAATTAGACATGACCCTTTATCCTCCATTATGAAAAGTAAGACAGCTACATAATCACATATATCTTAATATGTTTGCCATATTCTGTTGGGTAGAAGCGAGGTTCCATCCACACTTAAGGTGAGGGGATTTTTACAAGGATATGAGTAACAGGAGGCAGGGATCATGAGGCCACCTGAAAGTCTGTCCTATACTAATTCTATTCCAAATTTTCCAATTGCAAAACAGTCAAAATTTCCTATTAAAACTTTTCTTTTTCAATATATAGAAAACTGCACAAAAAAACAGAAACCCATGTATGTATACACATAAATGCTTGTTATTTATAGAAATAGAATTGTACTGTTCGTACGGTTGGACAACCTGATCTTATATTTTAATATTATATTGTGGACATTATTCTCTATCACCAAAAAATCTATCTCCTACTAAATTACTGTACATAATAAATAATAATCCTCATATGTGTATCTCACAGTTATTAACTTACCACATATCAAATCTGGGATGATAAAATGTGCAAAAGGCCAGAACAGTAAGGAAAAGTAATGTAGAAGTAACGTTGCATCAACTCACTGATAGGTATATCTAGATAGCCCTATCCAATATGGTAGCCAGTAGCCACAGGAGGCTATTAAAATGTAAATGAATTAAAATTAAATATAATTAAAACTCGGGTCACATTACAAGTGTTCAGTAGTTATATATAACTCGTGACTGCTGCATTAACAGGGCAGACATAAAACAGTACCATTATCACAGAAACTTCTGCTGAGTAGTGCCATTATAGAGGACAATGATGAATGAAATATGGGGTTAGATTTCAAGTCATTTCCTTAGAAGTCCTGTGGCTTTCATTTGGTGAAAGAAATTAGATATTTGCCCTTAATATATAACACGACAATGAAAAAACTAATGTAAAATGCTAATACATGACACAAATAAATATGGAAGGCTTATTTAACTAAATTAAAGAAGACATACACAAAATTGCTTAAATAATTTAAAGAAATAAGACGTAATGGAAACTTAAATATTTTTAAATAATCTGATCACTCACTTACATGACAAAATGCTGCCTTAAAATCAGGCTATTGTCTAAGATATTTTTCTTTTCTAGTCTTAGCACCAAATTATTAATTACTACATTTAATTATTAATTCTTGATGTAATGACCCACATATATTTAAATGTCTATATTTAACACAGCAAAAATTCCATGACACATGTTTAATATATGTGACCAAATACTAATTGTAAAGCCTATCCAGGGGAAATTTAAGATAAATGTGAGTACATGCATGCATATAAATATGCATAAAGAAAAATTATCATATATTTATGTTCTTAAATATTTAAGCTTTCTATTAAACAGCATTAGAAGCATGAGTTTAAAGATACCAAGTAACCAGTACTGGATATATCAAATACACTGAAGGGCTCTGCAGAATACTTTACTATACATAATGAAGGGAGAAAAATAAACAGGAACGTTAAAAATAGATAAATAGAGGCAATAAACAATTTATTAGGATGCCATGAAGATACCTTAGATATATCTATCGGAGAGGCTAGCATTCCTCCAATCAAACTGTCAGCCAAGCAATTAATCAAAAAACTTGCAAGAATTTACTGGGATGGTAGACATAGATGCTATTTCTTATACTTAGAAAAACACATTCCAGAGGTTTTAAAACAGGCTGTTAAATCTACCTTGTATTACTAGCTGTCAGAGAAAGCACAGTAAGATAAGGATGATGGAGAGCAGATTTATAACCGCAAGGAATGGGAATTATTGCCTAGTTAGTAGTTACATTCTATTAATATAGACTATTTTTAAGGTAAAATGCTGACTGAAAAGCATATACATGTGAATGAACTATGCATGCATATTATAAATAAAAGTGATTTAATATGTGTTTTGTTTACCACTAGAGTCAAAATTATGATTAGTTCTTAAGTTTCTAAGCATGTTGTTGACTTGGTGTTTTGCTAAGTGATTGTTGGTATGCAAAAATGAGAATAGTTGTTTTGATTTCATTAAACCAGAAAATCAATGGAATGAATGACCTGAAAATAGGTTCCTAGGTAAATTTAAGGAAAACCAAAGGGGTTTTGTAGTAAAACAAACAAGAAACAAAAATCATAATTAATTCCAGTAAAAATAATGTAGAAATCAGCCAGAAAAAATAATTACATGATAAATTAAAAAAAAAGTTTACAAATGAATAATAAAGGAAACAGTATAAAAAATCTGTGGGATGCCATTACAGCAGTACTTAGAATTTTGCAATATCTTGTTTATATAAAAACGAAGTGTTTAACATTAATAAACTAAGTTTACAACTTAAGAAGTGAATTTTTAAAAAAGAAAGGACCAATTAACACAAAGTAAGTAGGAGGAATAATGAAAACATGAAATAGAAAATAGACAAAACATAGTGTAAATCAATGAAGTAAAAAAAAAGTGGTTTATTGGAAACATCTCTGGCTAGAGATAAAATATAAATTAGTAATATTATGAATAAAATGGATCCTCCAGTTACAAGGAGTATGATAAGGAATATTTTAAAAACAGTTATAACAAACTTAACTACTGTACATAAAATGAGTAAATTTCTTAAAAGAAACAACTTTCCTAAGCATATCTAGAACATCTGAAAGTTCTATATTTATTAAATAAATTAAATGGGGCAATACATACTTTTGCAGAAAGGAAATTCTAGACCAATGTTGCATAATGGTGATACACACACTAACAGGGATGAATCTCAACAAAATTCTGCTAAGTCACAGAATCCATCCAGTGAGAAAACAGTATACATAGAAGTTTCTACTGATATGTTTTAGAACAGAAAAAAAGCAATCTACAGTATTATAAATCATATAGATTTCCACCTGGGGTGGCAGGGGATGGTTATGGGGCTGCTGAGGCTCAAGAGAAATTTTAGGGTGTACTATATCGTAATTGGTGTAGTGGTCCCTTAGGTATATACAGTTGTCAAAACGTTTCAGACAATACACTTAAGAATGGATGCATTTTATTGTATATAAAAAGTGTTTAGTAAAGCTGATTTTAAAAAGAAAATGTGAAAAATCTATATGGAGGAAACTGCAAAATATACTGAAAATTTGAACAGTTCCTTAAATGCAGAAAAATACTTCTGGTCCAAAAATTTATTATGTAAAATCGATTTTCTCAATTAACATATGTATGATATAATTTCAATTAAAATAGTAGTGTTTTTCCCTCAAAATCATGTATTTTTTATTTTTAAATTGAGATATAATGGACATATAATATTGTGTGATTTTAATGTGTGCAATGTGGTGGTTTGATACGTTTACATATTGCAATATGATTACTGTAAATACAATAGTGTTATCTAACACCTTTATCAAGTTATATATTTATCAGCTATTTTTTTCTGTTGAGAACATATGGTATTTAAAGTTCATTTGGAAGAAAATAAGATACGAAAATAAAGTATTCTGAAACAAAATAAAGGTAGAGAATTTGACCCAAGATGTACCAAAATGTTCTATAAAGAATGTTAAAATTAAAATCTCAGAAGAGAAATATAGGGAAACAACCTATAATTTAATAAATTGTAATAAATTATAGAACAGATGGGTAAGTTCTGGTAAAACTGTTTTACATCTTCCATCACATCTTATACAAATATCAGAAACAAAGCTTAATTAATTAAATTCAAGGATTGAAATGGATTTATAATTAAATATATTTATAATTAAATATAAATTAAATACAAATGATACGATAACTTCAACACAGCAAATATTTCTAGATATTTACATAATATAAAGAGGTAAATGAAAGATATTTAATAAGTATAGGAAATGGAATACTACTATCTATAAAACAGCGTTCTTGCATATTAATAAAAGTGATATCACAATACGAATTCATAGAAGAAGATATAAATAAATATTTCACCGAAAATTTATTTGACATTCTAAAAATATGAATGTCACTAGTGCTATAGTAAACATCAATAAAAGGTAGGGAGGACATTTACTCATGCAAAACAAAATATCAGAATATATAATATTTTTCAGTGTATTTTGAAATGGACACTGCACACTATTTATAGAAATGTAAATTGGTAAAATTTTTGAAAATACAGACTCAAAGTCTCAAGACCCGCAAAAATGTTCAAATCCTTTTCTAGTACTCTGAGAAGTTTTACAAAGGCAATCATCAAAATTTCAGTAAAAGTTTATGTATAAAGATGCCAATAACATAATTATTTATTAAATATAATATTAAATGTTAAACAGTTACTTATACATATATTATTTATATAATCACCAACATATGTATACAGATATTTTACAAATGTATTTTCATATATATAAGCCTTAATCAAAACTGTATGAACATTTCAAATGTTTTTTTTTTAATTCTATAGCACATTCATAATTAGAGAAAACATTGTAAAAATTGTAATGACAATATAAAGAATAAAACACAGTACAAATGAATTATTAAACATGTAATACATGTTATTTAGATTATATCAATAAGAGCCAATAATTTGTAGCCCCTTTTAATCTAATTTACTGAAATTTTAAACTATTTCCTGTTAATAGAAACAGATTAAAGTTGTAATATTTCTAACTTTTAATCTCCAAAGTAAAGTTTTTGTATATATATATATTTTTTTTTCACTTAGCTATTTAGAAAAAGATAGACATTTGCACACATATCAGTTATTATTTTTTTATTAGCTTCAGGTGTACAAAGCAACATAATAGTTAGACATTTATACCATTACAAAGTGATAACACCCCCTCTAAGTCTACTATCCCTCTGACATTGTACATAGCTGTTACAATTCCATTGACTATATTCCCTATGCTGTACTTTACATCCCATGAATATATATTCATGGGATGTAAAGTACAGCATAGGGAATATAGTCAATGGAATATATATATATGGAATATATATATATATATATATATATATATATATACACACACACATGTATATACACATGGAATATACACACATGGAATATATATATATGGAATATATATATATATATATATATATACACACACACACATGTATATATATATTTAATTATAGTTGACATTAAATATTATTCTACTTCAACTTCAGGTGTATAGTGCAGTGGTTAATTTAAAAAAACGAGATTTTTTAGCATTTCTATACTTAATGAAAATTTTGATTTTTTAATATGATAACTATTAAAAAGTACTAGACTTAGTATTAGCCAAGACTTATCTCAGACAAAATCTTATTCATGTTGGTTTTCTGTCTCCCTTTACAACAATTCTTCTAATTCAACATCATGAAAAAATGAATGAGAAATGTCTTTGTCTTAGGTGTGAAATCCAGGAACTAATTTGCTATTTCATTTTTTTAATACCCCAAATATAAAACATATTACAAGCCATTTTTCTCATCTCTGAGCCTTGTTTGGACATTTTAGCATGTGGATTTAGTTTTAACAAACGCTGCTAGCTAAAAAATTGACAACATGATATAAATGTTACATTTTTACGTAGAATTATTGTATAAAAGCCATTTTAAGTAAGAGGATTGCTTTTAACTGGAGACCAGAAAACCTGCCAAGCATATGTCATAAATTAATTTTTAAAATGTTAGTAAGTTAAATCACTGATTGATATGCTTTAAAAGAATATTTACTGAGGAGAAATCACCATTTGCAATACTAGAGCATAAAATGGAACAGGAGAAGAAATAAACTTAAATCATTTATAAAAGATTTCCAGAGGCAGTAATAATTTTACTTTTAAAAATTATCAGTGGATGAAATTAGTGCTGGTGAAACCGAGGGATGGAAGCCAAATACATGTTGGGTCTTCTGTGGACTACCCCTCACATTTCTGCTAACAGTCCTTAGCTCTGACCTTGAATAACCTGTTAAAAGGAACTGTCTGTCAAACTGAGCTATGTAAAAATGGTTCTGTTCTTTGGAAATGTGGAGGAATAGAATGAAATCTTAATCTCTCTTTTACTCTGTAATCTGAGCATTTAAACAAAAACCTTTTGGGATTAAACTAATCAGATCAGTATCCTTTTCTCCATTAAAAATATAGTGTTTGTAGAAATGTGTTATTTTAAAATGTGAAATAAGCCTAATATCAACTTCCAAAATGGGAATTAGAAATCGTACAGTGTTTATTGAAATTGAAGATAAAAATTCAAACAGTTATTTTAGTTTGGAGGGATTAAATTGAAAAAAAAATTAAGAAATATTAAAGATCTGCTCATATTAATACTGTTACTACTCTTTTGGGCATTTCTACAAAAATTATATAATGAAATGTATGGCATCAAATATTGCTCTTATCACCATTAGGGAATCCCCATTTATTCATCATGAATGGCATCAAACATTGTTCTTTTCACCATTAAGAAAGTGAAAAGAGATCTTTGTGTAATTCTACACTCAGTTAATTAGTGTTATAGTTCTGTCAATTTAATTTAGTCTTTATAAACCGCAGACTCCACTTAAGTAAAAGCAGATGGATAATTCTTTCTTTCACAATGTTTAATAAGACATTTATATGTCCCTCAGTTGGTTATTTATTGAGAAAATTTGAAAAGAATACAATGATAGAGGCACAGTTTACTGAAAAACAAATCACTCCATTAGTCTTCAAATTTATGTAGCTACACTAAAAAGATCAGTCATACACTAAATACTATAAAATTAAAAATCAACATATACTTAGTTTGTATCTTACCATTATAATATTTTTTCTATTGACATCTTTTTTGATTAAAAGAATAAACAGAAATCTTATGAGATTGATAGGTTGCTTTTCATAGTTCCAAGGACTATTAATTTCACTTACAGTTTTGAAATTATAAATATTTACTAAGGAAAATTGAATTTATTAGTACTTGGTTATAGATAACTTCAAGGTATTTGTTCATTTAAAACGGTAAACAATTTTTTCACAGGAGGTTAGCCATGCCCACCGATATTATAATTAGCTCAGTATCTTTGATTTCACATTATTTTAATATTTGTAAGTCAATTATTGAGTTGGTTGTGTGACAGCATTAAGATCCTTTAAATCCCTAATTCTCTCCCTATAACCTTAGTTGTTTATTTAAAAATATTCAATAGTAAATATTAAAAAGTTTATGACTAGTAGAAAACCTAATGCAAGTCTATGAATTTATAATTCAATTGAAATATTTGCTTACATGTGTAAGCTTCTACTATAGATAAAATTATATTAAACACACTTGAAATGAATCATTTAAACCTCTAGAACAAGTTTGTATAAAACCTTTAGATAAATTTTTTTTATAAAGAATATAATTAAATACATAAAATTCATTGGATAGTTTAATGAATAGAGAAGTTCAAATACCTTAGTTTATTTGATTGAAGAACATGCATCTGATATTCCTATAATACATCAATATATAGTTGTCTGGTTGTCTTTCTTTTGACACAGTGAGCCTCCTTTACCCCTGTCCCCACCCATTTCTCACTATGCCATTCAACATAAGTTCACATCCCTCACAGTTCTTAGCAGGTGCACCAGGCTCCTGATGACTTACCTCCATATTTTCCTGGCACAGGCACGTGACACCACAGGTAACTTAAGGCCGAAAGTAATGAATCGCTGTCAGTACTTAGAATGTAACATGCAGTTCCTCATCTTTGTACGTTTGTACATCTGATTTATTATCAGCTCCATCTGATTTCCCTTTCATCTGTATATTGGGGAAAAAAACACACAGAAAACTACCCATTCTTCAGCATTTAACTGTCTTTATTTCAGGCATCTCCTCCTCAATCATACTATATATTCTATTCCTCAGTGATAGTATGTTTTAATTGTATGTCTGCTTTTCTCTCTAGAAAATTAGTATTTAGTTTTCCAGAACACATTTTTTTAATTAAATTTATTGGGGTGACATTGGTTAATAAAATGACGTAGGTTTCAAGTGTACATTTCTGTGATACAGCATCTATATATCACATTGTGTGCTCACCACCCACAGTCAGTTCTCCTTCCATCACCATATATTTACACCCCTTTTCCTTATTCTACCATGTCCCCTCCACCTTATCCTCTGGTAACCACTAAACTGTTGTCTATGTCTATGAATTTTTGTTTCTTTGTTTGCTTGTCTTATCTGTTGGGATATAAAACTGAAAGCAAGAAATGGAACAGATTTTATTTCAAAAGTAGAAGCACTTTGAGAACAAGTACTCCATTTTATTTATACTTGTAACCTATTTTCTAAAGATTTAAAGAGTTAACAATAAGTGAAAATGAAATGACTGGAACAGGAAATAAATAAATAAAATATGTTTTTAATGGAGGACCACCCTTCTTCAAAATCATTGTGCTGAAGCAAAGTGATCTATTCATCTGTCAAATAGCATAATTAACTATCATATTTTCTCTATTCCCTACTACTCTTTTTAGGACATTTTCTTTTATAATTTATAATTGGCATTGTAATTAAAAGTAACTTTTGTTACTTAAATTTCACAAAGCATAGCACAGATTGGGTATGATAAATATGGACATAAACCAAACTATTAGTCTATTGATTCGATGGCAAATATTCCAAGGAAGTCTGAGCAAAATTTTGAACATTTATTCTGAGTGATATTAAAAAAGAAAAGCAATTATCTGAAACCAGCCACAGAATGAAATCCAACTATTTAAATAGAAAGAGGAAAGAATACATGTATATTTTCATACTTTCTCAAACCAAATATTCTTAATAAACCATTTGTGTAGAAATTAGGTAAGAAGTTTTATTTTTTAAGTTTAAACATATTACTGAAGAATAAAACTTAAAAAATATTAAAAAATCAGTTATACTTCTCAAATAAAAATTGCTTTAAGAAAAGCATTATGAACTTTTAGTATTTACAATTATATTCAGCCACTATATCCAAGAATTATAAATTATGATGTAATTGTAGCTAAGAAGTATTTTGTAAATAGATACCAATATGGATACCAATATAAACTTATATATTTATTCAAAAATATAACACCTAAGACTCATTGAGTGCCCATTATGCCTCAAAAACTTATCTGACTGCTGGAGATAAAACAGGGAACAAAACTAATAAACTCCTTTATCTCATGGGGTTTTCATTCTAATATGGTTGAAGATAATCATTACAATACATGGTTATAAATGCTATGAAAATATTATACTAATAAAAGAGGCATACAATTCTTTCAAGAAGATTGAGGAAAGCCTCTTTGGTTAGGAGATATGCATGTTTGACATACAGACAAAATCATTGGGTGTAGAAACTGGGCACACACATACATATATGTACACATGTACACATGCACTGGAGCAGGAATCAAAACCATAAACAAACAGCAACAGTATCTGATTTCCACAGAGAACAAACTTTAAAAGAGAAATAAAACAGGACTAGTAAATCATATATCATCTATGCAAAACAAACCCATGAGCACAGGACATCAGTCATACGTATAACTAAAAACAGATGAGATGAGTTTTGACCTAAATAGGAATAAAGATTACAGTTTGTATTATTTGAAACAACTGCATTGGCTTCCTAAGGCTAATATAACAAGCACAACAAACGGAGTGACTTAAACAACGTACATTTGTTTTCCCACTGTTCTGGATGTTAGAAGTCTGAAATCAAGGTGTTCGCAGGATTGGTTTCTTCTGAGGCCTCTCTCCTTGGCTTGGAGACGGCCCTCTTTTCCTTGTGCTTTCACGTGGTTTTCCTCTATGCGTCTATGTGCAAATGTCCTCTTCTTATAAGGACACCAACCATATTGGATAGGGCCCATACTAACGATCTTATTTTAATGTAATTACCTTTTTAAAGACCTTACCTCCAAATGAGGTCACATTCTGAAGCACTGGAGGTTAGCAGTTACATATGCATATGGGGAGTGGGTACAAATCAGCTCATAATAACTTTTGTATTTTAGAACAGTTTTACGTAAAAAGTATGATAGCATTGAGAGTCCCCACATAATCCATATCCAGTTCATCTATTATTATCTTATATTAATATAGTACCTTTGTTACAATTAATGAACTAATATTGATGCATTATTATTAAATAAAGTCCATAGTACATTCAGATTTTCTTAGTTTCACCTAATGTCCTCCCCGCACTCCAGGATCCCATCCATGATACCACATTATAACTATGAGAATTCTGATTTTGGTTTTGATGACATTGGCAGTTTCAATAAATACTGGTCAGATATTTTTCATGATGCCCTTCTATTGGAATGTATATGATTTATTATTATTTACTGTTATTATTATATTGGGTTTTGTGGGTTTGGGGGAAGAATATCACAGTGACTTTGCCATCACATCATAAGGAGGGTATATATTATACTATCAACATGACTTATGACTTGATCACCTGGCTGCAGTAGGGTTTGTCAGGTTCTCCATGGTGGAAGCTTCTCTTTTTCCTCCCTTTTTCATACTATTCTCTTTGAAAGGAAGTCACTATGTGTAGCTTATAGTTAAAGAGTGGAAGATGGAGAAACTGCGTAAATCTTTGGGAATTCTTCTGTATAGGAGATTTATCTCACCTCCATCATTTATTATTATAATTTAGTTAGTTATTTACGTCAGTATGGACTGGTGGATATTTATATTATACTTTGCGTTAAAAACCAGTATTTCTTTATTTTGTTGTTCCAATTGTCACAGCTTTAGCTATGGGGAGTTCTTTCAGTTCCATGTGCCTTCGACATACCACATCATTGTAAATTTGTTTACCTGCTTTTGTTGTCTTTTGAGCCCTTCTTTGCTTTCTGGAGCCACAAGATGCTCCAGGCTCATCTTGAATATTCCAGCCACTTATCCAAGGAGACTTAGTTCTCTTTTATTGAAATATGATATTAGAAAACAAGGTCTGGGTGCTAGATGTGCTTGTAGCTATGGAGATGTTATTTCGTTTGGGCCCTCTCCATTGACCATGTAAAAAAAAATGTATGTGTGCATACATACATATCTGTAAATATTTCTATATGTAGCCATCTGTATCTATACTATGTTAAAACTGAGTTCTTATTGATGTCTTCAACTCTAAAGCATTACTACATTGGTCATTCCAGTATCTTCCCCTTGCCTATCTGTAAACTTCCATTTCAATCAAAAGTGAGAAACTTAATTCCGCCATTCACCATCCATTTACTGAATGTTCCATTCCAATGTACGTGTATAGTGTCAGAATTATTAAATCCATACATTTATGGGAAAGCACATTAGTATTACAGTGCTTATGTGTGGTGTTTTGGCCTTTAGTCATAGACTCGTTTACAACATTATTTAGATCAATGTGTGTCTCCCAACACCTACTTTATTGAGTTTTTTCACACACTTGTAATACAGATAAATTCTTTCGTTGCTGCCTGCATTACTTCCTGTGGTCCCCTGGCACCTATTTAGAAAAAGAAAATTGCATACATTAAGCTTCACTATGTGCTAGAAAGTCTTATGGGTTTTGACAAATGTACAATGACATGTATCCACCTTTACACTATCACAGAAAATAGTTTCATCACACTAAAAATATGTGCTGTCGCTCTACAAGCCTCCTCATTCACACCCACTCCAAGTCACTGAAATCCACTGGTCTTTTTATTGTTTTATCCAGCAGTTTCATGGTGTTATAGCTCATTTCTTTGCAAAACTGAATACTATTTTATTGCTGCGTGTACCACCGTTTGTTTATTCATTCACCCATTAAAGAGCATATTTATTGCTTCCAGTTTTTGGAGAATTATGAATGAAGCTGCAATAAACATTCATGTGCGGGTTTTTCTGAGTCATAAGTTTTCAAATTAATGAGATAAACACCCAGAGGCATACATTTTATTATATTGTATTGTACAATAATTTTTAGCTTTGTAAGAAACTGGGACACTGTTGTTCAGTGTAGATGTACTATTCTGCATCCCCACCTACAATGAATCAGAGTGACTTCAGCCCTACATGTTTGCTGCATTTGGAATTGTCAGTTTGTTTGTTTTTTCCTTTTTAAGTCATCCTAATAGGTGTGTAATGGAATCTCATTGCTGATTGAATTTGCAATTTCCTAATGGCAAATAATGTTAAAATTATTTCATGTGCTTATTTTCCATCGATACATCTTGTTTCATGATGTGCTGATACATATCTCTTGCCTATTTCCCATTGGGCAGTTTGTTTTCTTATTGTTGATTATTAATTATTCTTCCTATATTTTGGATACAAATCATTTATCAGTTATATATTTTACAAATATCTTCTCTGTCGGTGGTTTGTCTTCTTATTCTCTTAACAGTATATTTCACAAAGCAGATGCTTTTAATTTTAATAGAGTCTAACATCAGATCGTTCCTTTGTCAATCACGCTCTTTGTGTTGTATTCATAAACTCTTTATCAAACCCAAGGTTACGGATTTTTCCCTATGTTTCTTTTAGAAATTTTATGACTTCATATTTTACATGTATGTGTATGATCTATTTTGAGTTATTTTTGGAAAAGGTGTAAGTTCTGAGTTAAGGTACATTTTTCCAAATGGATTTCTAATTATTCCATCACTATATGCTGAAAAACTCTCCTTTGTACTTTGAATTGCCTTTGTTCTTTGTCAAAGATGAGTATGTTTCTTTAGATTTATCTGTGTGGCTCTCTATTCTGTTCCATTGGTCTATGTGCATCTTCTTCTTTTTTTTTTCCCCAATACCACTCTGTCTTGATTACCCCAGATTTATAGTAAGTTTTTAAGTCAGATAGTGTTAGTACTTCATCTTTGTTCTTCTTCAGTATTGTGCTGTATATTTTGGGCCTTTTTCTTTTTTGTATTAACTTTAGATTGTTTGTCAATAGACACAGCATAGCTAAATGGGATTTTGTTTGGAATTACATTGAATGTAGAAATTAAGTTGAGAATAATTGACATCTTAACAATATTGAGTGAAAACAGAATATTTAGATTTAAATTTTTTCCAACAGTTTGGTAGTTTCTTATACATGCTGTATGAGTTTAATTAGATTTACACTTAAGTATCTCATTTTTTTGTATTATGTTTTAATTGCAAATCCTCATTATTCATCGTGAGTATATAGGAAAACAATTGACTTTTAAGTAATAACTCTATGTCCTGTAGCTTTAATAGTTACAGGTTTTTTGTCATGTCATCTGGTTATAAAGATAATTCTATATTTTACTTCCCGATCTGTCTGCATTTTATTTTAATTTTATCTTATTACTCGAGTTTGGACTTCCATATAAATGTTAAAAAGTAGCAGTTAGGAGGGACATCATGACCTTGTTCTCATCTTAGGGGAAAATAATCTAGTTTCTTACAATTATGTTCGAAGTTAGCTTCAGGCTTTTTGTAATTTTTCCTTTTCAAGTTGAAAAAATTTCTCTCTATTCAGAGTTGACTAAGAGTTTTTATAAAAAAACAAAAATGTAATAGTCTTTGTCAAGAATGAGTAATAAAATGTGTGAAATGCTATTTCTGCATTAATTGATATGGCCTTAAAATTTTTCTCCTTAGCTTCTTGATATGGTGGATTACATTTATTTATTTCTGAATGTTGAATCAGCTTTGCATATCTGGAATCAATTTTATTTGGTTGTGGTATATAATTCTTTTTATATACTTTTGCATTCAATTACTAGTATTTTGCTGATGTTTATATATATATACATATATATAACATATATGAGAATATATATACATATATAAATATGTATACACACACACACACACACACACACACACACACACACACACATATATGTGACTGGACAATGGTTTAACTTTCTTGTATTATCTTTATCACATTTTTTTATTAAGGTAATACTGACCTAATAAAATTAGTTAGAAAGTGCCCCCTTGTTCTTCTCTTTTTTGGAGATCATAGAATACTGGTATCATTTCTTTTTTAAATGATTGATAGAATTTGCTGGTGACATCATATGGGCCTTGTACTTTCTTTGGAGTTTATTAATTATTGATTAAGTTTTCTAACTGCTACAGGCCTTTTCAGATTATCCATTTTCCTTTCTGTTTTGGTAATCTGTTTTTCAAGAAATTTATCCATTCCATCTAAGTTGTCAAATTTGTGGACAGAAAATTGTTCATAGAATTGCTGCATTATCCTTTTAATGTCCATGGGGTTGATAGTGATGGTTTCTTTTTCATTGGCAATATTCATAATTGCTTCTTATCTCCATTTTTATAGTTAGCTTAGCTAGAGTTTATCCATTTTTAAATTATATTTATTGGTTAACAACATTATATAAATTTCAGGTATACAACTTTATAATTTAACATGTGTATGTTCTATTGTGTGCTCACCACCCAAATTCTAGTCCCCTTGTGTCACCATATATTTGACCCTCCTTAACCTCTTCATACTTTCCCTTCCCTCGTCCCCTCTGGTAACCTCCATCCTGTTGTCTGTATGTATGAATTTGTATGTTTGTTTATTTTGTTGAGGTTTATCAATTTTATTGATCTTTTCAATAACTTGTTTTGAGTCCACTGATTTTCACTATCATTTTTTCTGTTTTCAATTTTATTGATTTCTACTGTACTTTTTTTTCTGTTTACTTTATTCTAAAATTGCTCTCCTCTTTCTAATATGCTAAAGAGGAATCTTTGTTATTGATTTTATATTTTTTCTAATATATTTAATCCTTTAATTTTTACTCAAAACATTCACTCGCTGCTTTCACCACACCCCATAAATTCTGAAAAAGTGTATAAATTGTTCTCTCCAAAGTTCACCATTAGTTCAAAAATATTTTAGAATTTCTCTTGAGATTTTTTCTTTGATATATTTTATTAAAAAGAGTGTTGTCTAATCTCCAAACATTTTGGTAATTTCTGATCTCCTTCTATTATTCATTTCTAGTTTAATTTTTTCTCATACATACTTTATGTGATTTTAATTATTTTAAAAGTTGTTAGGGTTTTCAATATGGCCCAGATGTGCTTATTTTCTGAACTTTCCATGCAAGCTTGAGAACAATTTGTGTTCTGCTTTTGTTTAATGGAGTATTCTATAAATGTCAATTATAGCAATTTGATTGATAGCACTTTTTAGGTGAGCTGTATCCTTACTGACTTTCTGTCGGCTTGAGCTATCAATTACTGAAAGAGAAATGTTGAGGGATCCAAATATAATGGTAGGTTTGTCTATCTCTCCTTGCAGTTCTATTAGTTTTGCCTCATGTGGTTTGACAGTCTGTTGTTAGGTGCACGCATGATAAGAATGACTGTCTTCTTGGAAAAGCATTTTCCTTTATGTAGTGCCCCTCATTTTCCTTAATCATTTTCTTTTTCTGAAGTCTTCTATAGCTGACATTAATAAAGCTTTTCTAGCTTTTTTTTTGACAATTGTTATCATAGTATTTTAATTGTTTTGTTCATTTTGATTTTTTTCCAATCATAAAATTTTATTGGTTCATTTCTGTGCTTATATTTGTTTGTGGGACAATATACACACCATTTGCCACTTTAACCTTTTTAAGAGTACAGTTCAGTGGTATTAAATTCACATTGTTGTGCAACCATCACCATCATCCATTCCCATATATCTTTTCATCTTGTAAATCTGTAACTTTACACCCATTAAACAATAACTCTCTATTTTCCCTTCCCAAGCCCATGACAATCACCATTATACTTTTTGTTTTTATGACTTTTACTATTTTGACTATCTAATACAAGTGGAATCATACAATATTTGTCTTTTTGTGATTAAATTTCACTTAGCATAGTATCCTCAAGTTTCAACCATGTCGTCACATGTGTCAGAAACCAGAAAATTGTTGATAGACGCTATCACTAACATAAGTGGGGGACTCCAAGAAAGAAAAGGGACAGATAAGGGATATCCATATGTTGTCCATCTACATTTATCACTGACTTCTGAGCCATGAAATAGACTCAGAGTAGCTCAGCTAAAAGCAATTATAATTTTATACAATTGTATTTAAGTCATTACAGCTAAATATATTTGCTTTATCTACTTTTAAACTTTTGAGAGTAGACACTTTCCTTCTATAATT
This sequence comes from Rhinolophus ferrumequinum, assembly GCF_004115265.2. Classification (NCBI taxonomy): domain Eukaryota; kingdom Metazoa; phylum Chordata; class Mammalia; order Chiroptera; family Rhinolophidae; genus Rhinolophus; species Rhinolophus ferrumequinum. Next base: position 76,966,647 of record NC_046293.1, read on the forward strand.
TAACTGTATTTTCAAAACTTTTCAGCTTTTTTGATTGGTTTTTCCATCAATGCTGCTATGACACTGACTTGTCATGTGAGGTACAGTAGTTTCAGGCTAAAAGCCACAGAAATGGGGAACTAACTTCATACTGCTTGTCTTCTCTGAGCATGTAGTATTCTCCAGAGTCTGTATACTTCTGTTACTATCTATGGATTTCTGGCTATTTTCTAGTATGTTAAGGTTTTATAGTCATCTCTATGGTGAAATTCCTCCAGTTGGATCTTACTGCAACATATGGAAAGTAAGAAATTGAGAAATGCTTTCTTAAATGATAGAGATCATTTAATGTTGTATTTGTTTAATAAAATTGACCATGATAAAACACAAAGGTAAAATTTGTTCAGTTTTCAAGAGTAAATAAAAAATACTCTTTAAGGTTAATAATACATTACTTAGTATATTATTTATAAGAACATTGCTGAAATGTATTATTATGGTTAAACATCCAACTGCACTCATATTCCCTTAGGGAGTAGCTTATATCCTAGATTGATATACACCATTTAGTATTATACATTATGCTGAATATAGAGAAAGAAAACACCAACAAATGATAAAATAGTAGTATCCAAGAACTAGAAATACTTCCATGATTTATAAGAATACATTCACAGAGTTCTTGTTTTGCAACTATGATTCTTAGAAAAAGAACAGATCTCATTAAGAATTAATTAAAATTGTTTAAAACTTAAAATAATTAATTTATTGTATCTTTGTCTCAGTAGTGAAAAATTCTAGAAATGTCCAGTAACAATTTATATTACCCAAAGAGGCAATTTTTGGTGATATTCAAAAAGTCATTTTCACAGACACCAGTTTGATCTTTGTGACACCAATTTTATTCTACATTGGCTGACTTTCTATGTTTTATTTTTAGAAAATTATATACCATTAAATAAGCATTACACAAATATTTTTGTACATAAGAATATGAGAGATTTAACTTTTTCACTCAGTTCAGATTTAGTTTGAAACATAAATTAAAGATTTAGGTTGTCATAGATGGGCTTTCAAAGACCCTTTATGCTATTTTTAGTACTAGTTTTTATAACATGAATTCATTGACCTAATTTTTTCCAGGAAACATTTTCTGGATTATTATGGGTGAATTCCTTTTCAGTGCTTCTAACAATTAAATATAAACTTAAAATCACAAAGCTCATTTCTATAAAAAAATAAACAAAAAAAGTAATTATGTCATAATTTACTTTAAATGTAGACCATTTGTTCAAGAGATTTTAGAATTAGTATTTTTAATGCAAGAAATTGTATCTCATATCTCTAGAAGTAACATATTTTAAACCTAAGATTAATATTGGGTGAAATCAAATGCTTTTGAAATTGCAATAATTCAGTCAGCCAATTGTAATTCTTATCACTTTGGCCACCAATGCTGTATTTTCCAGTGCTTTTTTTTTTTTTTTTTAATTCACTTAGCATAATAATCTCAAGATCCATCCATGTTGTCACAAATGGCCCTATTTCATCTTTTCCTATGGCAGAATAGTATTCCATTGTGTATACGTACCACATCTTCTTTATCTATTCATCTATCAAAGGACACAATGTGATATATAGATAACGTATTATAGAAATGTACAATTGAAACCTATATAATTTTACTAACTATTGTCACCCCAATAAATTTAATTAAAAAAAGTCAAACTCCCCGCATTTATTTGTAAGGTTTAGACATATATGTTATATACACAGCACAGTGGATTTGCTAATAAGACTATTTGTCTCTCACATAGTTTTCGTGTAAATTAGAGCAGTGCACAGTGCTATGACTACTGAACAAGGTTGTTTTCAGAATCAACTACGATAAATGTAGGGGAAAGCATTTTGAAAACAAATGCACTACACAAATGTTGGTAATTATAACAATTTTTTAATCATCTTTTTCCTGAATTAGAGCCACCAGGTATTAACTGGAGCAGTCTTCTCAGTGTTCTTGAGACTCATCAGTCCAGATTTGAATGCATTTTTGAATTTAAGAAAGATATTTTTTACAATGTGCAGTTCTCTTTTTTTCTCTATGAATTCAAGTCTCTTCACTACTTTTAAGATTAAGAACTTGAGTTATTATTCCTCAGCAAGTATTCCAATCTACAGTTATATTTCATTCATCCCTGTTCTTATGTAGCAATGTATTCTGTGTAAGTATTCATTTTGACCTTGAACCAGACCAAAATATAATTTAATCACAACTCAAAGTTTCTTTATAAGTTTACCATTACCACCTGAGGGCAATCTTGTGCATATCTGGGCAGCTTGTTACGTACTGCAGACCTTTTATTTGAAAATTATTTTATAATGGTCAAGCTACTTTTTAAACTGTGTTAGTAAGCAAGGGACTATTACAGCCTAAGTAAGGATATAAGCTCTTGTCAATGAGTATAAATTGTTTTATATTCTCTGAGAATTTAATTTATATTTTGTTTTGGGGATGTGCATGTAATGTGTAAAGAGTACTTATGTGGGAAGAACAATTTTGTTTATGAGTAAATTCCAGGATAAATATCTCTCTTTAATAAATTAGACTATAACTGTATTCTTAACAAGAATATTATAATTAGCATTTATTTTCAAATTAACACAAAGTCCACATTTGAATACACTTTTGAATTTAAGAAAGATTATCTTCTTAGTTTGTTTTCTTGTTGATTTTCTCTCTTGATCCTGTTACTATTAATCTTGGAAAAATCATGCTTTCAAAGCACCCAGCAAAAAAGCAAAGGAAAAACAAAAATCAACCATCCAATCAACCAACCAACCAACCAACCAAAAAAGCTCAAAAGTTTGGAAAATACAGTGAAACTATAGGAGTAAAGTGTCTATTTTCAAAAGTTTAAAAGTAAATAAAGCAAATATATTTAGCTTTAGATAACTTAAATAAAATAGTATAAAAATTATAATTTTGATTTCATTTCATCAGCACAAGGAATATTCTAACAAAATAGGGCTTTCTGAAAAAAAAAATAGTATTTGAAACTGAGTTTCACATACCAGAAATTAAAGCAATCATGTAATTAAGCACATATGAATTGATTCTCATTCAGAGTTATTTTGGGAGAATTTCTTACGTGTTATGTGGTCATACTCAATGAAAAAATGTTCTAACGTGTGTGTGTGTGTGTGTGTGTGTGTGTGTGTGTGTGTGTGTAAAGATAGCATTGAACTGACATCTAGGGAACTAGACTGTTAGATATGAGAGCCGATAGAGAAAAAAGAATAGAGTGTGAATAGGGGATGATTAAGGACAAGTAAATAAATTGCTGAATTAAATGTCCATATGAATTTAGAGACCACATATTCTTGAGACTTATCAATGCCCTTTAGTGTCCTTTTCAACAAGTTTAGTAACCTAGTTTCTTTGGCCAGGGAGAACAATTGTAGTTTGGAGTAAAGGATAAGAAAAGATAATGGAGTAGGAGTGGTGGGAAGAGAATGGTACAAAGTGGTTGGAGGTGCTGTCAAGAGAGTGACTAAAGCGATATATCATAAAGGTGGAGTCCTGTAGTTTGGACTGTATCCTCTCGAGTAGACTGAAAAGAAAACATAGGAGGAATACAGAAGGGAGGAATGAGACAAGTGAGAAACCCACATACTAAAATGTAGATGCAGAGGAAATTATTTAAACACCCTACCAAAGGGAGAAACTATGTACACTAAGTAGGATAAAGGAGTAATAAAAGTGGTGAGAAAGGTTAATGCCCATCCAGTAGTCCAACTGATCTGGATTCCAAAAACTGCATAATATCAAAATCTACATGGTATAGTCAAATGTTTATTTTTCAAGAAGTTAAAATTTAAAATCTGTCAAAGAGCCAAATATATGCACCGGAATGTGGAAGATGTTTGATTTTCACTGAAAGCTCAAGGAAGCATTTAAAGTTCTTAAAGAACAGAGGCAAGACATTACTATGCATTTTATCATTAGAGAACCAGACCCTGCACTAGGTTAAGTTTTAGAGTCAAGAATAAGTGTTAATGTTTAGTTCAGAGTGCTTATGTTTTTTTTTCCATAGCTAGTAAGATGTAAACCAACTGTCTCTTACTATTTAAAATCACCATAAACACACTGAATATGAAGCTAATGAGAAATCCTTTGTGCCAAAATCTCAAACAATAATTGCATACTAAATTCCTAAAAAAAGACACATAAAATAAATAAGTAGAATGTTATGTCACTCTAGCAATCTTCCTTTGGATAATTAGGCTCCTGGAAGAGTAGGAAACAACTATCATTCTGTGAAGGATGATTATAACTGATGTCTATCTCAAATCAGTAATACTATGTTATGAATACACACACAATTTAAATCTAGAAGGAAAATTAAATATCATATATACAGATATTCTCATTTTACAAATCAGGAAATGAAGCCGAGAGATTAGATGCTATCAAAATATAAACAACTTACTAGCTGAATATTTTACACACAACCGATAATTCTTTTCTCTAAGTTCTAGGGCTACAGTATATTATTTATCTGTTTCCCATGTTTTATTATATGAGTATATCTTACAGTGCATATATGGTTTGTACAATAACTTGAAATCCCTCCAAGTTAATTAAGTTTCCATTTAAAGTATGTGTCATGCAAGGTGTCATGTGGGGTCTCTGGTCCCGCTCCCCACATAAGAATGCAGGACATGGTGAGGCCAAAAAGGAACACCCACGGAGCCCTAGATAGGAGAGTCATACAACCATAGCCTCACTGGCGGTTGGGTTGGACTCAGGAAGCAGGAGCCACACGATCTGCAACCTGTTTTCCACTTCTCTCTTCTAACCAACCTCACTTGCTAGCTGTACCATTAGCAATCCACCGTGCTAACTGCAATTCACTCTTGCTAGCTCAGCCACCATCTTCTTGCTAGCCCCCATTTTCTGCTAATGTAGCCACGGCAGTTATATTTGTGATCAATGGCTCACTGGTTACAGCTGATGGCCAACTAGTCACTACCTGAGCCAGCACCTTTTTATGTGAGGCCGAGAGCCTGGAAACTGCTCTCTGGGGCTCTGTCCCCACAGTATGCAAAACATTTATTAAAATGTACTCATCTGTTTTATTACAGCTCATACTGATATTTCCTTAGTACTTATTTGTAAAAGTCACAAAACCAGAAATAACCCATTTAATGTAAACCATTTCTTATTCTACTAAATCTGATGATCATATAGATTAGCATATGCAATGGTTTGTGAAACATCAATGTCTCCAATTATCCTAATTGGTTTGTAAATTAAGCGAAAATCAATGCAAAGGCATTTTAATTCATTTATTGCATTCAGTATTCAATAACTCAAAGATTAATTTATAAGCCTATTTTTAACAGACTATTAGAGAAACTTTAGGTTTCTAGAAAAATTGCACATATAGTAATGAGAGTTTCCATGTCCACTTCTCCCCACACACATATTTTTTTCTATTACTGACATCTTGCATTAGTGGAGTTATAATTGATGAATCAATATTAATACATAATTATTCATTAAACTTCATAGTTTACATTTAGTGGTTTATAGTTCTCTAACTTTTAACAAATGCATAATATCATGTTGTATCTACTATTACAGTATCATAAAGAATAATTTCACTGTACTGAAAATGCCTGGTGCTCCACCTATTCATTCCTTTTATCCTCCCCCTGAACCCTTGTCAGCCATTGATCCTTTTACCATTTCTATAGTTCTGCCTTTCCAGAATGTCATCAAATTGATATCATACAGTATGAGCATTTTCAGATTAGCTTTTTTTAACTTAGTAATACGGATTTAAGTGTCTTCTATGTCTTTTTGTGACTTGATAGCTTGATTATTTATTTATTTATTAATGACAGACTAGTACTCCATTGTATAGATGTAATATAGATTTTTTTTTCATCCATTCACCCATTGAAGGTTGCCTCCATCTTAGTTGCCTCCAATTTGGGGTAATTATGAGTAAACCTGGTTTGAGGGTTATTGTGTGTATTTCTCTATGGATATGAGTTTTCAACTTATTTAGATAAATACCTAGGAGTGTGATGGCTGGACTGTATGGTGAGATTATATTTAGCTTTGGAGGAAACTGCCAAACTGCCTTACAATGTGACTGTGCCATTTTACATTCCTGTCAGCAATGAATGACAATTTCTGTTGCTCTACAACCTCACCAGAAATTGGTGGTGTCAGCAGCTTGGAGTTTAGCTATTCTAATAGGTGTGCAGTGCTATCTTGTTTTAATTTGCTATTTGATAATAACATGTTATGCTGAACATCTTTTTATATGCTTATTTGGAATCTGTATGTCTTCTTTGGTGAGGTGTCTGTTCAAATTTTTTGCCCATTTTTAATTGTTTTTGTGTTTTTGTTTTTCTTGTTGAATTTTAAGAGTTGTTTGTATATTTTTTTAGAAGTTCTATGTCCCTATATCAGATATGTGTTTTATGAATAATTTTTCCCACTCTGTTGCTTGACTTTTCATTCTCTTAATAGTGTCTTACAGAGCATAGGATTTCAATTGTAATGAAGTCCAAATTATCAGTTCATTCTCTTGTGGATCATGCCTTTTGTATTGTATCTAAAAAGTCATTGCCAAATCCAAGGTCATCTGGATTTTCTCATTATCTTCTAGCAGAGTTTTCACTAAAATCCTTTTTGTTGACGCATTTGAATAGATGTGTTTCCTCTTGGGCCTCTGACTGATATAGGGTGGGACAATAAAAGGTATTTTCCAAATAACAGCTATCTCAGCAACTGAAGATTTAAATCCAAGGAATAGAAAGTGTAGAGGAAACAGTTGAGTGAAAAATGATTCTTTGAAGAATAATGTATTTGGAATCAATTTAAGTGAGTAGATGGAGTTAGTCTCTTCACAAAGTTAAAGATGAGGGGGATTCCCTAAAATTGAAATATTAGGTGCAATTGACAGCTTTGATTTTGCAATACATATATAAGGGTCAAGAAATTTTAATGTAAGGTTTGGCCATGTACATATCTGAGAATTGAAAACATTTGGAAAGGGAACACTGAGGTAATATAGATTTAGTAACATCAGCCAGCAGGTACCATCCTTGGAAATGAGGACACAGGTGTAAGAGTTTGTGGTTATCAGAATCTGGAAGCTTAGCACGGGGCCTCTGTGCTTCTGATACCAAGAATCTGAAGATTCTGTGGCTAGTGATGGTGCCAGAGAAACTCAAAGGAGAGACACTGAGTCCCTCAGAGCTGAGACTCAGATTTCAGAAGGTAAGTGCTGCCCAGCTGGTGCCGATGTCTCTTCGTGACATGAAGAGATGGGAATAAACTTGGAAACAGGAACCAGATGTGCAGCCTGGTGTGATGAAGACATTGGTAGGTGATGCTTTAAGGATGGCAGGTAAACAGGAAGGAATACCTCCTCTTACATTCCCTCTTCTTTCCTCACTTAGAAGAACTTTATAACGAACCAGTTGTAAAGAAAAAAAAATGTAGTTTCCAGCGTCACAAACTAATTTATAGAGCAGAGTATAAAAACAGTGTATTTTGAGCTAAGAAAAAAAGATAACTGTTACACTTTCCTACTGGCTAATCATAGTTAGGACAAGTTGTTAGGGGCCTCTGGTCTTTAGGTATCATGAGCATCACAAGCGTGAGTTTCTATTTCATTTTCAAATAAAATAATCTGTGCTAAATATTTTCTAGTTTAAATTCATATGAAATAGGTAGGATGATAAGTTTTACTTGGTTAAATTCCTATTATAGTTTTCTGTTCATATTTACTGAGAACTCAGTTTGCACTATCTCATTAGATGCTAAGAGATTACCACGATTTCTCCCTTCTCATATTCATTCTTTTATCATTAGTTAATTTTCTAGTTTAGGCCCTCATCAGTATTTCTCTGGATTAGTGTATATTTTTCTATTAGATTTTATTAACTGCAGATTTTTTATATTGCTAATGATTTACTATTAATCATCTTTCTAAAGTTAAATAAAATAAGATAAATATGAAAAATAAAACATCAACACCAATAACCAAATTTCTATTAATATCAGGTAAATCACAAATTTGTAGCATAGAATAAAATATTCTATAAAGCCACTTGAATTTAACCTTTCAGTCTCTATCCTCATTACCCTCCTATGGCATATTCTAGATCTAGTGAACTACGAAGTACCTCTTCCCAAAATACGTGGTGAATTTTTAAACATCCATATCTTGAGTTACTCTTTCACGGACTTTAAAGTAGCAATTGGCTAATTTCTAGGACCCCAAAAAAGACAATATTTCATTTAAAAAATATATCACATTGCAGAAATATAAAGAAGAATTAAGGCCTCCCTTTGAGGACCTCAACATAAAGTCAGGGTATAAGAAGAAGGCATAAAGGCTTAATAATCAGTACTTAATAATGGTAAAAATAATATTAATAAGAAACCATAATAATGGTTTAAACATTAATTATAAATCAGATCCTATAGTAAATTTATACAAATTATTTTATTTAACTGGCACAACATTGTTATGTGGGATAATAATAGTAATAAAATGAATCTCAGAAATCTTAGATAAGTTTTCCAAAATTGAAAACCTGGCAAGCAGCACCCCGAGACACTTAGATTCATTGATCCAAAAGCTTTGGCCTTAAGTATGTATGAACTTATTCTGTGTAAATAAGGTAGAAGGGTAGAAGTTATGTCACTTAGTTTTAATAGTTAGCCAGGCAGATTATCAATAAGGTGTATATATATATATATATATATATATATATATACACATATATATACACATACATATATATATATATACCTTATATATAATATATATTATATATAATATATATTTATATATATTTATATATATTTACTTAATTATATATTTAAGGATGATGTGAGGATAGGTAAATAATAGTAATTAATATAACATAGACACTAGAGAATGATACCAGGACTGGGGCTTTCAAGCAAAGTGACAAGTCTATAGGAGTATGGTCTAGGTACTACCACAAAGTGCAGAAAAGACATGAAGGGCCACAAAAAAAAGTAAACAATAAGTCCCTAGTAACTAACAAAGGATAGAAATGGAAGAGAAGAGAACTTGTGCAGAACATGGATGGAAAAGCAAGATTTTTCAGAGATTTCCTGGATCTTTCGACCAGATAGTACCTGAGATAAACCTCACAGTTCTATAAAAGCAAAATTCCTCAAACAGATCATGTTGCATTATTATAAAGTTGGACTAGATAATTTAAAATTGCCTCTAAGAATATGAATCCTTTGCTTTTTTGAAGCAATGGCTTGGGATTTTCATTCTAAAACTTTCATCATATGAGATAATATTTTCAGGATTAATTTCAGTTCAAGGCTTCAAGGCTTCCTCAGAAATACTCATAGAAAGGTTTGTTCCCCACACATTCAGAAATCTTAAGGAGCTTTTTCGTTTGATATAATCCCATTCCTTTATTTTTGCTGTTACTGATAAAGAAGATGCGGTACATATATACAATGGAATATTACGCAGCCACAAGAAAAGGTGAAATGTTGCCATTTGCAACAACATAGATGGATCTTGAGATTATCATGCTGAGCAAAATAAAGCAGATAGAAAAAGTCAAGAACCACATGACTTCATTCATATGTGGGATATAAAACTGAAAGCAACAAACAACAAGAAAAACAAACAAAATACATAGATACAGACAACAGTTTAGAGGTCACCAAGGGTAAGGGAGGAAGGGGATGGCAGACGAAAGAAAAGGGGGTCAAATATATGTTGATGGAAGGAAAATTGACTCTAGGTGGGAAACACACAATGCAATGTATAGATGATATATTATAGAAATGTACACTTGAAAACCTATATAATTTTACTAATCAATGTCACCCCCAAAAATTTAATACAGATTAAAAAAAAAACTTGAGGATATATATTGTAAAAATCTTTGAGAAACGTTGGAGATAAAACCAATAAACGTAATTTTAGTCATAAGATGTTATCATACCAAAGTGACCAATTAATTTGTATGGTTCTTTCCTCTGGATTGATTGATTTTGAGACCTTTTGAAATTGTGTGGCAGAGTAATAAGTTATTTCTTGGATATTTAAAAAAATCTGAATATGACCTTAAGTGCAGATTTATATGATGTTGTATAAATTTTATTAATCACTAATTATATAGTAGCTATTATAGAAATAAATAAAAGTATTATTTTATCCATTAAGGAGGTTAGAGTCTATTGAAAAAATAGGTAAGAAAACAGACAATTTCATAACTGGGTAACCTTACATTTGATTTAGATTCTATTAAAGTTTTGTGGTTGAACAAATGTTCTATGAAGTTTCTTCCAATTCTAAAAAACACATCATCCAGAGACTATTTCTTGAACCACAATATTCTCTCCACACCTGAAGTTCTCTTAAGTCACATAGCTTGGGCTAGATTTTATGCAGACCACACAGTATCTAAATACCTATTTGATTATAGCTGGCAATCAAGCATTATTTAAATAGGTTTTGTTCTGATTACTCATTTGAATAATGGGTCAGGTTGGCAGTGTTGTCAGGTTGTTAGTAGGAACTCAGAGTCAAAATTTCTCCATTTTATAGTGGTATAAAGAGTAAAATTTGTTACAAATGATTGGTCATCATACCTGGCATATGCAGATTTCCTCCTATGATGATATTCTCATTGTTAAACAAAGTGGAGTAAATAGGTTATAATATAGAATCCAAGATGTTAAGAAAATTTATCTCAGTAGAGATATTCTCTGGTTATTTGCACATATTTAAAAGGAGCAATAGACATTAAATGTTAATGTTCTACTGGAAATATATTATCGAATTTTGTTAAGTAATGGAAAGTGAATGTTCTTAGCAATACAGTGGTTTATAGGCAATTGAGAAAACTATATCTTAAAGGGCTTTTATGTCTTATGTAAAAAGTAAGTGATGGCATACTTAAAATAATTATAATCTTGTAGAAAAACAAAGTACTATTTATAATGGAGTCTACTTGAGAAATTGTTCACTTTGGCTTTATTCATAGATTGTAAGACAAAAAAATGTTCAGTAGGTAACAAAATAGAGAGAACTATTAAAAAGAAAAACCTTGTATATGACTGTTTTCTTTTGTAGTAGAATATATGTTGCTTCACTAAAATTCATGAAAAATGCTTTTCTTTCAGGTTGGTATATTTAGAATTAATCATACAACACATTAATTATAACATGTATAGATCCCTTAATCAGTATAAATGATTCATTATGGTATATTTTTAGGTCCCTGTCATCTGATGCATATTCCACATGGGATACTGGATGTACAATAATATAACTAGATAGCTTGGTACGAAAGTATCATTATAGGGTTAGATTTGATGGCGTTGGCACCTACTTTCATATTCCACAAAAGATTTCCTTTCTTCCTCCCTCCCTCTCTCTTTGTCCTTTCTTCCTCCCTCTCGTCCTTCTTCTTTCTTTCCTTCTTTCCTTCCTTCTTTCCTTTCTTCTTCCCTTCCTTCTTTCCTTCCCTCCTTCCTTCCCTTTCTTCCTTTTTGCTTTATATTTCATTTCCTTCAAAAAATACTTATTGAACACCAACTATATTCCAAGAAATGTCATATTTGCTTTGTTAGGTGTTTGTGAATTGGTGAGAGAGAGAGAGAGAGAAAGAGAGAGAGAGAGAGAGAGAGAGAGAGAGAGAAAAGAATAACATCTGGCCATTTGAGTAAAAGAGTTAATAACTGGTCAAAAGATTTTGATATGTCATTATCAGGACATTCTTGATTTTATGACAAAAAGAAAAATGCTACCTTTAGTTTCCCTTGGCAATATCCTTGTTGCCCAAAGGGATTTGAATCCTAGCTTGATAGCTACATTAATTTAATATCAATAAAACATGAAACATAAAACCAGAACTGCTAAACACAGAATTCTGCCAAATATAACATTTGAATATTAGTACTGCATAGAAAATAAAAGGCTATAAAATATTCATATTTTCTTATTTGAATCCTATTTCATAGTCTATCCATATGGCTATAAGTTATGAATTATAAAAAGGAAATAAATCTATCCCAAAAATAGAATTCATGCCATGATTTTTGAAGGAAGATGCACACAATTTTCTCATATTCTAAAATAGGTATGTTTACATACATGGTCCATTAACATCTAGTTGGATATAATAAATTAGTATATGGATAAATGCTAAGTGTTCCTGCTTTGTGAATTACCTTGGTATGTAAACCGTAATAAGTTTCTTACATGTATTTTCAAATGTGCTATACTATTTTATTTACAATTATTTTAAATTTTTTAATATGTGAAATAAAATAAATTAACAACCATGAAGGCATTAGCAATAATGTAAGTCAGTGGTTCAATTTGGATATTACAAGGTCCTAATTATCCTGTCTTAGGTGCACTGATGGGAAAGAGAAAGGGACTTTAATTATCAAGCTCCTGCTATATCCTCGTTCTATTCGGTAACATTTAGTTCACTTACAAATACCAATTGAGCAGTTACTCTATGTCAGACACTGTTTCAGGTACACTGGATAGAGCATTAAAACCACTCATAAAGCCCCTCCTCTCAAGAAACATAAAGCTTAGTTGGTATGGGGTGATAATCAGTTTGTGGGGGAAAAAACAAAACAGAGTAAAGAAATAGGTAGTCCCAGGGTATGGTTTGGATTTGATCCCAAGTCACTTGTGTCTCTATGCTGGATTTTGAGCAAGGCTGAGATTTAGGGAAAGGTTTTCAGACTAATGGCCTGGGGAAAAATTTGGATGGAAGTGTGTATTGGGTATCATATCAGAACTCCCTATTCCTGCCTCTCTAAGTAAAGTATTCATTACTATTCTCATTCTGGAAATTTACTTCTTTACCTGTGAATACTTTCACCATAGACAACCTACTATTATGTGGAATGAAAGAATCTCCTGTCTATGTTCACTCATAGAATTTATGCTGGAGTACAGACCTATTTTCCTAGATTCATGTTGGCCAATCTTGAAAGGGATACATATAGCCAAGTACATTAATAATAATACTCTAATACTATTTTAAAGTTTACTGGACACTTACCATGCCAAGCACGCATTGTGTATTCACCACCCAGAGTCAGTTCTATCCTTCCATCACCATATATTGAATATTTGTAATACATTAAATATTCTTGTTGCATCTAATCATGACTTTTTGATCTCACGTTATTTTTGTCTACTTGCCATTCTTTCATTAGGAGCACGCTCCAAACCCCTACAGGTACATGCTATTATTAAAGAGAAGAGAAGCAAGAGTTGAGCGGAGAAATGGAAAAGGGTAGATTAGAGCTTAGAGAGTGTAACAGAAAGTGTGCTTGAGTGTGTGTGTGTGTGTGTGTGTGTGTGTGTGTGTGTGTGTGTGTGTGTCGGAACAGGTGCTGTCAGGATGACAGTAGAGCTAAGCTTTGGCAATTACATCAGATTACAGAAAATTGAATCTCAGAAAATTCAGTTTCAGAAATCATTTTAAAATCCCTATTAATTTTGCCTTTTTCTTTATTAATGTTTATTTGTGCCATCAATAGTATATTTCTGAAGCTTCTACAAATTAGCTTTCTTAGGGAAAACTAAATTAATCTTTGTTCCTAATTTTTACACTACTATTGTTCAATTAATATATTTTCTATAATATATATATAAGATATTTGAGAAATACAAGTTTATTCAACTTGAAATGTGCATTACGAATATTATAATCATGTAAAGTGCATTAAATGAAATTAAATCTATGAATTATTTTTAATAATATAGTAAAGTAGTGAAGAATATGGCTTCTTCTGAGATATGACCTCAAAAGCTCTTTTAATTTTATGCATAGATTAATTTGAGATTTAGAACAAATCTGCATGATATTTTTTTTCCTTCATTGATATTCTATTTTCAAAGTCTTTGATTAATGTTTCCTAATTCATTTTCACATATACATTTTATCTATGAATGTTCCCTGGTATATTTCACATTGGCCTACATTTGTTTTATTTTCACATATTTATCATTTTAAAAATAATAACATTTAACTGTAATAATGACATTTAACTGTTACATTTTTACATTCCAGATACAGTTAAAAATTGTATTTAGAGTATAAACTATAGAGAGTATTTGCTAGTTGACTTTTGAGCAGCTTTACCTCCTTCTTTCCTTAAGGTACCCTGATTTGGTACAGATTATTTCTCTGCAAGTTTCACGTGCCTTAAGGATGCTGACACCAACTCCAGCTCCATGGACAGGCCTTCAGTGATCTGTGCCAATCTAGATAATTGCTTATACTTGACAGAGGGCGCCATTGAAGGATGCGCTTCTGCCAAAAGCCTATCAGTACACTGCATTTCCCTGGAATCACTAAGTAGGGCAAAGTCAATTAGAACTAAACAAAGCATATTTATTCTTTGTTTGTAGAAGCACACTCTTCCACGTTGTGGGGACAGAGCCAGGAGTGCAGTTTCCAGGCTCTCGGTGTCACGTGGAAAGGTGCTGGCTCAGGTAGTAAATGGCCATCAACTGTGATTGGATGGTCATCAGCTGTGGCTAGTTGGCCGTCAGCTGTAACTGGTGAGCCATTGGCCACTAATATAACTCCTGTGGCTACACTAGCAGAAAATGGGGGCTAGTAAGAAGATGGTGGCAGAGCTGGTAAGAGCAGATTGCAGTTAGCAAGTGGGGTAGGTTGGTTGACAGAAGAGGACAGCAGGTTGCGGGTAGTGTGGCTCCTGCTTCCTGTGTCTCCAACCCAGCCACCGGCGAGAATATAGTGGTATGACTCCACTACCTATGGCTCCGTGGGTGTTCCTTTTTGGCCTCTCCATGTCCTTGCATTCTTACGTGGGGAGCGGGACCAGAGACCCCACATGCCATCCCGCATGACACACGTGCTGGTCATGAAAAAGAAGTATGTAGTTCCTATCCCTACATTCTACCCTTGACACTGCAAACAGCTGAGCAGAGAGCCAGTGTCATGTAGGGTGGCATGCGGGGTCTCTGGTCCTGCTCCCCACATAAGAATGCAGGATATGGTGAGGCCAAAAAGTAACACCCACGGAGCCATAGATAGGGGAGTCATACCACTATATTCTTGCTGGCGGCTGGGTTGGAGACACAGGAATCAGGAGCCACACTATCCGCAACCCGCCGTCCACTTGTCTCTGTCAAACAAATTCACTTGCTAACTGCAATCTGCCTCTCTGCAATCTGCAATCCACACTCCGCCCTTGCTAGCCCCCATTTGCTGCTCACGTAGCCATGGCAGTTATATCAATGTCCAATGGCTCACTGGTAACAGTTGAAGGCCAACTAGCCACAGCTGATGGCCATCTAATCACAGTTGATGGCCATTTACTACGCGAGTGAGCACCTTTCCATGTGAGGGTGAGAGCCTGGAAACTGCACTCCTGATTCTGTCCCCATAGGCAATATTAAAGGGAATACTTAGAAACATTACGACATTGCCAAATCAACCAATTCAGATGTGCCATTGTCTCTAGACTATCCAATTATATGGTGTGTTAATATAGTTTTATAATCTTAAAAAGTCACCTTCAATTGTGATTCTGTGATTGTCTTCATCAGAAGGCAGCCTAACTTATATAAGAAATAATTAGATATAAGTTATTCAGCAGTTTTTTCCCCTTTTTTTATAAAGGTAAACATTGGGTTATCCATGTTCCTTCTGCTCATATGAACTTCTAGATTCTGTAGAGAAACATGTACTTTCCATTACTCTTATGCTTTGAGGACTTTCAGTACTCAGTGATCCAGAGTCTCCCTAAATCTAACTTCACAATTGCTCATGGTTGCTTTGTCTCCCTGCCCTTGTGAAAACCCCACTTGCCAAATAGCTTCTAGTCAGAGAAGATTGAGTTGTAAACTCATTCTAGATCATTAACTTCCTTATCCCCCTAAATAGGTTAAATGCCTTTTACTTCAATCATGTAGATATCTAGTATTATTTTATATAAAAAGGATAGAGAGCAGACTTACTCATATTAATGAGGATAACTCTTCCATGCTTTATTTCAATTCCAGCTGTAAAGAGAATGTTCAGGTCATATTTTTTCCAAGTAGATTTCAATTTGATAACTAAGTGGATCTATGTCCTTGAAATATCTGTGAGAAAAATTAAGAGCCGCTTCAGGAACAAATGGTATTAGGCAGTTGATAAGTTGACACAAAAGTATGGTTATGTACTTAACTTTAAAGTCCTTCTCTAATTACAGGGCTTCTGAATGATGCTTTAATTAAAATTTCCTCTTTGTTTTGTTTTCTGACATCTTCACACACTTCTATTATGCCTGATTCACTAATTATGCATTAAAATAAAGTGAATATTTGAATTCACAAATTATTTTGTATTCAATTTAATATATTATTGTTTCTTTGACTACACCATAAACATTCAGAAGCAGAGTGCGTTTTTGATTTTAGAAGAATCCCAATTGCTTAGAATAGCATTGGCTCACACAATAATAGTCAATATTTGTGAATGACTGAAATAATATCCTCATTCCTCCCTCCACCCTTGCTGCAGATGACATTACAGTTTAGCGTGGGGATTGTGGGTAGGACAATGTGATGGTTAGAATAATGGCCCCAAAGGTGGCCGTGTCCTAATGCTCAGAACCAGTAAACATGGCCAGTTACAGGGTGAAGGGGGATTAAGTTTTCAGATGGAATTAAGGTTGATAATCAGCTGATCTTCAGATAGGAAGACGGTCCTAGATTACCCCTGTGGGCCCCGTGAAATAACAGGGCCCTTAAAAGCAAAAAAGGAATTAGAAGGAAGCCAGAAAGATGGCAGCATGAGAACATTCAGCTCAACTTTGCTGGCTTGGAAGTTGAAGGAAGAGTTCCAAGGACAAAGAAAGCCTCTTGACCCTCAAAGTCTCCCTAGAGTCTTTAGGAAGGAATAATTTGCCAATACTTAGATTGGAGTCCATTGTGATACATGACATCCTTCTAACCTGTAGAACCATAAGATAATACATTTGGGTTGAATTAAGCTCTTAAGTTTATGTGGATTTGTTCTAGCAAAAATAGGAACACCAATACAAGGCCAGTGGTTGGTTCTTCCTCTGTTGATTTTAGAAGAGCTCCTTCTCACTGCCACCCCACTGTCTTCTTTTATCTTTTGTGGCCTGAGATTTTTTGTGCCATGAAGCCTTCCTTGTCCCAAACCACATAAACTTGATATCCTTTTCACATTGCCCAATTGGGGAAATATATATATATATAAAGGTCTGAATGTAAAGAGAAAGATGAGAATCATAAATGGAAAATCTACACAAATACCGAACAGTTTCACAATGTAAATGACACTTTCTAGGTTTGCTTCTCAGTTAATGCAGATCCAGTGAAAACCTATGTGAAGAAAATGACTTCCAAAAAACATAAATTTTAAAAACTCAAATTTATGTGCATATATTCATAAATTGCATAACTTTAATATGAATTTAATAAAGCAGCACTGAAAGAAATACTTTATTTCTTATGCTTTTATTCAGATGAAACAAGATTGGTATTTGCATATTTGGGTCATTGCAAAGGCTCTTTTCTATAAAATATGGGTAATTAGTGCAATGAAGCCAAAAAGATCTCACTTTCAGTCCTCTGGCTCATTTGTGATCTGTTCATTTTAAAAGCTTTAATGGAAATATTTAATTATTTCATTGTATGTGTAATCCTGGAAGTATTTTGACATTTTAATGATTTGTCATATTATCTTTCTGCCTTTTCTCTATTTAAGCAGGGACTATATAATAATTTAAAAACAAACAAACAAAAAAAAACTTAGAAAAACACAAGATTATAAAAACACTGTATTTTAAATTGAATCTGATTCCTATGATTGATAATCTTCACAGGTTATAAGCATTTTCTAATTTTACTTCTCAGCTGAGAAAGATTATATGAGTAATCATGAAAGCAGAATGGACTACAAAAGAGAAATCTAAATTAAAAAAAAAATAAACAGAAATTCATGGAGAGACATTTGTTTTATTCATAGAATTACATAACCTCAATATAATACCTGACTAAAGCAGTATAAAAGAAATAACTTATTTTAACTCCTAATTTTAAGAAATGGACAAAGAGTACCTTCGTGATTTTTGTATAGTAGATACACGTAAATTTGTATTGTATATACCAGACAAACTGAATAGAGACTAGAAGAGAGGAAATGGGTAGACTTTGGAAGACTAGAATGGGCAGAAGAAGGGGACAGAATGGGTAGGAAAGAAGAGAGCTCTCTTTTAGGAGCATGTGAAAGGAGAATAAACAGAGTCATGAAAGGTTAATTTTCCCAAATATTTGTAGCTTGTTTTATCAGCTTCATTGAGGTATAATTGACATATGACTCGTGATAAAAAAAAATACAGTGAACGTTTAAATAAAAAATATATATACAATGAAAGACACATTGCCATTAATCCCCCTCAAATACCTCCCTCATTTCGAACACACTCATCCTATTGTTCTTGCCCCTTTCTGAAACAGTTCTGGAAGTCCTCTTTTGTGAGTCTCTTTAGTTGTGCTGTCATGGCTGCCTTGATGTCCTGAATCGATTTAAAACATCTACCTTTTCATGGTCACTTTGACTTTGGGGAAGAGCCAGAAGTTTCTCCATGCCAGATCCAGTGATTAAGGTGGATGAAGAAAAACTATAATGTTTTTATTTGACAGAAATTGCTGTATACCAGAAGTGATGTGTAGCACGGAGCCTTTCTGTTGTGATCAACAAATATGGTGAATTCTGCTGCTGAGTGTCATCCAACGGAAAGGCAGGGATCTTCAATATGGGAAGGGGCAATTCAAACCTCAATAACAATGTGTGACAAGTTTCAACTTCAGTGTATTAAGTGGGGTGTGAGCTATGGTTGAGAGAAGGTGTGTTTTAAAGTGTGCCATAAATCATCCTCCATCCTGACAGCACTCTGTATCACACATCGCTTCTGGTACATCAATTTCTCAAATAAAAACATAACGGTGTGTCCTCACCCACCTTATTCACTGGATCTGGCACCATGCGACCTCTGGCTCTTCCCCAAAGTCAAAATGATCATGAAAGGTAAACATTTTGAATTGATTCAGGTCATTGAGGCAGCCATGACAGCACAACTAAAGACGCTCATGAAAGAGGACTTCCAGAACTGCTTCAGAAAGTGGCAAAAACGATGGGATGAGTGTGTTTGAAGCAAGGGGTAATATTTTGAGGGTGATTAATGGCAATGTGTCTGTTACTGTAATCACTTTTTTATAAATTTAAACATTTACTGTATGTGTTGATCACACCTCATATATAATTGTAAGACACTTAAAGTGTACAGGTGTACATCACGGTGATTTAATATACATACACACGTTATGAAAGGATTCCCCTCATCTAGTTAAATCACACACCCATCACCTCACATATTTGTCTTTGTGTGTGTGTGTGTGTGTGGTTTTGACTTGTACTCTTTTACCAAATTTCAATCATACAATACAGTGTTATCAAGTATAGTCATCATGTTTTACATTACATCATCAGAACTTGTTCATTTTGTATTTGAAAATTTGTACCCTTTTACCAACTTCTCCCTATTTCATCTACCCCCACCCCACCCTTAGCCCCTGGCAACCACTTTTCTACTCTCTAAGAGTTTGACTTTGAAATACATTCCACAAATAAGTGATACCATACAGTATCTGTCTTTGCCTGGCTTATTTCACTTAGCATAACACCCATGTTGTCACAAATGGCAGAAGTTCCTACTTTCTCATGGCTAAATAATATTCCATTATGTAAAACTATGCAAAGCTCTATTGATATTTTTATTTATATATTTGTAAAAAAATTTTAAAAAAACTAAATATAGAAATGAAAAATGTCATGTTAATATGCTACTATGATTCTGATTGTCTCTTATTTCATCAGGAACTTGAGAGAAGTACACTGAAAGCATTGGAACTATTATAGGGAGCTGCAAAAAAATTACTATTGATGAAGAAAAGCAAAATGTCCAAATATCTCTGAAAAATTCTTCTGTCTGGCCTGAATATGTAGACTTCTTTATTAGATTTAAATATAAAAAGGTGAGCTTATCTCAAGTGAAGTAAATAGCTGGGGCCCTCACGAACTTTTATGGAAGATTCAGTGAAATACATAGAATTAATGCAAAAGTTTCTATGCCTAGACACACTTTCTCTGTATGTATGTTTATTTACACTTGAAATAACTCCAGTCACACAGTAACGAGTAAAAAGTAAGGAGCCTAAGGCAAAGCAGAAAGCAGCGGCTCTCACACTGGTTTTGTTTTATTTAGGAGATATAAAAAATAAATCCTGTGATTAATGCAAAAATGTTGTGAGTAAACTCAATTTTCATAGATAGTCTAAAGTGATTTTAAGAGAACTGTGAATCAATAAATGAAAGGAAGACATTATTTATTTAAAAAGTTAAGTAAGCTTGGGGTTTTACTAAACCCCAGTTTGGAATTGTATCTCTTTCAGGTTACTTGGATTATGGCTATAAAACTACTGGAAACTCTGGATATCCACCAAACACATGAAAATCATTATTTGTCTGTTGTAGCACCAAAGAATAAATGTCAACACTCAATCATGTAGGGAAAGATAGCTTCTACTAGAAGCAAATGAGAAACACAGCCAGTACTAACAGGTTTTTTTCTAAGTTATTTACATTTTGATCCAGCTGGACAAAAGCATTCCAAGTATAACAATCTTTTAGAAGAAAGCTGGGAATTATACTATGGTCCTAAGAGTATACTGGCCAAACTGAAGAGATGGGTGTTGAATCTTTCATAGATTATAGTTGTTGTTAAATAATTAAAAATGACCTAATGCTGAAAGGATTTCTAATTGGGAAAATAACTTTATCTACATAGATTTATCTTTGTTTAATAGAAAGACCACTTTGCAACAAGAGGCAGAATTCTACTCCTTTCTATGTGGAGGCCAACATCACCATTCCATCAATTTCTGTCTTATGGTAATCCATTTGAAAGCAAATCCTATTCAAGAAAAGGGCTCATCCAGAAAGCAAACACATACTATAAACAATCTTCTGCATCCCACCTCAAACTTCTTGTAACCATTGTGAATAGGAATGGCAATATTGGTCAGGAGATAGATGGTTTCTGACAGCAATTTCAGGCTTAGCAGGGGATGAAAAATGGTACCTTAAAAATGCTTTATGACCAAGCAGTTCCACTTCTAGGTATTTATTTGAAGAAATCCAAAACCCTAATTTGAAAAGATAAATGTGCCCTTATGATCATTGCAGCACTATTTAAAATAGCTAAGATGTAGAAGCAAACTAAGTGCCCATCAATAGACAATCGGATAAAGAAGATGTGGTACATATATATAATGGAATACTACACTGCCATAAAAAAGAATTAAATCTTACCATTTGTAGCAAAATGGATGGGCCTAGAAGGTATTATGCTAAGTGAAATAAGTCAGACTGAGAAAGACAAATACCATATGATCTCACTTACATGTGGACTCTAAAGAACAAAATAAACAAACAAAACAAAAACAGACTCATAGATACAGAGAACAAACTGAAAGTTGCCAGAGGGGAGAGGAGGATTAGGGGGATGGGTGAAAAAGGTGAAGGGATTAAGAAATACAGACTGGTAGTTAGAAAATAGTCACACAGATGTAAAGTACAGCATAAGGAATATAGTCAATAAAGTGACAACAACTATGTATAAACTATATATAGTGTCAGGTGGGTACTAATCGGGGGGATCACTGTATAAATTATAAAAATGTCTAAAAATGCTTTAAAAACTGACATTTTGGCATTATTATTTCAGTTAATGAAATATTTACCAATTTACATGATACCAGGTTCAAGTTAGAAAATATCCCACAGAATAAGGTTTAATTGACCTCCATGTTTGGATAAACGCAAATCACTTTGTTCTGCAAACATATACCCAATGAGAAGAGTCAAGGGATAGCATCTTCTGTAATTCCTCAGTCTGTTGTGTATATGTGGTAGCTTCATGTATTTCAAAACTTCTTCATGGTTAGTCTTTATTTTGTCCTAAGGCTATTTCACTGTTCTATAATTTTAAGTGAAGTTTGTGTGCAAGATCACAAAGAACCCAAAAGCCTGCCTGTAAGCTGACTTTCCTCCACCTTTGAAAGAATTTGTCCCTTGTATTTGTCCTCCACCAGCCATCACAATCTCTGACCTCTCTTTGTTACTGGAAAGCCAATAAGCCTTTATTGCATTATATTGATATGCAAACTGATTGTATTAACTTTCAGTACCTTTTTATTATCTGTATAACCTGATATACAACTTTTTATTACTAATATAATCTAATGCCTGAAAATTGATCAAATGATACATTGTGGCTTTGAAAATTGGCTTGGTATCTTGGATTGGACTAGAAAATATTGTGATTTTTCACATTAAAATAATAGAAATTTCTTTTTCACATAAGAGCTTTTCACTTAGTGGTAGGACTTTCAGGGATATATTTAGCTGTTAAGTGAGAGACAGATGACATTGGAAGTAATTGTAGTGAAAGATATGAGCAGATCCAGTAGTTGCCTAAAGCATATAACCCCTCTTTATTAATGCTATTTTTACTTGAAGATGACAGTAGAAGATATCCGAAATAACTAATGATTACTGATGGTGTTAACTTTAATAATTTACCAAAACACGTTAAAAATGTTTCTATATCTACGAATTGTATCCATAGTTCCTACTTTTTAATATAAATTGAGGACTAACTCAGGTAATTAAATGAAATATTTCTGTAGAGTACATGTAATAAATCTTATCCGTGTTATTGTTATTCAAATGGCATATGGGGGCGGCCAGGTGGCTCAGGGGTTGGAGCGCTGTGCTCCTAACACTGAGGTGGTTACTTTGATTTCCATGTGGGCCAGTGAGCTGCATCCTCCACAAGGATATTGAGAACAATGGTTTGCATCGGAGTTGGGGTTGGGGAAGGGGAGAGGGAAAAGAAAAAAAATGGCGTATGAAACCATTTACATGATGCAGGCAGCCTGAAATTCCTGTTATAGATGATCATCATTGAATGGTAATGAGATAGTCACAGGTAAATGCATCATGTGTTGGGAAAATGCATGTTTGGCTTTCCAGGAAAATTGAGCATTTACTACAATAAAAATTTAAAAATAAGGTGTTTCGTATAGAAATTTGGTTTATACGCATGTTTGAAGAGTTTGCATCAATGACGGTCTGAAAGGCCATTCTGAATCACTGAGAACTGAGCCAAAATAGGGAACACTAGAGAAATCAGAACTCATGGAGAAATCGGCTGAGTACTGCTGCCTTTATCCATCACCATTATGAAAGGGAGTTTGTCAAGAGTTCTGAGCTCTGCCCTCACATCTGGCTTCCTGACCTTTTGGGCAGAATGGTTTCTTTGTCACTTCTGCTTTCCAAATCTTACACGATTTGCCCTTTGTTGGTAAACTCTCACCCATAACCGGGTATGAAAGGAGATTCCGGTAAGCGCTGTTACCAGCTTTAGAAGGGAGTGGTGGTGGTGCAGAGTTAGGGACAATTAAGCACATCATTGAAAATATCATAACATAACATATCCATAGATATAGATAGGTAGTCACTTTATGATCACATACTGGAATAACCAACTAATTGTCAAAGGTGGAATAAAATCTTTTTATTTCCAATCTTAGATATTTGAACACTTATAAAACCGGGATTTTTTGGCTGGATTTTCAGGTGTTTTCCACAGGTTTTTTGTTGTTGTTTGTTTTTTGTTTGTTTGTTTGTTTGTTTAATGGGGCTTAGAAACAATCTTTTTTATTTTTATTAAAGTTTATTGGAGTTACAATGGTTAGTAAAGTTACATAGGTTTCAAGTGTATAATTCTGTAATACATCATCTATAATCACATTGCGTGTTCACCACCCAGAGTCAGTTCTCCTTCCATCACCATATATTTGATCCCTTTTACTCTCATCTACCACCCCACCTCCACCCTTATACTCTGGTAACCACCAAACTATTGTCTGTCTAACAGTTTTTCCTTTTTTGTTTGTTTGTTTTGTGTGACAACATGGATGGAACTTGAGATTATTATGCTAAGTGAAATAAGCCAGAGAGAAAAATTTGAGAACTATATGATTTCACTGATATGTGGGATATAAAACTGAAAACAACAAAGGAACAAGAAACAACCTTTACCTTTAATGTGTGTGTTTTAAAGAATCACTGTTTTCCTAACAATATTATAGATTTCTCATTCAAGTGTCAGGTATAATTAAATGATGCAATTGTTTGCTATCTTATACACATTCTGAAGATTCAATTTTTTAATAATTTACCACCAATTTTTATTTAAAATATTCAGTCTCAGATACATTTTTTTTCCAGATACATTTTTAACTTAAATTAGTTGTGGGCAGAAAAATTATAGTAGTAGTAAAATAGTTAATATTATTTCTGCATAATTCACTATGTATGAAACAGGAACTAAGGCTTTTTATACATTCTCTCTCAATAAATTATCACCTTTAATTACCAAACTTACTTTAAGGTAAGTTTTATGAATTCCTCTTTAATGTTGTATAAAATGAAACAAAATTTTTAAGTAGCCTCTATAAATTCAGAAAGCTAATGAATGATAAAATTTGGATATAAATTCAAATTCATACTATTATGAATTAGTTTGAACTCGTAAACCTTCCATAATATTTTCTATAATTTTTAGTATGGGTATATATCTGATGTGACCAAAAATTGGCATGCAATGGAAATATGGTTGGGGAGAGGCATGAGGGAAGGCTGGGAAACAAGAGAGCTATGTGAGAAAATTGTTTCTTTGAGATAGCAAACTTTTCTAGACCCCAAACTCTTCTTTATCTGGCTCCTTCCTGATTATGATTTTTTGAAAGCTAGAGGAAATATTAATGACTAAACCAAAATATCAATAATGCAAACAATCGTTTCTATTAAATATAGTCTTAGTTTACATACAACACAACTTGAAACAGTTTGCTAAAATAAGATTCTCCTCTGACATTTATTTTTAAAATTCTAGGCAAAATCTTACGTAAGATTTAAAAATACATTATTTAAGAAACAGGAAGGTAATGATTTTCAAATGCCCTAAGGTTTTTTAATATTAAATGTTATAGATCTTTACAATACAATATTAATTTACCTGAGAAATTATCCCACGAGGAATAAAAACATGTGTTTCTAACTAAACTTATTACTTTAAGAGCTTGATGAATGTCAACCATGAAAAAAATCCCCTCTAAACCATAGACTAATTGGCTGAGTATAAAGTCTCTTGGGTCAGAAACGACAGCTGTGCATATAACATTAAGGCAAAATATGAGGCAAGAGGAACAGATAACAGCAAATAAGTCTGTCATTTTGTGTTGACTGATACAAGAACTCTTAAATGTTTCCTTTTCTACTGCATTCCATTCATAGGTCCACAGGTGCCATGTCAATGAGAGTGCTTACCATTTCTTATGGGTTTTGTTGTTGTTATTGTTTTTTCCCTGTTTCTGTAACTCTCCCTCATCACAGTTCTTCTCAATGTCTGCTCATATCCTTGGCTCAGTTTAATCTTCTATAGGAAAGCAAATCTGGGAAGCAGGTATGATCTTCTCCCTCCCCTGCCCTTGTGCTATTCAGGGTCTCCATTGAGCCTGTTCTACTTTTGACATCATTTGCCACATTTTTTCTTTCTAGAAGATTTAAAAATATTGCATCATATCTTTGCCAACTTTCGCTGCCTGCGGCAATCTCTTTACCTGAATGTAAGCAGACTGACATTTTAAAACTAAATGAAAATCTGCTTATCCAGGTTAAAATGGGGTAATTAGTCAAAAATTACCCTAGGGTAATTAGTCAAAAGTTTTTAAATGATTCACAGAGCCACTCAAACCCTGGTCCCTGAATACTTCTATGGTTTCATTATTCATCTTTTTGGCTTTTGCACTCTATGCTTGGGTTGCTTTATGTTGCTCTTCTTTCTCATCCCTTAGCCTTAATATGTGCTATACCCTCTCACTTGATTATTTCCTACCCTGTTTTTTTGAATAAATACTAATCTTTTTTTTTTCAGGTGTTACTTTAAAATTAACACCCTTTATGTACTTCTGAAACTTTTATAAATTCATCACTCTCCCTAGTTTAGCTGAATGTGGAATACTTCAGCTACCATGGCATTACATTTTGTTTTGCCCTTAGGTTTTAATTGTTTACTTTCTGCTTTATATTTTAAGTATATAGAGGAAAAGACCACATCTTTTTTGCTCTTATTTCCAGTGTAACCCCTAGCAGTGTCTAAAAATTACATGTTAAATGCATATTTTAAATTTGTAAATTCTTTAGCTATAAGTCCCTTATCTCCTCACTTACACACAGTAAAATTCTAATATAATTGGGTTTCAACATTTAAGTCAAAGCTGTGGGGGAGTTGGGAATTTTCAGAGAGAATAACATGATATCAAGCATTTTCTATTAAAAAGAAATTTAACTCTTAAAGTAATTATGGGGTAATTTTTCTAACTCATTTTTCAGGTCTATGAGTAAGAATCTGCTTGTTTATTTGGTATCATGTTGGCAACATTCAAAGTATGAGGGCCAAAAAAAACCTATAAATGTGTGTGTCTGTGTATCTGTGAGTGAGTGTGTGTGTGTGTGTGTGTGTGTGTGTCTGTGTGCCACGTTAGCAGACGCTACATTTACTACTTGCACATTGCCTCAGAAGCATTTAGTAAAAAGGGAAGTAATATAGAAATAAATTAGTTAAACATCTCACAAGAAAATAGCTAATATACTAAAAAATATATATGGAACTTGTATATCTCCCTTTTTATTATAAATATCCCAAACATTAAAATAAGAAGTGAAACTGTGGGAAGAACAGATTTGGGATATATAATGCAAATTGAGAAAAAAAATTCTGCCTCCTAAATAAAATATAAATTCATATATGTTAAATTTTGTTGAAAATTAAAATATATTTTTATTGAAACACCATTTTGGCATGCTGCATATTTAATAACAAAAATAATGCAAATAAACATTAATACAGATAGGAAAACAGCTATAGCACCTAATTTTTTACTGTGACATGGCTTTCTAAAATGGGTGAGAATGAATTCTGAGTTATTTTGATCATAAATTATCAATATTTCTTCTTATATCCTGTATTAGACAGCATGAGAAAGATATCTATTTTGACAGTTTACAAAACTCATCAGCTTAATAGGTTTTCCAGTGTTTTAAAAAATATGTATTTTTCTTTATTTGTGTCTTTTCTCTTTTTCCCTTAGTGACTTTATCCAGGGATTTGAAATTTTACTAAGCTTTCGAAGAACCAGCTCTTTGTTGCATTAATTTTTTCTATTTTTTTTTTGTTCTTTATATCATTAAATTCTGCCCTAATTTTTTATTATCTCCTTTCTTTTGCTGACATTGGGTTTCATTTTTTCTTCTTTTTCTAGTTCTTTAAAATGTAACATTAGGTTGTTTATTATTTAGGATTTTTCTTGTTTCTTGAGATAGGTCTGTAATGATATAAATTTCCCTCTCACTACTGCTTTAACCACATCCTTCACTAGTGAATTCTACCAGTCAAAGATGATTTGATTCCTCTCCATCTCAACCTTTTCCAAAAAAATTGAAGAAGAGGCAATACTTCCTAACTCAATTTATGAGGCAAACATTACCCTAATACCAAACTTCGTGAGATTGCACAAAAAAGGAAATCTACAAACCAATATCTCTGATGAATACAGATGTAAAAATCTAAAACAAAATGCTAGCAAATGAATGCAACTATACATTAAAAAAATTGTAGATCATGATCGAGTGGGGTTAATTTCAGTGCACAAGGATGGTTCAACATATGCAAATTGATCAATGTGATATATTGTATTAACAAAATAAAGGATAAAAATATTATGATCATATCAATAGATGCACAAAAAATGTATGACAAGTTATGTCTATTTATGATTAAAACACTTAATAAAATAGAAGTAGAAGGAATGAACCTAAACATAGTAAAGACTATATATGACAAACCCTAAGCTAATATCATACTTAATGGTGAAAACTAAACAGTATCTTTTTAAAAACAGGAACAAGACAGGGATGCTCCTTTTCACCATTGTTATTCAATGTAGTGTTGCAAGTCCTAGCCAGAGCAATCAGGCAAGAGAAAGAAATAAAAGGCATCCAAATTGGGAATGAAGAAGTTCAATTGTCACTTTTTGCAGATGACATGATTCTTTATATAGAAAACTCTAAAGACTCCACCAAAAAAACTATTAGAACAATAGTTGTTCTATTAGAACAAATGAATACAGTAAAGTTGCAGGATACAAAATCAGTGTACAAAAATTCAAATCTTTTTTATAGAGAAACAGTTAAATTTCAGAAAAAGAAAAGAAAAAAAATATTTTTTTTTGCAATTTCAACAAAAGAATAAAATACTTAGGAATAAACTTAACAAAGGATGTAAAGGACCTATACACTGAAAACTATAAGACATTATTAAAAGGAATTGAAGGAGACACAAGAAAATGGAAAGATATTCCATGTTCATGTATTGAAAGGATCAATGTAGTTAAAATGGCCATATAACCCAAAGCAATATACAGATTGAATGAAATCCTAATCAAAATCACAATGGCATTTTTTCAAGAAATAGAACGTAAAATCATCATATTTGTAAGGAATCACAGAAGACCCTAGATAGCCAAAGCAATCCTAAGAAGAAAGAACAAGGCTAGAGTTATCATACTCCCTGACTTCAATTTATACTACAAAGTGACAATAATCAAAACAGCACGTTATTGGCTGAAAAATAGGCATACAGACAAATGGAATAGAATTGAGATCTCAGAAACAAATCCACGTGTATATGGACCGATGATTTTCGACAAAGGAGCCAATAATATACAATGGAGAAAAGAACGTCACTTCAATAAATGGTGCTGGAAAGATTGGAAAGCCCCTTGCAAAAGAATGAAATAAGACTGCTCTCTGTCACCATATACCAAAATTAACTCAAAATGGATAAGAAACCTAAACATAAGACCTGAAAAAATAAATTGCATAGAAGAAAGCACAGGTACTACACTCAAGGATCTTGGATTCAGAGAGGATTTTATAAATTTGAACTCAAAGCCAAGGGAAGTAAAAGCAAAAACAAATGAATTGGACTATATCAAGACAAAAGGCTCGGCTCAGAAGAGGCAACCACTAAATGGGACAAGATATTTGTAAACAACACTCCCAAAAAAGGGATACTATCCAAAATCTAAAAAAAAAAAAAAAAAAAAAAAAAGGAAAGAAGCTCATACAACTCAACAAAAACCAAACAAACCAGTTAAAACATGTGCAGAGGACATGAACAGACACTTCTCCCAAGAACCCAAGAAGACATACAAATGGCCAACAGATGTACAAAAAAATACTCAACTTTACTATTAGGGAAATGCAAATCAAAACCACAATGAGATACCACTTCACACCTGTTATAATGACTATTATTAACAATATAAGTACAAGTTGGAGAGGCTGTGGAGAGAAAGGAACCCTCATACACTGCTGTTCGGAATGTAAATTGGTACAGCCACTATGGAAAAAAATATGGAGGGTTTTTTTGTTTTGTTTTGAATTAAGAATAGGAATACTATATGACCCTGCAATCCCTCTTCTGGGTATCTACACCAAAAATCTGAAAATATTTATCCATAAAAATATATGTACACCTATGTTCATTGCAGAATTACTCACCATGACCAAGACATGGAAACAACCAATGATGCCTTTCAATAGATGATTGGATAAAGGAGATGTGGTACACGTATATGATGGATTATGATGGATTATTTTAGCCATAAGAAAAGATGAAATACTTCCATTTGTGAAAACATGGATAGATCTTGGGATTATCATTGTAAGCGAAATAAGTCAGACAGAAGAAGTCGAGAACAATTGTGACTTTATTCATATGTGAAATATAAAACTGAAAGCAACAAACGAACAAGACAAACAAAAACTCATAGACACAGACAACAGTTTAGTGGTGACCAGAGGATAAGAGGGTTGGGGAAATGGTAGAAGAAGGAAAAGAGGGTTGAATACATGGTGATTTAAGGAGAACTGATTCTGGGTGGTGCACACACGATGCAATATATAGATGTTGTATTTCAGAAATGAAAAATTGAAGCCTATATAATTTTATGAATAAATGTCTCTCCAACAAATTTAATAACATATACATATATGTATTTTCCTACACTAAATTATTGTGTGTGTATTAAAATTCATGCAATGTGTAAAAACACACGTATATGCATATATGTATTTTGGTTTGAAGGTGGAGAGAAGTAGAATTATATAGGAGTTAACACTTCATATTATCCCTGCCTTAAGTGTTAAATCAAATAGTGTATGTTTTGCAACTTATTTTCAGTATTTGGGTAAAACCCTAATTCTATATTCTAGGGTTGTTTTCTTTGTTAATATGAAATAAAGCAAGGAATAAATTTTTAAGCTCAGTACTTGGCTCAGTACTTATCTTAGTAGGAGTGTTCATTTAAAAAAAATTCAAAATTGCATTATTTATTTATTCATTTTTTATCAGTTGCAGGTGTACAAAAAAGATAGTGATTAGACATTTATATACCTAATAAAGTAATAGCCTCAGTAAGTCTATTACCCATTTTACACTGTACATAGTTATTAGAATATTATTGACTATATTCCCTGTGCTGTTCTTTATATACCTGTGATAATTCTTTTTTATTATAGTTGAAACTTATTATTATTTTATATTAGTTTTAGGTGTACAGCAAAGTTGTTAGACATTTATATAATTTCTGAAGTTATCCGCCAATAAGTCTAGTACTCATTTGACACTATATTTAGTTTTTACAATATTATTGACTGTATTCCCCGTACTGTCTTTACATCCCGTACTCTTTTGTTACTACCAATTTGTACTTCTTAATATTTTCACATTTCTCACTCAGCCTCCCAACACTCCTCCTATCTAGAAACCACTAGTTTGTTCTCTGTATCTGTGAGTCTGTTCCTGTTTTGTTTGTTTATTTTGTTCTGTAGACTCCGCAAATAAATGAGATCATGTAGTATTTGTCTTTCTCAGTCTGATTTATTTAACTTAGCATAATACCCTCTGTGATCATCAGTGTTGGCACAAGTGATAAGATTTCATTCTTTTTGACGGCAGAGTAATATTCCATTGTATACATGTATCAAAATTTCTTTATCGAATCATTTATTGATGGGCATTTTGTTGTTTTCCACATCTTGGCTGTTGTAAGTAGCACTGCAGTAAACATAGGAATGCATTTATTTTTTCAAATTAGTGTTTTAGATTTCTTCAGCTAAATACCAGGAGTGGAATTGCTGTGTCATACGGTAGTTCTATTTGTAATATTTTGATATTAATTATTAATTATTTATTACATAATTATATATAATTTATTATATACTAATGTATAATTAATAATTAATTGATTAAAATACTGTTTTCCATAGCAATGATATCAATTTGCAATCCCACCAAGAGTACACAATGGTTCCCTTTTCTCTACATCCTTGCCAACAGTTGTTGATTGTTGCTTTACTGATAATGACCATCCTGACATGTATGAGGTGATTTCTCATTGTGGCTTTTATTTGCATTTCTCTGATGTATAGTGACATCAAGCATCTTTTCATATGTCTTTTGATCAACAGTATGTCCTCTTTGGGGAAATGTGTATTCAGGTCCTCTGACAATTTTTTAATTGTTTTTTTTTTTTGTGTGTGTGTGTTTGTTTGTTTGCTTCTTTGCTTGCTTGCTTGTTTCTGTGTGTTGAGCTGTATGAGATTTATTAAATAAGTTTTGGATATTAACCCCTTATCAGATGTACCTTTGGCAATATCTTCTCCCATTAAGTAGGATGTCTTTTGATTTGCTGATGGCTTCCTTTGCTGTGCAAAAACTTTTTATTTGATGTAGTCCCATCTATTTATTTTTTTCTTTTGTTTAAGGTGCCCAAGGAGATATATCAGTAAAAAGGATAATGTTTGAGAGTTTACTCCCTATATTCTTTTAGGAGTTTTCTTGTTTCAAGTCTTACATTTAAGTATTTATTCCATTTTGATTTTATCCTTGTATGTGACAGTAGTCATAAGAAGGTGGTCCAGATTTGTCTTTGGCATTTATCTTTTCAGTTTTTCCAGCACCATGTATTGAATAGACTTTATCCCAGGGTATATTCTTGCTTCCTTGTCATAGATTAAATGACCATACAGGCATGGATTTATTTCTGGGCTCTCTAGTCTGTTTCACTGATCTATGTTTCTGTTTTTATGCTAATACCATGATTATGATTGCCTTGTAGTGTAGTGGGATATAAGATAAAATGATACCTCCAGCTTTGCTCTTCTTTCTCAATATGGCCATGGCTATCCAGAGTCTTTTATGGTTCAATATACCGTATTTTATCATGTATAATGCACCACCAAGTATAAGGTACACCCATATTTTTGGCCCAAACTTTCAGGAAAATAATCTTTAATTTTAAATTTTTAATTAAAATTTTTATTTGTTTACATTTAGGTACTTGTTTTTTTGCATTATAAAGGAAATTTAGCATTTTTAACATATTATGGTACAATATATTTTATGTAGCAAATAATTACAAAACACAACAGCAGACACAAGGTACAAGAAATTTTATCTACCAGTAACAAATTTACGATATTTACGCATCATAGACAGCCAAGAACTCTTTGTCGTTGCAAGTTTGTCGTAAGTTCAACAAAACTGATTATTATATTCCAGGTATTATTTTGCATACAGATATCGTTATTGATTTCTAGAGTTTTAACTCATAAGCATAAATAAAAGAATTGAAAACATTTATATAGATTCATAATTAGTACTACCCATGTATAATGTGCATCCTTAATTTCCCCTCACAAATTTGGGCCAAAAAGTGCACATTATACACGGCAAAATATGGTAAATGTTAGTAGTATTCGTTATAGTTCTGTGAGAAATGTCATTGGTATTTTGATAGGGATTGCTTTGACTCTATAGATTGATTTGGGTAGTATGGACATTTTAAATATATTATTTTTCCTATCAGTGAGCATTCTATATGCTTCCATTTATTTGTATTTTAATTCCTCTCTTCAATCAATGTCTTATAATTTTCTAAGTAAAAGTCTTACCTCCTTGGTTAAATTTATTCCTAGGTATTTTATTTTATTGTTTCTTAATGAAATTGTAAATGGGATTGTTTTCTTAATTTTTTTTTCTGATAATTCATAATTGGTGTATAAAACTGCAAATGATTAATGAATATTAATTTTGTCTTCTACTTTACTAAATTCATTCATCAGTTCTAATAGTTTTCTGGTGGAATCTTTGGGGTTCTTTGTATATAGTATCATGTCATCTGCAAATAATGAGTTTTGCTTCTTCCTTAACAATTTGGATGCATTTTATTTAGTTTTCTCTATCTGATTGCTGTGTCTATGACTTCCAGTCCTATGTTGAATGAAAGTGGTTAAAGTGTATATCCTTGTCATGTTCCTGATCTTAAGGGGAATGCTTTAGATTCTCCCAGTCAAATATGCTGTTAGCTGTGGGTTTGCCGTATATGGCCTTTATTATGTTGAAATATATTTCTTCTATTCCCTCATTCATGAGAGGGTTTTATCATGAATGGAGGCTGGGTGTTTTCACGTATTTCTGTACCATTTGATATGATTATATCAAATGATATGATTATATTATTTTTATCTTTCATTTTGTTTATGTGGTGTATTGCTTTTTTTGGTTGTGAATATTAAGTCAACCTTACATACCAGGAATAAATCTCACTTGATCATGGTGCATGATCTTTTCAGTGTATTGCTGAATTCATTTTGCTAATATTTTGTTCAGGATTTTTATATCTATGTTCCTTAGTGATATATATATATATATATATATATATATATATATATATATATATATATATATATATATAAGCATATGCTTTGTAATGTCTTTGTATGTTTTTCAAATCAGGGTAATGGTGGTGTCATAAAATGAGCTTGGGAGCCTACCCTTCTTTTGAAATGTTTGGAATAGTTTGAGAATATATATATATTAATTCTTTTTTGAATGTTTGCTAAAATTTGCCTGTGAAGCCATCTGGTCCAGGACTTTTGTTTGTTGGGAGCTTGTTGATTACTGATTCAATTTCATTAGTAGTAATTGGTCAGTTCAGATTTTCTGTTTCTTCTTGATTCAGCCTTGGAAGATTGCATGCTTGTAGGAATTTCTCCATTTCTTCCAGATTGTCCATTTTGTTGGTGTATAATTGCTCATAGTATTTTCTTAAAATTTTTTGAATTTCTGTGGTATCTATTGTCACTTCTCCTTCTCCTCTTTCATTTCTTATTTTATTTATTTGGGTCCTCGTTTTTTCTTTATAAGTCTGCTTAAAAGTTTTTCAACTTTGTTTACCTTTTAAAAAACAGCTCTCGGTTTCATTGATCTTTTTTATTGAATTTTTAGCCTCTATTTTGTTTATTTCCACTCTGAACTTTATTATTTCTTCTATTCACTTTGAGCATTGCTTGCTGTTCTTTTTTCAGTTTCCTTAGGTTTAAAGTTAGATTGTTTATTTGAGATCTTTCTTGTTTCTTGAGGTACATAGGCCTGCATTGGTGTTAATTTCCCTTTTAGTAATGATCTTGCTGGGTTCCATACATTTTGGGTTGTGTTTTCATTTTCATGTGTCTCAATGTACCTTTTTATTCTTCCTTAATCACATTAATCCATGCATTATTTGCTAGCATGTTGTTTAGCCTCCATGTGCTTGTGTGTTTTTCAGTTTGTTTGTTTGTTTATATATTTGTTTGTTTTTCTTTGTAATTTATTTCTAGTTTCATACTTTTGTGATTAGAGAAGACACTTTATATGATTTTAGGCTTTTTAAATTTACTGACACTTGTTTGTAGCCTAACATATGGCCTATATTGGAAAATGTTCCATGTGCACTTGATAAGAATGTATATTCTGCTGCTTTGGGGTGAAATGCTCTAAAAATGTCAATTAAATCCATCTGGTCTAGTGTGTTATTTAAGGCTGCTGTTTTTGTGTTGATTTTCTGTCTGGTAGATATGTCCATTGGTGTCTATGGGGAGTTAAAGTCCCCTACTATGATTGTGATACTGTTGATCTCTCCCTTTATGTCAGTCAATATTTGTTTTACATATTTAGATCTCTTATGTGAATAATCATCTGGGTGCATAGATGATTACTAAGGTTATGTTATCTTGTTGGAATGACCCCTTTATCATTATGTAATGTCCTAATTTGTCTCTTATTATGGTCCTCCTTTAAAAGTCTATTTTTTCTAACATAAGTATTTTCTACTTTAGCTTTTTTGTTTTTCATTTCCATTTGCATGAAATATCTTTTTCTGTCCCTTTACTTTCCTCCTATGTGTGTCTTTCAATCTGAGGTAAGTCTCTGATAGATAATATATACATGGATATTGTTTTCTTATCCATTCATTTACCCTATGTCATTTGATTGGAACATTTAATCCATTTACATTTAAGATGTTATAGACAGGTACATGGTTATTGCCATTTTGTTTATATTATTGATCGGTTTGTTTGTTTGTTTTCCCTCTTCTTTTTCTTAAAGAAGTACCTTTAACATTTCTTATAATACTGGCTTAGTAAAAATGAATTTCTTTAGCTTTTTCTTATCTGGGAAGCTCTTTATCTCTGTTTTAAATGATAGCCTTGCTGGGCAGAGTTGTCTTAGTTATAGGCCTTTTCTTTTCATCATTTTAAATAATTCCTGCTACTCCCTTCTGCTCTGCAAAGTTTCTATTGAGAAATAACAGATCGTCTCATGGGAACTCCCTTGTAAGTAACTAGTTGTTTTTTCTTTCCGTTTTTAGGATTATTTCTTTGTTTTTAACCTTTGCCATTTTTAATTATAATGTGTCTTTGTGTGGGCCTGTTTGGATTCATCTTATTTGGGACTCTGCACTTCCAGGGCTTGTATGTCTATTTATTTTGCGAAGTTAGGGAAATTTTCAGTCATTGTTTCTTCAAATAGGTCTCAGTCCCTTGTTCCCTCTCTTCTCCTGGTACTTCTATGATGCATATGTTACATTTGATGTTGTCCTGGAGGTCCCTTAAACTATCTTCATTTTTTTTAAATTATTTTTTGTCAAAAATAATATTACAAAATGTTACACAATATGGCATACAAAACATCCTTGTTGTTGATAGTGCAAGCCACAAGAAAACATATCTGAATGTCTCAGCAAAAGAGTTTTAAGACAAAATATTTATTAATGTCAAATGGACATGTTTTTTGTAATTTTGTAATCATAAAATAATATCCTCAAACTCCAGGAAAAAAAAATCAAATCAAGGCAACCAACCTACCAGAGACAGAGTTTTAAACTATGGTTGCAAGAATGTTTAAAGAACTTAGAGTGAGATCTTCAGCAAAAAGAAAACATGCAAAAAAGAAGGACATAGAAACCATAGAAGAGAATCAGTCAGAAATAAATAATACTATAATGGAAATTAAGAATACACTAGAAGGAATCAACAGCAGATTTGATGAAGCTGAAGATCGATATAAGTGATTTAGAAGACAAGGTACAATCGAAACAACAACAACAAAAATAAAGAATAAAGGATGTTTCTTAATTCTTAATTTCCATTATTTTATTCTTTATTTCTGACTGGTTTTCTTCTATGGTTTCGATGTCTTTCTTTTTTGCATGCTTTCTCTTTTTTGACGTTCTTACTAAGTTCATTAAACAGTCTTATAACCAGTGTTTTAAACTCTGCCTCTGATAGGTTGGCTGTCTCCATTCCATTTATTTATTTATTTTTTTCTTGGCGATTTCTCCTGTTCTTTTATTTCGGATGCGCTTCTTTGTTTTCTCATTCTGGTTGTCTCTCTGTGTTTGCTTCTATGTAATCGGTAGATCTTCTATTTCTCAGTCTTTCTCAGGTGGCCTTATGTAGTAGTTGTCCTTTGTGATACAGTGGCAGTCTCTCTGATCACTGGTGTGTGTGTGTGTGTGTGTGTGTGTGAGTGTGTGTGTGTGTGTGTTCCAAGAGTGTGCTTTGTATGTGTTGTAGTTGGGATTTTGGTGCATTAGTTGGTGGGATTGACTCTCAGGCTGACTGGCTGTGTCCACAGCACATGAGCTGCTGTGTAGTGGCTGACTCCTCAGAGGGTGATTTGCTCGAGTGTGCTCCTATACCTGTTGAGACCCCTCTTTGGATGTGCCACTTATGGGG
Source organism: Rhinolophus ferrumequinum (assembly GCF_004115265.2). Lineage (NCBI taxonomy): Eukaryota > Metazoa > Chordata > Mammalia > Chiroptera > Rhinolophidae > Rhinolophus > Rhinolophus ferrumequinum. Next base: position 77,004,057 of record NC_046293.1, read on the forward strand.
ATAACCAGGGAGTACTCTGTTGTGGTCTGAGAACAGCTTCTAGATGCCTTGTGTCTGATGTCTTAGGAGGCGCTCTCATGCAAGCCAATTTCAGCCTTGCCTATGACTATCCTGGGGTTACCTGGTAGAAGCTACAGAGCTATATGCAATTGGTTGTTACCTGTGTTAGACCAGGAGGCATGTGGGAGTGTCCTCACTGTGAACCAAGGCTGGCTGTCACCAGGATTGGCCTGGGGCATCCTAGAAAAAGGCTGACGGCCCTCCTCGGACTATTGCCACCAGCTGGCTTCCCATAAAATCTCAGCTGCTGAAAGAGCCTCATTTGATGCATGGACTCAGTTGGTTAACTAGTGTTAACAGGGCACCCAGTGATGCCACCCAAGTTGAGTGGGACGGAGTCTCAGGGAGTCACAGTGTATGGCCAGTGTTAAAGTTAATGTAGATTCAGTTCTTGCACCAGTGCTGAGCCTGTGGCCACTCTCCAAAATTCCCTGAGAACCCTGCAGTCAGCCACCACTTGCCTCAGGCCTGCAGATCCCTGAGAACTGCCTGAAAAGGGTTGCAGTGCAAGCTTAGGCTGACTGCCTACCACCAAAAGTTGCCCAGGCTGCTGTGGGATGTCCACTGCTATACACATCTCCTGTAGCTTGTGGGGTGGGGCTGGTCACCCAGGAGCTGAGAGTGTCCGTGCAGTGCCACAATATGTGTGTAGGGCGGGATCCAAGGGAGTTACCAAGGTGGTGTGTCAGCGTATCAGGAGGTGCCAGAGATATATGGGGAATTTACCAGACTAACACGGATTTTACCAGACTAATGCAGTCTCACATTTTGGCCTTTTGGAGGCGTGTTCAACATAGAAAGGCTTCCCACAGACAACAGGTGAGGCAAGTTCCACACAGGTATAAAGGCTGCATTCTCTCCAGCCCTCCACATGAGCCACACAACTCAGCCTTTCCCCATATATCTCTGGCGCCTCTTCATATGCTGACGCTCCACCAGACACCAGGTGAGTGTTTGCAAGTGCGTGAATCTGTGTGGAGGCCTTTCAAGAAGGCATCTGGGTTTCCAGCCACCTTCCATCTCACCAGCGTGGGCAGACAGAATCCTTGCTGATTTTCATTGCCAGATGTTGTGGGGTTTCCCTTTCCCAGCACAGGACCCTTGGGCTGGGGAGCTCGGTATGGGGTTGGGACCCCTCACACTTCAGGGAGGACCTCCACCACTGAAGTGTCCTTCCTGGTGCTCTAACACTACCTGTGGGTTTCGGGTCAGCTGGTAGCATGTCTCTGCCCCTCCTACATGTCTGGACATAGCCTCTTCTTTGTATCTTCCTTAGTTATAGGGGTTCTGTTTGACTAGTCTTTAGGGGTTTCTCAAGGTTGATTGTTCTATACTTTAGTTGTAATTTTAATGTGATCATGGGACGCAGCAGACATAGCCTTTACCTATTCCTCCATCTTGCCTGCATTGTAAAATTTTATTTTTATTGTGCTTTGACTTTTGAATATGTCCAATTAACTGTACTTAGTATTCTAAAAATAAAGCTGCTTTTCCCACCATGTGTTGTGCTATTCAGGGACAGCAAATAGAAAAGACTTAGTTTCACAACCTGCACTTTTCAAGTAAGAAATTTGCAAACATCTTAACTAGAAATTAAATGTGAAGATAGTTCCATGTGAGGGAAAAACAAAACAAAACAAAACCAAAAATACCAAACTTCTTGGACAATCTGAAGGACCTATCTTTAATTAACATTTTTATTTTATAATTTTTAAAGGAAGCACTACTTTAAAGACTTCAAAGTACTTTAAACTGAATGTACATTTCAAAATGTCTGATAATTCATTCCGTACTCAATTTATTCTACAGAACACATTTGCCATATGGAATTATAGAAAAAATAGAATAGGTATAATAATCTGTATTGTAAGTGGAACCATGAAATGATGCCTGCTTTGTCACATTTTGTTGTGACTGGTTAGAGATGTGACTTCAGGCAATGTATTTCAAAGTGATAAGACAAGGAAATTAGACACTGAATGTTTTCTGGCTCTCCATATATGTAAATGTTAAATCACACGTAAGGGCAACCAACTGAAGGTTTTTTTTCTAGCTTCTAGAATTAACAGAAAAATTATGTAATTCTAGAATTAGCAAGAAAAATTGACTCATTTTTAAGAAAGTATATTTTGTTCACTGGGATCTGAATCATTACGTAAAGCCTTTGTTAGAATTACTGCCAAACATAATCTATGTACTTATTCGAGGTTGCATAATTTGCATTACTGCATTAAAAAATGTAATTAAAATAAGTATCATATTTAAATATTTAAAATTCATTCTTTAAATGTGCTCATTATCAGACACAAAGAATGGATGAGTGTGTGATTTGATATTTTAATTTTTGAAATAAAAAGTACACTTGTATTTCACTCATTTTCAGAAATGAATTTTATAGAACTCAGGGTAAGAGGTAAGGATTCAGTTCTTAAGAAAATAAATGTTGAATTATTGATGAATTGGCACGGTTTATTTTGGGATGCTTATATCTCAGAAGCAGTAGGATATTCAGAGCTACTAATGATAGAAATACTTTCAAAGAAAGCTGCAATTATAATTGAAGTATAAAGAATTTAGATGGGAAAGTTCAAACAATCAGCTTTGTGCCCTGAGGAGAAAAAAGGAAATAAACAAATAAACCAAATAACTGAAATAAAAATTTTAAAGAAATAGAGAAATATCAGTTAAAATCTAAACTAAGCATAAAATTGAAATATACAGGAAATAAAATCCACGTATAAAATAGTAAGACTAATTATCTTTGAAATTCAGTTTTAACTTTGAAGTTTAAATGCAAATGGAATTTTAAGTAATTGCTCTCTATTTGGTGATTTTGAATATATTCTGTATGAAATAATTCCTGAAGTTAATAAATCAAAATGCTAGACTACACCTCTATTATAAAATTTAAAACTTGCAAATATTCATTCAATGTCTGTTTATTGAGTACCATTTGTGCAACATATTGTGCAAGATTGAGTGAAGGATTAAAAATGTGTGCTAAGAGTTTACAGCTGGTCTAATAAACTAGCAATCTTGTATATGGATAGGTAAATGGGCAAAAGATGTAAGATATTTATTTTATACTTATGGGAAAGTGCTTCTTATATTCTTCACAGAAGAGAGACATTAATTCCACTCAAAGAAACAATCACGTCTTTTATTAAGTGTGATTTGAACTGAGCTTCACCAGCAATTTTGACTTTAGCTGGCGAGATTTTGAAAATAGTCTGAGTATAAAACATAAAATATAAAAACCATAGTTGACAAAATACACAGGATAGAGAGCAATAAGGAGAGAATGCAAGAGCTTGGTTTCAACAAAGTAGAATTTCAGGAAAGATAAGCACCGGGAAGTTACAAGTGGCACCGTACAGGACAGGCAGCCATGGGTCAGTCATGGAAGGCTATGAATTAGCCTCATTTTTGACATGTGGAGAGTCAATGCAGATTGTTGAGAATGGAAGCAACATGATCAGAAAGTCCATATTTGACAATGAAGATGGAATGTGATGGGAAAGAAGCAGCCAGTTATACAATAAAAGGACAGAACATTCCAGTTAAAGGATACAGTCATTGCAAAGGCCTACTGAGGAGGAAGTGCAGAAGACTGGTGTTTTCAAAGGACAAGAAGGGTTCTATGCTTGGAGCTTGAGTAGCAAGAAATTGAATGGTAAGAAAAAGAGAAACAAGATAGAAGAGAGCTTTGTAAGCCAACGTAAATAATTTGGGTGGTTTTCTTCAATTGGGATTGGAGAACATTAAGTACGAAAGTGGTAGATTTTAAAATATTAATATCATACCAAGTTGTCATACTGAAAGTGGCTTATATGAGGTGTAACGAATAGTAGATGATGTCTTTAGTGTTTTGATGCCTTCTGACCTGAATTGTGATTCCATTGCAAAATAAGAAAAAGAATGAAGGGATTTGGGAATGAAAAAACTGAGTGTGTTTTTTCTTATTTTTGAGTGTAAAGAGTGTAAAATGTAACATCACAGATGCCTAGAGAGGAAAATATCACAGAGGACAAGGGCTGTACAGAAAAATGCGGTAGAGAAATCAGGAATGATGAAGACAGAGAAGATGCAAATTATTTTATCAATTACAAGGTCATTGTAAATCATCCAGATAGCAGCTTGCTACTATGATAAGAAGGGAAGCCAAACTCTTAAGGTTGAAATGGGAGGTGAAACAGAATAGATATAGATATAGATATAGATATAGATATAGATATAGATATAGATATAGATATAGGTGTAGATAGATATATGCTGTGAAGTAAAGCAAAACATTTAGCTATTTCAGTTATTTTATAGCACTATAAGCAAACTCTTTCTCTAAAATATAGAGCACACATTTGAAAGTTGATTTTTGGTTATTTTGATCAACTTTCTGCATTTTCAGATTTGGAAGTAATATGTCACCTGTTTCACATTTACACATATTTAAATTTAGAAATAAATTGGTTGTACATATTGGTCTGGTTTTGTTTGATTGCTAATATAATGAAAAGAAGTAAAAACTACCTGAAATATGGAAGGCAATTTAATAGAAACAAATTTGATTTATATGGTTGTATTATTTTTTATAGGCAGAAGATTGTTTAATTTCATGATTTTAATTTAGTGGGGGTGTGAAGTAAATAAAATAATACAAAATAATGCTTAAATAATGTTTTCAAGCCTATGTTACCTACAATATAAAACAAAGGTGATTGAACTCAGTTTGAAGGCAAACTTCTGGTCTATAACTCTATGACTAACCATTTCTAAGTTTTTGGAGCTCAAATGATAGAAGTAATAGAATTGCCTATGACTCTAAGCACCTTGTGGTGTATTGGCTCATTCTATCCCCATGGCAACTTTGTACTTATAAATATGTATCCCCAATGATGAGGAAATTGGATCCTAATGAGAGTGAGTTGGCTTTTATACTTTAGCAATATTAGAATTAATATTTTGGCCCTAGTTTGCTGATGCTTAACAGAGCTCTTGCCAATAAACAATATCCAAGATGTACCTAGGAAGCCTATGATATATCCAACAAATTTTATAAATATTATATCTCCTGCCACATTTTCTAGAAAGTTCACAGATGTATCTTACAAATATATGGATCTTATTAATCTAGGTCTGATTGTTTTACTTCATTATTGTTATTTTGCACTACATTATCACTATGTATCTCACCATTCTTGTTTGCCATTATTTAACAATGAAGTTTATATTGAATTTGAAACCAGGCATCGTGATCACAAAGGATGAATAAATGAATGAATGAAAGTATCAAATCATGTTTTGACTTTTTTTTCTTGGGTTAAAAGCGATATTTATTCAACCAGGATTTTTATTTTAGTAGTATATTCAAGTACAATTTATTTAGCAAATATTCTCTGAATGCTTTTCTTAAACATATTAATAACTTTAAAAGAACATAATACACATTGCAAAGGATTGTTGCCAAGGGAGAGACATATGGTCATTCATTAAAAGATTTCAAAAGATGATCTTTACCTCAGTAAGTGCACCTTGGTCCACTGAGCAAACCTCTTACGATTTAGACTTATATTTGTGACTTTTCTGTCTATAAGAGTAGTCCCCTCTATCCCGGGTGGATGCACATAACAGCCAAGTTTGAAATACTGTTATATAAACCAACATTGCAATGTGCTAATTTAAATAAAATATATCTACTGAAGGATATATTTTTATCCTGTATATTTGATACAGTTGTATCAACTTCCAAATGCTTCTTTCTTATTACAAAACAACATAAGAAAGTCAAATTATAATCCTAAATTTGTTTAGTGAATTTGTTTGGTAAACAAGAATAAGACCCTGAAAGAGTAAAAATATTCCCGCTAGAATAGACTTTATAAACAGTTAAAAGGCACAGAGTAGATTGAGTGAAAATATTTTCATAGTATGTGACTTACAATGGGTTGATACAAGGACAATATAAAGCATTAGTACAAATCAATAAGAAAAAATAGAATTAAGAGAATCAGATAACTTCAGATTAGAAGAATGTATTAGAGAGTATCAGGCATATAAAGAACAAATGGTTAGTAAACATATGAAAGTACTCATGTCCATTTATCTATTCAGGTTAAATTGCTAACATAACTCACCATGAATATAGTTATTGCAATTATGGAAAATAAAACACTTTACCTTGACTGGCTGAAACATATGGTCTGAATTATCTAAATTATTAATTCACAAAAACTACATTGGAAACTAACTCAATGTTCTTCTTAATCTATCTTTTCATTTTATTTGGTTTAATTGGGAATTTGGTAAGATCAAAAATGATCACTAGTTATAGATAATGTATTACAGAATTGTACACCTAAAATCTATATAAATTTGCTAACAATTGTCACACCAATAAACTTTAATTAAAAAACAAAGAAGCTCACCACCTCATCACTCCTTCCAACCCCTTCGTTTTTAAAATCAAATTGCCAGCTTACTGCCATGTATACAGTTATTAATATAGTTTTAACTAATATTAAAAACACATACACACATCTGTCCAAATTTAGCTTTAGAAGATAACTTTATGTGCTTAATATCTGCTAAACACTGCATTAAGTGCTAAAGAAAAAAATATAAATAAAATGTATCCTATCCTCAAATTGTTCACAGACTAATAGGAAAGATAAACTTAGAACATAAGTCAATGGGGTGAAATTAAAAATAAATGGTTAAATAAGTTTCAATGTACAGTGGCCGAGTGATCCTAGGATACTAGAAAGATGTAGAGAAAACCTTCAGAAAGAAGGTGAAATCAGAGGGAAATTTTGAAGGCTGAATAAGAGATTTACAAAGCAATCCAGAGGATGAGGAGGATTTTGAGTGGAAGAAACTTCAGGAAGGAACTTCACATACATATATATGTGTATATATTATGTATATATTATATATATATGTGTGTATATTATATGTATAATATATATATATTTCATATACACACATATGTACATATATGTGTATGGATATATGTGTGTATGTGTGTGTATACATATATATGGATATGTATACACACACATACACACATAGACATATATTCATATACAGATCCATATATATGTATATGTGTGTGTGTGTGTATATATATATATATATATATATATATAAATATATAAATATACAGAAGGTGCCAAAAATGTATATATATTGTAAGAAAGGAAAAACCTGTATTAAAATTGTAATACAACGAATGACTAGCATTCATTGGATTAATGCCATCTTTTGGTGAATGTCATACTACACATTGCTACCGTAATTAAATTCAAATTTGGATACATCTCTTAAAATGTGTACTTTTTTTGGCACCCCAGTATGTATGAATATATGTATATGTGTGGGTATATATGTGTACGGATGTATATACCGAGGGTGCCAAAAAATGTATACACATTTTAAGAAAGGAAAACTATTCAAATTATAATAATATATACTGATAAGAAAAGATGAGTACAAGTCACATTTAAAAGAGGTGCTCAAAATGGTTACCATCAGCATCCAGACATTTCTGATTATGGCGAACTGTTGTTTGAGCAATGTTGACTGAAGTGTCGACTTGTGGACATTTTTTGGCACCCCCCGTATGTATGAGTATATATGTACATATATATGTGTATGTGTGTATATGTGTACATATATGTATTCATACATATATACACACAAGGTCTGACATTTAAGTTTGTGAACTTCTTGCAATGATGTTGCTAACCTTTTTTGATATCAGAGGGATTATTCATCATGAATTTGTACCAACTGGACAAACAGTTAACCAAGTTTACTATTTGGAGGTGCTGAAGAGGCTGCATGAAAAAGTTAGATTACCTGAACTTATCGCCAACAATTCATGGCTCTTGCATCAGGACAATGCACCAGCTCACACAGCACTGTCCGTGAGGAAGTTTTTAGCCAGTAAACAAATAACTGTATGGGAACACCCTCCCTGCTCACCTAATCTAGCACCCAATGGCTTCTTTCTTTATCCAAAGATAAAGGAAATATTGAAAGGAAGACATTTTGATGACATTCAGGACATCAATGGTAATACAATGATAGCTGTGATTGCCATTCTAGAAAAAGAGTTCCAAAATTGCTTTGGAGGATGGACCAGGAGTTCCAAAATTGCTTTGGAGGATTGACAAGCCATTCCAGAAGAAGAGTTCCAAAATTGTGTCGGTGCATAGTTTCCCAAGGGGAGTTCTTTGAAGGTGACCTCAGTGATATTCAGCAATGAGGTATGAAGCATTTTTTCTAACATAAGTTTGTGACCTTAATTGTCCGACCACTATGTATGGATATATATGGATATATTATATAAAGTGTGTGTGTGTGTGTATGTGCACTGCTCAAAATATATGAAGCAACTCGAGAATAAATGCGGGTATAGGAAAAGTTGAGAAATTAAAACAGGGTGCCAATGATGAAGCCTGCAGAGCCAAAAGGATGGACTCCATCTGGATACTTTGGCTTAGCCTCAGGTTTCTGCAGTCTTCCCACTACCAGTCCTCCACCCACTCCTAGTTTGTAGAGTGGTTCAGGTCTAAAATAAAAGGGACAATATATGTATACATCTCTTATTATGTGTCAGCCATATTGACTCGTGTAATCCTCCAGTGAGCCTCCTGCTTTGGGAAGAAAAGATAAGTAGGAACAAGCATGTCCTGAAGGCCTCCTTACCCAACCCTAAAGTGTCAACCTTTTATCCTCTTTGTGATGCAGTTTCAGCATTTATAATAGTACAATGAAATATTAGACCTCTGTTTCTGAAACATCACTCATGTAGCAGTATGAAGAATGCATTGGAGGAGTGTGGGGGGTGTGGGGATGAAAAGATAACTTTTAGGAGTCCATATTCACATAATTGTAATAGCCTTAGTTGTTAGCAGGTAATAGTTTGTTCAGTTTTATTACCATGAATAAAAGCAGGTTATGTATTAGGAGAAAATAAATCTACTCTATTATTTACTTCTGGTAAAACAGATGATTATGTCACATACCAAGTTTCCCCCAAAATAAGACTGGGTCTTATATGAAGGTCTGTTCCAAAAGACACATTAGGACTTATGTTCAGGGGATGTCATCCTGAAAAATCATGCTAGGGCTTATTTTCTGGTTAGGTCTTATTTTCGGGGAAACACAGTACTTAAGCATGGATTAAAAATCCAATTGGTTGAGAAAAACAGAGTTCAAAATGAAAGATTTCCTGAGAATATTCAAAGTCACTTGGAAATTTTACTTATTTTTTTTTAAAGCTATTACTCTACTGTACTCTATGTTATGCTCAAGGAAACCACTAATAAACTGTAATAATACTGACATAGTGGACTCCTATACATTTCAGTAATGGTTTATATATCACGCTTAAACTACATAGGGAAGAATAATCGGGGAATATGTGCACATATTATACTCTTTATGGTCTCATTTCATGTTATTAGATGTTCATTCATTGTGTGTGTAATAAATGTCTACTCAAAAAATGCTATTAAAAAGAAACCTATAATTATAGCAGGGGGAATAAGCTTTGAAATTAAAATCAATAGGTAAACTTCAACATATTTGTAAAGAAAAAAGATCATTGGGAACTTTTTGAACACTTGTGATTCTGTGCCTATACATCTAAATTATCATGACATACGAAACTCTGGCATCATTTCATTATAGCTTTGCTTTTGGAACATCTGGATTGTGTTGGTGGCTACAATAACATGTTTTGTTGTTTTTTGTTGTTTTTTTTTTAAACAGCAGTGTACGTTTTCAGGATTTTGTGTTAAGAGCATTGAAGAAAATTTGTAGCGCTGAAGTATAATTCCTTAAAATGTAGGTTTTGGCCAGAAAGATTCCCATAGATAAGTTTTTGTATTTCCACACAGGAAAACTTAAAATACATGAATATGCAAACATTCAGAAAGTTGATAATATAAAAGTCATGATGCTTCTTTGATCTGCCAATTTGCTCTTTAAAAGGAAAGTGATATGAAAGATCAACTAAAGGATAACACTGTGATTAGTCTATATACGAGTATGTAATCGGAGTTTGGTTTTAAGTTGGACCTTATCTTAATGTCTGGGAAATGAAATGAATAAGTTATGTAAATTACTGAGCAACATTCCCATAGGCTTCCTGATGATATAAATTAAAAACTAAGGAATTATTGAATAATTAATATGCGTCAATTAGCTTCACAATTTATGTTCTATTTATAGCTTGAAACAGATCCCATACTCATTATCATTCCCATTTTACAAGTGGGGAGGTTGTACTCAATGTTATTGTTCTAATAAGTGGTATTAAACTTGTTTCGATATTTTAAAATACATGCTCTCTTTATCCCCTCTTGTAGAATCCATTTTCCACATGGATAGGAACTATCAAAACAAAAACTGCACTAGTCAAAGTTATACAGGTACGGGAGACTTTATTCAAGGGTATTTCAAAGGGGGAGAGAGGGCAGAACTGTCTGAACTCAAATCCACTGGAAAAAGCAAGTGCTTTTAAGAGAAAGGACAGGGAGGTCATAGGTCACTTGTGCTTGCTAATTGACTAAGGAAAAGTAAACTTCCTTTCGTCTTCATGGCAGAGGGACATTGTACAACTTGGAGCAAGATGCCCTAACCCAAGTGAAAATCTGATCTTCACAACAAAGGCTAGGAAATAGGGGTGCTATTTTTCCTGATAATTACAGTTCAAAGGAATGGCTCTCAGGTTTTGAGAAACGTTCTCAGGTCTTAAAACTGGCACGCAGTTTTAAAAAGTATTTACATCTCACAGCATCAATGAATTAATTTATAATTACAAGATTTCTAAAGAAAATGCTCTTTAATGGGGGAGATTAGAATCTTGAGGCAGGAAGAAGCTTGTCTCAAGTCTGGTCAAACTGAAGGGGATGGTAAGACCTTCTTGGTCAGAAGTGTTTGTCTATGTCCTGGTCAGTGTCAGTTTTAGGCAGATCTGAAATCCCTGACTTTTCGGGAATGGAGCTTCTTACATAATTGGGCCTTCTTCCCTGAGGCAAGCACCCTTGGTGGGCAAATTCTGCATACTGTCTTAGTGGGTCCAGGAGATACAGGATGCCTCGTTCCTGCTGAACAACAAAGGGTTGCATCTTTTACCAGTCCTTCTTGCCACAATAGGCCTTTCTTATTTATTCTCGGAAGCATAAGGCTATGGGATCAGCTTCCTGTTCTTCCATAGGAAAACCTCTCGTCTATGTCTTTGCCTCTGAGAGGAGTCGGTTCAGCCCACAGTCTTTCTCATTGGAGCTAGGGAAGGTCCGAGAGATCTCTCAGTGAAAGAAAACCTAGTATATATAGCTCGCAGGGGCTCTTTTCTGTACTACCTAATGCATGACATTTAGCGATTAATCAAAACATTGCGTCGAATTCTTTTATATCCTGAAGAATTAGAAGAATAGAATTCTAATTCTTCTAATTCTTGCATTCTTCCTTCTCTGGCTTCTCTTACTCTCCTGTTTTTTTCCCACAGGCAACCAGTGCTCACTTTTTAGCTCTTCTGGGATGGGCTCCACATTTCTTGTAATTCACGGTACATATTTTTTGTAATCTCAGCTATCGGATGGGTTCAAAAAAAATTTTGATTTTGTAATTTGTCCTACTTTTTCTTGTTGTTAAGTTAAAAGAGATGTTTATATTGCTTTCTACATACATTTGGAATTAGAACTCCTATGTTACTTATTCTAGAATTCCTTTTCCTCATTAGCACCGTCAGACAAAATGACCTAGCTTTGAACAGCAAAATATTTCCAAAAAATTGATAAAAAAATACAAACTGCTCATGTCACGTTATATTTTTTTCATGGACTTGCACTTTTTAAAAAAGTTTTAGTTTAATGGAATATATTCTAGTCATTAAAATATAATTTTGAAAGTATCAAAAACTTGAAACCACATAGTAAAAGAAAATATAACAATTTTCTTAAAAATTATATTATATGCTACTTTGCAAAACTGTCTTTATGGAAAACAGGTTTCTTAATGTGGGAAAATGTTGCATTTGAGTTGACATTTCTAATAATGACATACATTAAAAATTAAGAAGATATGATTTATATAAGAGCACTGAAATGAATTTAAAAATATACATGGGTTCAGATTTCAGCCATAAGTTTCTGGCTTTATAGTGATATGATCATAGTACTTTTGTATGCATTTTTAGTTTCAATGTTAGCAGAAAATTTAAATTTAATATAAATACATGCACATTGAAACCTAACTCAAATTTATTGGAACTAATAAAGAATTTAAACATTTCAAAAGAAAATTGGTTCATTCTTTTAAAAATCCAAGATTTGTAAAGAAAGGAATATTGAAAATTCAAAAATTATTTGAAAACTATGCTAAACCTTAATAATAGGTTGTAATCAATATCAATTATTAGATTTATGGCTTGAAATTCTCAGAACAGTAAATTTGTCTTATCTTTTCTCGGCTCTCTTTATATTATTTCAAGTTAGAAGTCCACATAAGTACATTTGTAAATAATGGACATATAAAGGTTAGGAGACCTTGATATATTTTACTACAACTAACAAATGCTTATGTCATTTTCTGTTTAAATCATATTTCTGTTATCACCAAAGATCACATGCAAGGAAATAATCTATAAGGGCATTTTAATCATAAATATTAAAAATGAAATTAACTTGGGGTTAATTCGTATAATAGAACTTATCTTGTTAAATAACCTACTTCCTTGAAATTGAAATGTAAATAATATTTAGAAAAGATACCAAATTCTGTGTAGCTAGTGACAGTTTTATTTGAGAATTTGGCTAGCGTATCTTTTATTTCCCTTTAATAGTTGTTAAGAAGAGGCAGATGAAGTGAAGGAGAGAAGACATCGAGGTTTAATGTAAGTTTTTCTTGCTCTTTCCTAATAATAGTGTATTGGCAATTATATCTATATTTGTCTTTGAACAATGTATTGGTAATTGCAACCATAGTTGACCTTCAACAATCTTCACCCAGCTTTGTGCCCCAAAAAGCTAACTCATGTCACTATATCAATGGGTCTCTTTGCTCTAGTTCACATTTATGTTGCACCATTGGGGAACCATACCAAGAAGACAGTGGGGATGAAGAGATAAGAGTACTTTTTTCTTGATTTTCCTCCTCTAGGTTTCTCTCAACTTCCTGGTAGACTTCTTCACATAGTTTCCTCAATCAATCTTCTATTAACCTATTCATCCACTCTTGTTTTCAGGCCAAAAGTAAGTAATAGCCAATTTTTACTGACTTTCATGTACTGCACGCTATATCTATTATGGTTTTCATACATTTGTTCACAGCTTTGTAAATTAACCCTTTAGTAAACTATTATCAACCTGTCCTAATTTCTGTCTATCATTTTTTCATTGCTGTGATTTTACAATGAGGCAAATATTACATATCCCAGATATGAAAGAGTTGCTTGGTTTTGGTATTGGGCAATTTGTGTCTTTCAAAGACTACGTCCATTTCTTCTATGCTTTTGATCATATTGAAATAAGACTGTTCATGATATTCATTTATTATCTATTAATACCTGTAATATTTCTAGTAATATAACTTTTTCTAATATTTGTGGTTTTTGTTTTCTGCTTTTTTTTGTCAAACTGTCATGCTAACAGATTATCAATATTATTAATATTTTCAAGTAACCTATTTTGGATACACGTATAGAGAATAAGTAAATCATTTATTCAGTTTAGTATATTCAGCTATGTGTAAAATGAACGTCAGGAGAACATGAAACTTTAAACAAACATTGAACTCTTGTTAATCTCTTTTAACATAAAATAAATTTGAATTAAAAATTTTGAAACTTTATTCTATGCACAATTGTATTAAATTGCAAATAATGACCAAGTAGGGCAAATTATTGGAATGTAAGGAGAGTTCAAAAATAAGAAAATCTATCAATATAATTTTTATTTATTTATAGAATATATGAGAAAAATATAGCATCATAACAATTGCCCACAAGAATTTTATACAGGTTTTTATTATTATTAAATTTATTGGGGGTGACACTGGTTACTAAAATTATGTAGGTTTCAAGTGTACACTCTATAATACGTCATCTGTATATTGCATTGTTTTTTCACCCCCAAAGTCAATTCTCCTTCTATCCCCATATATTTGACCCCCTCTACCCTCTTCTACCCGCCCCTCCTTACCCTCTTGTAACCACTAATCTGTTGTCTGTGTTTATGAATTTTTGTTTGTTTGTCATGTTTGTTGCTCTCAGTTTTATACCCCTCATCCAAGTGAAATATGGTTCTCAACTTTTTCTGTTTGACTTATTTCGCTTAGTATAATCTCAAGATCCACGTTGCTGCAAATGGCAATATTTCAACATTTCTATGGCTGAGTAATATTCCACTGTATATATGTACCACATCATCTTTACCTAATCATCTATCGAAGGACGCTTCAGTTGTTTCCATATCTTGGCCACCATGAATAATGCTGCAATAAACATATATATATATATATATATATATATATATATATATATATATATACATACATATATCTTTACAGATTAATGTTTTCAGGTTTTTCTGCATTTTATATAGTTTTATACTGAGTTCTAGTAAAACAAATTTTACATTGGAATAGTTTTTGAACATAAATATGGGAAAATAAATGAGGAAAAAAGAAATAAAAGTATAATTTCAAGAGATTATTCTTCTAAACATTAAAGTTATAGTGTTAGAGTTAGAGTAATTAAACAATACTCCATGAAAACTAGGACTATTAATTACACATATGTATTTTTATCCTACAATTTATCTAAGTGTATATAAAATTGAATTTATAAAAAAGTTTGTAATAAAGAAAAATTAAATTACACAAATAAATTACATCTTAAATCAAAATAAATTAAAAATAAGCAGTCTTCAAAATCATAAAATGTTTAAAAGTACTTAAGAAAAAATATACATTATTTTTTGTATTTTTTGATATTGAAAATATTTCCAATCTTGGTAGAAAATAAGAAAAAATTGATAAATATGTCTTCATGAAAATAAGCTAGTACTCAATGCTTAATAAACACAAGTAAAAAATCAAACGCCAAGCTTAAAATATATTTTTAACTTTCATGATAAGAATTTAGTATCTGGTTTAAAATCTTTTTTAAAGTGAATCATATGTGTTTGTGTGTATATGTTTATATATGTATATATATGTCTATATCTGTATCTATATCTATCTGTATCTATACATATCTAATCTATCTACCGGGGTATTTTACCGGGGGTACTAAAAAAATGTATACACATTTTAAGAAAGGAAAAAACTGTATTAAAATTGTAATACTCAATATATACCAATAGCAAAAGATGAATACAATTCATGTTTTACTTCTGCAATTACAAGAGGTGCTCAAAGTGGTTACTATCAGTGACCAGACACTTCTGATTACTGCAAACTACTGCTTAAGCAACCTTGACCAAAGTGTCCACTTGTATACATTTTTTTGGCACCCCCAGTATATATACTAAAATAAATAAAAATAAATAAAATGAGAAAATATAACAAAATAAATGCCTTATAAACATGAAAAATATGACCCTCACTAAATTTTGTGAAGAATAGTAAGCTATAAGTCCATACTGATAAATATCAAAATAATTTAGGACAACTTTATGAAGAACAGTTTCCCAAAAGAGAATAAGGTCTTTGTTACTGTGTACAAATTTTGACTTTGTAATTCAACTTTATTTATTTTTCTAAAACTTTATTTTGGGAGACAATCCAAGAAGTACATAAATATATTTTTACATATCCATTGTTAATGTATAATCACTTATAATAGTGAAAACTTGGATGGTAAACACAAAGAAATTGGTAAACAAAGTCTTCATTCAAATTAGGGCCCATTGTCTAAACATTAAATGATGTTTGAGGTGTGTATTTATTAATATAGAATGATATTTGTGGTATTAATCAAATTAAAAAACATGCAGATCATATATATTTATGTGTATATATCTATTTTTGAAAAAAATATTGCAGATAATTGAAAATCTAGACACACAGAATAAAGTTTTAGTATTTCTTATTTATGAATTGGGGTATTAGGGTGATATATTTTATCATTCTTTTATTTTCTATTTTTACCAAAAATAAACACATCACTTATATAATTAAAAAAAAAATGAGACAGAGAAAAAGAGAGAGAGAGAGAAACAAAGGGAAAGAGAAAACACTATATAGGTGATACATTATAGAATTTTACAGTTGAACACTATATAATTTTATTAACCAATCTGACCCCAGTAAGTTTAATTTTAAAAATAAGAAATGCTTAAAACTTTAGGAAAGTGAAGTTAAAATGACCTTGTGATACGTGGAAAAATTAGTATTGTATTAGTAATGGATTGTATTGCATTATTTCGGGTTCTTTTTATTTATGACAGATAGAAAAAGCTGACTGTAGCTTATGTAGAAAACAATAATAACAAATATGTATGTATCTGTCATTGTTATGATATATAGATATCATATATATCATATATGTATCATATAACATAATATATTAATAATGATTTTAATTATTAAATATATTAATATTTATTAGATGGAGACAGATTTGTGGATTTAGATAAGTAAAATGCATATGCAAATATCTGTCTTTAGTCACTAATGACTAAAGAAGTTTACTTTTAAAGAAAAATATTGTTTGTAACAACAAAATTGGTGAGTGGCTTATCCAGTTCCTTCTTCAAGCCAAGTCACATGATATTTGGCAGAATAAAGTGAAGCAGAAATACAGGCTTATTTCCTTGCAGGGGAATAAGAGTGAAAACAGTAGTGTCATAACCATGGGAAAAGTCCCTCTATCATTTTCCATATACCTGTTGCTAGGTGGCTGCATAGGTGTATGGAAAACGATAGAGGGACTTTTCCCATGGTAATGACACTGCTGTTTTCACTCTTATTCCCCTGCAAGGAAATAAGCCTGTACTTCTGCTTCCCTTAATTTTCTTTCCAAAGCATTTGTGATTTTTGAAAAGGGAGCAATTGTGGCAAAGAAATCTTAATAGCAGGTTAATACTATAGAGAGTGAAAACAGCAGTGTCATTACCATGGGAAAAGTCCCTCTATCGTTTTCCATACACCTATGCAGCCACCTAGCAATAGGTATATGGAAAATGATAGAGGGACTATCAGGGCACAGCCGGAAGACAATACCACATTGATGATCTTAATAAATAATATTTACTATGATTTTTTTGGTATAATTATTGGAAAAAAATGGAATCACAAAGGTAACACTAGACAGTAATTGCAAAGACCTACCACCACTCTAAGGGAAGAGGCTGGAGTTATTACTCCTTAGAAGCTTTTAATGGATGCCAAGTATCCCTGAAACAGAGACCTCAGAGAAGCATGTGCTTCTAAACTCATACTGAATCCTCAGGGTTATCTGAAGTGGCAAGAAGAAACTGGTTTTCCATGTTGGAATAAATGGCTGCTACCAGAATGAAGACATGTTCTGGACAGAGTGAGGACACTGTCAAGAGTGAGAAGCAAACAGGTGGGAGCAATGTCTTCTTCCCCCAGACTTCCAGACTCCCTCCAGCATCCATTTGGCAGAGCCTAACAAAGCACCAGCTGGCGAAGTGGAACGTGGTTTGTAGAGTCCTCACATCATAGAGCAGTGGAGAGAAGAATGGGTTTGAAGCTGAGATAAAGCTGAAACTTGGTTCTGGTTAGAGAAACACCTACTTTATCTATAGATTCATGAGTAATAATATATGGTTGACATTTTAAGTTCATAGGTTTTGGAGTGGTTCTTTGTACAGTAACAGATAATTAATGCACTACTGTTCCAGTAAAAAATGCTATTTGCAAACCTAAAGAACTCAGGGATTTTTTTCTCTCCGTGATTTCTTATTGTACGAACGACTTGAACATGAACTTCCTTATAACCATGTAATAAATGGAAAAGATAAGGAAAGTATTGACTGCACGTGAAAGTAGAACTGGAACCCAAAATTTCTATGTTAATTATGATTACAGAACAGAATGCAAATATTTTAAACCATAAAAATATATCCAGATAGTGGAGGTGGCAGAGGCCTGTGGTAGATGTCTTGAATTTGTGCTTCTTACTTCTGGCAAAACTGTACTCATTATTTTTTGCAGCCATACCTCCCTCTTTCTCTGGCCATAGGAGAGCTATTCCTACTCTCACCTTCAGGAGTAACCACTAATACGTTCATATCTATCAACATATTCCTTCCTCCTCTTTGCAGGTATAAACACACCATTTATTTTAGACCAGGGTTTGATACAGGTAATTCTTTCTTGTGTGCAGCTGCCCTGCACACTGTAGGATGTTGAACAGCATCCCTCAGCTCTATTCATTCGATCCCATAGCATCTATCCAGAATTATCCCAGGTGTGACAAGCAGAATTGTGTCCAGATATAGTCAAATATCCTCCTGGGTGCAAATTGTCCCTGGTTTAAAACCACTGATTAACACAAAAACTGATGCCAAGATTTTTCTTTTTAATTGTACGGAAGAAGAAACTATTTTAAATATGAAGTTATATGTAAATTTCAGAATGCGTTCAGCCATATGAAAACCAAAAGAGAAGCTGGGAAGTAAGAAATGGTCAGCATAATAAAAGCAGAAAGGAAAATTGAGAAAGAGAATTTTAATTTCATTAATGAGTTCCCAATACCAGTAGTACTTAGATGGCTAACCGCACCGCAGTCTCTTTCTGATTCAGATTTTCTCCTTTAATGAATTTAAAATCAGGCAAAGTAAAGAAAAGTGTGAAAAAAAATGACAATTCCCTTTGCTTTGCCTGGTTTTAAATTTAACAGAACATTTGTCCCTACATCTTCTCTCTTGATTTTGTGTGGTATTGATGTAGGGTTTGCCAGCAGTTTCTGGTTGTGAGCTGGGATCCTGTCTTGTGAAGCCAAAGAATGGACACATGGACCAGGGAGAGGCAAAGAGTTCTAAAGGAAGAGAGTTTATTAAAAGCAGGAGAGGGTACGAGAAACTGGGAAGCCCACTAGCTAAGGCAAAACGCTTTCACTTTTATATTTCTGTTTCTACCTGGGAGGGGAATATTGGAATGCTGGTGCCCGCCAGTATGATGTTTATCAGATCCGTTCCTCTAGGCCGTTTCAACCTTGGGGAGACTTTTGAAATGTTCTGGTTGCTCCAGAGCATGATTAAGGTTTTTGCCCTGTAGGAGCAGTTTATCTGGAGGCGTGGAAGATATGGTTAGTTCAGTTTCTGCTCAGTCTGCCAGGGAATTTCTAACTGCCTGATGTCATACTAACTAACCTGTCTCAGTATCTTTGGGTAATCCAGTGTATCTTGGAAAAAAAGAAATAAAATAAAATAAAAACCAAAAAATCCTAACATAAAGGATGTAACTAAGAAACAGTATAATACGCTGCTTTTGCACATTTCATATTACTTAGCATATATACCCACCTACCCTAATAATTTTAGGTATAGTTTTTCCATACATATACCAAGTTGCTTTTTATCAATTTAATTTTCTGATATTTTTAAGAAGGTAGTAGGTTTGATCTCCTATTTAGTCTAGTATATCATAATTTTTATTTATAGAATTCATTTTTACATGCAGGCTTTGATAATTCCTACTGAACCCGAGACCCTATTTATTTGCATTTTACTCTATTATGTAATGTGGTAGACATCACATCCCTGCTTTTTCTGGGATCTTTTCTTCTCCCAAGATTCATGTGGTTAGAGTACAAGTACACATCTTTAAAACTGAACAATTTAGAGTCTCTTCTCTGAGTATTTGTCTCTGAAAAACAAATTATTTCTTGGTAACGAATACTCCCAGTAGCCATATATATGTGTGTGTTTCTGTGTGCACATGTCTGTTTGCCTTATAAGTCAGAATATCAGAGGAAGAGATAAGCTGCAGAAACAAAAAAAAAAAAAGGAAAAATAAAGCACATATTTAGAAGCAACAAAGATGGGAGTGAAGTAGAAAAGTATTGCTGATATCAGGGCTGGCTATATACTTGTAGGGCCCCATAATAAATGAAAACATGGGACCTCCTTTTCAACAAGCAGGAGAAAAAGGGCTGCTAACGTTACTGAAATATAAAACTGTTCCCCTTTCTCTTATGGTCCGTCCCTTGACTTGTCATGGTGTTTTTAATTTCTGATGTAATGTTGTACTTCCTTGAGAACAAGGATACTTGCAGAGCAAGAGCAGACCCTCAGAAACACTCATTAATATATGCACACTGTGGGTGCCCCTTTCCCCTAGCCACTGGACCAAGATGCTGTGACCCAGCCAAGGAACAGAAATCTTATTCCGTAAGCTAGTTGTTCCAACCCACAGTGATGAAAGACCACCCCCAAAGGATTGTGACCTCTGTGCCAGGACACATTCAGTATGTACTGAATTATATATACATGGGTCACACCTGCCAAGTTGTCTTATGAGTGTGCCATAGCTTTGCCAGCCTGGGTTGGGGGTGGCTGCTGCCTACGCTGCATTTCCAACTCTGACCTGTGCCCAGATTCTCACCGTTCCTGGATGGATTAGAGGCCAAAGCTTCAGGGGGAAATGACAGTGGGGCTCACTGGGCCACTGGAAGAAGGTACAGGCTGAGCAGGCCCAGGTGCCAGAGAACAGGGGAGCAGGCAGCCTAAGAGAAAGATGTGGCAGTGCGAGGTGGGGCCACTCAATGCCTAGGGTCTAAGCTCTGATGACATACTCCATTATCCAGCAAACTTCACTTACAAAATACAATTTCAAAGAAAACCTGTTTAGTAATTTCAAGATGGCAACAAAAGAGCATTAACCCTAAAGCATAGGCCTTTCTGACAGAGAGAATCTAATTGTATTTGTCATGGGCTTATAAAGCTAGCCCTGGCAGGGATTATGGCCCCTGGTTTCACTTTGTTCCCGAGACCCAGCTATAACCATGTCCTTGGACTTTTGGAGACAGCTCTATGTCCTTATACTTTCTGGCATTTTTTGCTTAAAATAGTCAGAGTGAAAATATTTTTTTTTTTTTTTTTGGTATTAACATCCCATTCCTTTCTCTCCATCCTCTACTTCTTCCTTTCTACTGCTCCCCTCTTTCCACATTTCTCCCTCTCCATAACTTTTCTCTCATCCTTATTTAAATCTTTAATGGTATAATTTATTTTGGGGATATATAGCCACAAAACACCAAATATGCCTTCAATTCTGCGCCTGTAAGATGGGCGAAATAGCTATCTCAGAGAGGCAGTTCCTCATGGAACGTATGATATGATAGCATTTCTTCATGTTGAAGGATTAATAATAAACACTTAAAAATTAATTTGAGCTACTCTTCAAAACTAAGACAAGAGTAAAATGTTTAATTAATTAAAATGACTCAGAAGCTAATATTGACAACCTGTAGACTTTGTGAAATAATAATTGGTTCTATTTCTTCACCTTTGAGTACATGAATGTAAAAATGATAAAAATAATTATAAACAATACAAAACTGAACTTCATGTTCTTAGCAAAAGGAAGTAGATCAGATCTGAAAAATTGTCTTTCTCCTTAAATAGATTCTGTTTTTAAGTCAAATTTTAACTGAACTTTCTCCAAACAACACTCATTAATACTCAAAGTGCTAGGGAATACAATAGTATTTTAGAATGCTATTTTAAACAAAATCCTATTTAGCAACTTTTATATACGTAGACCACAGAACATATGCTTCATTCTTAAATAATTCCCAAAGTGTCTACAAAGTTAAGTCAATTGAGGCTGTTCTAGTAAAGGACAGATCTTATTATTAAAACTTATAAAAAACGATGGCTTTTAGATGCACTTTTTAAAATAAAATGGAAGAGTAGTGTTTGTAGGCTTAAGAAACAGTTGCTGCTATAATTTCCACAATAATTCTAAAACTCTTTTCCTGGTTCTAAAAGAATACAAACAACAATGCACTCTGTGTCTTAGAAAAAGACTATAGAGAGATCAATAGAGCAAACCAGGAAACTGAGACAGCGTTGTCTCTAATGAAACATGCATTTATTCTAAGGTATTGTTTTTTGTTATGTTTCATTTTTGTTAGTTTGACATTTATAAAATACACAAAAAACTTGTGTCTGTCCAATGACTTATCTTATATACTTTTCCACTCTAAGTAGTTTTAAAACATACACCTCTGTAGTTACCATGCTAAAAGAGTACAATAATTGTTTTTTACTTCATATTTTTAAACATGAAGCACTCTAAATCTTCACTAAAAACACTATTATAACAACAGTTCCTTCTCCCTTTCTATCATTCCTCTTATGAGATATTTCTTTTTTTAAGCTTTTTATTAAAACACAGCTAACATACATTATTTTTTAGTTTCAGGCGTACATCATAGCTATTCAACATTACCGACCTGGATTTGTACAAAGTTATAACCACATTATTGATTATATTCCCTATGCTAAAGAAGTGATCACCATGATAAGTCCAGCAACCATCTGACACCGCACCACACTATCACAGTATCATTGACTACATTCCCCATGGTATATATTATATCCCCACAACTTATTTGTTTTATATCTGGAATTTTGAACCTCTTATTCCTTTTTATCTCCCTACTTTTTTAATCCTTCAATTAGAGTTCCATTCAATATTATTTTATATTAGTTTCAGGTGTAAAGCATAGTGGTTAGACATTTATACACGTAATTTAGGATGTGATTCCCCCTGACTAGTACCCACCTGACACTATACATAGTTATTACCATATTATTGATTATATTCCCTATACTTTACATCCCCATGACTATTTTATAACTACCATTTTGTATTTCTTAATCCCTTCACCTTTTTTACCCTTCCCCCACTCCCTCCCATCTGTCACCCCGATAGATCTAATGCCCATGTGACACCATACATAGTTATTACAATATCATTGATTATATTCTTAATGCTATACCCTACATCCCCATGACTACTGTGTAACAACCAATTTGTACCTCCTGATTCCTTCCCCTTTTCACCTCCTTCCAACCCCCATACCATCTGCCAACCATCAAAATGTTCTCTGAATCTATGAGTTTATTTCTCTTTCATTTGTTTGTTTATTTTGTTCTTTAGATTCCACTTACAAGTGAAATCATATTAAATTTGTCATTTGCTGTCTGACTTACTACACTCAGCACAATACCCTCTAGGTCCATCCATGTTGTCACAAATGGCAAGATTTCTTTTTTATGGCTGAGTAATATTCCATCATTTATATGTACCAGCTCTTCTTTATCCATTCATCCATTCAGAGGCACCCACCTCGCCTTTATGTCTTGGCTTATGTAAACAATGTGGCAATGAACATATGGATGCACATGTTCCCTCAAAGTAGGATTTTGGGTTTGTTCGGATAAATACCCAGAACTGGGATTAATTGGTCCTTCTTTGTCTTTTGTTATAGTCTTTGTTTTAAAGTCCTTTTCATTTGGAGTAATTATTGCTATCCCAGCTTTCGTTTGTTTGTTTTCATTTTCACGAAATATCTTTTTCCATCCCTTTACTTTCAGTCTGTGTGTGTCTTTAGATCTGAAGTGAATCTCTTGTAAGCAGCATATGTAAGAGTCTTGCTTTTTTATTCATTCAGCTCCCTATCTTTTGATTGGATCATTTAATCATTTTTATAGAAATTGTTGATAGATATATAGTTATTGCCATATTATTATTCATATTTTTATTTGTTTGTCTGTTTGTTTGTTTTCATCTTAAAGAAGTCCCTCTAAGATTCCTTGTAATACTAGTTTGGTGGTGATGAACTCCTTTAGCTTTTTCTTGTCTGGGCAGGTCTTTATTTGTCCTTCGATTCTCAATGATAGCTTTGCTGTGTACAGTAATTTTGGTTGTAGTTCCTTGTTTTTCATCACGTTGAATATTTTGTGCCAATTCCCTGTGGCCTGCAAAGTTTCTGTTGAGAAATCATCTGATAGTCTTATGGGAGCTCCTTTGTAGGTAATTCACTGCTTTTCTCTTGCTGCTTTTAAGATTTTCTCTTTGTCTTTAACCTTTGTCATTTTAATTACAATGTGTCTTGGTGTTGGCCTGTTTGGGTTCATCTCATTTACGACTCTATGCACTTCCTGGGCTTGTATATCTATTTTCTTCACCAGGTTAGGGAAGTTTTCTATTATTTCTGTCATTTCTTCAAATAGGTTTTCAATTCCTTGCTCTCTCTCTTCTCCTCCTGATTCACCTATGATGTGAATGTTGGTTGTCCCAGAGGCCCCTTAAACTCTCAATTTTTTGGATCTTTTTTTCTTTTTGATGTTCTGATTGGGTGTTTCCTTTTACCTCATCTTCTAAATCGCTGATTTGACCTTCTGCTTCTTCAATTCTGTTGATTCCCTGTAGTGTAGTCTTCTTTTCCATTGTTGTAGTCTTTCATTCTGACTTGTTCTTCTTTATGTTTTCTACCTTCATTTTTATGTTCCATATATCTTTGTTGAAGTTTCCCCTGAAATCATTGAGCATCCTTCTAACTAGTGTTTGAAACTCTGCATCTGGTAGACTGTTTGCCTTCATTTTGTTTAGTTCTTTTTCTAGAGCTTTGTTCTTTTATTTTATTTGGGACAATATTCTTTGTCTCCTAACTTTGTTTGCCTCCCTGTGTTTGTTTCTATGTATTAGACAAGGCTGCTATATCTCCCAGTCTTAGTGGACTGACTTTAGTAGTAGGTGTGCTGGGGACTCAGTGGCACAGTCTCCCTGTTCACTTGAGCCATGCACTCTAGGTACGTCCCTTGTGTGGGTTGTGTGTGCCTTCCTCTTATAGTTGAGCCTTGGTTGCTATTTGCACATCAATTGAAGGGATTGATCATCAGTCTTATTGGTTGTGAGGTTTTCTGATACAGTGGATGATTTGTGGTACAGTGGCTGACTCTACAGAGCAGGATCTACTTTAGCAGGGCTCTGGTGCCTGTCCATTCTGCCCTTTGGCTATATTATCCTTGAAGGTGGCTCAGTGATGCCCCAGCTCATTTCAAAGCTGGCCATTGGGGGCACCAGCCTCAGGGCCACCTGAAAGGGGCCCTGCTGCATGTCAATTTCAGCTGCAGCCACTGCCCCACCCAGGGCCAACCAGCAAGAGCCACAGAGAAATCTGCAGATGGCTGCTGCTTGTGTTGTGCTTAGAAGTGCCTTGAGAGGCCAAACTGCGAACCAAGGCCAGCCGCCATTAGTTCCATGCTTAGGGCTGCTCAGCCAGAGGTACAGGACATGGTCAGTCCAGATGCTGCTTGTCTGGGTTCTGCAAACCTTTGAGAGACTCTAGGAAAATCTGGAGCATGAGATATGGCTTGCGGTTTGTCAAGATATGTCTTTTATAATAGCCCTTCTCTCCTGTGTATTTATAAACTCTCTTTCTATTGACACATTTTTCTCAGGATATATACATTTGAATATATTTCTTATTTTAAGCATTTCAAAGGGGTCAAATACTCTCCTGAAGCCATCATATCAAATCCACTATTTGCCACAAAAATACTTAATGTCAGTAAAGTAGTTATTGTTTATTTTCTCAAATTCCTCACTTCTATCAATTTCTTACAGGATAGCTCCACAGCTATAACTCTACTCAAATTGTTTTCTCCAAAGATAGCCAATGACCAAATTGCCATATTTCATTTCAGACCATATCTTGCTTTAATATGCTTGCTAGAGTTATCAGCCCCTTCTTAAAAAACAGAAAAATAGTAATAATGAGGTACACTTAGCTTCAAAATAACAATGACCTTGTTCTCCTTTAATGAATTTGGCCAGTATACAATTCCTTTTCAGTTTCCTTCACTTTGCCTGATTTTAAATTTAACAGAATATTTGTCCCTACATTTTTTCTTCTCATTTTATATAGTATCTTTGGGAAAACCATTCTTTTCTTATGATGTCAAGTGATTGAGTTTGAGGACAAACCTTTTTTTAATAACCCCCCTTTTTTTCAGGTTATACATTTCAAGACCCCAAGTGGATGCCTGAAACCACAGGTATCACATATACTATGTTTTTTCCCCATATATATGCATGCCTATGATAAAGTTTAATTTATAAATTAAGCCCCATAAGAGATTAACAACAATAATAACAAAATAATAAAATAGAACGATTATAACAATATATTGTAATAAAAGTGATGTGAATGTGGCCTCTCTCTCTCCCCCAAATTTCTTATTGCACTGTACTCGATTAAAGAGGGCTTTGTAGGGCTTCTCTACGGCATATCTGAATTGCCAGCATCACTACTCTTACATTTCAGGGACATTATTAAGTAAAATAAGGGTTACTTGAACACAAGCTCTGTGATACTATGACAGTCAATCTGATAACCAAGAAGGCTATAAGCGACTAAAAGGTGGATAGTGCATACAGCATGAATATGCTGATACAGTGGACAAATTGATGATGTATATCCAGGTCAGGAAAGAGCAGGGTGGCACAAGATTTCATCATGCTATTCAGAATGGCGTGAAATTTAAAACTTATGAATTGTTTAGTTCTGAACTTTTCCATTTAATATATTTGGATCATGGCTAACCACATTTAACTGAAACTGTAGAAAGCAAATCCATGTATAAGGGGAAACTACTGTTTCGTGTCCTTTAAAAAATAGAGGCATTTCCCTTATGCTTCAAATTTTTTCTGAGTTTTTTTCACATTGTTGAATTTTGATAAGTGCTTTTACTGTATCTACTGAGATTATCTTTAAAAAACTTTTTCTTTTTAGTTTGTGAATATTGACTCATTTTTAAAAGTTGTATCTACTTTACACATATGTCTTATACCTTGATATTTCAGAAGTTAAACCCACCTTGCATTTTGGGATCAACTCAACTTGATATGTTATCCTTTTTTATTATAATTTTTAAATATTATGGGACTAGATTTGCTAAAACTGATTAAGAATTATTGTAACTCTTTTCATGAGAATATGGTTCTGTAGTTTTCTTTTACTCAAATTTCTTTGCTCTTAATATTGGGGTAATGCTAGCCTCAGATAAATCATTTTGAAGTATTCTCTCTTGTTCAATTACCATTTAACCGTCTTTACTCCCTCTCTTGACACTCTTTAGACTTTTGCTTAGTCAGCCAGAGAGATCCAGTTAAAAGTATAAGTCATATCATGTCTCATCTTTTAATAATAGAAGAATGCTCACTACGTTTGCATCTTTAAAAAGGTATCAGACTGCCATTCCCAAAACCCACTTCTTTGTGAGAATGGGATATATATAACCATGTCTGACAGTGAGTGTGTAGTACTTATGGTTCAGTTTTGCAGACAAGAGAACATGCTCTTGTAGGGCAGACGATAAGCAGGTCCTAGGTGGCTTACAAACCATTGGAAGACATAGTGTACTAGGTTCTAGGCCAAGCTTCAGCAACTTCTCAGGCCTCCAGGGTTATGTTGTTACTACCATGATTGACCAAATTGCCCCTAAGTCTCAAAAGCTGCCACCTCAGGAAGCTTGCTATAATTTGTATCAATAAGTGCATGCCTTGCACCATGCTTCTCTCCCCTCATTTATTTCATTTCTGGTCATTTTATTGTCTTTGTTTTTTTAGCTCAGAAGGTTCACTGTAAAAAGATTGGATTGGACAATGAAAAAAACCCATCATCAAATGACAACAGGAGTTGTCAAATGATAGCCTTGAATTTGTGCACTAGAACAGCTCTGGTCTATTAAAAATAAAAAATTGTCTAATAAAAATTAGACAAATATAAGAAATATATCTTTAGGTTTTCGTCATACTTAAAAGCTGTAATAAAAGATATACAGACTATGATCAAGATTTATATTCTCTTTCAACATCATGATATTATAAAGTTTTTAAGCTAAATGAATCAAACATTCAAATTAAATTATTTTATGGTGCTTATAGAATAACGGAATGTAGTTACAGGATATAGTAACTTCTTCATATTTAAAACACTTGATTCCATTGTTGGACTGTCTTAGCTTCTAAGAATGACATAGAAATTATGATTAATTGATTAAGTTTTAGTATTTATACAGAGGGTGCCAAAAAATGTATACACACTTTAAGAAAGGAAAAAACTGTAAAAAAAAATGGTAATAGTCAACATATACAGATACAAAAGATGAATACAAACCATGTGTATACATTTTTTTGGCACCGCCAGTATATAATTATTATTATTAATATTTATTGAGAGAGTGTAAATACAATGTAATTGAGGCTACATCCAAAAACTCCTCAGAACAATTTGTGCACTATGTATTACAGTGCCAGCTAGTTAGTATGAGAAATGATATAATCAAATTAAATAATTTTAGTGTTAGTACAAGAGAAAAAAACAGTTTTCAAAAATTTTAAGCATTAAATATTTCATTACTTAAAATATGTCATATATTATATGTTTTGGACATCCTGACATTAGGTTAGACTCCTCTATTTTTTATATTCAAAATATTTTGGGACAGTGTTTTTTTTTGGTTTTGTTCAGTTCTGGATTATTCATACATACAAATACACAGACACACATACACACACACATATATACAAACTCACAAACATGCACACACTCACACATACGCTTTGGCTAGCATGACCCTATAAAGACTACAGCAAACTAATTTTTTATCAGTCTGCTCTAGAAGTAAGATTTAAGAAAGATGTCCTTATGTGAAGACCTTCATCAGAACTGTTCTCTATTTAAATTTTCTCATCATTACATTTATAAATGTAATTCCTTTCAATGGAAGTGTTTTATGTGCCTCTTGTCGACTACAATATTTAACCGTGTTGTTTTCATTAATTTTTGTATTTCTGTTTAAAAAATTTTTAAGAGGTAGTCTTTGCTGAAGAGAAAAAACTTGTCCATCTTTACTCACACACCTTTATAAATATAATTGGCTTATTTTAACTCCTATGTGATATTTTGATGCTTAGCAATATATTTTTTATGTTAAATTCAGTAAGTGAATCACATGACACACGTTTGCAATAACATTAAGAGTTTTAAGACTTATGAGACAATGTAGCACTTTTAAATGTTTTCTTATTGTCTCAAACTATATGTTTCCTAATGTTATTTTAAATCTTCCATCAACATTTAAAATATTATCTTAAATGTTCCGTGTTAAGAATGACAAATAACTATGAACAGTGTTTTCAGCCAATTCCCAAAATTCCAACTATATGGATATTTCTACTTGATCCATAATAGCTCTTGTGGCTTTCTGGTAAGCAATGATTTCAAGGTAAAAACATCTACTTAGGGAGTATTTACTTTCTGTTTTGAATTTGGAAATAACCCCAGTCAGATTTTCATAACATATTAAATTATCATTAAATGCATCAAGTTAGGAGTTTGCTGAATCGCATGAGCAAAGTGAAATTAAAAAAATTAAGTCAACATTTTCTGTTAGTGTTTAAAACAGCTCAGCCACTTTAGTCAATACTCCATCTGTCTGCACAAACACTTACTCATCAGGAGGAAAATTCTATTTGTTTTTAAAATGCATATTGGTAGGATGTTCTTTTCTGAGTGTGTCTATGTTATTTAGAAAAAAATAGGGAGTATACTTAGAAATTACAAGGAAGTGTTTTCTATTGTTCCATCACTATAAATATAATATAATTTTGGATGTCAGTAACCCTTGGATTTCTTGGCTTCAAGTAAATCTTGACGAGATATATAATTTTTTTTAATCTGTATTAAATTTATTGGGTGATATTGGCTAGTAAAATTAGATAAGTTTCAAGTACACGATTCTATAATACATTATATATTGCATTGTGTGTTCACCACACAGAGTCAGTTCTCCTTCCATCACCATATATTTGACCCCCTTTACCCTCTTCTATAACCCCCTCAATTTCTCTCTGGTAACACTAAACTGTTGTCTGTGTTTATGATTTGTTTGTTTGTTTGTTTGTCTTGTTCATTTGTTGCTTTCAGTTTTATATGCCACACATGAACGAAGTTCATATGGTTTTCCACATTTTTCGTCTGATGTATTTCATTTAGCATGATAGTCTCAGTATCCATCCATATTGTTGCGAATGGCAGTATTTCATCTTACAGCTGAATTGTATACATGTACAACACATTCTTTATCCTCTCATCTATCCTCTTCAATTTTAAAAAACAAAATGGCTCATTATAACTGAGTGAGTAATTGCTCAACTAGTCTAAACCTGTACACATCTATTCATCTATTCCTTATTCAGATTAGGGTTTTTAACATCAGAAGTGTTTAATAAATATGTGTTATTTGAACTCAGCACGTATATTTATGCAAATGGAATCAATAAACAATTATTTGCAAAACAGTCAAAAAACTGTGTGTGTGTGTGTGTGTTTGTGTGTGTGTGTGTGTAGGTGGGAATTGAGAGTGACAAAGTCTTTCTCTTAAGAGATATGTCACTTATGGGCAAATGGAAATATAACATAGTTAAGCAATTCTAAGATACATATTTTCATATTATTACATGTCTAAAATTAGGATATGTCTTATAATCAATAGTGTGTTAGTATTTCAGTTGGTGAAACTGTTATTGTCATATAGTTGTCATTGTTTGCACATTCATTGTATGATCATTGTATGATCAAGATAACTTCAAACTTAGAGTGGGAGGTGATGGTGTTGAAGAAAAAACCAGATTGCAGTACTGGAGCCCTCTCTTAAGAAATAAATTACCAGTGCGCTTCATAATAAAGAATGATACTGTGTAGCAAATATTGGCAATCCTGAATTGAAGAATATTTCAGCCAAAGTTGAAGTAGGAATTTGAAATAGTTTTAGAAACACTTTACCCTCTTTATTTCACTTTTGTTTTTCTTCTCGTGTATGCACAAGTGTCACATGATAAAATATATATTTAAATAAGTCTAAAAGACCATCTCTACTACTACTATAAGATAATTCTAAGTAGAATAACACATTACATATTAATTATATCAATAGTGAGCTTTTGTTTCTTAGAGGATTTAAATTTTTGGTTCACGATATACCTGATATGCCTTAGATTTGATGAAATGTGGTAATAGTGATATAATATGTAAGCTACTAAAATAGAGAAAAACACAAAGAGCAATGCAAGATGAAGTGAGAACAATGAGTTAGCACTGTCTGAAGAAGTCAGGAGAATATCTGAAGGAGAAGTGACAATGGGACCAAGCCTTGAAAGATACACAGGTTTTACCAGGAGACATGTATAAAAGGTTTTGCATGTAACATTTATAGAGACATGGAAATACATAGTGTAAAAAAAAAAAAAAGTCATAAATGCAATTGAAGGGTTTGCAGAATGCGTTCCTTAAAGTATTACTCCAGAGAAATGTTCAGCAGTGAAAAGTGTCTATACTCAAATCAGCTTAGGAAAAACTGCATATTATATCTTCACTTCCTTGGAAACTTAATAAAAATGCATGAATGTATTAGGAGTTTGGTTTAATTTTTTAAAAACTGTATTTAAACCACAACACACTCTTGGGAAATCCCAGGGAGACAATTAATTAAAAGGAAAGAGTACACAGTGATGGGACACTTAGGCCTTTGGCATATTGAGGAAGAGTCTTCAAAGGGATTTGGGCTTTATTCTTAAAGAAATGACCAGCCATTAGGACATGAAAAATTAGCAAATAGAAATCTCAGGTAAAATGGATTCAGAGGCTAGAAGAAACTCTTATGCGTGTCATTCAACGTACACCACTGTCCCCAACAGGATGAGATATTCTTGTATCTTTGGCAGGTAGTGATACTGAATTAATACCTGGACGGAAGGGAAAAAAAAAACGTCACTGTACTTTGAACTTTCAATTTCCTCCAATGGACTGTTTATTTAAAACAGCCCATCCTAACTTCACGAATGAGTTTTCCTCACCTTTGTTTCTCTGGACTTGTTCTTGGTTTGCCGTTAGACAACATGTCCAGAATTGCAATTCTTTGTTATTCTCAAATAAACCCATTTTTCTGGAGAAATACCTGGCTATTTGTTAAAGTCCACAAGAAATGAATAGGGAGTCCCTATTTGAAATTTAAGAATTAAAACACAAAAAAAAGTATTTAATAAATAAAAATACATAAATAAATAAATCTAAATAACAAATTGTTTTATAAAGTTAAATGTTAGCTTCTCAAGAAGAAAAAAGAAGTATGGTGCTCTTTTTCTCCCTACATAATAGATATTCAACGTGAATGCTAATAATATAGATTTGTCAGGTGTAGTTCTAAAATAACTTAAAATAGAAAAATAAAAAAAAGTATTGAAAATCTTTGATTTTCTGTGAGGCATATTACAGCTGATTGATTTTTAAAATATTTATAAAGCTATTGGAAATATAGAACATAGTAATTCAATAAGATTTAAATTATGAAGATTAACTGTCATGGCAAAACCATTCATTTCAAGGAAGATTAACACGAAATTTGTTTCTGTAATATAAAACTGTTGGCAGGATTACATGTATATTCCACAAGTGTAAAGATTTACATATACAATTTGAAAATCCACTTAATTCGGAACCTGTTTCTCCAAAAAGAAGATAAATTAGCCAGCCTTATTAAAATGAACTAGAATTACTTCACGTCATATCTTCTTGGATGTGATTTAGCAAAATAATACTCTGGAATGTAGCTGTAGGCAAAGTTTGATGTACGTATGTTTAATATTAATGATTTGAAAGCTTGTCACCTGAGTTTGTTAAGTTGCTTACAATAGGTAAAACACATTTTAACAAACTCTTATAACAAATCAGTTTCTTTAATCTCACTGGTGAGGATTGAAACTTGAGTGTGTTAACATAATGTTCAGCAAGAGGACTCATTGTTTTGATGTGGCCAGATGTATTAAGCATGTCTTTGCATATCATTAAGTATAAAGTTAAATTGGATAATGCTGTGAAGTCTATGGGAGAGCAAACATGATTTGCACAACATTAAAAGAGTATCATGCACACTGGTCAAATGCACTGAACACTAGCAAAGGCTCAAAATATTTTTTAATCTAAAAGAAGTAATTAGTAGAGCAGTGCACTTTTGAATTCCCAGTGTTTTTCACATGATGTATATATATTATGTGGGCATTTTTATTCTAGTTTTTCCCTCAAAACAAAATAAGAAAGACAGTAGATTCATTGAGAATAGTAGAGCTGCAGGTCCCGGTAACTTGGTTGACACACATTTTTTTTTTTTTTTTTTTTTCGGCAAGAGTAATAGAAGTGGCAACATCTGGACCCTTGGCTGACTACACTGTGGAAAGTGACTGGCCAGATACTGCTTACTGATATTGGCCTCCATTGACTTGTCTGATGAGCAGTCAGTTGGGGGCTCTCTGGGAGAACCTGCCCAGATGGATGCCATACTCCTTTGATAGACCTGTCATTGTCAAGAATTTGTTCAAGTTTATATGTCTAAGAATGAAATCTTGTTTAAGTTTGTGATAATGTCTTCCACATGTTAAGACCCTTTTTGTGATACAGAACAAAGGCCAAAAGCATTTAAGTGGAGGCAATAGTGAGGGTTCAAAAGATCCATTGGCTGGTTCACATTTGATGAATTATTAAACTACAGATTTCACGATGTGATAGAGAATTCGTTTTTCAATGTACTAGATGAAATACACATTCCACCAAAATGAAAGAACACTTCTGAGATGACAGATTTATAGCAATGCTGAAAAGATTAACAACTTTAACCTAAAGAAATTTTATTTACAAGTCACACAAGGAAAGAAACAAGTTTATTTCATAATTTGACACCATTGATTGAGCAGAACATTTTTATAGTAAAAATATAACTTTCTTTTAGATGTCTAGACGTAATTTACAGAGGTTAACCACAAAGTAATATTTATAGTATATCAGAGTTTGATGAGATCCTAAAAATTTAACTTTTAATATTTAATTGCTCTGCAAATGCCTGTTTTGTCAGGGTATGCTTTGAGACCATCAATGAGAAGAATTTACTACTTTCTGGATCAGACAATTGGAAAATACTTCTTTGTCTTTCATGAAATCATTAGCCCTTTAGTTTAAGAGATCTAATTACATCTGTAGGGACCACTGTATCTGATCCCACTCATATTAGTATAGTTTCTAAGCATTTGAAAGCAATCATCATAGTCTACTACTTCCCATTTTGGGTTATTTCATCTTCAAGATAGCAAACTCAGCTTCTAACAAAATTTTAAAACATATATTTCAGAATCATTTTTTCCTACTATATATTCAGTTTGAATATACCTCTCTTAAAGTGTGATCCTCATAACTAAATAAGATTCAATGTAATCTCACCATTGAGGAATAGAACTCATTAAGTAAGGACAAGCTAAGATTTATTAGAAATTTCAAATACTGCACTTGGTAGATTCAAGGAGACAAAATTCCACAGGATAGCCCAGATATCAAAATCCAGATGGTCACTATTTTTTTCTTTTTGACTAGGAAAAATAAAAGTGCATTGGTCCTGTCTACTTTCCTGAGTAGTGAAAGAATTCTGTAGATTCACTATTACATTTGTTGGCTAATAGAGGAAACTCTTGTATCCATTCTTTACACTCACAAACAAACAGTCCAATGAGGTAAAAAAAAAAAAAAAAAAAAAAGTTGTAGTAAGTACTTCTGTTGAAACAGAACACATTAAATTTTTTCTATTATGGAGGTGTGAGATCTCCAAGGTCCCCGAATTCCTTTTGTTCATCATCATTTATGACTTGGATAACGAATCTTAAGAAATCACACCTATTCTATTTAACCTTTCATTTTTTGGTGTGTCTTCATCCTTCATTTATTTCACAATTATATTTACTTTTTCACTAAAATCATGAAAATCTCTCTCACTCTGTCTTTGTAATATTCTTTTCCCTCATTGCTTTCCTTCTTTCATTTAAATTTTCATAGGACTGGAGTTTCCATGACTTACCTACCATAACTAAAAATTAAATCTACAAAATCCACAAAAGCAACACCAATAGTATGCTTTATAGCTAATAAAAATGCCATTTCTTTAAAATTAAAATGATAAAATATATCAAGGTCATTTTTATGGTAATTTTTAAAGTGTTCAGAAGATCCTTTAAGGAATCTAAAATAATGTTTTCATTCTATACCCTCAATTTTTGCTTAATATGAAACATCAATGCTCAAATTATTTCTTAAAACTCATCACTTAAGCTTTTAAAAATATTTTTGCTTAATTTTATTGTGAGTAATATATAAACGCATAGAGTTTTAACTAGATTATGTTTTTAAAGTTTTCTGAAAATCAAAGATTTATGTGCAAATAGAAAACATGCCTGCTTGTTTTCAAATAACCAATATATAAACATCAGTGAACACAGCTTATACATGTTGAATATTTCATGTGCTGTTTTTAAGTTATGCATGTAAATCAACTCTTGGCTCTTTCTCAATTTAATAATCATGCCAAAGATCTTTATATTATTTCACCAATGACAACTTTTGATATTCTAATATACAATTGAATTGTCTATCTTAAGCATTAAAAACTCATGGCTTGGGACAAATTTTCAGCTTAAATTGCTGTAGTCAATGAGATGATTATGTGGGGCATTTTTTCTGCTGTTCAATAATTATTCTCCCTTAAAATAGGTTGCTAGGGTTAGAATTATCAAAAGAGAACACTTTCAGTTCTATGGTTTCTGGTATTACATGAGTTGTCCTATGCAAAACGATAATAATATAATATAGATATAAATATTAGAAATAGGCATTATTTTCTTTTACTTGCAGATAATATACTTATGTCCAATAAAAAATCCAACAAAATATTTGACTACTTATTAAATATTAGCTAAACACTGCAACTTTATGGGTATTCATTCATATAAAAAAGTTATATGCTAGCAACAATTAATTAGAAAGTATAATTTTAAAATATCTTACAGTAGTAATAGAATGCATTAGTACCTAAGAATAAGACAAAAAAGGCAAGATATTTATAGTTATAATTATAATTTATAATGAATGTTTTAAAATAAGACAATTATATAGAAAGATGTATTCATGAATGGGAATGCTCAATATTCGAAAGATATCAATTCTCTATAAATTAACCAATACTTTCAAAATAATGAAATCAAACCCCCTTTTTTCATAAAATTTTAAATTTTTTATTTTATATGTGTTTAATTTTATATGAACACATCTATATTTTCTATTATAGCTACTTTTATTTTTCAATTACAGTTGACATATAATATTATATTAGTTGCAGGTGTGCAACATGGTGAGTAGACTTTTATATCTTACAAAGTGATCACCCCAATTAGTCTAGCGCCCATCTGATACTATACATAGTTATTACAATACTATTAACTATATTTCCTATGCTGTACTTTACATCCCCATGTCTGTTTTTATAACTGTGAATTTGTTCATCTTAATTCCTTCCCTTTTTCACCCATTCCTCCAAACCTCTCCCATTTCCCAAACATCAATTAGTTCTCTGTATCTACGAGTTTGGTTCTGTTTTGTTTGTTTATTTTGTTTTTTAAGTTCCACATATAAGTGAAATCATATGGGATTTGTCTTTCTCTAACTTATTTCACTTAACATAATAAACTCCAGGTCCATCCATGTTGTTGCAAATGTAAGATTTCATTCTTTTTTATGGCAGAGTAATATGCCATTGTATATATGTATGACTTCTCTCTCCACTCATTCACCAGTGGACACTTTAAAGAAATTATTAATAGTTATGTACTTATTGTCATTTTAGTAATTGTTTTCTGATTTGTTTGTAGTTTTTCTCTATTCCTTTCTTATTCTCTTGGTCTCTTATACGTTGATAACTCTGTAGTGTCATGTTTGGATTTCTTTGTTTTTATTTGTTATGTACCTCGTGTGGATATTTAGTTTGTGGTTGGCGTATCCTTCCTGTATACCAACCTATGTTTATAACAGTCTATTTTAAGTTGATGCTCACTTAAGAACACATTCTAAAGTCATTACAATTTTTACTCACCCCCTTCATGTTTATTTTTTGTCATTATTTTTTACTTCTTTTGTGTGTTGTGTGTTTGTGTATTCCTTAATTTATTGTTGTAATTATAGATAATCTTCCTAATTTTGCCTTTTAACCTTGTACTAGCTTTATCATTGGCTGAACCACTGCTATCACTGTTTGCCTTTGTCAATGACTGTTTTTTTTCCTTTTCTAATTATTTTAATTCATACATTTGATCTTTTCTTCTTAAAGAAGCACCTGTGGTATTTTTTGTGACACTGGTTTGGTAGTGATGGACTACTTTAGCTTTTTCTTGTATGGGAAACTTTTTTTTTTAATCTCTCCCTTGATTCTAAATGATAGCCTTGCTGCATAAAATAATCTTGGTTGTTGGTCCTTGTTTTTAAGTACTTTGAATGTTTTGTGCCAATTGCATCTGGCCTGCAAAATTTCTGCTGAGAAATCAGCCAGCAGTCTTATGGGAGTTCTCTTATACTTAATAATTGATATTCTTTTTCTTTTAACATTTTATTTATTTTGACATACATATTATTTTATATTAATTTCTGGTATACAGCATAGT
The DNA here is from genome assembly GCF_004115265.2 of Rhinolophus ferrumequinum. Lineage (NCBI taxonomy): Eukaryota > Metazoa > Chordata > Mammalia > Chiroptera > Rhinolophidae > Rhinolophus > Rhinolophus ferrumequinum. The sequence goes on from NC_046293.1 coordinate 77,041,698, forward strand.
GATTAGACATTTATATAATTTAGTCCAGTATCCATCTGGCATTATGCATAGTTATTATCATATTACTGAGTATATTCTCTATGCTTTACTTTACATCCCTATGACAATTGTGTAACTACCAATTTTGTACTTCTTAATCTCTTCAGTTTTTTAACCCTGCCCACCAATCCCCTCTACTCTCTAACAATAATTAAACCTATAAAATTCAAGAACAGCAAATAAATTAATGATATAAAATAGAAAATTCAGAAATTAAATTTAAACATTATGGTAAATGTATATATGATACAGTTACAACCAAATAAGACAAAGAAAGTCTCACAAGATGCTTGTATATAGACCCAGAACTATCCCTGGTACCCATATATCCTAGAGAAATGTTCCTATGCTTGTATAATGAGAGAAGTACAATGTTACTCCTTACAAACATTATTTGTGATAGCAAAGAAAAAAATGAAATGGATTTCAAGATTGGAATGTGTAAATAAACCATGAAATATTCATACAATGTAATGTCAAACATGAAATATTCATACAATGTAATGTCAAACAAGTGAATGCACTTGATTTATATATACCAAAATGGATAAATCTTAAAACCAGTTGTGTGTAAAAAAAAGTTTCAAACATATATGAGTACACCAAGTTTGTTGATTACATACACAAAACATTGTTTTGTCACTGTTTATATGTGAGATCAGACAATTAAGTTCTCGAACTCTTCCTAGAAAAAGCACTATATATTTCATTGCTGAATATCACTATGGTCACCTTCAAAATATTCTCCTTGGGAAGGCATACACCAATGCCAGTGCCTAGTCCACCCTTCAAAGAAATTTTGGAACTCTTTTTCTGGAATGGCCATCAGAGCTGTCGTCATATTACCCTTTATGTCCTGAATGTCAACAAAATGTCTTCCTTTCAATATTTCCTTTATCTTTGGGTATGTAAAGAAAGCAGTTGGGGGCCAGATCAGGTGAGTAGGGAGAGTGTCCCGATACAGTTATTTGTTTATTGGCTAAAAACTCACTCACAGACTGTGCTGTGTCAGCTGGTACGTTGTGGTGATGCAAGAGCCATGAATTGTTGGTGAAAAGTTCAGGTTGTTTAACTTTTTCATGCAGCCTTTTCAGCATTTCCATAGTAAACTTGGTTAACTATTAGTTCAGTTGGTACAAATTCATAATGAATAATCCCTCTGATATCAAAAAAGGTTAGCAACATTGTTGCAACAAGTTAATGAACTTAATTGTCAGACTTTGTACATATGTATGTTAGTATGTACATATATGTATGTGGATATGTGCATATATAGTCATGTATATAAGCAATAAATGATAAAATCATAGATGCAGTTGTACTTAGGTTTGAAGAGAAAAAATATTTGGGGAAATTATAAACATAACTTTAACTATATTTGTAAAGCTTTATATATTTTTTTTAAAATCTCCAAATTTGTTCTCTTTAACACATTTTCACTGGACTGGAGTTAATGGAACTCATTCACATGTAACATAGTACACTAAGATCTCTTTTATAAAGGAAGCCTTATCAAGCTAGTTTCATCAAACTGTCAATATATATATATTTCTTGCCTTTCTCACATTGCCGGGTGGAGGATAAAACTCTAAGGCTAGCAGAACCACTTTCATATTCTTTTAGCATATCCCACATAGACGGTTCAGTATCTCGACTTACAATATGTTAGAATTTGAATCTCTATTTTAGACTTGACCTCAGGTCCTGTAACTTGGGTCCAGGACATTTGGTCCTGGACATAGAAAGTCATATTTTGACATGTTTCACTAATAGTCTCTCTCCTTGTATATTTCCTCCTTCAAATAAATCTGCAGTCTCCTGGAATAATTATCCTGCCAAATTAGAATTCAAATGATCTTACTTTGCTTCAAAAATCATTACTATTTTTCCATTGCTGTCCAAATAGGCAGAGATTGTTCTATCTAGATTCAAAATCTCTTGTAATATGTAACCAAACTGTATTTCTGACTTTCCCACCATCCTGACTCCCTTAATGAAGGGTAAAAAAATGGACTTCTCTATCATTTGTTTCTTTTCTTCCGTAGTACAATGAGGACTTGGTAGGAGAGTGCTCACAATTACCAGCTTCTTATAAACCTAGAATTTTCTCATTTTGCATATCTGATCATTGAAATCTTAGTTATTTTTTTCAAGGGACGTATCAAAGTTCAGAACTTTTTTGAAATCTTGTCTTTCTTTCCAAGGGAAGCAATTTATTTAGAAAAAAATTCAGTATTCACCACATGTTAGGTACTCTTCTATCTACTGAGAATAAATACATAAATAATACAAAAAGAACAATGAGCAAAATAGAAAAATCTCATTTCCTCCTGGTCATAAATTCAGTGGAATACCTTCTGTCATTTCAATTTCTCCTATCACCAGCCTTCACCTTACCCTCCATCTAACATTACCCGTCTCTCTCCTCTCTCTCTCTCTCTCTCTCTCTCTCTCTCTCTCTCTCTCCATATATATATATATATATATATATATATGGAATGATATTATCATATTAGTAGACAAAACATTCTGAACAGCAATGTGGAGAATAGAGAAGAGTGGAGGAAAAGAAAATATAGAATAATAAAGAAAATTTAGTAGACTGTGGAATTAGCCTAATAAGAAGTGACTGTCATGTGAAATAAATGTGTATATATATATATATATATATATATATATATATATATATGTGTGTGTGTGTGTGTGTGTGTGTGTATATACACACACACACACACACATTAGAGCTGATGGTCTGGCTAGGTCTTATTTTTGGGGAAACACGGCAAACATATACATATATATATATATATATATATATATATATATATAACTTGATTTCATTAATTCAGTAATACATATTTGGTGTCATGCAATATGACAACTGCTTCTAGAGTAGAAAGTGCATTTGAGCAAATGTAAACGAATAACTTAAGCAAAGCAGATGTCATGCTTGAATTAAAGATACTAGGTTGAAGTTTGATATACAATATTAGTTCCTAATATGGCAAGTAAGAAAGGGTCTGCATATGCATTAAATGACTATATGATCCAGGATTCTGAATAGTTAAAAGAATGTGTTGTCAGGTTGCTAACACAATAGCAGGAGATTGACAGGGGAAAAATGTGAAACAGCTGTTGCTATACTCTAGGAAGTCATAAATAAATCTAAACAGTGATTTTAAAAAAGATTACTTGAAGATTTAGGAAGAGAATCAGGTTTTAATTACAGCAAAGAGCAGGCATGGTATAAGCATATAAAAAATTATGATCACAATGAGTTAGTGAAAAAGAATAGAGAACAGTGATATGAATAAAAGTGATATTTACATTTGAAACCATTTATACAGAGTGCACAATATTTTTCCTTATCATATTCTATCTTTTCAGCAATGCTTTGAAACAGAAATATGATTAGCACTTCCACTGAATTCTTCATACCTGCAACCCAGTTCCCATTGCGTTACATAAAAACTGTACGTCTACAGTTGAGTACAAGTTGCTAGTGTGAGATAAAATATGCTCCTCTAGGATCACATGGTAAATTTTATTTCTATCTGGTTGGCCAATTTAATGTAAAATAATCATATGTCCTCTTAATTTAACATAGCTACTTAATATTTATGGTAATGTGTTTTCCTAAAAACATTATAGCTTATTTTGGATTATTATTGATTCTCACATCAATGAAGAACTATGAAAGGGAATGATATTATCATATTGGTAGACAAAACATTCTGAACATCAATGTGGAGAATAGAGTGGAGGAAAAGCAAATATAGAAAAATAAAGAAAATTTAGTAGACTGTGGAATTAACCTAATAAGAGGTGACTGTCATGTGAAATAAAATGTGTCAAAGGAACATAGAAAATGGAGAGAACTCCCATTGTTGTTTGGATGCAGGGATAAAAGAGATGGAATAATCACAACTGAAAACTAGATTTCTGGCTTTAGACACTAGCTATTAACAAGTCTTTCTTTATTAATAACAGAAAAGGGAGAAATTTTGTGATAAATGGGAAATAATAAATTGATTTGATGGTACATTTAGTGAAGGATTTATTATAGGATATATAAATCAAAATTTCTGTTACAGAACTAAATTTGCAAATATGATCTCAGGACAGAGCTTGAGCAGATTTAACAAATAGATAGTCATGAGCACATAGATGATGATGAAGTCATGGAAGTGGATGTTATCACCAAGAAGGACGTGCTCTTAGAAGACGTTATGGTGGGTCTTCAAATCTGGAGAACACCAACACATAAGAATCGAGCCCCGGGGAAAAAGGTCATGAAAGGGAGATGGAGAAGTTACTATATGTGTAGAAGAAAATGAGGAAAAGTGTCTTTTCTTAGATATCAAGGCAAAAGCCTAGTGAAAAAGAAAACTAGTTGACAATGTCAAATTAAGAAAAATAGCAACTGAAAGTTAATTTTTCTACAAAGTGACCATTCATAAATTTAACCAGACTTGATTCAGTAAAAACTTGAGTTTAGATGCCAGTAAATAGAAAAAAAGTTGAAAATAAGACTTAGTGAAAATGAAAGAGACAATTGGTCTTCTAGGTGTGAATGAAAGAGACAATTTTATCCAACAAGCATGTGAAATTCTTAAGGGAGATTTTTTTTTTTCCTTTAAAACTTAGGGCATAGTTAAATAATGATGAGAAAATGACTTAGTACATGTCAAAGGGAGGAGGTGAGAGAACACAGAATAGAGATGATAGATTTAGCCTTGCATGTCAGAGTAATATTTCCATTTTTTCAGAAAGCGTCAAAGATGTTGAGTCGATTTACTATACTTTACAACACCTCAAATAACAAACAAAAGAATAATACACATTTTTGATAATGAAAGCCACATTCTATTCAAATCAGAGCCTATTTCTATCTTAAGATTTATCTTTAGTGAAAGACAAATATGAAAGCAAACAACCAAAAACAGAAAATAGTGAGCTCAAATGTACAGATGGTTAACAAGAAACATCTAGAACAGCAATTTAGAGAAACATAATTTGGATCAAGAGAGTCTAGTTAACCTCTCATAGCTAGTAAGCATTTGCATATTTAATCACAGGTGGTGTGTGCAAATGTATGCCTGAACATACTGTTTCTAAATGGAAACACCTCCAGTCAATTCCAGTCCACTTCTTCAAAAGCCAAATGCACTTTTTAGCGCAATTCCCCCATTAAAAATAACAGGTTTTCAAAGATGTTCTTTAAAAAACTTATTGTCATAAGATATATATGTATTTCCTTTTCCAATTCTCTATATTAGTATTCTCATAGTCTAGTTTTTCACCTAAATAAATATATTTAAAACACATTGATTTTAGTAGGTTTGACTTTAATTGGTCCCATATGGAATATACCGGGTATGCCAAAAAAAATGTATACAAGTGGACATTTTGGTCAACGTTGCTCAAACAGTACTTTGCCATAATCCAGAAGTGTCTGGACACTGATGGTAATCACTTTGAGCACATCTTGTTATTGCAGAAGTCAAACGTGACTTGTATTCATCTTTTCTTATTGGTATGTATTGAGTAATATATTTTTTATAGTTTTCATTTCTTAAAATGTGTATACATTTTTTGGCACCCTCTGTATATATTTTTTCACTCCTCATTTCTATATTCCTAAAAATTTGGTTGAATAGTCATCACTTAAACAGCCATTAATTTTCCTAAATTTATCGATTTTTCCTCAAAGATGACAATACTTTTGCCACACTGACAAATAAATAGCATTTACATACTTTATATTTCTTAAATGCTTGTCTGAGTCACACTGGTCATATTTTGTAACCATTTTGTTCCTTTATTGATGCGTAGTTCATTATTAGTCACATTTTTAATTGCCCTCTGAACACTATAAACTATACTTGACATCTCTCTATAATCCTTCAACTTTTCTGTCATTACTGTGCGTTCTAAATTATTAAAATACACTTATATAGTTTATACTTTTAGCAAATAATCTGTTCTGTGGTTTTCTTTTACTTTATCAAAATAAAATATATAAATTAACATATAAATTATAATTGTTTTTGGAATTATAGTAGGGTTATTTAATAATATCAGCAACTGTATTTGTGCATCTACAAAAGGGGACATAAATAAATATGGGGTTACAAGAGTTAGAGAACAAATGAGTAATGGAAGGGGTATAAAAAGAGAATACTGATAACTGAATAAATGTGATTAATATTTAAGTTGTACATTTATTAGGAAAAGTATGATTTTTTTTACTTATTATTTAATTAATCTTTGTATTAATCCTCATGATCTTATGTAAAATGTGCAACTATAATGACCACCTCAAAGTACAGAGAGGAAGTTGAGGTTTATAGAGGTTAAATGACTTATCAAAGATTACACTGCTAGTAAGTAGTGAAGCCAAAATTTGAACTTCAGTTATCTGAATCTACAAAAAATTTATAAGCACTGATCGTAATTCTGGTTAGGCCTTGTTCCATAATTTGAATTTGAGAACTCGTTCTATTATTTACAAGCAATGGGAATTTGAGAAATTAATTTCTGAATCTTGGTTACCTCTGCTTTTATCTTGGGGTGTTTGTATTAGACATTAGGGTAATGTTTATGTTAAGTAAGTTTTACTGCTGCAACAAAGACTCTAAGACTTCTGCCCCAAACAAGATAGAAGCTTAATTATCTCTCAAATAACCGTTTAGAAATGGGCAGTTGATCTAGAAATGGGCAGCTGAAATGTTAATAGCGTGGGAAACCATCTACCTGAAGGTCATAAGGAGACTAAGTTTTCTTATAACTTTTTGATTTATTATTACTTAGGATCTTATTTATTTTACATGATATCATCCAAATTTTAACCTTTGTAATGGTAGAAAAGGAGAAATGGAAAACAAGCAGTTCCCTTATAAAATGCTATATTTAAGTTATCAAAATTACTTCTGCTTTCATTCTATCAACCAAAATCAGTTGTATGGCTATAATTAGAGTTTAAAGAGACCCAGTTGAGTAATGGGTCAGTCATGGAAATATGCAACTCAGATCTCCCTTTAAGAGAAGGTGCTATGAGGAATGCAATTGGCTGACAGCATCCAGTTTTTACACCTTTGGATTCACTGTAACCTTTCAGCCAAGCTCTCCTTGGCCTGCACCAAGCCAATGATTGAGCTTGTTGAGGTACTTGAGCTAGACTATTTATGCTCAACTTGGAGCTCCTCCAATAGGCAATCATTTATCTGGGGCTCCTTATTGGTCTGGCATATACTTCTTTAAAGCCACACTAAACTCTGAGACTTTTATTACCCAATCATCCTACCTTCCATTCTTCCTTTTGTTGTTGCCCCACTGTATGATATTTGAAGGTATTCCTTGCCAACCCAACGTTTTTCCACTTAACCTGGAGTTTAAATCTCCTTCACATCTAAATCTGCCTTGTCAGATGGGGCCCAGAGGACTCAGAATGACATAGGTTGTACTTGTGCTTAACTAACACCTGAGGGTTTCAATTCATAGGAGGAAGGTTCTAATGAATCCAGTGACATTAACTTTCTCTGTAATCATCTTCCATTCTGTTCCACCAAATATCCACTCATATTATTTTCCCTATACGTAGAGTACATTTACTCTCTCTCCAATGAAGAAAATCCAAAAACCCATGCAATTATTGCATCAAGTACAAAATGGAGGATCTCTAAATAATATGATCTCCCTTCCAGTCATTTTGCATATGATTGAAACTGATCTATAAATTTAAAAACTGCAATTTATCTTCTCACATTGAATATACAATGATATAATTGAAACTAGTTGAATGCAATAAACATTTCCATTTGGAAAAGGAAGAATGGAAACACATTTAGTTAATCAGATACTGATAGGCAGGAATCCAGAAGAGTCCTGTCTTGTCAATACAATTTATTTTTTGAGCCCATCAGGATTCACCTGGTTCTTCTCTCTGGAAGTAACTCTTTTGTACCTTATTCTCTATGGCTGTTGATTTTGCTCTTTGAGAGATATCTCTTATTGATTTAAGGTAGACATTATTAATATTCAATAATAATGAGCTCCCCTCCACTTATAGATAGGCAGAGGGAAAATTGTTTTCTCTACTCCCTTGAAGTTACAAATGGCCACATGACATTCTTTGAATAGTGAAGTATTGGACAGCATAGTTATGATGGTGGAAACATATGTTGCCATGGGGGCTTCTGCCATCAAAAGATGCTTGATTTCACATCAAACATTGTAGGTCCAGGAAATTCTATTCTTTTTTCTTGTAATCTCTATTTTTTTTTTTTTTTTCACCTACATGGTATCACTGCTCAGGACACCATGATCTCATTTCACCACATGGAAAGAATGAAAGAGAAGTATAAGGCAAATTCTTCTCTTACACAAAAACATGTGAAAATTGTAAACATCACTTAAGCTCAGATGTCATTGACTAAAATGACCAAATTAAGGAATGAGCAAATTAATTCATTAGAAGAGTGATGAGATTTACTCTCTAGTTAAACCCATTGAGGGGAAGGAGAACATTCTTTTTAAAAGGTGAGCAGTAGAATCTTTAGAGGGAAACAACTAATAGCTATTTCAACAATATATATAAAGCACCTACCACAGTAACTGAAAATGATGACTATTTAATAAATGCTTCTTTCATTGTTTCCCATGCTGTGCCTTAATACTTTGTATTGAAAGCAAGAATAAGACACCTAGACATGTTTTAGCTGATTCCTTATTGTTTCATGCTTGAATAACTTATTATTCTATTTATGCTGTGCACAGTACTTATGGCATATTTGACAGAGAAGGGCCTAACTTTGGAACTGGCACAGGTGAAGGATTAATGAACTTTACCAGTGGTAAAATGTTCCTGATGCTCTTAATTAACCCTCCAATGATGTTCCTGGGATTTTTAGCAAACGATTGTTCCTCTGGTGCGTGGAGTTGGCAGTTACACTTCTTTATACTGAGAATAAGAGCCATGTTTAAATTATTTCATACAAAAATAACAAGAATATTTTTATATTCCCTAGAAATTTTAGGGTCCGTCAATCTGGGAATGAATCACCAATGTGACAATAAAATCTGACTATCTCTGTCAAATGTAATGAGTGTAATACAATAAATATTTTTAGAGAATGTATACACACACAGACATACACACACATGTATATATTTCCCATTATAACAAATATCTTCAGAGACTATATACATATTTCCCCCATATTACATGTAATGTCAGTAATATAATTAAGGTGTATTATATATAATTTAATGTATAACATATAATGATATATAATTTAATTATGTAACATAATTTAATTATATAACACACAAATAAATAGATATAGATATATAGATATGTATGAGGTGTGATCAAACAATACGGTGAATGTTTAAATAAAAAAAATTATTACAGTAAAAGACACATTGCTATTAATCCCCCTCACAATACTCCCTCTTGCTTTGAACACACTTATACCATCATTCTTGCCACTTTCTGAAGCAGTTCTCGAAGTCCTCTTTTGTGACTGTCTTTAGTTGTGCGGTCTGGGCTGCCTCAATGTCCTGAATCAATTCAAAACATTTACTTTTCATGGTCATTTTGACTTTGGGGACGAGCCAGAAGTCAATGGTGCCATATCTGGTGAATAAGGTGGATGAGGACACACCATATCGTTTTTATTTGACAGACTTTGCCGTACCAGAAGCGATGTGTGACACAGAGTGTTGTCATGATGGAGGATGAGTTAGAACACACTTTAAACACACCTTTTCTAAACCGTAGCTCACACCTGACTGCACCAAACAAGTTGAAACTTGTCACACACTGTTACTAAGGTTAGATGCGCTGCTTCCCTATTGAAAGTTCCTTCCTTTCTGTTAGATGGCACTCGGCAGGAGCATTCACTGTATTTTGTGATCACAACAGAAACGCTCCATGTCACATGTCACTTCTAGTGCATGGCAATTTCTGTCAAATAAAAACATTATGGTGTGTCCTCATCCACCTTATTCACCGGATCTGGCACCATGAGACTTCTGGCTCTTCTCCAAAGTCAAAATGATTCAGGACATTGAGTCAGCCACCACAGTGCAACTAAAGACATTCTCAAAGGACTTCCAGAACTGCTTCAGAAAGTGGCAAGAACGATGGTATAAGTGTGTTCAAAGTGAGGGGTAGTATTTTGAGGGGGATTTATGGCAATGTTTCTTTTACTGTAATTTTTTTTTTGTATTTAAACATTCACCATATTTTGTAATCACACCTCATTCAGATAGATAGATGATAGATAGACAGACAGATTGATAGATAGATAGGCAATAGATTCCCCCACCCCCATAACTATGTTTTAGAAATGCTAAGTAATTTGTCCAATTTCTCCAGTTAGTGAAAGCTAGGTGTCTTACTATAGTCTTAATGTTCTTTCTCATATAGTCTTAATTTTGCAATTATTTTAAACCAAGTCTTTTGGAAAGCCTTAATGACTAATTTTCTTGGGACCTAATTCCATTACCAAAATATTTTCTGGTTTCATTGTAATCTGGATTATTTTCACACAGATTTAAACCAATGAAAGCTCAGCCTGCCTGAGGCCAAACATATCTCATTTACAGTAAATGAAGTGAAAAAGAGTTTTAAGTGGCAGATGTATAAATGACAAATGTATAAGGCATTACAAAATGCTTTTTTGACAGGGAATATTCTTACATGAGCTGAGATGATGACTATTGAAACATGGCATTTTTTTTTGATGCTTCTTTTAGAATTATGGAGAGTAATAACATGTATTATGTGCACAGTATGCCAATCACTGTGCTAAATACTCTATTATCATTTAATCATCACATAAAACTTTCACAGAAGTCAAAACTAAACCTCAATGGTAAATTAAGTAAATTTACCAAGATAACAGAAATTATGAAGCCAGGATTTAAATTCAGGGCCATATGCCTCTGTATACTATGGGCCTTTTATTATTCAGTAATACTTAATGTAACTCAATACGATTGGAAGAGAAACAGTGGAAAAGTTAATTTAAAAACACTCCTGGATATTAATGCTGTTGAACATCTCATATTAAATGTTATTTCTCAGTTGGCCCACAAATTTCTGATTCTGTTGAAAGGGGCTGAGATAGTTGATTCCTCCCAAGGAGCACAGATGAATATAATCCTGGCTTTCTAACATAAAATGGAAGCAGTTTAATAGCGGAAATATTAATCCTTATAGTAGGAGAGAGCAGTATAGTGAGCAGTAAATTTTAAGATAGGTATATTTTGAAAAAATAGCTTCTATCATTAAATGGCCAACAGAGATTGTATTACTAAAAAAATATTATTTGGGAACATAAGCAAAATAGTCACCTCTGTGGCATAAAACTGATGGTATGCTATTGCTCTTACAGTTTTATTTTGAACTTGGTTATCAATTTTACTATTAATAATATCCCAGGTACATTGCAGTTTGGAAGGCCAGCTTAACCTTAGACAAGGCTTTATGAGTGCAGGTTTTTATGACCATTTTAGAGTTGCAGGAATTACATTTTGTGAATAACAAATTCTGAGTTGTCTCTGTTTTGTCTTTAATTTTCTTTATAATATAAACATACTCAAGCCTCCTCCTGAAATATTCAAATACTATATATGATGTTCAGTAGAATTTTGTTTTAAAAAATGTTACAATAAAATGGCTTATTGATCACTACCTTTTTTTATTTGGAGTTTATGATAGGCAAATAAAACATCCATTAATATAATTTAATCACAAATATAGATTGGACTAATGATGGTTTTGTCCTAAGTTGAATTTTGAAATGTTTATTTTCGTCTATAATTACCTAATTCCTTCTAACGCACTTTCAAATATGTTTGAATATCTAAGTTAATAGATTTCTTGTTCAGTGATATAATCCATTTAGGAGCATTTAATAATTCAATCACATTAAAAATGCTTTTATTTTGGTGTTTATAATTTACTCCCTTTCCAAAGTCCATGGTGTGATATGTGATTAACAAAATTGGAATGAGCTACATGAAATTCAGTGGCATTTTCTTAGATGCCATGTCGGGGAATTATAGAAGAACAAGAATGATTACACACACCTGGAGACAGAGATTTTCTTTCAAGTTCTTAAGAACAGTCAAAGTGTTTAAAAAAGGAACATTTTGCAGAGAAACAGTAATTTCTCAGATGAATATCACTGAATGCCAACTCTGAGCAGAACACTATGCCAAGAACTAAGAAAGGACATGTGAATAAGATAGTACCTCTGGCCAAGGATTCAGACTAATGAAAATATCAAATATTAAAAGGTAATTGGGGATTCAATTTCAAGGTTTTGAACTAAATTAATGTGCTTACCCCACTGGAACCTCATTAAAATTGGTTGAAAGACAGAGAAACCCACATCAATAAACAGAACAGTGGAAGTAGGTCACTAATGGAAAATGGTTTCTACAAATACCTGGAAGCAGAACAGTTAGAACTGTGTTGGCAGATAAAGCAGGGTACTGGAATCCATAGTACAGGACATGCTCAGAGAAGGCTGACAAAAGAGGAGAGAACTGATTTGCCAGTGCTGAACCTCAAGGGATCTTTGGACCGAGATAGAGGGTGTCCTAATATGTAAGGAAATCACTTCTCGGCACTCCTCTCCTCCCATTCCTACACACAAGATGATGAGAAGACAAACGTCTACCTCATAAGTAAATACACATAAAAATGTAATTATATGACCAGGAAGGACTACAATAGTTGAAATTTCTGACAATAAGTCATCTGCATTTTGGCATTTGGGAATTTTCAATAAAATGGAAGACTTTTTACGAACTCATCTTAGAATGAAGCAATCAGTTGGCAAGTTTCACTCATGAATGAAGAACACTTAATAGTCTCTCTCTTTTGCTTCATTCTTAATATGATCAAAGAATTAAATTCTAAACAAAACAAAAACTGTCCTTAGAAGGAAAAATGTAAGATTCAGGGAATTGAAGACAACATAGATTAAATAGGAAAACCAAAATTCACAACCCGAAAAATTAGAGAAGGTAGGTTAACAGATATTTAGGCAATTCTGGACAACCAGATTCCAACAAAAAGAACTGTGTAGGAAGAGACTAGTGAAAACTGAGCAGAAGATACAGTACAAGAAATTATTCTTAAAATAAAATCTGTCTTCAAATAAAGACAATATATGCCTATATAAGTGTGTATATATATACTTTGATTTTTCATGCATCAGTATTGCATTTAAGAACAAGTGTTAATAGGAGATTCTGAAGGCCTTTTAATTTTTCTTCATTTCAACTTTCAGTCACTTGAAAACTATTTCTTTTTTACATTAAAAAAAATGACTGGAGTTGTCAAGATAATTAGCTCAATAATTGTGGCAATAAAGCTAACTGAAACAAACATATTCTATTTCAAATTTTGTTGAAATATTTCAGATTCCATTCACTGTTTATACATTACAAAATTAATTCCAGATTTACACAGGACAAAGGATTCCATTAATTTCAAGTAATCACTGTATTTTGGTAACTTCTGATTAGTTTGAAAAGCCAATGAACACATTGATGCAATAGATGAAGAGGGAGTCTGTTTAATCTCAGAAGAAATTGAAAAAAAAAAAATTTTGAACAATTTACACAGCGATCCTGGACTGTGCTGTGGGTTTCTCTTTATAAAATTCAAATGACAAAATTTTCTTATGCATTTTTCAATTTCAAATTATATGCATGGATATAACCCTCAAGCCTAACATTTTCTATTATAAATTATAGATTGCTTGAAATGCCCACTTTCTCATTTTTCAGAAAATATACAAACTTAAATAACCATATATGTAATGTCTGATTTTGGTTAAATAGTAAATTAGATCTGAATAAATGCAAATATGAATAAACCCTTATATAAAAGACCATAGAATATGTATGACATTTTAAACTTGGTTTTGGGTCTGTTAAAATTTAATTAAAATAATTAAGTCACAATCTTTATTTGGATCCTTCATATTGCAGCTTAGTTCAATAGTGATAGTTACAGGGATGTAAGTTACAGCTACCCCAAAATTAAATGGGTTGTTTTGACAGATAATAGTCTGTACAGAAAAGTAAGAGATAGTTAATTCAGTATCACATTATAGACAGCTTCTGGTATAACAACCACACATACATACAAGGGATGACTCTGGTTATATTGATGTGTTTTTCATTGAATTTGCCATTAAAATGATTGAAAACACCAGCTTTTCTATTTAGTCAATATGTTTTTTATTTGTTTTCTGATCACCAGCACCCAGCAATGATACATTACCCACTCAAATAATATATAACTTTAACAGGCTACATAGTATCAAAGTTGCTATTAAACAAATAAAATTAAGATTGTGAATTTTAGGATAGTGTAGGGTTTTCTAGGGGGAAAAAAATGTTTATTCTGTACTTGGAGAGCTTTTCCTTTCCCACCCAGACAAAATTAAATATACTCCCCTTTTTCTGTGCTCAAAGGATGTTTTCTACGTATACGAGGTGTGATGGAAAAATACAGTGAATGTTTAAATTAATATACACATATTATTTTATATATATTTATATATATATTAATTAATATATATTAATTAATACGGTGAATGTTTAAATTAATATATATATATATATTACAGTAAAAGACACATTGCCACCGATGCCCCTCAAAATAATCCCCCTTGATTTTAACACACTTATTCCACCATTCTTGCCACTTTCTGAAGCAGTTCTGGAAGTCCTCTTTCATGAGTCTTTACTTCATCCTCCATCATGACAATGCTCCATGTCACACATTGCTTCTGGTGCAGCAATTTCTGTCAAATACAAACGTGACGTGTGTCCTTATCTACCTGATTCATCAGATCTGGCGCTGTGCAACCTCTGACTCTTCCCGAAAGTCAAAATGACCATGAAAGGTAAACATTTTGAATCCATTTAGGACATCCAGGCAGCCACGAAAGTGCAACTAAAGATACTCATAAAAGAGGACTTCCAGGACTGCTTCAGAAAGTGGCAAGAACGATGGGATAAATGTGTCCGAAGCAATAGGGAGGATTGTGAGGGAGATTAATGGCAATGTGTCTTTTATTGTAATATTATTTTTTTAAATTTAAACATCATATTTTTTTTTTTTATCATACCTCATATATGTTCTATATAAGCACTATGTTGGCATTGTTGCTTTTGTCTTTTTCATGGGAGTGGAATGTCTCTAGAGCAACCCTCTCCCCTTGTATTGTTTATCTATTTATCTTCTGTTCTTACCACACCCAGGGGCGCAATAACTAGTTATTTGATCTCTTGATTTAAGGCAAATATAGGATGATATGTAGGTTCTCATTGTGTGTTTGATGTAGTAATGAGAATTTTTTTTATAAACTACTTAAGGATTATATATAAATCTAAAAATAACTTTAAATGGAACATGTTGAAATCATTTTTTTAAATAAAACAATTCATAAACTATGTTGAGGATTAGAAATATGTTAGGAATGTATCCAAAATTAGCATATTTTGAGATAAATTTAGAAAAGATCCTGTGATAAATAAAAGAAATAGTGCTAAGACAGGGGAACTCAGTTTCCTCAGCCACAGCAGCCTGAAGATATAAGTTCACGTAGAGCAAATTTCATAGTCCCAATTCTGTACTCACCGCCCTCTTCAGGATAATCGTATTACTCCCTGCTCTGGAGTGGCTCCCTTTCTTGTTGTGAGGTCCCTGTGTTTTCCTAGGAGCATGTTATAATTCTTGTATTTGCTTCCATATACCCTCCACCTCAGCTGCTTTTTGTTTTCACTATTTTAACCTGCATGAAAAAAATGTAAAACCCTTCCCTGACAAGCTTCTTGCTGAGCTGAATCAGGGAGAGGGGTTTAAAGAGTAGGTGGTACATAAGAGTGCAGAAGACATAGATTGTTGAAAATAACTGAAAAGTTATATCTGTTTTCAAAAATGAATATTTATATAACAAAAAGATATTTATAAGAAATTTCAGTCACTATTTTTCAGAATAGAGAAATATTTTAACAATACATTCCAACTTCATGTATAAAATGTCAAGTAGTGAAGAGTAAGAAATATATGTTTACAGTAGGAATTTAAAAATTTGGCAAATGTGTGTGCAAGTAGAACACCAACCTAGTGGAGAAGGTATGATTAATGAGTCACTGACTTGTCCATATCAAACTCTCATGGATTGCTTTTCTATTAAAAAAATAAACACAAAACCAAAAACACTAGTTTTCACACTACTACTGCAAACCAAGATAGAGTGGTAGTTATATTTCACAATTTGCTCTTTGGGTTTCAACTTCCTATCAGCTTTGTCCTGCTGAGGTTTCCAAGCCCTCTAAAAGTTGAGGCTGACATGGGTCCCATTTTTACCTCCAATGTCTCTTTATCATCTCAGATGATGTCAGTCACATTAACTGGACCAGACTATCCTGCTCTGTCACTTGGTTTAGTTTTTTAAAAAAATAAAGTTTCTTCACTTACTGAGTTAAAAAAAAATATTTTTGTTATGAGTGTAAATTGACCGTAGACCTTTAGAACTAGGCCCTGTTCCTTGTGCAAAATTTGAAAAAGTGATCTATAAAATACATTTAGAAGAGGAATACTCAAAATAAGAAAAGAATACTTGCTAGACACAGACTTAAGTAAACTATAGAAGACTCATAGTGTCCACTCCTCATTTCCCTCCTTGTATCCAATACAGAGGACAAATACACAAAGTCATTGGCAGAAACCCTATAAAATGGAGAGGTGAGAAAACTTTGAACCATTTTTGGCAACACCATTACACCATTACACTGGGATATATATCCTATAGCTAGATAGGTAAAACATGGTGAAATGCTTTCCAAAATTGATCTGGTTTTGACTACCTGCCTTAAAACCAATTACCAACAAGGAGAGTCATCATTTACCCCTGACTTCATGATAACTTTGACATGAGAAGCTAGCATCATCTTACATACCAGTGCAGAAAGCAAATAAAACCTTGGTTTTAAACCCAGACAAGTCTGGGTTCAACTGGGGGATATTTTCTATCTCTGTGACACGTGCAAGTCACCTTCCTCAGTTTCTTAATATACACTCATAAATATAGAAAATAATAGGACTTCTAGTTAAAAGTACGTATGATAAAAAATAAAATAGATCTATTCTGTGTAGACTTAGATCACTGTTTTTCATCCTTGGAAAGACTCACAATTTGGGTCAGATAATTTGCCGTGGGCTCTGCTGTTCATTGCAGAATATTGAACAGAATCCCCAGCCTCTACTCACTAGATAACAATAGCATCCATCCTCCCCAGTTTTGGCAATCAAAAATACTTCAGACATTTCCAAATGTCCGTTGTGGGGCAATTTTGCTCCCTTCCCCCAATGAGAGTCATGGTTTTAGAGTAAAGAACTGAGATCATTGCTTGAGAAATGCAAAAGGCAGATCAGGCGAAAAGACTAGAAATTTTATTTTTCAGAAACTGACATACACAGTGTTTTCGAGAGACAGGATCAAGGTGGACATTTGCTATTTATTCACTACAACTTCTAATTTCATAACAAGTCACTTATACCTGGAAGCCACAGATATTATTTCTCAGCATCCTCTTTGCAAATTTGGCAGATAGACTAGGTTTTTGGTTTTGCTTTTGTTATTTTCTACTTTTCTTAAAAATATAAAATTAAAAATTAAGAAATAGCCAACAATTGTAACAACTGAACAATAGAAGTGTTTGACTCACGTAGCCTTGTATTGGAAACATGCGTAAAGTCTGAGTGGACATTTCAATGGAATGTTGGATGGAAGCCATTCCCACATTAGCTAAAAATGACTAAAAATCTCTAACTATAATTTTGTGCATCTAATAAAAGTGATTTTATTGCTTACATACTCAATTGTGAAATAGCTAATTTGTTGTCTACCAGCCACTTACACATAAAGATGTTGAGTCCCTTTGATAACTTCCGCTAGGCTGGATGGCACCTTTCACTTGACAGGCAACTTGCCATGACTCACTCAGCACTTCTATAAGTTCAATAAATACAACCAAGTGAAAATTGGTAAGAAAGAAAGTGTGCGTATGGTCTCCAGATGCAATTTTGCTACTATAGACCCACTAATATAGTCCAGGCTCAGCCAATTTAACCTGGAAGACACCCAGACAATATGGAAACATTGACTGTTAACAGGTAGAGTCAGCTCAGAGTTTCTGAGACCATACCACACACAGGTTTCTACTTAACAGAAATCACTGATTTTACTATTATGTTCTTGGAGATTCTAAGATCATATGAGTACTAATTTTCTTGCCAATATTATTTTTTAGCTAGTTCCATGATCCTCCACAAACAATAGGAAACTTACCAAGCAGCTCTCATAAACCTGTCAAAACCTAATTTATCAATAGTCTCAAATGTCACTCATTCAGGCAAATATTCACTTATTGGTCACAGAATTTTGTCTCCTCTTCTGTCTATAAATTCTCCTGTAGATAATCTAACAGCTACAAAATCATATTAGATGTTGATACAGCTATAAATGTATGAACACACATACATAAACACAGATCTCTATAGATAGATAGATAGATAGATAGATAGATAGATAGATAGATAGATAGATAGAGATATTTATCTTTAGATATCTTTAGATAGATGATGATAGATGTTATATAGATAGATAAATCGATGGATAGGTAAAAGGTGATAGATAGATAGATAGATAGATAGATAGATAGATAGATAGATAGATAGATAGGTAGATAGATAGATGATAGACAAAGAAGTGACAGGGAAACATGTCTTGGAAAAATTGAAAAATAATGAATGATTTTTTCTGTTGTGTTTTAAGTGAGAGCTATTCAGCAATGAAAGAAGATGCCATAAAATTAATGAGCTGCCCACTAAGAAATACTCAAGCAGAATGAATTGCTCCAAGATGTGATAAAAGGGATAGTTTAGAAAAAGTGGACTTTAGGTTTTCCTCAGTGGAAATCCGCTAATGAAAACAACTCAAATAGTGAGGGTTGCTTTGGCAAATCCATGTAAATTATTAGCACTTACTATTTTTTGATCCGAGTAATTAAGACAGAAGTTTCTCTAGATTTATGGCGATATAGCAGCAAAGAAACATATAATGTTTTATTTATTTAAACTCTTCCTATGATAAAAATAAACAGAATGACATAAAAATCACAGGCATTGTCATATCTGATTTTGCAATATCAGGATGTATTAATTATTCTTTGGGTAAATTTTAAAAAATGCGTTTCTATTTTTCCATCTAACTATATTATAAGCTACCTCATGTTTTCTAATTAAAGGGTCCTTTCATAGTCCTTTGTATAATGAATTCTTACACTTCTTTGATTTCCTTAATGCAAGCAGACCAAAACAAAAAATTGTTTGTCTCATAGACATATTCACGAGTAGTGCATTCTGTTTCAATAAAACATGTGCACATACTATAAATTGGATCACTGAAAGAAAAACCCCTTTTTAAAAATAAGAACAAGGAAGCTTTCAGTTTGACTCAGGAAAAACTGCAAGTTTTCTTCCTCTGTTTTATGTTCTGTAGTTACTCGTTGAAAGCCTATCCCCAGATATCAATATTGCTGGGTGTAAGAAGCATCAACTGTGTGGATGGAACAGAATAAATAAATTACTACTACAGATAGGCAGTTCAGATGCCTGTGGTGACTATATGTGTTGCGTTTTCTTTAATGATCATCATTCATTTCTTGGTAAGATAAAGGACTCATCACTTGAATATACTTAATACAGTAGTATAAAATCACATATTGGTTAATTCACATGAAAATTCTTGTTAAATATTTCCAAATTCGTCAAGGAAAAGCTGAGAGACAGAAAATTAATGCCAGAGCAAAAATTTTACCTTTAATATAGGCATTCCTGAACGTGTTCAGAACACTCCTTTGATTTCTGCAATATAATTATTTATATTATAATGTAATATGTATGCCAGACATATTTCATACACATCCCCTGTATTCTTAAAATCCTCAAAATTAATGTTTACTATTCCTATTTTAAATAGATAAAAGTGTCACAAACTATTGTAGAGCTGGATTTCTAATTGACTTTCTTAAACTACAAATTTCAGGTTCTTTCTAAAATACAAAATACATTTCATTATGTATGGGAAAATATGGTTTTGTGCATGCAGATTACATAAAATATATCAATAGCATTAATGTTTGATAAAATGTCTAAAACTTACTCCAGTATCTTGTACATACTGGAATATATAATTAGCCCTATCTATTTCTATTTATGTACATTTATGTCACTTGTTTTTGTAGAAACAGGAGGAATTAGAAATATGAAGACTTTGTTATTAGTACTATTTCTGTCCTTATCTGAGGAGATACACTCTCTCTTATACGTACACTCTCTATTACTACAATAAAACTGTTTTAAAAATAGCTTTCTAGCTCACAGAGTTCTTCAGAATATACTTGGGCAAATAGCAATAATAATAAAATATATGAAAATAACTTTCTGAAAAATATAAAATAATTAATAATTGATAGAATCAATGAGAATAAAATTAACCTCATAACCTAGTGTTATTGGTTCTCCAAAAATGTTTTCTCTTTACACAGAATTTTAGAGTTCATGGATCTTTAAAATTTATTTTTTTATGTGAGGAAACTAAACATTGTCCAAGAAAAACAAAACAAAACAAGAAAAGCTTAGTGAAAAATATAAAGTACCATGACTGAACTGGATTTCAGATAAAAACTAAACTTGTAAGTGTTTACAAGAAGAAAAAAAAATTCAAATGGCAAAGATTGTTCCCTTAACATAGAAAATATAAACTATCATTTTCCAAGGGGAAGGCAAAGAGTTAGTTACTGTGCTTTACAAAATCAAGAACTTTTGTGAATACACAATTTCACTCTATAACATTTTAGTTATATTAGAGGAATATCTACATACAATTAAAACTTGTCTAACTATAATTTCAATGCAAAGCACCACTTTACTTGGTAACTACTATTCTTCAAATAACA
Source organism: Rhinolophus ferrumequinum (assembly GCF_004115265.2). Taxonomy (NCBI): domain Eukaryota; kingdom Metazoa; phylum Chordata; class Mammalia; order Chiroptera; family Rhinolophidae; genus Rhinolophus; species Rhinolophus ferrumequinum. The sequence continues at coordinate 77,062,803 of NC_046293.1, forward strand.
AAAATGTTTTTTTATAGAGCTGTTGTTATGGTTAAGGATAACTTTGATTTCTAAAAACCGTTTTAGGAGTTTTCTTCAGCTAAATCATACAATCCTTCAACCTTTTCCACTTTTCTGCTTTTTTATTTTTGATTATTAGTTTAATGAAGTTGAGACTTAAAGTAAGAAAAGATTATCATAGTATATTTATTTGGTAATAGTCTGGAACTAGAAGACATACTGCTAATGAATTCAAAGGTGAATTATAGCCCAACGCCAGGGCTCAGCATCAATTAAATCTGGCAGCTGTAGCAACAGCATCGTACAAATGCCCAATCATCAAAATGTGGTGCCCACTCCCAAATCAACTTGCACTTGGTAAAATGTGACTGATCATCTTGTCACTTTCGCCAGCAGACATAAGAAGAAACATGCTTTCAGCGAAAGCAAAATGAAGAAAGCAAAGTAATAGTATATATCAATTTCCACTGTTAATGTATTCATATTTTCTGGTAAACATTTTTTTTAAAGTGAAAAAGACAAAAAATGGAACTCATAATCAAAACAAATATATGCAGAACCAGTGAAGACTCAGTCATTGAAAATAGAAGATAAAAACTTAGAAAAAAAGATGGAAATAATGAATAAACAGATCAGGAGTTTCTTCAGAGGATTGAAGACTATTAAAAAGCAATCATTTTTGGGCAGTAAAAATACTCTGCATAATATTATAATGATGAATATATGCCATTATGTGTTTGTCTAAAACCCTAGTATGTATAGCATCAAGAGTAAACCCTAAGCTAAACTACAGACTATGTATGTGTCAGTGTAGGTTCATCTTGGTAACATTCTAGTGAGAGGGCATAGGGGAAATCTGTTAACCTGCAATCATGCTGTAAACCTAAAACTTCTCTAAAAAACAATCTTTAAAAAGTCTTAAACACATACACACACAAACAAAATTGAATTATAGAAGTGAATAATTTGTGATTAAGGATTAGTGAATTTAGGCAGTTATCAATGACTTGAAATTTAACATGTTTAATTATAGAACCAATGGAAGACAGAAAATGGAGCAAAATAAAATTACTATATAAGAAGAAAAATGACCAAAAATTTCCTTGGAAAACAGCATTCTACATATCCTGAAACCACAGAAAGCCCCAAACAGAGTAAATATGATTAAACAACACCCAGATATTTTGAAGGAATGGCAGAAAACCAAATATAAAGAGGACAATCCTAAAAGCTGCCAGAGATAAAAGACAGAAAAAAGTAGGGAACAACAGTAAAAACAACACCTGAATTCTTGTCAGAAATAATGCAAAACTGAAAGGCAGTAGGAGGTATTTTCAAAATAGTGGAAGAAAAAAAACCAAAACTTCCTGTCGATCACTTCATAGACAGTGTAGATATGCATGACCAATGCACTGTACACCTGAAGCTGAAGTAGAATAATATTGTAGGTCAACTACAATTAAACATCTATATCTGTATCTGTAATCACGGGATGTGGAGCATAGATAGCATAAGGAAGATAGTCAATGGAATTGTAACAGTTATTTAAGATGTCAGAGGGGTAGTAGCTTGGGGGAGGGAAGTTATCACTTTGTGAAGGGTGTAAACGTCTAACTATTATGTTGCTTTGTACACCTGAAACTAATACAAAGAAAAATGCTTGGCCAACTTAAGCCAAAGTGTACTTCAAAAAAGAAAATTATGTCTTACTCGTACATTGATTCTTTTACCATTATGTAGTGTCTCTCTATCTTAGTAATTTTCTTTGCTCTAAAGTTTAATTTATCAGATATTAATATAGCCATTTCTTTTTTAAAAATTAATTTTTGCATACTATGTCTTTTTCTCCATATTTTTACTTTCAACCTATCTATTTTGTTGAATATGAGGTGAATTTTTATATTCACATAATTGGGTCATTTTTAAAATCTACTTTGTCAAGCTCTCTTTTTAAAATATTTAGATTAAATGGCAGATTTTAATATTAACACATATATATTAGTTATTTCCCTAATTTATCAGCTAAAAGAAGTTATTTTCAAAGAAATTCAATGACTTGCCTAAAATGATAACAGACAAGATCAAAAATAGAGTATGATCAATAACTTCTAACTCAACTCCAAGTAAAATACATTTGTTTTTTTCTTCTAAACTTTCACATTATATTTAACACTAATATGACTATACATTAATAAAATGTTGATTAATTCTAAGGATTCTACAAAAATATGCAGTTAATATATACAACAGCTGTTCTTATACTAGTATATAAGCAATACTCGTATAAAGCATAGTTGTTCCAAAGATAAGAACAACAGTTTTTACAGTAATCTTCAGAATATAAAAATTGATCATTTTGTGCAATTCCTTATATTACTTCTGCATCAGTTTTACAGAAGCTGACACATTCTTTGAGTCCCAAGACTTTCTAAGGATTACTTGACTTAGTATTTCTGAAAAATACTATTTATAGGATGTAAGTGATTTCTTTTCCATCTTCAAGAAGCAGGTTACAGTAATTTCAATACCTTTTACAAAGACATATATTTATAAAAATATAAAAAATCCTATGGTAATTACAGTAAGACGTTGAAAACCAAGCATATTTTTTAACCTTAGCTTTCAGAGTTTACCCCCACAAGGTGACAGCAAATACCAGGTATATAAGCATTATAACTATACAGGCACATAACCACAGTAAAACATGGCTCAGATTAAAAAAAACAACAACAAAAAACAACAAACCCACAAAATCAAATCTCCACTGCCGTAAACATGAAATGCAATACATAAAATAATCTCACTAGAGACATACCACACTGCATTTATATTAGATATAAAATACTTCGAAATGGACCTGCAGTCCTGAGTTAATTTTGTAAGCTAAAACCAGAATAATAAAATTAATATAGACATTTAGAGCCTCTAAGTTAAATGTTGTTTCTATTGGGTAAAAACCTGCCATCTACTCATAAAGGTAGCACACTTTAGAGAATGAGTTATAACATTAACTTTTGGAAATTGGATAAGCTCTATGAAGTTTAACTGTATAAATCTAGTTGGGGCAAACATTTTAACTGAAGAGTTTGGACATTTAAATTAAAAAAAAAAAAGCTTATTACCGTAAATACATATTAGGTTGGTGCAAAAGTAATTGCGGTTTTTGCAATCTTTTTTTTTTTAAACTTTTTAAGCCTCAATTACTTTTGCACCATCCTGATACAAAAATTTTCCTGCCACAGTCAGCTAGTTCTTTCCATTTTCATCTTGTGGTCTATTTGAACCTAGATATTAAGACGATTTCATTAATCACATGGATAACATAACCTTTGTAAAACACATAGAGAGAATAATTATACATATGTAGCTTGGGTATACACTTCCATTTTAGAAAGGATGTGGAGTAGTTTTGAAAATAAATGGAGTACATATCTGTGAGTTATTATTGGACATTAGAATCATTGACATTTGTGATTTTTCTTAAAAGACATAAAGTATTCTGTTAACAAATGGCTTGATGGATTTGAAAAACAAAGGAATCATAATATAGTAGCTAAAAGTGCAGTTTCTGGAATCAGACTGAGTTCAAGTAATTGCTCTTTCACTCACCATGTCGGTGACCTTGGATTACCTAATTTTTTCTGTATCTGTTTCTTCATCTGTGATACACATTTTAAATGATCTATAGTATTAATATATCTGTTTTCTACTTCTATATTCTATATAATAATACAATAATTTCTATCATATCTCACAGGGCTCTTGGAGCATTTCATGACAGAATACACATATTCACTTAGCATGTTCCTCGCAAGTTGTAAACTATATAGTTGGCTGCGGTGGCTATTTTTAAAGCAACTTTAAAGTCTTTGCCTGCATTTTGTCAAAATATTGTATAGCTTATTACTTTCTATGTTGACGATTCAGAAATTCACATTATGTGACTTTGGGTGTGTACGTGTGTATGTGTGTACACTTTTTAAAGTAACACTTCAAAGCTGTGGGGAATCGTTGAGATCTTATTGAAACCAGAACATATGAAATATCAGTGGCTTGATGACCCAAAACACCACTAGTGGCTTGATGGTCCAAAACACCACTATTTTTTCCGCATATCAACCCACCCTGCATTAAAGGTTTGAATGCAGCCAAGCAGTTTTAAATGCATCGCGTTTTGTCAGTATTCTTGCTGTTAGGTTTCTGGGCTATGGCCAAGCTATAAAAATAGTTTAGACATGAGTGAAGTGATGGAGTCACTCATGGGGAATAGCTCTGATATCCTCCTTTCTTAAAATGGGACATTGCAAAATCAGTAAAATTATTCAGAGTGTTAAGCTTGGCCCCCTCTTCATTAAAAGAAAAAAAAAAGAGTCTGACTCCTGGGGACGTTAGCCATTTGTATGTACAGTTAGATATAAATAATGGAACTTGATCTTTTCTAGTATTTGGATGTTTTGAACTAAAGAAAATCAAGAACCACTGAAAAAAACTCACAGCCTAAAACTTGTTTTTAAAAATTAACTAAAGTAAATTTTTGTTGAATTTTGCTTCTGAATTCTTGCCTATGCATACACTATCACATTTACTTTATTTCTCTTTAACTTTGATACAGTCATTAAGAAAATTCATATTTTTTTAATCTCTATGTCATTTTTGCAAATAATGAGAAGTGTTTGCAAGTAAATTATTTTAATATATGAATTCAAGTATTTGCTAGTATAGTTGCTATTGCAAGAACTGCACGTACACTGAAGAGTATTTAGTATAAGAATTATTTTATGTTAAATAGGTGACTGCAGTGCCCTTCTACCTATAAGCAACAAATTTGGAAGCCATTTTCTAAATGCACAGTGTAAGTGCATCATTTACAAGAAGTGACAATACTCGTGCGAAAGTTGACCATAGAGAGAATTTCATTATGTATAGAGAGGGTCAGTGTCATTTGAAGCCTAGACAGGAATATCGCAGCCTTTAGTTAAGTTGGCCCTTGTACTTCTGTGCCAAGATATCGTTCCCAGTCAGCCAAATTGCTAAGTGTACTATACTTATTCATGCCAATTAATTGATATGATAATCCAGCTATTATTCTAGTAATAAAGCTTATATTTACTATGAATTGGCCAGAATCATACAGTTTTAAAAATGTAAGACCTCTAACCACATACAGGAAAAATTCCCTAAATATATTAATAATGGCACTCAGAGGTTAGAATTGTTATGTAGCAATTTTCTTCAAAGAACTTAACAAAAAATACTGTAAACATTTTATTCAAATAACAGATTCATGTTTTCCAAATACAAGTTACCATTTTTCTCTTCATTCAGTAGTTAGTCAACAAATAAAATTACATCCTATATCATGAATGGCTAATCTATGTGAAAACACTGACAACTCCCATTTGTATATTTTGATGTCCTTGTTTTTTTTTGTTTGTTTGTTTGTTTTACCCGGTCTCGGATTTCAAGAAGTCATAACAGACATTTGTTTTACAACCTATGAGGGAGTTCTTCACAGCTGTTTGCCTGCCTTGTGCTCAAGATGCTTAAAGAATTTGGGGCTGAAAAACCATTTCCTTTTATCAGATTCCAACTAATCTCTTTAAACAAATGGTATTTGTTCAAAAAATGTTGGTTGAATTGATATGAAAATGTTGATCAAAATGCTTTCTGGGAGTTTAGCAAAAAAATTAGTAAAACGAGATTAATTGTCAAATTTAATTTTGTTTGTAAGAGTCATCACACTAGAATGTTTGTGAATAATTCCCATAGTGTTGACAACAAAAACCTATTTTGATTGTACAGTGCTTATCAAAAATCAAAGGCAATGAGTCCCCTAAAAATCAAACTACTAAACTAGTAGTTGCTGTGTCTCATTACAATTATTACAATAATTATTTTGAGAAAATTTATTTAAATATTATCTTTTCCATTGGACTGAAGTGATATTTTAACAAAAATAAATAAATAAATGACATTGTGTATAAATATAGTTAATAAATATTTTAGAACATATCTATATTACATTATTTTATAGCTTGAGAAAAATCTCAAGAATGTATCAGAGAGCAGGTCAAAGGTACGAAGGTAATTGTAAGAAAAAAATGTAATGGACTATTATAAAAAAAGACCACACTATGTCAGATGCCCTGGCGTTTTTTTTAAAAGATTTTTATTAAAATATAGCCTACATACAATATTATATTAGTTTCAAGTGCACACCATAGTCACCATAGTTACTGAACATTTATATACCTAAAGTCGTCTTCACAATGATAAGTCCAGCAACCATCCGACACTGTACCACACTATCACAGTATTATTAACTATATTCCCTATGCTGTACATTACATCCCCAAGACTTATTTGTTTTATACCTGGAAATTTGAACCTCTTATTCTCTTTCACCTTTTCACCCCTTTTCTTAATTTTTCAATTACCGTTGACATCCAGTGTTACTTTATGTTAATTTCAGGTATGCAGCATAGTGGTTAGACATTTGTATAATGTAAGAAGTGATCCCCTTGACTGTCTAGTACTCACCTGGCGCTATACATAGTTATTAACATAATACTTACTATATTCCCCGTGCTTTATATCCCCTTTACTATCTTTAATTATCACTTTGTACATATTACTCCCTTCACCTTTTTGCCCCGCCCTTAACTTTCCTCCCATCTATCACCCCATCAAATCTAGTACCCATCTGACACCATAGATAGTTATCACAATATTATTGAGTATATTCCTTAGGCCTACATTCCCATGACTACTGTGTAACAATCAATTTGTACTTCCCTTTCCCTTTTCACTCATCTCCAATGCCCCTCCTATCTGGCAACCATCAAAATGTTCCCAGTATCTATGAGTCTGTTTCCGTTTTGTTTGTTTTGTTCTTTAGATTCCACATATAAGCAAAATCTCATTGCATCTGTCTTTCTCTGTCTGACAATCCACTTAGCACAATTTGCTCTGGCTCCATCCATGCCGCGGCAGATGGAGAGAACCCCTTCCCTTCCCTGGCTGAGCAATATCCCATTGCATATATGTACCACCTCCTCTTTATCCATTCTTCCATCAACAGACACCCAGGCAGCCTCCAAATCTTGGCCATTGTAAACAATGTTGCAATGAACACATGTCCCCTCAAAGTAGTGTTTGGATTTCTTCAGATAAATACACTAAAGTGAGATTACTGGGTTATTCTTTGTCTCTTGTTGTAGCCTTTGTTTTAAACTGTATTTTTTTCTGGTGTAAGTATTGCTACCCAGGTTTTTTGTTGTTGTTGCTTGCTTGTTTGTTTTCATTTCTAATTTAATGAAATATATTTTTCCATCCCTTTACACTTTGTCTGTGTGTGCCTTTCAATCTGAAGAAAGTCTCTTGTAGGCAGCATATGTAAGGGTCTTTTTTTCTTACCCATTCAGCCCTCCTATATCTTTTGTGTGGAGACTTTAATCCATTTATATTGAAAATAATTGTTGATAGATATGTGACTAGTACCCTTTTATTATTTATCATTTTTTTCCATATTAAATAAGTCCTTCTAACGTTCCTTGTAATACTGGTTCAGTGATGATGAACTCCTTTAGCTTTTTCTTGTCTGGGAAACTTGATCTGTCCTTCAATACTAAATGACAGCTTTGCTGGATAGAGTAATTTTGGTTGTATGTCCTTGCTTTTCCTCACTTTGACTATTTCATGCCAATCCCTTTTTGCCTGCAAAGTTCCTGTTGAGAAATCAGCTGATAATCTTATGGGGGCTCTCTTATAAGTCACTATCTGCCTTTCTCTTGTTGCTTTTAAGATTCTCTTTGGCTTTAACCTTTGCCATTCTAATAATCATGTGTTTTGATGTGGACCTGTTTGGGTTCATCTTGTTTGTGACTCTCTCTCATACTTGGACTTGTATGTCTATTTCCTTTGCCAGGTTAGGGAAGTTTACAGTCATTATTTCTTTAAATAGATTCACAACCCCTTGCTTTGTCTTTTCTGCTTCTGGTGCTCCTACGATGTGAATCTTGGTGCTCATGATATTGTTCCAGACGTCTCTTAAACTATCCTCATTTTGGGGGGATTTTTTTTTCTTTCTTCTCATTCTTCTGATTGAGTGTTTTCTGCTACTTTGTTTTCCAAATCCTTGATTCGATCGTCTGCTTCCTCTAGTCTGCTGGTGATTCCTTCTAATACCTTCTTCCTTTCAGTTATTATATTCTTCACTTCTGACTGGTTCCTTTTTATTGTTTCTATGTGCATTTTTTGCTTACAATCTTTGTTGCAGTTCTCATTAAGTTCCTTGAGCATCACTATAACCATTGTTTTGAACTCTGTATCTGGTAGGTTGCTTGCCTCCATTTTGTTTACTTCTTTTTCTGGAGTTTTCTCCGTGTGTGTGTGTGTGTGTGTGTGTGTGTGTGTGTGTGCGTGTGTTTAAATTTCAGATATATTTCTTTGTTTCCTCATTCTGGCTTCCTCTCTGTTTGTTTCTATGTATTAGGTAGATTTGCTACATTCCCCAGTCTTAACCAGGTGGCCTTATATAGTAGCTGCCCTGTGGGGCCCAATGGCACAGTCTCCCTGGACACCTGCAGCGAGTCCTCCAGGAGTGTCCCTTGTGTGGGTTGTGTCCACCTTCCTGTTATAGTTGAGCCTTCATTTCTTTTGGCAAGTCAGTGGGTGGGATTGACTTCAGTCTGATTGGCTATGGGGTTTGGCCATATCCACAGTTTACATACTGCTGGTCAGGGGGCTTACCCCACTAAGCATGATTTGCTCCAGCAGGCTCTGGTGCCTATTGAGATCACCCTTTGTATATGCTGCTGTGGTGCTAATTGGGCAGTGCTCTGCAGTGGTCTGAAGCCAACCTCCAAGTATATTGGTTCTGGGGCCTCTTGTCAGGGACTCCAGTGTAGGTCCAGGTCACCCACTGCCGGTGACTGGCTGGGGAGTACCTGGTAGGAGGTACAAAGTGATTTGCACTTGTTCACTTCCTGCCGTAACCACGGAAGTGTGTGGGAGAGGCCACACTGTGGTCTGAGGACATCTGCCACCAGTCACAAGCCCAGGGTAGCTTCACAAAATGCCAGAATACCCCAAGGCCTGCTACCACCTGCCAACTCCCTTAAGGGTTAGCCACTGATAAAGCCTCATACAATATGCAAGTTGGGTGAGGCAAGGTCTCAGGGAGTCACTAGATTGGGAAGAGTTGTGGTCACCAAGTTAAGGTAAACACTGATTTGGTGCCACTGCTGAGTCTGCAGCTACTCAGCAAATGTCTCAGAGCACATTAAGGCCAGTCACCACCTGCCTTGGGTCTGTTGAACTCTGATAGTTTCCAAGAAAGAGGACAGTGTGAGATGGGCAGGTTGCTCTGGAGAAAGTGCCTCTGCTGTTGGGGCAGTTGAGTTGGGTGGGGTCCCAGTGAGTCAGCAGGGTAGAGCTGCAGAGCTCACCAGACCATTCAGATTCAGATTTGGCTGTGTGCTGACAGGCTTACCACTAGAAAGATGTCACCATCCTGCTGGCCACATGGGGGAAGGACCGCTCACAGTGAAAATGCTGACTATCCTCCAGCCCTTGCTCCAAGCCACACAACACAATCTGCTCCCCTCTATCTCTGGTAACCCCCACATTATTGTCCCTCCACTGGAGCCCAAGATGAGTGTGTGGGAGTGACAGCATTTATGTTGGGACCTGTAAGAGGACATTTATGTTTCCCACAGCCTTCTGTTCCACCTAGATTGTTGGAATCAACCACGGCTTTTCACAGTCAGATGGTGTGGGGGCTCCTCTTCCCAGCACCAGTACCCTGGGCTGGGGAGGCCGCTGTGGAGCTGGGTCCCTTGATTCTCTAGGGGTAAACTTCATGGCTGACATATTCCTCCTGTTTCTTAATTGCCATACAGAGGTTTGAGGTTAGCCGGTTCTGCATCGGGACAGCTGCTACCAATCTCGACGTGGCTTCTTTTTATTCTTAGTTCGAAAACTTCTATTCAGCCAGACTTCAGATGGTCTTCCACATTGATTGTTCTATAATTTATTCATTATTTTAATTAGTTCACTGAAGGAAGGAAGCACAGTTTTTACTTGTATCTATTGCACCATCTTGGATCCCCTGGCTTTTTCCTTAATGAAGTTTTTCAGGCAAAGATGAGGTCACTTAAAAAACTGTTCATTCATTTCTTTTGTCCTTCATCCTCTCCTTTATTTATTGTTTCTTATTTATTATATGATTGTGAATGTATGGGTATAAAGCTTAAATACGAACTTACAACATGTTTTCTGTTGACACATCACTAAATGCTAGTTTTTCTACAAATTACTAATTTTCTACAAACAATTTTTCAATTATATTGATATTTTATTCATTTCCCAAACATCTAAATTATAATATTGAATAAAATGATGAATATATAATAGAAATAAATTAAGCTTTTAAAGTAAAATAATGTGTCACTTCACTTTTCACCTATTATGTAGATAATAATTTGAGGTATATTTAGAATACTTCAAACCCATATTTATATTTTTATCAATACAAATAAATCTGTTCCCTAAATTGGATTTTTATTTTGAAGTGGTTTTGTTTGTTTGTTTGTTGTGGTTGTTTTTTCCCTTTTAGATAGGATGTAGTTTAAAGTAAAATTCCACTGTTCAGTAAGATTCTATCTAGTGAAAATAATCATGTCTAGTAATTATTTTTAAGGACCTATATCTTCCCTTTCCTCTTCAATTCTTGTACTTACTTTGCCTCTCCTATTTTCTACATTCAGGCCCTCACCACAAGGACCAAAGTAAAAAAAAAAAAAAAAAAAAAAAAAAAAAAAACGAAATATTTGATTCAGTAAAATAACTATGATTCTATTCTCCATTACAAATAAATAGTTATATATCTTTCTATAGTCTGTCTTTCAAAAATAACGTTTATTTTCCATTTTATTCTTAAAAAGTTGATATATAAGGGTAAAAGTTAAAGAGAGATAGGAATGACAGCTCAGGTTGAGAATTGACTTTCTTATTCCAAGATTAAGCTTATTAATGAGAGGACAGTGTAAGTGAGTAGTGACAATATTATATCTTCCTGCAAACTGTTGATTATTTAATGTTTTAAAATTAATGCCTAAAGTGTTTTATTCATTTTTTCCAGTGAAATTTCAAATAAGTACATGTGAAAAGGTATATTTTCATCGTAGTTTTTGTGCATTGATGTATGCATTTTTTGAAATGCTAAAGTATATATTACAATATATTTTTTCCATGTTTGCCTTTGAAAGTTATTTCAGTGGACCTAGAATCTGAAGTTTGCATTACTTACGTTGAAACTTTTAACGGAGTTTCCTACGATGGCATGCTCAGAAATAATAGGATATCAGGACATCCTTTAGGCTATATTTTCCCAGGTTCATGAGACATAGAACTTTGGATAAAAATTTGGTCTTTTTGGAGTGTATTTACAAACACGGTATTTCTTAGGAACAAAATATTTGTATTCTTATCCTGAAGTCACTGTGCTGTAAAGTCTTAGAAATAGCTGAAAAGCAAGAAGGCAGACTTTCCAGAAAGGTCCTTTTTGAAGTAGTTTGGTAACAACTAAGAGAGGTGACTCAATGGGTAACTACTAAGACAACTCCAATGAAATCACATCCTGTTGAGATTACACCAGAACAATTGCTATAGTTACACCCACATGTTTCTTTTTGCATAACCCTACCAAACTTTTTCTGAAGTATCTTGGCAGTTACTCTTCATAGCAATTTTTCATAGTATTATCCTAAACCACATCCTGAGGACATTCACTGCAATTGACATTGAAATATTCTAACAGAAGAAATATTCAAGAGGATTCCCTCTGTAGCCAAACTATCTCAGTGTCCCCAAGTTCTAGAGATTTGTTCTAAATGCCAACAAAATGATCTCTTCTAATGCAACCCAAAAACTAGTCAAATATTTTCAGTAACTTTGCCAACAGACCCAAACTGCAGCAAATAAATCAGGTGAATTTTCATGCAGGGTGACAATAAAAAAATTGGATTTAAATATATAAAGTCAAAATCTTACAGTCTTTGTAAATAGTTGTCACAAACAAAATCTGTTTTTTCTATTCTTATATTCCAAAGTAATATCTATTTATCTGTAGTTACTTATTATCGTAAATAAGATTTCATATTTCAATGCTTAAACCCAAAATTCATAACTTGCCTGTTAAAATTTCCCCATCACTGTACTCCAAAGTAGCTATCATTCTTCCTCCTCGCTGAATTTTAGTTTAAAGTAATCTGAACAAAATTCCCCACATATACCTTTCATATTCGTGATTTAGTGTTTTGGGCCTTCATAATCCATTTCCCCCAGAATATCAATTCTCCGTAAACTCATTTTTTCCAAGATGGAAATCCCAACTCAAATCCCTCTGTCACATGAAAAATTTTCCCCAGCCAGAATTAATCTAGTCCTCTTCTAAATTCCCATAGCCCTGGAACAATATCTGTATCCTGTCATATGTTATTTTGTATCCTTTGTTACAGTATTGGGTTATGTCTAACGCTGACTTTCAGTTTGCATATTCTTCAAGAGCAGAGAAAGTGCACATTTGTGTATATATTTACATGTACTTCACCCAACATAGTATATGTGTGTGCTTCATAAAGAAATCAGTATTTGACTCACTATCAAAATGAAATATCTGTCAAAATAATAAAGCTTAAACGAGAATACCCCAATTTACATTTCCCAGAGATATGACACTGATTGTTTTTTCTTTTTTTCATTAGTTTCAGGTATACAAAACAATGTACTAGACATTTACACGCCTCACAAAGTGATATTCCTCCTTCCCCAATCTACTACCCTTCTGACATTGTTTACAACATTATACTACCACTGACTCTATTCCTTATACGACTTCCAGTGAAATAATTTGTTAATTTCTCACAAAATAACAATCATTGATAATTTTCAAATACAAATATTTAAGATAATGTCCCCTTTATAAAAAATAAAAATAAAAACCTTTTTTTTTAAAAAGGTGAGGTTTTGATCACTGTTCTTAATGTGTTTGATCCACAACTATGCAAATCTTAATCAACTGAATTTTTACCCTCAGTCATTCTAAGGGCAATTTCCTCTCTGGATACCATATGTTCAGAAGGCCTTTTACCTTAGGAAACTCCTATACCTTTTAAATAGCAGAAAAATTTCTAGGTAGGTTGTATTTCCCTGTCCACCAGAAAAGATATGTCTGGGAAATTAGTATGTTTTTCTCCAATTTATATGAATTTTCTATATGATGAGGATTTAAAAATGTGTCGTGGCATTTCATTTATGAATACTACTGAGTAATAAACATACTTTAAACTCTTCTTACTACTTACTGGGGAACCCCCCCTCCAAAAAAAGGAGAAAAGAAAAACAGTAGGGAAAGAACTTGACATGATAAGAACTAGATTTATCAACAAGGATATATATTATAAGCTTTTTAAATCCAGTCTCCTGTCCTAATTACATTCACATTTCAGGTGGCTTCATGTTTTCTCATGGAGGGAGAGGGGAAGAACAAAAAAAGCCTGCCATCCTCCTGCTTCATATATAAGTGCTATGGACTCAATGTTTGTGTTCCCCCAAAATATATATGTTGAAATCCTAAACCCCTTCTTTGGTGGTATTAGGGTGTGGAGTCACTAGGAGGGAGTTAGGTCATGAAAGTGGAGCCCTCATGAATAGGATTAGTGCCCTTGTGAAAGAAGCACCAGAGAACTCTCTGGCCCCCCTCTGCCATGTGAGGACACAGACAGAAGTTGGCAGTGTATGAACTAGGCAGCGGGCTCTCACCAGACACCGGATCTGCCAGTGCCTTGAAACTGGACCAAATATATGGTGATGGAAAGAGAACTGACTCTGGATGGTGAACACACGATATGATATATAAATGATGTATTATAGAATCATACACTTGAAACCTATGTAACTTTACTAACAGTTGTCACCTCAATAAATTTTAAATGAAAAAATCAAAATGAACTTCCCAGCCTCCAAAACTGTGAAAAATAAATTTCTGTTATTTATAAGCCACCCAGTCTATGGTATTGTGTTATAAGAGCCCAGAAGGACAAAGACAATGAGTGTATACAAGAAGCACAATTTTGACCCAGTGCTGGTCATTATGCTATAAGGACCATTTATTTCTCTTGTTCCTTTATACTTTATAGACACTTGTATTTTTCTGACATGCCATTATTTCACTGAATATTGAAATAATTCACTGATTCCAATAATAATTCATTAATGAGATGAAAATGTATTCCTTTTGAATATTCCTCTTATAATAAATTTCACAATCACCTACACATCTTTTTGAGAAATTAATCTATGTGCTGAGAAAGTCACTGGGAAGACTAGACAGTGGATTTAGCATACATATGAATACGAGGTAATCAATTTTACTTTTTAATATGTTAGGTAATATTTATATAAAATATCTCATTGAAGATATGCTTAATTTTATTTCACACTTCACTAAATTATTTTCCATGTTAAAACATGTTATTGTTTTCTTTTATAATCATCATTGAGCTTTTCTTTCTCCAAATATTAAAGGAATTGTTCCCTGTTATACATTGAATCTTGCTGTCAAGTAATGATAAATGACCACCTTGAAAAAGAATAAGGAACACCAAAAGCAGATAAACAAACAATGAGGATGAGCACAGGCGAAAGACAATGGTTAAAGCCATCAAACCTTACTAGTTTAGACCTATAAGTCAATAAAAGCATAATGTCCTGGGAAGAGTCTTCAAACCTGTGTATATAGAGCCATGGTACGCTATTTATTAAAAGATGAGAAAATAGCACACTAGTTGATTTATAAGAAAGCTAAGTGGGCAGAGGAAAATACAGAAGAAGAAAAACTAGGAGCAAAAAAAAAATAGGATCAAAATATAATTAAATTCGTTTTAATAAGAATTCATTTTGCATCTGTTCTGTGCCAGATATTTTGTTAATTATTAAAAAATAAGTAATTAAAATGCTATATTAAGATATCAATCCTCCCGGAGTGAGTTCTCCTTCTGTCACCATATACTCGACCCCTTTTACCCTCTCCTACCTCTCCCCTTCTCCCCTTACCCTCTGGTAACTGCTAAACTGTTGTCTCTACGACTTTTGTTTGTTTGTCTTGTTCCTTCCTTGCTTTCAGTTTTATATCCCACATAGAGTGAAATCGTATGCTTCTCGACTTTCTGTCGACTTATTTTGCTTAGCATAAAAATCTCAAGATCAATCCATGTTATCACAAATGGCACTATTTCATATTTTCTATGGCAGAGTGGTATTCCATTATGTATATGTCTGACAATTAAGTTTGCAAACTTGCCACCGTGCATTTACATTGGCAGCACTGTACAAACAGCGTGGTAAGGTTTCATAACCTTGGTATATCAGTGTCTCCCAGCGGTGTTCGCATTGACATGTGGCAGTGTCTTGCTGAGTGTCTTTCATTATTGTTGTGTGTTGTTGTGTGCCATCGCGAGAGTATCTGAGCTTGAATTAGAGCAACCAAAAAACATTAATTTTCTTGTTAAACATGATAAAAGCGGAAGTGCAATCAGGGACATGTTAGTCCACATTTATGAGAATAATGCCATGAAGGAAACAGCAGTGTATAAATGGATTAAATGTTTTTTCTGAGAGGAGAGAACGTGTCACTGATGAAGAGAGGACAGGACGAACAGTAACAAGCAGAACTGATGAAAACATTGCAAAAATTTGTCCAATCATGCATCAAAATCATCAGCTGACTGTCAGAAGCATAGCAGACCAAGTATATATTGATAGAGAAACAGTTAGAAAAATCTTAACTGAAAATCTTGGCATGAGAAAGGAGTGTGCAAAAATAGTCCTGAAGGAGCTCTTGCATCACGACAATGCATCAGTTCACGTGGCAATGTCTATGAGGGAGTTTTTAGCCAGTAAAACAAACAACTGTATTGGAATACCCTCCCTACTCACCTGATCTGGCCTGCAAGGACTTCTTTACCTGAAGATAAAGAAAATATTGAAAGGAAGACATTTTGATGACATTCAGGACATCAAGGGTAATACGATGACAGGTATATCCAGAAAAAGAGTTCCAAAATTGCTTTGAAGAATGGATTAGGCACTGGCGTCGGTGCATAGCTTCCCAAGAGGAATACTTGAAAGTGACCGCAGTGATATTCAGCAATAAGGTATGTAGCACTTTTTCTAGGATGAGTTCGTAAACTGAAGTATCAGACCTCGTATATAACATATCTTCTTTATCTAATTTTGCTAGCTATATATACCCCAATAAATTTAATTTAAAAAAATTAAAAAGATACCAATCCTTAACAAATTTATAATGTTTGAATAGAAAAAATTGGTAAGAAAATAATAATAATGAAAATAAGACATTTTATGCAGTAGATACTAGAGTAAAAGATTATAGGACCGTGTTTTAAGAGAATACAAAATGAATATGTATGTTCTTATTGAATTTGCATTTAAATGCAGCACCACATTTACAAGGACAAAGTTTAGGTTCAAGGTAATCCTAAATTACTAGAGTACACATTGAAGTCAATACAAGTATACTGATCTGCAGAATGTCTTCTCACCCATAAATATGAAGCCAGTAGAGCTATTTTTCAGGAAATGGCAAAGTGGAACAATATTACTTTTTGAATAACAAGAACAAAAATTGTAAACTTTTATTTTTAGTAATTTTGAAATTCTTGGGATTCTTGAAATTTTTTGGGGGGGGTGTTTATGTGTATGTGCTCACGTGACAGAAAATATGGATGTGGTTTAGAGTAGACTAAAAAAATGATCCCTTATCTTTTAAATTTATATCATCATTTGACCAATATTTTTGTAAACAAAATGTAGAAATTAGACTTTTAGAATATTTTATGTATTTTTTTTACAGGGAATATTTCAAATGTGAACTAAGGTAGAAGGAATTTCACAATGAACTTCTGTGAATCCATACCCCACCTTAAATCTTATTTAGTTTATATACGTTCTCACTTTTTTACTCCTAAATATTGTATTAATAAGAATATGTTATCGTTTCGTCTCATCTGTGATTATTTAGCAACACTCAGAGAATTTTAGATTCCGTAATATTATTGGCATCCCTTGATTTTACAGCTGACAAAATTCAATCCAAGAGACATGAAGTAATTTTATATATCGCATGGCTAGTTAATGATAGGGTTAGTATTAGTATCTGATCCCAGTGCTTCATCTTATCATTGTACAGCTGAATTTTAAGAAAATATAATAAGAAGTTTCTTAAGGAATGGCAGTAAAAAATATGAGATATCAATGTAAACATGAAGTCCTCACATTCTATTTGCAACCCTCAACTCTGAAGAGCTGTTGCAACTCCACTGTGGCAAACCCTTCAGAGTTATTATTCTAAGAGAACTTTCTAATATCATTTCTGCATGCAAATCTCAGTCTCAGAATCTACTTTTTGTAGAAATTGAGCTGTGACTAATTTGAACTTTAAAAGTATTTCTTGTAATCATTATAAGCCTATATCATGCTGAAAGCTATGAATTTTTCCTGAAAACAGTTTGCATACCTGTACGACATTTCCCAGTTAGTGGTCAGCAGGACAGCTATAAAATAAAATGGTAAACTACTGAATTAAACCAAAGTTGGGATACATATTTGATTACTGGATTTTATGAGAATATAAGTAGCACAGAGTTTATACTACAGATCCCTTCATAATTGGCATAGCAAAATAAATTTGTGGGTTGGTAGGCTTGGATAGTAGGCTACCATCTCCACTGAGTTCTCATAAATGGTGATACTGGCCAGGATGTTATACAAACATTGGCAAAAGAAAGACATGAATGTCACAAACTACAACATTTTCTCTTTATCAAATAATATGTTGGGGACATATTAGTCAGAAGGCACTAGTCTGTAATTGCCTATAATTCCACTCAGGAAGCACTGTGAACAGCAAGGTTTTTGTTGATATTGAAAGATTGATTCTAAATCTTATGTAACAAGGTCAAAAAAACCAGAATAGTCAATGCAATATTGAAGAATCAGAAGACTGACACTATTTGACATCAAGATTGCTACAAAGATATAGTAATCAAAACAACACAGTATTAATGAAAGTATAGACAAATAGATCAATGGAACAAAACAGAGACCAGAAATAATCAACTAATCTTCGACAAAGGAATAAATAATGATTTTTCAACAAATGATGGTGGAATAATTAGACATCTACATGGAAAGAAAGGAAGGAAGGAAGGAAGGAAGGAAGGAAGGAAGGAAGGAAGGAAGGAAGGAAGGAAGGAAGGAAGGAAGGAAGGAAAGGAGAAAGGAAAGAAGAAAGAAAGTGAGAAAAGTCTTGATATAGACCTTACATCCTTCAGAAAAAAAATATCAAAACTGTTCATAAAGCTAAATCTTAAACAAAAAACTACAACACTTCTAGAAGATAAAAAAAATTCTGCCTGGCTCTGGGTTTGACAATGACTATTTGGATACAATACCAAAGACATAATCCTTGGAAGAAATAACTGATATGTTGGACTTTATTAAAATTAAAAACTCTGCTCTGCAAAAGATACTGTTGAAAGAATGGGAAGACTAGTCACAGAGAGAAATCAATTTTTGCAGACATATCTGGTAAAGGACTGTATCCCAAAATACGCAAAGAACTTTTAAAACTCAACAGTAAGAAAACAAACAATTCCATTTAAAAATGGCAAAATATTTGAAGAGATACCTTACCAAAGAAGATACAATGATAGAAAATAAGCATATGAAAATATCTTTGCATCAGGTCATTAGGGAGTTTCAAGTTCGAACAACAATGAGATACCACTATACACCTATTAAAAGAGTGAAAATCCAAAATACTGACAGTAACAAATGCTGATGAAGATGTAGATCAACAGAAACTCTTATTCATTGCTGGGGTAAATGCAAATCGGTGCAGCCATTTTGGAAAACAGTGTGACTATTTATGAAAAATTAAACATACTCTTATACTATGACCCAATAGTTGTGCTCCCAAATGATTTGAAAACTTATGTCCACACAAAAACCTGCACGTGAATATTTACAGTGGCTTTATTCATAGTTGTCAAGACTTGGAAGCAATCATGATGTTCTTCAGTCAGTGAATGGATAAATGAACTGTGGTACATCGAGACCATATGAAATATTACTCAGCACTAAAATGATATAAGCTATGAAAGCCATGAAAAGACAGGGAGGGACCTTAAAATTATACTACTAAGTGAAAGAAGCCGATCTGAAAAAGCTACATACATACTGTATGATTCCAACTGCATGACATTCTGGAAAAAGCAAAACCATGGAGACAGTTAAAAGATCAGTGGTTGCCAGGGGTTGGGGGAAGGAAGGATGAATCAACAGAGCCCAAAAGTATATTCAGGGCAGTGAAAATATTCTACTTGACATGATAATGGTGGATACATGCCATTACATATTTGTCAAAACCCATTGAATGTACACCACCAAGAATGAACCCTAAAGTAAACTGTGGACTTTGGATGATAATGATGTATTGATGTAGTCTCACTGATTTTAACAAATATAAGTCTCTGTGGCAAGAGGTTGATAGTGGGGGAGGCTAGGCTGTGCAAGTGTGGGGGTAGGGGCCTTACGAGAACTTTTCGTACTTTGTGCTCAATTTTTCTGTTAACATGAAATTGCGCACAAAAATAATGTCTATTAAAACATAATATTTGGGAATTAAAAAATTATTGCCTAAATATAATTTATTCTGACATAATTCTATCCAAATTCCTAGTGCCAAATAATGTCAATATAATTGGCCACGATTTTAAATCAAAACACCAATAAACATTCAAATGCAACAAACATCTGAAGCATATTGAAAACCATTACCTAGCAAAAAGTTAATGTCAATGCTTTAAAATCATTTGACAATTAAATGGTAGGGTTTGCAAAGGTTTTAGAGTCTTGTATTAAGGTGACGAGCCAGCAGGGATATCTAGTTTTATTGATGATTAGACTACTTTGTGATTGGTATATTTGTGAAGAGACACCATTGTGTGATAAATCAGCAGGCTTTGTGTGGAGTTTAATTAATGGCATTAAAATACTTGATCTACTGCTTCCTGCCTAAAGGGCTATTTACTTCTCTATAAAATGAAGATAAACTACCATGTTTCCCCGAAAATAAGACCTAGCTGGACAGTTGGCTCTAATGCGTCTTTTGGAGCAAAAATTAATATAAGACTGGGTCTTATTTTACTATAACATAAGACCCGATCTAATAATATAATATAACATAATATAATATAATGTAATGTAATATAGTATAATATAATATAATGTCGGGTCTTACATTAATTTTTGCTTCAAAAGACGTATTAGAGCTGATTGTCTGGCTAGGTTTTATTTTTGGGAAAACACGGTAAATACATGTTTGAATTAACATATTATAAAATGCTTTGAAAATGCCTTGGACATACAGATACTGGATAGATATTAGTAATTTTTATTAGGATTATGGGACTGGTGGTAAAAGTGCAGGCAGAATATAAGAAATAGGATTATAAAATATACTTCCTGAAACACAATTTGGAAGTTGGCAGCTCACAGACTCATTGCAACTTGGACTTTCACAGAAAGTATTACTTAGCTTGAAAAACTGGGAGATTTAGCAACAACAGCCCTAAATTCTCTTAGTCACAATTAACTATACCTTCCCGGCATCTATTCACTTTTCATAAGCAGTGGCTCTACTGTCTGCCTCACTTTTACATATCACCTGCCTGGTCTCTGCAGCCATTTGTGTTTGAAACCCCCAAATCTAAAACAAATTAAGTTGCATAGAGTAAATCTGCTTTTAAGTGAAAAAAAAAAACCAAAAAAACGTATTTTTGCAATAATGTTTAATGATATTTAATTTTTTTCAGAATGTAGTAACCTCACAGTCCCATGTGAAATGTGTCACTGAAATTTAGTATTCACTTAAATATGTATTTAAATTTAGTTCTAAGGTTTTGTTCCATCCTTTTAGATAAAAGTAACATGGGACAGACCTTCCAGACAAATATCTTGCTTGCCCAATAAGTTGATAATATGCACATGAGCAAAGAGGAAGAAAGTTGGGTGGTTTCCAATTAGAGTCCTCAAGAATTATTTCAGAATTGTACAGGATTAGTGTACTCAACTACACTCTGAGTCCTGCTCTAGCATGCTTTTTGCTGAACCTTGTCCTTCAGATCAGCTATCGAAGTTTATGTAAACCTATAACTGGGCCACTGCGAATCATAAATTCATATGAGTACAACAGGACTAATTTTCTCCTTAAAGAAGCTTTTTATAGTCAATTTGATAAGCTGTTGTCATTAGGTTACCTTCTAGGATTTACATATTGTACTTTGCAGTAAAAAGCCTGAATTTTCACTTACCAGAAAAATTCCTAACTCCCCCATTCTTCAGTTTCCTTATTTATATGCAGAAAACAAAACAAACAAACAAAGCAAAACAAAAACTAACATATGGGGTTACTGAGACAATTAAATAATACAACAGAATTAAAGTGCCTAGGACTGTATCTGGTGAACATGAGGGAGTTAGTTTTTAAAACATAGCATGTTTAAACATTGGAGTCTAATCAGATAGTTGACATATTAAGACAGTTATATTTCAGTGAGAAACACACACACACACACACACACAAATTCATACATTCCTCATTCTAAAATTGGTGAATCACATTAAAGAAATGGCTTCTAATTCAGCTGAGTGATTAGATGGGTATTCACTGTGAATATAAGCATATATAGTTCCAGATTTGTCCTACAAGGAGAAACTAGTGCAATCCATAAAAAAGAGAGGCGATATGGAGGTAAAGAAAAAGACGATTGATGGAATAGAAGGGAACAAGATGGCAGAAGGCTGATTGCCACTGGGTGCTACTAACAGTGAGACATCCTTTCTGGGGCTGAAAACAAAGATGCTTCTTATAAAATGTTTTAATAGTGATATAACCTTAGTAGAAGCTCACAAATTTTCAAAAGTATTCCATATGCAGCTATCTTGAATTTACATTTGAGGTTGATAAAATAAAATTTTGGGAAGGGTCAGTGCCATAGGTTTGAATGGATGCAAGTTTGGTGTTAAAGAAAAGAGTATAACACATAGCAAAAAAAATTAAACTTGTACCTGAGATGACCGTGAGACATCAGGTGTCAGAAAATCAAAGAAAGCTACAGCTTTATGACATTGCTTCCCTTGACCAGTGGTTTGAATTAGTCTTAGGGAAAAATGAGAGAATATTTCATTTATAAAAGAGATAATTTAGAAAAGACAAGAGAAAAATGTGTCATCCATGTTTGAAAGCATGTCTTAGGATAAAGAGATTTGATTTATGTAGCTGAAGAGTACAGTACTCAAACAATTAAGAAAATGTTTGTGATGCACATTTTTAGTCAATGAGATAGAATTGTATAAATATATATATGCTTACCTCTGTTTGGATCCACATACTGCACAGCAGAAGGTAATAGTAAACCATTACTGCATTTTCTTTTCTTCTCGTTCTTTATTTAAATCGTTTGTTTTACCCTGAAAACTGTAGTAAGACAGTCCAAAGGAAATAATGAGATAGTGCTGCAAGATAAGACTTCCAGGTCGGAAAGCATGCAGTTATTGGAAAAGAGAAAAGAACAACTGTAAATAGCACTGTTGCTAATGATCCAACGAGACCAAAGCCGAGACAATGTCTAGTAGCTGATGTGCACAAAGGTGAAAGAAAGATACAACGCTACAAAGCATATGCAGTTACAACATGGAACATAAGAAGCATGAACCAAGGTAAAGTTGAAATTGTAAAGCAAACAACGGAATGTCTAAACATTACAGTGTTTGTTGTTAGCAAATGAAAGTGAAATGGAATGGGACATTTCCATTCAGGCAACTGCAATGAGTTCTACTCTGAAAATGACAAACTCAGAAGAAATGGAGTGCCTTTAATTCTGAGGCAAGATGTAGCGTAGACAGTTACAGGCTACAATGCAAGTTTTGATCAAATAATATAAATCAGACTTCTAGGAAAACTTATTAACATAACCTCTCTTCAAGCATACGCTACAACTATAGAGGCTGAAGAAGATAAAACTAAAATCTTTTATGCAAGTATTCCAGAAGAAATTGATCACAGACCAAAACAAGACATGCTGATAATTATAGTTGACTGGAGCGCAAAAGTAGGAAATAGAGCAGTATCACATGTCATCGGAAAATTTGGACTAGAGGTAAGAAATGAAACTGGAGATCGGCTTATGAATTTCTGCAAAGCCAACAACTAGTCCATAGCAAACATATGCTTCAAACAACTGAACAGATGACTAGACATGGACACCACCAGATGGCCAATATAGAAATCAAATAGACTATGTAATTGGACGCAGGAGATGGAGAAGCTCTATTCTCTCTGCCAGAACAAGACCAGGAGCAGATTGTGTTATTGACCTTGAACTGTTAATATCAAACATTAGAGTAAAACTGAAGAAGAGCACAAAAAGAATCATAGTGCCAAAATATAATGTATGTAACATTTCTGATGGATTTGAAGTCCACATAAAAAGAAACAACAACAACAAAAACAAAACAAAACAAAACAAAACAATTTGCACTGTTAAATTTAATTGACCAAAAAGCAGAAGAACTGTGGCCTGAAACTAGAAATATTTTATTTGGGAAGAATATGAAAAGACAATGCCAGAAGTAAAAAGGAAAGAAAAATTGAGATGGATGACAGAAGAAGCACTAAAAATGGTTAGAGACAGGGGAGAGGCAAAACCACAAGGTGACAGACAAAAGGAAGGTTAGAAACCTGAACACAATTTTAAAATGACTATCACATAGAGATAGAGAGAATTATTACAATGTAAGGAGATTAAAACAGAACAATAAAAAGGAAAAACAAGAGCACTTTACCAGAAATTTCAAGAAATAAGAGGGATGGGGCCGGCCCGGTGGCGCAGGCAGTTGGAGCTTCATGCTCCTAAATCTGAAGGCTGCCAGTTCGATTCCCACATGGGTCAGTGGGCTCTCAACAACAAGGTTGCCAGTTTGATTCCTTGAGTCCCTCAAGGGATGGTGGGCTACGCCCCCTGCAACTAGCAACGGCAACTGGAACTGGAGTTGAGCTGCGCCCTCCACAACTAAGACTGAAAGGACAACAACTTGACTTGGAAAAAAATCCTGGAAGTACACACTGTTCCCCAGTAAAGTCCTGTTCCCCTTCCCCAATAAAATCTTAAAATAAAAAAAAAAAAAGGAAGAAGAAGGATAATCAAGCCTAGATTAGGAATGTCAACAGACCAACAGGAAACACACATTATTTGACCAGGAGAAAATAAAGGGAAGATGGAAACAGTATACTGAAAAGCTGTACAGAAGAGACAAAAGGATGACAGACACTTTTGAAAAAGATTCTTATGAGAAAAAACCTGTAATTCTAGAAAGCAAAGTAAAACCATCCATGAAAGTGTTGGGAGTAAATAAATCACCAGGGATAGATAAGATACTCATAGAATTATTTCAAGTCAAAGAGACAGAATCTGTCAAAATTCTAACAAGACTATATCAGCAAATATGGAAAGGAAAATATTCTGGAAGCATTGAATATGCATCCCAATCTTCAAGAAAGAAGGTACCAAGGAGTGTAGCAACTATAGGACCGTTGCTCTGATTCCCCACACAGTAAAGTGATGTTCAAGGTGCTGCAACAAAGGCTTATACCTTATACAGAGGAAGAAATGCTGGGTATTTAGGCTGAATTCAGAAAAGAAAGAGGCATTCAAGATCTATTTGCAAGCATTTGTTTGATACAGAAGTACACCAAAGAATTTCAGACGAACGTTAGTCTGTGTTTCATAGACTACAGTAGAGCCTTTGACTCCAGTGATCATGAAAAGCTGTGGGTTGCTCTGAAAGAAATGGGCGTGCCTTAGAATGTTATTGTCCTCCTGAATAACCTCTACTGTGGACAAGAAGTCACTGTCAGGACAGTATATGGAAAATCAGAGTGGTTTCCTTTAGGCAAAGGTGTCAGACAAGGGTGCATGTTACCTCCCTATTTGTTTAATCAGTATTCAGAATATCATACAAAAAGAAAAAAGAAAAAACTAGGTTAGACTCAGAGGAAGAAGAAGGAAGAATTGGTGGAAGAAAAATCAAAAACTTAAGATATGCAAATGACACCATATCTCGCAGAATGTAATGATGATTTGAAATTACTTCTGATGAAACTGAAAGAAGAAAGCAGTACTTCATTTGAACATGAAGAACACAACTATCATGCCCAGAAAACAAATAGACAATTTTAACACAGAAATGTAGACATGGAAATTAAAATTTTTCTGACCGTGGTTCAGTCATTAATTAGAAAAAGAGACTACAGCCAAAAAAATCAAAGGGAAGGCTAAGATTGAAAAGGCCAGCAATGGAAGAACTAGGAAAGATCACCAAGAGCAAAGATGTGTCCTTAGAGGAAAAGGCTGAGATCACCCACACCTAGAGAAAAAAAAAAAAAGATTTATTTGGAGTATGATGCTGGAGGAGAGCTGTCCGATATCCAGGGCCCACAGAAAGACAAACAAGTGGGTCCTACAGCAAATCAAACCTGAAACATTGCTAAAGGCAAAAATGGCGAAACTGAATGACAAACCTGATGTCTCCTGGAGACATCAGGAGAAGTCAGGATTCTTTGGGAAAGACAATAATTTGGGGAAAAATAGGAGGCTACAGCAAAAGAGGAAAACCAAATATGAGATGGATTGACTCCATAAAGAAGCCAAAGATATGAGTCTACAGGAGGTGAGCTGGGCTGTTGAGGACAGGGCAGTGTGGACGTCATTTATTCATCGGGTCACCAGGAATCAGAGCTGACTCAATGGCACAAAACACACACACACACACACACACACACACACACACACACACACACACCTATTTCCAAATATGCTACCTACCTCATACTTATAAGCAGTGAATCCTTTATCCTACACATGTCAGAGAGAACAAACTGACAACATCTCATAGTTACTGGAAAATATTGTGTTGCATTTGACACGAAACTTAGAACAGGAAATCTCCAGTGATCATCGTTTGTTAAATCTCACCAAATTCCAACAGGTTAAGTATTTTCTAATTATATTTCTGGTCTATAAGAAAATGAGTATAAACTGTCATTCAAATTTTGATTTACTCTTTTTTTATTTTATTTTTTTCCTCTAGCGACACACGATTTTATGGATGACTCAATAATCTGGTAGTTTGCAAACCCAGTATGTGGACAGTAGGAAACAGATTACATGAATGTATTTTTTGATTTAGCAAGATATTTAACTGTAACTTTTCCCACATAGTATAAAGTTATACTAACTCCACCTAGCTGATACAGATCTTTTGTTGTAGGAAAAAACCCTCAAAATGAAGTTGAGCAATGCATTATTACAACACCAGCACAAATAGTTGGGTTTATGACTAATTGTGTCACAACTACCAAGAAAACAAACAACTTTAAGAACCTGCAACTCCTCAAATATCTTCAGATTCTAATTATATTTTGTGATGCTTAGAATAGCATCGCGGCCTGACAACATAGAGTACGGCAAGTCACAGTTGCTGAACGTCATTAATGCAACAGAAGGGTACCTTTTGCATGCTTCAAAGAGAGTGAAGATTTAATTGTACACAAGGCAGATACAAAGAAAGCAAATTATGACAATGTGTAAGTAAATATTCATATTAAGCTCAAACTGTAATCAGAACCAAGAAAATTAATATTAATATTAGTGTACAGACGTCAGATCTGGAACATTTCAGAAATTGCCGTGAAATATTTTATTTTGAACTTGAAACAATAAATTAAATATTCCACATACAAATAAATATGAAAATCCTCGCACTATCTTCTTTCTTCTCGTGCTATATTCTGTCCTTCATTCCACTGGGGAAAAAATCCTCTGAAGACATAAAGTTGACATTGCATTTATAGTTAGGAGATGGGAAAATAACAATAAAAGCTGACATAATCTATGAAAAAAAACCCCACAAAACTTTTAAATCTTGCAAATGCAGACAGAGCTTCCTACGAAAACAAGAACAGAAGTCTGTACAGACCTGTTAACACACACACACGTGTGTGCACGTCTTACTCTCCTTGAGAAAAAGCTTCTTTTCTTTACTGATCTCTCACTCGCTCATTTTTAGGAAGACATACTTACCTCCTTGCTGTTACTTGAACAATCCAGGCACTCACCAGCCTTTGATTGTTTCCTTTAGCTGGAATACTTCCTCTTGTGCCCCCTGCTCCAATATCCCCAAGGCTCACCCTCTTGCTTCACCCAAATATTTGCTTAAACC
The DNA here is from genome assembly GCF_004115265.2 of Rhinolophus ferrumequinum. Classification (NCBI taxonomy): domain Eukaryota; kingdom Metazoa; phylum Chordata; class Mammalia; order Chiroptera; family Rhinolophidae; genus Rhinolophus; species Rhinolophus ferrumequinum. The sequence goes on from NC_046293.1 coordinate 77,090,229, forward strand.
TTACATTGTTTAAAAATATTTTGTTTTGGAATAATTTTAGTTTTACAGAAAACTTCCATAGGTAATATACAGATTTCCCATGTATTCCTCAGCTAATTCCAGCTTTCCCTGATGTTATCATTTTACGGTACTGTGTGGTACTTCTGTCAAAACCAAGAAACCAATATTAATACATTACTATTAACTAAACTCCAGATATTATTTGGATTTCCAATAGAATCATTTTTCTTTCTGGGAATCCAATTCAAGGTATTACACTGCATGTAGTTGTCATTGCTCCTAATTTTTCTCTTTCATAACAGATTCTCAGTCTTTGTGTTGCATGACTGAGTTTTGAAGAGAAGAGGTTAAGTGTTCCACGAAATATTCTTTAATTTAGGGTTTTCTCATTGTTTTCCCTCATGTTTAGACTGGGATTATGGGATTTTTGGAAAGTATAATACATAGGTGAAATGCCCTTCTTATCACATCATATTATGAGATAAATGATATCCGCATGACTTCACTGAGGATGTTACTATTGCTCACTTGGTTAAGATTATGTTTTTTAGCTTTCTCTACTGTAAAGTTACCAGTTTTTTCTTTCCAGTACTCTTTTATTTGGGCACAAATCAGTAAGTCCAGCCCACCGCTGAAGGAGAACAGAATTAACTTAGAATCTACTGGGAGGATGTTATCTACATATATTACTTAGAATTATTCTATAAGAAATATTTCTTTATTCTCGCATATGTATGTATGTACCATGTTTCCCCGAAAATAAGACCTAGTCGGACAATCAGCTCTAATGTGTCTTTTGAAACAAAAATTAATATAATACCTGGTCTTTATAATACAATAGAATATAATAGACCAGGTCTTATAGTAAAATAAGACTCGGTCTTGTATTAATTTTTGCTCCAAAAACACACATTAGAGCTGATTGTTCAGCTAGGTCTCATTTTTGGGGAAACACAGTATGTATGTATGTATGTATGTATGTATGTATGTATGTATGTATGTTTGTATTCATTCATTCATTGAGCCACCCATTTATATGGGTATACTCATATGAATATTTTATACTTTGGATTAGAATCTAATACTGCATAATTCATTTTGTTGTTCAAATTGTTCCAGATTTAGTCATTGAGAGCACTTGAAGTTTGGCTTCTGTGATATTTCAACATGTCCCACACTTTTGTTTTTTGTACACTCTTTACTCTCTGGTACTACAAGATGCTCTAGGGTCATCTTCTATTCTCTATGTCCCAGGCCTAAAATCAGCCATTTTTCTAAGGGTACCTAGTTCATTTTATTGAAGAATGGTATATAGAAGCCACAATCTTTGTGCTAGGTGTGCTCATTTCTACTGGTGTAAATCTCACCATTTTAATGAGATTAACCTGAGTGATCTATTTGATACTGAAACCTTTCCCTCCTCTTCCCCAATCGAAATTTTCATTACTTTTTGATAGCTTGTTCTTCTTTTCATAGCTCATGCCACCTACAAAAATGTAATAGAATTTATTTATATATTCTAAATAGTTTTCTGTCTGTTTTCTCCTGACCCTACATTTTGAGTTTTATGAGGGCAGGATTTTTTTTTGCTTTGATCATTATTGTATATCTAGCATATAGAACAATATCTGGCAAAAAACTGAGAATACATAAATAGTTGTTGAAAATTTATTGACATTGCAAGAGAAATTGAATAATTTAAAAACATTTTAGATCTCATCCTATCAAATATTAAACATCGCAAATTATGCTAGAATTTTGAAAAATATATGTATTTAGGACATTTCCTTTAATAGTATCACAAAATCCACAGAAATTCAGAAAGCAGCACTGTTTAGACTATTGATTAAATGCCCCACACTTATTGGATTTAAGTGTTAAGATATAGATAATTGTTTATAAAGATACAGATAATTTCTCTTTAGTAGATGTTAATGGCTATTGTCCTTTAATACACAATCAATTTAATATCTAACAGCAATCAAAACCTAACTTCCATTCATTGAAGAAAATGTGTCTAAATACAAGATCATAAAATGTTCTTTGATTTAATTTTAGCATCTTATTGTTCACTAATTAAATAACGAGTTCAATATAATATTTGACCCAGGCTTCTGAAAATATTTGCATGGGAGTCATAGCTTTATCTTTTGAAATTATACTTTAGCAGACTTAATATATTAAATGAGAATTAGCAAAATAATAATAATGGTTAAGGGTATTCTGAACATAAAATAATTCAGTTAGAATAACAAACAAATACAATATGAAATCAAATTTAAGTAAAAACCTTAAAGTTTTAACTTGACAAAATTGTTGGCAACAGAAGTAATTGTGTAAGCTACTGCATTAATTTCATAGTGAATGGAATTTAAATCTGTTGTGAACATGAACTTATGTAAGGGAGAGGGGGTTCAATATCATGGCATAAGAAGATCCTGAGCTTATCTCCTCCCCTTGCCACAGCAAATCTACAACTACATATGGAAGAATCCCCTTTATAGGGACCTGGAAATTGATGAACACAGCCTCCACAACGAGAGCCAGTATCAAGAAATGTAAGAGGTGGAGACACAATCCCACTGAGGATAAAACACACTCCGCTTACAGTATTCCATAGTCAGGAGGAGTCTCAGAGGTAAGGAAATTTTCCCTAAGGAATGTGGGATTTGAACTCCAAATCAGTCACCCAAGCCCTTAGATCCTAAGGAAGGATGAGCTGCCAAAATACCTGGCTTTGAAAACCAACAGGGAATATGTCCAGGAAAACTATAGTACTGCAGCGAAAGAAAAACTCATTCTTAAAGGGCTCGTGCACAGACACACTTAATCCATAAACCACTGCAAAAACTTCAGATATATCTCTTGTTAAGCCACAAAATAGTCTCAATAAACTCAAGAAATTTAAAATTACATCAAGCATCTTTTTTGAACTGAACAGTATGACACTAAAAATCAATTACAAGAAAAAAAAAGAAAAAGAAAAAAAAGTGAACACAGAAATCAAAAGGAAATAAAAAAATACACTGAGGTAAATTAAAAGAGAAACACAATGTTCCAAAATCTATGGACACAGCCAAAGCAGTTCTAAGAGAGAAGTTTATAATAATACAGGCCTACCTCAAGAAATAAGGAAAATCTCAAATGAACAATCTAATCTTACATCTAAAGGAACTAGAAAAAGAAAAACATACAAAACCTAAAGTTAGTAGAAGGAAGAAAACACTAAAGATCTGAGCAGAAATAAACAGAATAGACACTAAAGAAACAGTGGAAAAGATTAATGAAACTAAGAGCTGATTTACAGAAGACAATATACAAAAATCTGTTGTGTTTCTACACACTGATAGCAAACTATCAGAAAGAGAAATTAAGAAAACAATCCCATTTACAGCTGCATAAAAAAAATAAAATACCTAGGAATAAATTGAATCAACAGGTAAAAGACCTATACTCTGAAAACTATAAGACAGTGATGAAATAAATTAGAGATAACATAAATTAATGAAAAGGTATACCAATACTCATGGAAGAATTAATATTGTTAAAATGTCCAAATACCCTGAAGAAATCTATAGACTCAATGCATTCTCTATCAAAATACCAATGGCTTTTCTCACAGAGCTATAATAAATAATTCTACAATTTGTATGGAATAAAATAAGTTGCCAAATATCCAAAACAATCTTGAGAAAGAAGAACAAGCCTGGGATATCACACTCCCTAATATCAAACTACATTAAATGGCTATAGTAATCAAAACAGTATGGTAGTGGCACAAAAACAGATACACAGATCAATGGAACAAAAGGGAAAGCTCAGAAATAAATCCATGTTCATATAGTAAATCTATGATGAGGAACAAAAATATACAATGAGGAAAAGACAGTTTCTTCCATCACTGGTGTTAGAGAAATTAACTGCTATATGCAAAAGTATGAAACTGGGTCACTTTCTTATACCATATACAAAAATAAACTCAAAATGGATTTAAAATGTAAATATAAGACTTGAAACCATAAAACTTCTAGCAGAAGACATAGGTAGTAAACTCTTTGACTTTGGTCATATATATATATATAGATAGATAGGTAGACATTGATATATAGATATAGACACCTATATCTATATATAGATATAGATACCTATATCTATATCTATACCTATACCTATATCTATAGCTGTAGCTATATCTATTTTTATATCTGTATCTGTATCTATATCTATATCTATCTATCAATCTATCTATCTATCTATCTATCTATCTATCTATCTATATTTCAGGCAAGGACAACAACAACAAAGATGGATGGATGGATGGATGGATGGATGGATGGATGGATGGATGGATGGATGGATAGATAGATAGATATAGATACCTGTATCTATAGATATAGGTAGATACCTATACCTATCTATATCTATCTATCTACTTATCTATCTATCTGTCTATCATCTATTTATCTATCTATCTATCTATCTATCTATCTATCTATCTATCTATCTATCTATCTATAGTTCAGGCAAGGACAACAACAACAAAAATAAATGGGACTACATCAAACTAAAAGTGTTTGCACAGCAAAGGAACCATCAACAAAACAAAAAGTCAACCTGCTGAATGGAAAACGATATTTGCAAAGACATATCTGATAAGTGGTAAATATTCAAAAGATATAAGCAAGTCATACAATTCAATATCATAAAACAGAATAATCAATCTGTTTAAAAAATGGGCAGAGGTTCTGCATGTGCAGTTTTCCAATAAAGACATACAGATGGCCAACAGACACATGAAAGGATACTCAACACCAGTAATCATCAGGGAAATGCAAAAGCCACAATAAGATATCACCTCAAACCTGTGAGAAGGGCTATCATCAAAAAGACAACAAATAAGTATTGGCAAGGATGTAGAGAAAAGGGAACCTCTGTGCACTGTTGGTGGGAATATAAATTGGTGCAGTTACTATGGGGGGAAAAATTATGGCGTTTCCTCAAAAAGTAAAACTACTATATGAACCAGCAATTCCATTTCTGGGTACATAGATGCAGAGAACAAATTGATGACTGCCAGGATTGAGGGGGTGGAGGATTGGCAAAACAGGTGAAGGGGATTACAAGGTACAGATTTCCAGTTATACAGTACATATGTTTTGTATAGCCTAGGGAATGCAGTCAATAACATTATAATCACTTTGTATGGTGACAGATGGTTACTAGACTTAATGTGGTGTCATTTAGCAAGGTATTTCAGTGTCAAATCACTATGTTGTACACCTGAAACTATAATAGTTTAATATTATGTCAACTATACGTCAATAAAAATATTTTGTAATTGAGAAAATGCATTTGACACAATTGTGATTTTACTCAATCAAACCAGGTTTATCTTGATTTGCTCAACAGATGGGTTCCTAAGAAGTTGTGCTTAGAAATAAACTAAGGTATTAAAGTAATAGTAGTAATAATGATTAACTGAGTGTTGTACACTAAACATTAAAACAAAAACTATAAGCTTGTGCAAAATTCTACAATTATACTCTAAAATAAAAAGATTACCTATACCCAGTTTGAACGGGAATCTATATCAATGCTACAAAATTCTTAATTCTCAATTTCTCAGCTACTACTTCTTCAAATATCTGCAAACACACGTTGATAATTCAAACTCTATTATAATTACCAAACAAAAGAAGTAAGAAAAAATAAATCTTCTTTGGAATCTTAACTCTAAAGTAAAAAGAAAATGTATAATGCAATAAAAAGTAAAACAGAGAATGTGAATTTAACTGAAAAGAAAGCTCAATCCTTTCAAAACACTACTGATTATTTTCATGGCACCTAGTCATAAATCATTTCCTATCCACCCAGTAAATTATGTTTTCTTGAGAATTAAACTTGTCGGTGATATCTTAACAATACTTAAGGTAATTCTCTCTCTCCAGTCTCTTTCTTTTCTTCTCACCAACACCTTCATCTTCACACCCATCCACAGGTTCACCCACTCCCACAAACACATATATACACACATTGCCCTTTAAACAGGATGCCAGAAGAAAGGTGGGATTTATTTTAAATCTAACCTCTTCGACATAAATATTTGATGAAGAACTATAAGCCTATAAGTAATTATTTGTATAAAGTACAAATAATAATATTTGTACTTTATACAAATAAGTATATAAGTAATTATTTGTATAAATTTGTAAATGTAATTTTTGTCTATAAAAAAGGCTCATAACAATATTTCAGTAACATATAAAAAGTTTAGAAAAATCAGGAAAATCAAGATCAAGTTTCAACAATATTCACATTTTTTTACCCTAAAACCATGTAATGCAAGATAAACCAAATTCCTTCAGAATATAATTTTATCAGTTGGTTTGTGAAACATTTAGATTTATATAAAAAAAAATGTTTAGAGCTATAACCAATGGTGTGTTGGAGTAGTTTTTTTTCAGCTGTGAGAGCTGAATATTTCTCTTAGTTCTTGTCTCTATGTTCCATCTTTAGTGGCATGTTAGTAGCTTAAAATAGCCATGGTAGGAGTGGTATGTTTCAGGATTTGACAATTAGATGAAAACTGGCAAGCACTACAAATTGAGGTTGTGTGTGTACTTGTTTAAAAAACTGATTGTTAAAAATTAGGTAGCGCGTTACTAGATATCACCTAAACTTTGCACATTTAGTAACAGAAGTCATCTTCTTTCTCTCTGTTTAAATTGAAATTATATTTTCGTTTTTCTTTAAGTATATTATTTTTCTTTTGTAGATATAGAAGAGCCATTAACTTAATAATATGAATATTGATAAAGAAGTACTTTTGTTTCATTTTATATCGTGAAAGAAGTAATGAATTAATCACAGCTTCAAAAGATATTTTACTGTTTGACTATTCAAGCTTGAATTAATATTATAGGGATCATGATTTTTATAAAACCAAAAGTGCTCTTTAGAAATTTTTTGGTCACTGTCCTTTAATTTTCACTGAATTTAGGAAATATCAAAATCTATCTGTTTAATCAATTTCCCATTTCAGACAACTTTTAGAAAACAGTAAAGCCAGATAAAACCCATGGATTGATTGGATTATAATTGAAAGCCCCCTTTTAAACCACATTTAAAAAGTTTGAATTAATAAGCAAACAGAAAGGTATTTGGCAAGTCAGTGTTTCCTCCCAGGGAACATATTCCCTCATTACACAGAAAACCTCATGTCTTTTTTTTTTCTTTTTTTCTTTTTTTTTTTTTGAATGTGGCAACATCTGTGCTATTTTTCTTTCCTGACTGAAAGAGCTACAAAATGTGGTGTCACATACATTGTAGTTCCCTAGAGTAAAGCTGGAAACGACATAATGAGACTAGTCAAGCCACAAGAATATATCTAATTGTATTTCCTTCTAGGATGTATATAAACTTTTAGGGTAGTAATTTGCATTCTGAATCAAGAAAATTCAAATAGAAAAACTGCTCTTTTGTTACTATTGTTTTTGTCATTGCTGTTTTCAGAAACACAGGGTATTGTCTTACAAGGGAAATTGATTTTATGGTAAAGAACAAATTTTCTAAACTACATGTCTTTCTAGATGCATCAGAATTGGTCTTTATTCATTGTTACATAAATATCCCCATCTCTCAACAGTGAAGACATATAGATAATGATTTCTTTTTTGCACTTGGCTGATTCAGATTCTTTCTAGAACATGAAGTTTATAGCTACTGAGAACTTGAAAAGTAGTATCTGTTTCCACTAGACCTATACATTGCACAGAATTGCACTGAAAATTGCAGTCAATCCTTCTCATTTGTAGATCCTGTATTTGCAAATTTGCCTACTCACTAAAGTTTATCTGTAACCCCCAAATCAATACTCAGGAGCCTTCGATGGTCATTCACAGACATGAGTGGAGAAGCAAAAAAATTTGAGTTACTTGACATACGTGTTCTTAGCTGAGGTTGAACAAAATGACTCTGTGTGTTCTTGCTTCAGCTCTTCTACAGTAAATTAGCGTTCTTTTTATGATCTATCTAGTGCCACATTGTGTGTGTGTGTGTGTGTGTGTGTGTGTGTGTGTGTGAACACGCGCATGCGGACACCCACTTTTGTTGGTGGTTTTGCTCTTTATAATGACACAAACTATAGTGTTGAAGTAGGTCTCCTGTTCCTAAGCACAAACAGGCTGTGATGTGTCTTATAGGAAAAAAAAAAAAAAAAACAGAAAAAAAAAAAACAACGCTTGTGTTAATAAGCTTCATTCAGGCAGGAGTCATAGGGCAATTAATTGACTTCTATTTAGATTATTGAGTTCAATGTTAATGAATCAATAATGAGTATCAAATAAAGGGTTTTTAATCAGAAACACATAAGGAATATTATCTAATGATCAATTGCAAAAACCATTGTGGCCAGAAGGTTGCAGGAACTAACCCTGCTGGAGCAATGATTCAGTAGTCACTAATTCAGCATTTGTAGCTGCTTTATAGAACGTAACTACCATAAATTATGAGAATTGACCATATCTTGAAATAATTAGTGTAGTGAGGTAGAATGTCACAACGAAAAGGGCTTGTGTGGAGAACTATTAATTTTCACCAAAGCTTTTAATATTGTGATATCCTTCAATTAAACAAAATACAGATATTCATAATAAAAATTTAACAAGTGATAATAATATAAATTTTAAAGCCTCCTTAAAACTGTCCATATGATAACTGTCTGTTGGCCAAGGCATTCCTAAAAGTTTAGATAATTTTGAGAACAACTGTTTTTGATAATATTAATTATATACTGTCTAGTTGGTATACATATTCAATTATTTGGATTATTCAACTCAGTTAAACCTCTTACACGTATAATAAAAAATGAAGTAAAAAAGATGAATAGAGTCTAGAGCAGGTCAACTGTATCTGAAACATAATAAACTCCTACAGTTTATGTATACCAATAATTATTATCTTTATGATATAAACATATATCATTTAATAAGAGGAGGAAGGAAAAGTGGGAGGGAGGAGACAAATAGCTACAAATAAGTACTCAAACAATATATTGAGTACTTATCATGAAGCAAATGTTTTCCTTTGCTCTTTATATGTGTTATTCTATTTTGTCCAGAAACTCCTACATTAAGTTATATTAGTGCCCCCATTATACATAAGAAGGTAGGCCAATTAAGTTTATAAACTCATCCTTAAAAAAGCGCTATATACGTTACCTCATTGCTGAATATCGCTACAGTCACCATCGAAGTACTCCCCTTGGGAAGCTGTGCACCGATGCCAGCACCTAGTCCACCCTTCAAAGCAAGTTTGGAACTCTTTTTCTGGAATGGCCATCAGAGCTGTCGTTGTGTTACGCTTGATGTCCTGAATGTCATCAAAATGTCTTCCTTTCAATATTTCCTTTATCTTCAGGTAAAGAAAGAAGTCATTGGGGGCCAGATTAGGTGAGTAGGGAGGGTATTCCAATACAGATATTTATTTACTGGCTAAAAACTCCCTCACAGACAGTGCCGTGTGAACTGGTGCGTTGTCATGATGCAAGGGCCATGAATTGTTGGCAAAAAGTTTGGGTCATCTAATTTTTTCATGCAACATTTTCAGCACTTCCAAATAATAAACTTGGTTAACTGTTTGTCCAGTTGGTACAAATAAAATCATGAATAATCCCTCTGATATATATAAAAGTTAGCAACATCGGTGCAACAAGTTCGCGAACTTAATTGTCAGGTTCTCATGTATACATATAGTGTACCAATTATACTCAGGGCTAATAGGACAGAGTCCCAGAGAGCAGTTTCCAGGCTCTTGGCCTCACATGGAAAGGTGCTGACTCTGGTAGTAGATGGCCATCAGCTGTGGCTAATTGACCATCAGCTGTAACTAGTTAGCCAATTAGCCACGGATACAACTGCCATGGCTGCGTTGGTTGGTTGGTTGGTTGGCAGGCAGAGAATTGGACAGCAGGTTGCAGGTCATGTGGATTCAGCCTCCAGTGAGACTGTAGTGCCTCCTGTGAGACTATAGTGGTATGACTCCCTTATCTATGGCTCCCTGGGTGTTCCTTTTTGGCCTAGCCATATCCTGCGTTTTTATGTGGGGAGCGGGAACAGAGACCCGCATGCCACTTCGCATGACAAATGGCGCAATGAGCAGGGTCTCCCACATGACAATATTATATAATACATACAATATATTATATAATATATAATATATATATATATTACATGTATATACATATATATGTTTATATATATATATACATATATATGTTTATATATATATATATACATATATATGTTTATATATATATATATATTCATGTAAACTCAACAAAGATAAAAACAAATTTATTATTTTTTCTACCCAGTCTCATCAGTTGTTCCTGCTTTAGGATGAATGTAACTTGAAATGTTTCATTACTCCAGTATTCCAAACTGTTAATTAAGAAACAGAGGGCAGTCATGAATATAAGTGAATGAATTAGCCTAAGAGTTAGAGTATTTCTAAATAAATTTGCCATTATTTTTACTGGGAAATAAATAGTCTCCAAGTTGTTGGAATGGATAAATATTTAACCAATTTAAAGAAACAGAGAATATTATCAATCGCAGAAGAGGATCCCTCTTGGATTTGGTACAATTACAGGCACCTTTGTGTTCCTCAAAATTAATGACAAAATAGGCCTTTCTCAAAATATTAAGACCAAAATTATAACAGCCATATGCTTTACTCTATTTTTTATATAATTCTTAGATTAATTTACTTATGGCATTATCCTTTTTGTTTCATATGCTCTATACTTCATTTTGGTAAAGTTATTATTCTTGCTTTTTTGTTCCTAGTGAGAAATTTTTCCCTCATTTTGTTGGAAGCAGGATTTCCACATATTCCCAACCCCACATAAGATCTTTCCAATTTTTCAAAGAAATAGGTTTTTGACACTCTCCTTTATCAATCCTGTGGGACCCTTAGTTCAAATATACTATAGTTCTTTCATTTCAGTTAAAATCGTTCGGGGAAGACCAAGGTAGAGGATCAAATGCAATTCTTCTTAAGGGAATCCCTGTACAACAAATGCATTTGTTTTCTGGATTTGTGACAAGTAGCAAACTCTGTTTATAAATACAGATTGCACCATAGGTATTACATATCACACAGTTTCCACTGAGTAAGTTTAGGGTGTCTGATTCTCATTCTTTCTGTGCCAGTTTTTATAAGCTGAAGATGATCGACTTTGTTACACTGAAATACAATTCACAGTGTACATGAATTCCAGTCACCCCTTCAATGTGTCCCTGGCCTGTCATGTGTATCTGAAGTGACATAAAGGGCAGAGATCTCCTTTCACTTTCAAAGAAAAAGTACTGCATATGTTCTGTTCCTTTTTTGTGTGTATGCCCCCTATATAGGAGACTCTATCTCAAAATACTAACGGATTTACTGCCTTCTCTAAAGTTTCACGGTGAATTAGGCACAGCTGAAATCAATGGAAATTCTCTCCTAGAAGGTTTCTCAGGGGTTGATTCTCCACACAGGAAATTTGCAAGGAAATCTCAATTATGGTTTGAGCTCCGCAGGAGTGTCTGACTCCCTGCGGGGTGAATCTCTTGCAACCTGGTTGAAGACTGTCCCTGCTGGACTCATTCTGGAATAAGTTAGAGGATAAATAGATGACATGGCCTCAAGAGCCCTCCTCCAGATATGTAGAGGAGAGATTAAGTGGCCACTGCCGTGTCTTAATTAGAACCAGTTGCACTGAATCTTTCACCAACAGCTCAATTTCTGCTCTTTATATTTTAGTGGTATGTAAAGTGTTTAGTGGTATGTTTCAATGTTTGACAATTAGATGAAAAATGCAGATATATGACTATAAGAGAAGGGAGACACAGTGAGGAAAAGCGTGATTCCCAAGAATAAAGTCCTGGATCCAAAAACACATGCGATGGAGTTTCTTTATGAGTTCATATAACTTATTAACTGGTAAGAGGGAAATAACTTAAATCACCCATAATTATACTAAATAAGCAAATTCCATAGACAATGAACTCATTCAAGTCTGCAATAGCAATTGTCAAAACCTCATACAAATATTTGCTTTTACTTGTTTTCAAACACTGACAAAGATATATAAGGGTGTAAACTCTAGAGCCTGGTGGCCAAGATGTAAATCCTAAGTGCTCTACTTACTAATTGTATGATCCTGGATATGCCACTTAACCTTTGCTGGCCTCATAGTTCTCATATGCAAAATTGGAAATATAGTAATTCTTGCTTTGTGGAAAAGTGAAGATTAAGTGAGTTTTAATAGACCTAAAGGGCTAGAATGTTGCTTGGAATAAGGTGTGATATGTGTTATGTGATACGTCGTTTGTATTATTGTTATCTTTACCTTTGGTATTAATGACATTAGCCATCATGTGGCATGGCTCATCACTTGCTTTTAGAAATACTTCTTTTTATTTGGCACCTGAACCACCGCATTTCTTAATTCTCCTGTTTCACCGACTTATTTTTCATTATCCTTTACTCGCCTTTTTTCATCTTGCTGTAGTGCCTCGAACATCAGATTCCCCAGGACTTCTAAATGTTGGGTTTGCCTCAGGGATCATTCTTTGGACCTGGACCTCTTTTCTATCTATAGTTACTCCCTTGGTGATATCACACGGATTCATTCATGGCTTCAAATTCCCTTTATATGCTGACAATTCCCAGATATGTATTGCCAGCCCATACATATTTCCTTAACTCCAGGCAACTGATTATTTCAACATTCCTACTAGAATCTGTACAAGGCAGGAGCAAAACAGATTTGGTGAGACCTAAAACATCTAATTAGGGGGCACTGCATGATACCATGCTTCTAGTATTTGATTCTTGTTGGCAGCCTGACTTGCCCTCGTTACTTAAAACACTCTGCAACCCCCAAATACTGTAGCATTAATTGAAATGTGTACAAATGAGGTGCTAAGGCTTGTCCTTCATTAACTAGTTAATGTCCCTCAGAATGGGGGGTTTTGAATTGATTCTGATGTAACCCTCCCTTCTGTTAAGAAAAATTAGAAAGCTAAATATATATATATATATTGAGACTCCCTTGAAGCCAGGATTCTGAATATAATTCTTCTTCCTGATAATTAGATATACTTGTGCAAGATTTAGAAGAAACTGACAGGCACATAATTTTCCTGGGGGTTTAGGCTGTTGCTTCTGGCAATCAAAGTTAGCATAACATGAGGCTTTTTCTGTAGTGCTTTCCAGTGTCCATTCAGAAGCATTGTGGGTGAGAAGAAGCAGAGGCTAGAGCTGGCAAGGTTTTTGACCTGAATCTTAACCCCTGGCCCATAGTTTTATGTATCTGTTCTTCAGCTTTCTGGTGTAGACACGAAGTCATGTAGTGGTGGGAAAAGAGCTATTGTTGATACATGTGATCTTGGTCTAGAAAATTATCTCCAAAAATGCAGCTGGTGTAGAGGGGCAACAGAAGGACTTCAAACGCATTTGCTGGATGTGAGTCTAGAGAGGTAGTTTTTGTTTTTGCTTTCCAGTTAGAACCAGTGGGGAATGCACAATACCAGAAAATCAGTGTAGATGGAAAGGGCCTAGTGAGCCATGTAAAGGTCTAATATCTCAATATTTCAAAAGGGGAACAAGAATATTCATTTCCTATATGTGACATGAAGGGACCTAAGAACATCCACTGCCCTTTCCACAGCTTAACATGGACCAGCCCTAACAAAATTACTACCATTATTAGGAGAAACCCTTAAGCAGTTGAGAGAACACCAAATACAAAGGTGTCCTGAGGTTGGAAATAAGGGATAATTGAGTTGTGTACTGCATAGACCACAGAAGAATGAGGGGCACTCAGCAGACACCAATGTGGAAAGACGATGTCCCGGATATAATATCTCCCTGTAAATTACTCAGTATTACCCAGAAGAAATGAAAATGCATATCCATAGAAAGATTTGTAAAGAGATGTTCTAGTTTTACTCATAATAACGAAATACGAGAGAAAAAAAGAAAAAGAAAAAGAAAGAAAACCTTAAATCTCCTAAAATAACGGAGAAGCAATGCTTTACGTTCCGCTGTGGGTTAACAAGTTTTTGGCTGGGGCAATGTTGTCCTCCTGGTGAATATCAATAAAGTGCATTTTTGGCTGTCTGTCATGATTGGGGTAGATTGTGGTATTAGCATTTCGTGAGTAGAGGCCAGAAATGCTGTTAGACATCCTACAATGCTCAGAAGACTCCCTTTCTAACAAAGAAGAATCCAGTGCAAAATGTCAAGGTACCTAGGATGAGAAACCCTGAACATAAAAGGCGCCAGAAGCCTGAATATTGGCAACTGGAAACAATTATCTCACAAACACAGGTATTTTGTGTACTGGTTCTTAAAGTGTTCCAATTGTATTAAGTAGGTGATCAACCTTACTCTCTTTGCTTTGAGCGCTAATGTTATTTTATGCTAATTCTCTTCACAAAATATATTTTGTTCCTAAATGGAATAATAAAGCCTTTCCAACCCCCAAAGACTTCGCTCATCTTCTCATTACATAACTAGTCATATTGTACAGCCACTTTTTGTGCTTCTATTTTAAATATGCAAATATTTTTGATAACTATGTACACTGTGCCAAACAATAGAAAAAAAACAATGTCATATTTTCACTTGTCAGCTTAGAAGTTAATTATAGTATTTTGCCCCTCTATAATAGTCTTTTCAATTATAAATAATTTTCCAGTAGCTATGTTTTTCCTTCTCTGTTAAGGTATTAGGTTTACAATGCCAAGATTTTAAAAGATATCTTACATTTATGTCATTGATATCTAAAGTACTAAAATACAGAGAATAGTCAGAGTAACTGCAATTCAGCAATAGTCTATACTTAATTGCTTTGTAGAAGAAAATAATGAGCTTCTATTGTAAAATATATATTACCTCCAAATGTTTGAAATAGAAAATTTAATGGACTAGACATTTCTGTAAGTGCATAGTAAACTATATAATGACATTGAAACAAAATGGTAATTGATAATACTTCATGAAAATTACAAATCTTTTAAAAATAATTCATTTCGTCATGAACTAGTTAGTTTATGATTTCTGGAATTTTTTGGTGAGTTTGTGATCTCTCGATCCTTTTTTCTTAACTTACACATGTTGAATGTCACTACATTGACTTTGTGGCAAATAAATATGAAAACAACCTTTTAGAAAGGAGAATTCTATATACAGATCCTGTGCAAGAGCTGCTTTTCAAACATTGCCAATGACTTTTATTTGAACAGGTGTTTAAAGTTTTTCTTGCCTCCTTTGCCTCCAGATTTCTGCAAATATATACATCATTTCCAGCACCTTCAGTGTAATTATCCACATCTTCATTTAAAAAGTGTATATCTCAAATAAAGTTGCTTTTCAATGTTAAAGAGCCGAAATAACTGGTCTAGCTCAGTATTGACGTATTAAAATTTATTATAACTCCTGATAGTAACATTTTTAATACTCTGGAAAAGGACTGCACGTTTCAAGTTAACATCTAACATCTCTCTAAGGATTTATTTTGAAATAATACTCTATCGATTGCAACTCTACACAGAGGTCAAACCTATGCAACTTAACATAATTAAACACTACTATCTCATCAATTGAAAATACATTATCTTAAGAGAAATATGGACAAAAACTGCAATAGACCAAGTTAAATATAAATTTTTTATGCTTTCAAATTGAAAATCATTTCACAACATCAGTAATATTTTCAATGTTTCTTTCTTTTCTTTCTCGTACTGTTTTAAATATTTGATCCTTTAACAATTCCTCTTTTTACTCACTAAATTGTAAACATAAACTATGACATGTATTGAAGATTACTGTATAAGTTTACAATAAAATTATGTTCTGATAATTGAATTATACAAGGGAAAATTGGGGGAGGGAACTGGGACTGTATTTACCTGATGCCTAAAATATGTCCAGGGATTTGCAGGCCAAAATAATATGCATTAAAAAATGACAGCTTTGTAGCTGAATAAATAATCCCCATTTTTAGAAATAAGAAGTTTGGGATTAAGTTAGAATAACTAATTTTCCCAACCCACACAGTTAATAAAATCCAAGTAGAGATTTTATCTTAAATTTGTCTGGTTCCAAAATCGGACTCTCTCTCTCTCTCTCTCTCTCTCTCTCTCTCTCTCTCTCTCTCTCTCTCTCTCTCTCTCTCTCTCTCTGTTTTCTCTCATGGAAATTTTAATGAATTTACTCTCTGATAACCACTAAACTGTGGTCTGTGTCTATGAGTTTTTGTTGGTAAGGGGAGAGGGGATGGTAGAAGAAGGTAAATGAGGTCAAATATATGGTGATGGAAAGAGCACTGACTCCGGTTGGCCAGCACACAATGTGATATATAGATGATGTATTATAGAATTGTACACTTGAAACCTATGTAATTTTACTAACCATTGTCACTCCAATAAATTTAATTAAAAAATATAAAGAAATTTTAATGAATTGAATTTTTAAAAACCCTTTTTTAATATTTAAAAAAAGCAACAATAACTTTATTAAAGTAAATCATATGCCATAAAGAAAGCATGTGTAGAGTTCAATGAATATTTTTAAATTTATACAATTTAAAAAAAAAATTTTAAATTGGTTTCAGGTGCACAAAACAAAGTAATAGTTAGACGTTTATCATTTATATCCCTCACACTGAGTGAACCCCCCTCCCCCCATCCACTATCCCTCTGACATCTCACACAGCCATTGCATTTTCACTATCTCTATTCCTAATGCGGTACTCCACTTCTTGTAAGTATACACACACACACACACACACACACACACATATATATACACTTGTAGTTGACATTGATTATTGTTCAACTTCAGCTTCAGGTGTACAGTGCAGTGATCAGGCATCTACATCTTCCCTGAGGTGGTTTCCTTAACGAGACAAGTGTCCATCAGATAACCTACAAAATCTTCACAACATTGATTACATTCCGCAAATTAACTTTCGTAACCCCATGGCAATCTTGTGGTTACTGACTGCTTTCTAATCCCCTCACCTTCCCCTTTATCCCCACCCCCACTCCGATCTAGCAACCCTCAGTTTTTCCTCTAAGTCTCCGAAACTGTTTCTGATTAGTTTATTCACTTATTCTTTTCTTTAGATTCCACATATAAGTGAGATCATATGGTATTTCTCTTTCTCTATCTGACTTATTTCACTTAACATATTGTTTTCTAGGTCCATCCATGTTGTTGCAAATGGTAAGATTTCTTTCTTCTTTATAGCTGCGTAATACTCCATTGTATAAGTGTACCACAGTTTCATGAAGGTATGATTGACATATAAAAAGCTTTTCAGATTTAATGTATACAACTAAATGAGTTTGGAAAAAAGTATACATCTACATCCATGAATCCATCACCACCATCTATGCTATAAACATATCCATCAACTTCAAAAGTTTTCTTCTGTTCTGTTTCTTCTTCTTCTTCTTCTTCTTCTTCTTCTTCTTCTTCTTCTTCTTCTTCTTCTTCTTCTTCTCCTTCTTCTTCTTCCCCTCCTCCTCTTCCTCCTCCTCCTCCTCCTTCTTCTTCTTATTACAATTAACATAAGATCTTTCCTCTAGCAAAATTTTAAGTATACAATACAGTGTTGTTAACTATAGGGTACAGGTATCTCTAGGAGTTATTCATGTTGCAAAACTGAAACTTTTCTACCTTTTGACAAATACCTCACACCAGACAGAATAGCTATTATCAAAAAAAAAAAAAAAAAAACAAACAAACAAACAAACAAAAACATGCTGGTGAAGATGTAGAGAAAAAAGAACTGTTGTGTAGTGCTGTTTGGAATGCAAATTAACACAGCCACTATGGAAAACAGTATGGAGGCTCCTAAGGAAATTAAAAATAAAACTACCATATGATCCACCAATCACATTTATGGCTATACACTGAAAAGAATTGAAATTAGAATAGTGAAGTGATATCTGCACTTTTTTTTCAGAAAACAGTCATAATAACTAAAACATGGAAGTAACCTAAATGTCTATAGATGCACAAATGGATAAAGCAAATGTGGAACATGCACACAAAGGAATATCATTCAGCTTTAAAAATAGAAAGCGTATTCCATTTGTGAAAACAAGAATGAACCTGGAGGCCATTATGCCAAACAAAATCTAACTCTTTGACTCAATGGAACATAATATTAAAGTTAGTATTAAATGATAACATTAATATTGATACTACTAATAGTAGTTGATCTTAGAGTAGTCATTGTAGTAGCAGTGGTAGTAATTGACAAAAGAGAGAAAAAGGAGAAAGAGAAGGAAATACAAGGTTGGACAATTAAGTTCATGAACTCATCCTAGAAAAAGTGCTACATACCTCATTGCTGAATGTCACTATAGTCAGCTTTGAAGTACTCCCCGTGAGAAACTTTGCACCAATACCAGTGCCTAGTCCACTCTCCAAAGCAATTTTGGAACTCATTTTCTAGAATGGTCATCAGAACTGTTGTCGTATTACTCTTGATGGCCTGAATGTCATAAAAATGTCTTCCTTTTAATATTTCCTTTATCTTCAGGTAAAGAAAGAAGTCATTGGAGGCCAGACTAGGTGAGTAGGGAAGGTGTTTCAATACAGATATTTCTTTACTACCTAAAAAACACCCTCATAGACAGTACCATGTGAGCTGGTGCATTGTCGTGATGCAAAAGCCATCCATGAATTGTTGGTAAAAAGTTCAGGTCATTTTTGTCTAACTTTTACACGCAGTCTTTTCCGCACTTCCAAATAGTAAACTTGGTTAACTGTTTGTCCAGTTGGTACAAATTAATAATGAATAATCCCTCTGATATCAAAAAAGGCTAGCAATATCGTTTTGACTCTTGATTTGGACTGAAGGAAATTTTTGATTGTGGAGAATTAGCTGACTTCCATTGTGCACTTTGACGCTTTGTTTCAGGGTTGTATTGGTACAACAATGTTTCATCATCAGTAATAACATGGCCCAAAACATCCTCTTGCCTCTCCAAAAGGTCTTGGCAAACTTCAACTCTCCTTTGCTTTTGTTCATTGGTGAGCTCCTTTGGGACCATTTCTGCACACACCTTTCTCATGTCAAGATTTTCAGTTAAGATTTTCCTAACAATTTCTCTATCAATGTTTACTTCGTCTGCTATTCTTCTCACAGTAAGCCAACTATTTGCGTGCACTATTCAACAAATGTTTGCAATTTTTTTGTCAGCTCTGCTTGTCTCCCTGACTTCTCTTCATCAGTAACGCATTCCTTCCCTGTAGAAAAATGTTTAATCCATTTGCACACTGCCGTTTTCTTCATGGCATTATCCCCATAAACTTGGACTAACATGTTCCTGATTTCACTTCCACTCTTGCCAAGTTTGACAAGAAATTTAATATTTGTTCGTTGCTCTAATTCAAGCTCAGACATTCTCCCGACAGCACACAGAAACACTCAACAACAATAATGAACACCACTCTGCAAGACACCACCACACATCAACATGAACACAGCTGTGAGACAGTGATATGCCAAGGTTATGAAACCTTACCAAGCTGTTTGTACAATGCTGCCAATGTAAGCACACAGTGGCAAGTTCGCGAAATTAATGGTCAAACCTTGTAGCTAAAAATAATCTTTAGCTAAGTACTAAGGACTTTGAATAGATCACTTACTTTAATCCATAAAACACTGATATGTCATGAGTAATGCTCTTTTGCATAATTTAATAGATGAAAAAATCTTAAGTGGCATTAGATTAGTTGTCTGGGTGACACAGCTAATAAATTATATAGTTCAGATTCAAACTGCAGGAATCTGATTTCATAACCCCTGTTATCACTTGACTGATAATTTATTATGGTTCCTGATTAGAAGTGAATATATATATATATATATATATATATATATATATATATATATATATATATATATATATATATCAAGTAACACAAAAATTGCCCTCTAATATAGAATGAGAGAAAAAATAGAATAAATAAGAAGGATCTTCAATAAATAACAGCAGAATAAAAATGGCATATACAGTATAATCTTAACTGTATTCAAAATTATTGCAAGAACAGAGAACAAGTTGTGTAAAACAAAATGTTACTAATTATTTTCCCTGTGTTGTGGAAATACTACTATTTCTACTACTATTACCTTTATTATTTACTTTTGCTTTTTAGTGTTTTTCCAAAATGTTGTCAATTATAATGTATAATGTCAGTATTTATTAGAAAATAAACAGTATTTTAAACAGCTTTCTTAAATATTAGGAAACTGATAGAGAAAAATATTTAATAATTTCTCAGTATCAGGCTCACTTTTAGAATAAGAAGTAAATCAAAATAACTTCTATGAAAGGAATAGTCCTACTATGCTTAAAACAGGTAAACACAAACTATAAGTTTAAAAAAAACTTTGGTAAACTTTAGAGTAACTTTCTATGTATACTCAAACACTGAATAGATTTTTTGTTTTTGTTTTTGTGTGCGCACCAGCAAAACTGTTACAGATTTTCTTCATCTTTAGTTTATAAGCTAAATGTTACAGTTGGAAGAATTCTGTATTTTGTCCTGTTGTGTATTAAAAAAAAAACAAAAACATGTTTTCAAATATCTTCTCCATTTGGTTGGTTACCTCTTTGTTTTGTTGATGGTTTTTTTTTGCTGTGCAGAAGAAACTTTTTAGTTTGATATAGTCCCATTCATTTATTTTAGCTTTTACTTCCCTTGCCTTTGAGGTCAAATTCATAAAATCCTCTTTGAACCCATGATCCATAAGTTTGTACCTATTTTTACTTCTATGCAGTTTATTGTTTTAGGTCTTATGTTTAGGTCTTTTATCCATTTTGAGTTAATTTTTGTACACAGGGACAGATAGCAGTCCAGTTTCATTCTTTTGCACATGGCTTTTCAATTCTCCCAGTCCCATTTACTGAAAAGGTTTTCTTTTCTCCCTTGTATGTTTTTGGCTTCTTTGTCAAAAATTATATAAGGGGCTAATATCCAAAATATGTAAGGAACTCATACAACTCAACAACAGAAAAACAAACCAATTGAAAAATATGCAGAGGACCTGAATAGGCATTTCTCCAAAGAGGGCATACAGATAGCCAATAGACATATAAAAAGATGTTCAACATCACTAATCATCAGAGAAATGCAAATAAAAACCATAATGAGCTATCACCTCACACTGGATAGAATGGCTGTCATCAAGAAGACAAATAATAACAAGTGTTGGAGAGGATGTGGAGAAAAAGGAACCCTCATACACTGTTGGTGGGAATGCAGATTGGTCCAGCCACTGTGGAAGGCAGTATGGAGGTTCTTCAAAAACTTAAAAAATGAATCGCCATACGATCCAGTAATCCCTCTCCTGGTTATCTACCCCCAAAATTCTGAAAACATGTATTTGTAAAGATATATGTACTTCGATGTTCATTGCAGCTTTATTTACAGTGGCCAAGACATAGAAACAACCAAAATGTCCTTCCATAGATTATTGGATAAAGAAGATGTGGTATATGTGCACGATGGGATACTACTCTGCCATAAGAAAAGATAAAATAGTGCCATTCGTGACAACATGATGGATCTTTAGATTATTATGCTAAGAAAAATAAGTCACACAGAAAACGTCAAGAACCATATGATTTCACTGATAAGCGAGATATAAAATAGAAAGCAACCAAGGAACAAGACAAACAAATAAAGAAACAAAATCTCAGACACAGACCAGAAGGTAAGGGGGAAGGAAGGTTGTACTTGAGTGTAAATGGGGTCAAATATATAGTGATGGAAGAAGTGACTCTGGGTGGTGAACACACAATGTGATATATAGATGAAGCATTACAGAATTGTACACTTGAAACCTATGTAATTTTACTAATCATTGTCACCCCAATAAATTTGAACAGAAAAAATTAAAAAAAACATGTTTTCCCTACTCAATAAGCATATTCTATGAAGTTCTTCTTAAAGAAATAGCTGAAGAGAGGTGGTTATCTATCCTTTAAATTGACAGATCAAATTCTTCATAATAGAGATGTTTATTAGCATGGAATAATTTAAATAAAATATGAATTATAGGGTTATTAATGAACAAAATAATTTGAGGTTTTATTCCATTTATTTTAGTTTCAGCCAGTGACAATATAACATAATAAATAAAATTGGCAATAGAGAAATGAAAGAAAGATTACCTTTAAGAACCACAATTGAAAGATTACACAACATGGGTGACAAGGTTTGTGGAGAAACAGTTTAATTTTAACCTCAATTGCATATTAATTTCTGTTCAGAAATTAATCTTTCCAGGATTTAGGAACGTTTCTGGTAGGATGTTTTACGACAGTACATCTTCAACATTGGAATCAAAACAATTGTGAATCAGAATTTAAAAAGAAAAATAATTGTTTTTTGTTTCAAAATTGTTTCAAAATGGATAACATCTCAATGATGCAAATCTGAAAGAGTAAACTTTGGGGGATATCTAATTCATGAAATAATTTTTTCTGCCTCATCTTTAGAAATATTGAGACCTTGAATATTTCAAGGAAGCAATATGAAAAGTAAGATGGAAATAACATGCTGAAAATCTAAGTTGCATACTGAATAGATTGTTCAATCACTAGCACCCTCTCTCCATGCATGTCATTTCATTTTACTTTCAGTTAGATTTAAATAAGGAAATTTTTACTGTATCAAAAATATGATTTACCTAATTAAAAGATATCACAATTTTCATTCAAGTTGATAATTCTTATTAATGCTTTTATAGTAAAATAATTTATCCACAAAGAATCATGTAAATAGCAGCTAGCTGAATTGCGTTAATTAAAGAGAAAAAAATATTTAAATCATTGAAGATTTGAGAATCTATTACACTCATAACATATGTCATCTAACCTCAAATTCTACATTACCTCATTGGAAAATAAGAAAAAAGTTACAATGCAATAAAACGGTTATTTTGTATTGCAAAGTGTTATCTGTTTTTATATTTATGATGTTTTTTCCCAGTAACTATATCATTTGCATAAAATCTTTCAATTTTATGCAAGTTTATTTAATACTTTAAACTCAGTATTAAAACCTTGATCAAATTATCTTTAGCAGGTTCCTAAAATAAAGTTTTAATTTAATGTGGAAATATTCTAAATTGATTATTTAGACCCTGTACTTAATAGAACATTGAGAATAAAATATGAGGGAAAATGGCAACTCTTTTTAAAAAGGAGGTTCAAGAAGATAGAAAAAAATTTAAAAAGAGAGAAAAAATTTACCTTCCATGAGGCTATCTACCACCCAAACATTTCCTCTAAAGAATCAAGTTACTAACTACAAAGCTATCACAGATCATCCTCTGCCTACTTACCTCTTCCTAAATTTAATCTCCACTATGTCATCATTCTCTTTCCCATAGAAATTTGCAACTTGCAAAATTTAGATCTCAGCAGTCATTACAACAATAATACAACAGTATTTACAACAGTAATGACAGCAATATGCAACTAGTACATTATGACGATATAGCTATTGTATATTGTATTTTTATTGATACAAAGGTATTTTAGAGTGATAATAACCGTAAAACTGAGATGAGGAATCCTGCTTAAACTTTTCTTTGAAAAAACTTCTAGGATTAGATCCTGGAAAGTGATATACCTTATTTTTGTTTTTTTTTTGTCTGTTTAAACTTTTTAATTCCACGGGTCCATACTCTGTCAATCTCTTATTTAAAAAAGGATGAAATTTTTAATTCTTGGCATCTTTCGCAGGATCTTTGTCAATTCAAATTGTCAGCCTTTCGATACTCAACAGTTTCTATCAGATATTGATTTTAAAACTGCTCTACCACATTTCAAAACATGAGTGCCAAGGAAAATACTACAGGAATCAAGACAAGGTTGTGGAGTTTAAATCAATTCTTCACAAAAACAAAAGGTCAAGACTATTCCATATAGTGATGAGTTCTGCACTTGGGAAAACCTAAAGTTTAGATACTTACAGCTATTGTATATTGTATTTTTACTGACGCAAAGGTTTTGTAAAGTGATATTAATAATCAAATTGAGATGAGGAATTCTGCTTAAGCTTTTCTACAAAAAAATTTCTTGGAAATAACTACCTAAAATGAAGAGAGAAAGCAGAAATATGTGCAGGGTCTGATTTACATTATGTCCATGACTGGCAGCATTTTTCTAGTATGTTTAACATAATTACAGGATCAAAAATATTGCATTAACAAAAGGATGTTAGGAGAAAAATGCTTACTGATTTTTGCTACAGTTTTACTTATCTAACCTAATCCATATGAGTCATCTTTAATTATTATAATCATTTATATGTTGTTTATGCAATTATTTTTAAATATCTTGAAACAAATTTAATTATAATGGAGCTTAATGTAAACATCTTTCTTTTTAAGATTTTTATTAAAACATAGCTAACATACAATATTATATTAGTTACAGGTATACACAATAGTTATTCAACATTTACATTCTTAAAGAAGTGATTAACACAAGTCCAGCAACCCCTGGAAACTGTACAACACTAACACAAGATTATTTTATTTATTTATTTTTTTTGATAGAAAATGTTTAATTAAGTTTAAGTTTGTAGTTCAAAAACTCCAGGTATCTGGCAGACTGAGCCGAGTCCTGACAGGATCAAACAAATAATTTTTTCTAAAAAAGACAACATATTTTATTTGTTTAATACATAAACTTCATTGTTCATTTTCATTTTTGAAACAGACTTTACATTTTAGAGTCATTTTAAGTTTGGAGCAAAATTAAGTGAAAGGTACACGGATTTCCCATATACCCCTTGTCCCAATGCACACCCAGCCTCTCTTATTATCAACATTCCTGGACCAGACTGGTACATTTGTTACAACTGATGAAGCTACATTGACACATCCTTATCACCCAAAGTCCATAGTTGACATTAGGGTTCACTCTGGGCATTGTACAGTTTATGGGTTTAACACAATGTTATTGATTACATTCCCCATGCTGTACATTATATCCCCATGATTTATTTGTTTTATACCTGGAAATTTGAGCCTCTTACTTCCCTTCACCTATCCCCTCCCCCCCTTTTTTTAAGATTTTATTGGGGAAGGGGAACAGGACCTTCATTGGGGAACAGTGTGTACTCCCAGGACCCCTTTATAAGTCAAGCTGTTGTCTCCTCAATGCTAGCTGTGGAGGGTGCCATTCAGCCTCCAGCTCTTGCCCCATCAGCCCCAGCCGTGGAGGGCACAGCTCAGTTCCAGATCCAGCCACCATTTCCAGTTACAGGTTCGGAGCCCACCATCCCTTGCAGGACTCGAGGGATCGAACTGGCAACCCTGTGACCGAGAGCCCACTGGCCCATGTGGGAATTGAACCGGCTGCCTTCTGAGCTAGGAGCATGGAGTTCCAACCGCCTGAGCCACGGGGCCGGCCCAATTCCCCCCCTTTTTTGTTTTTCAATTACAGTTGATATTCAATATCATATTAATTTCAGGTGTACTGCATAGTGGTTAAACATTTATATAATTTAAGAAGTGATCCCCTGATTGGTCTAGTACCCACCAAGCACTTTACATAATTACCATATTATTGATGATATTCCCTATGTTTTTCTTTACATATCAATGACTACTTTGTAACTACCAACTTGAACTTCTTAAAGCCTTCACCTTTTTCACTCTGTCCACTGATGCCTTCCCATCTATCACCCCAATAAATCTAGTACCCATCTGACACCATACATAGTTATTACAATGTTATTGACTACATTCCTTTGCTATACCCTACATCTCCATGACTACTTTGTAAAAACCAATTTGTACTTCTCAACCCCTTCCCCTTTTCACCCATCTCTACAACCCCTTTTGCATCCGGCAACCATCAAAATGTTTTCTATATTTATGTTTATTTTTGTTTTGGTTGTTAGTTAATTTTGTTCTTTAGATTCCACATATAAGCAAAATCACACTGCATCTGTCTTTCTCTGTCGGACATACTTCACTCAGCTCAGTATCCTCCAGGTCCATCCATGCCGCTGCAGATAGTGAGAACCTATTCCCTTCCATTGGCAGAGCAATATTCCACTGCATATATGTACCACCTCCTCTTTACCCATTCATCCATGGACAAATACCCAGGCTGCCTCCAAATCGCAGCCATTATGCACAATGCTGCAATGAACATGTGGATGCATAAATCCCCTGTAACTGGCATTTGGGTTTCTTCATATAAATACCCAGATGTGGGACTACTGGTCCTTTGTTACTTGTTATAGCCTTTGTTTTAAAGTGTATTTTGCCTGGTATAAGTATTGCTACCATTGCTTTTTTGTTTTTTTAATTCCATTTTCATGAAATATCTTTTTCCCATCCCTTTACTTTTAGTCAGTATCTTTCAATCTGAAGTGAGTCTCCTGTGTGCAGCATATGTAAGGGTCATGTTTTCTTATCCATTCCCCCATCCTATCTTTTGATTGGAGCATTTAATCCATTTATATTTAAAATAATTGTTGATAGAGATACAATTATTGCCATTTTATTGCTTGTATTTTTTATTTCATTTTATTTTTTTCACCTTAAAGAAGTCCCATTATCATTTCTTGTAATACTGGTTTGGTGGTGAGGAACTCCTTTAGCTTTTTCTTGTCTGGGCAGGTCTTTATCTCTCCTTCGATTCTAAATGATAACTTTGCTGTGTAGAGTAATTTTGGTTGTAGGCCCTCACTTTACATCACTTTGAGTATTTCCTACCAATCCCTTCTGGTCTGCAAAGTTTCTGTTGAGAAATCAGCTGATTGTCTTACGAGAGTTCCCTTAGAGGTATCTAACTGCTTTTCTCTTTCTGCATTTAAGATTCTCTGTTTGTCTTTAATCTTTGCCATTCTAATTGCGATGTATCTTGGTCTGGGCCTCTCTAGGTTCATCTTGTTTGGGATTCACTACACTTCCTGGTAAAACCTGGTAAAACCTAGTGAAAACCTAGAGAATTTCCTTCTCTAGGTAAGGGAAATTTTCAGTCATTATTTCTTCAAGTAGGTTTTCAATCCCATTTTCTCACTCTTTTCCTTCTGATACCCCGATGGTGCAAATATTGGTACACTTGATGTTGTCAAATAGACCCATTAAACTCTCCTCATTTTTTTTTTTGGATTCTTTTTTCTTTTTGCTGTTCTGTTTGGGTATTTTATGCTACCCTATCTTCTAAGTCGCCTATTTGATCCTCTGCTTCTTCTAATCTATTATTGATTCCTTCTAATATATTCATTATTTCAGTTATTGCAGTCTTTATTTCTGGCTCGTTCTTTGTTATGCTTTTTTTGGTTTTTTTTTTTGTTTTTTTTTTTTTTTCTTTTTAATCTCCATTTTTATGTTTCCTATTTGTTTTACGAAGTTCTCCCTGTGATCATTGAGCATCCTCATAACCAGTGTTTGGAACTCTGCATCTCGTAGATTGTTTGCTTTCATTTTGTTTAGTTCTTTTTCTGGAGCTTTGTTCTGTTCTTTTATTTGGGACATATTTCTTTGTCTCCCCATTTGGCTGCCACCCTATGTTTGATTTTATATCTCAGGTAGGGCTGCTATGTCTCTGGTCTTAGTAGAGTGGCTTTATGTATATCCTGTGGGACCCAGTGGTGAGGTCTCCCTGGTCACCAGCATCAGATGCTCCAGGTGTGTCGTTTGTGTGTTGTGTGTGGCCTCCAGTTATAGTTAAGCCTTGTTTGCTGTTTGCCTGTCAATGGGAGCGATTGATCCTCAGGCTGATTGTTTGCTACCACTGGCTGTGGCTACAGTGGAGGAGCTGTGGTGCAAGGGCTGATCCTACCCATCAGGGTTTGCTTTTCCAGGTCTCCAATGCCTACCCTGTCTGTCCTTTGTGTGTGCCATCTTTGGAGGCAGACAGGTAAAGTTCTAGTGCAATCTGAAGCTTTTCACCACGTGTTCCTACTCCCAGGCCTCCTGGGAGGGGACCCACTGCAGGCCAAGTTCAGCTCTAGTCTGTGCCCTGCCCATGGCCACCTGGCATGAGCCACAAAGCAATGCAGAGGTGATCACCACCCATGCTGTGCTTGGTGGTGACTTTTGAGGCCAAGCCACACACCAAAACTTGTTGTTGCTAGTGCCAGGCTTTGGTACAGCCAGAGATACAGGACACGCTGAATCTAGATGCTGCTTGTTTGGGTTTTGTGAACCTTTGAGAGATTTTAGGAAAGTCTGTAGCATGAACCAAGGCAGGCCGTTTATACAGAAAAGCCACTTTTAGCAGCTTGGGTGTGCCTGAAAGTTAGGTTGTAGGGGGGTTCTGAAGGAATAAGTAGGTGGGGCAGGTGAAAGGTGGTAGCCAGTTTGATGGAGATTCATATATGGTGTCTGCTTGTGTCTGCATGCTGGGAAGTTGGAGTGCTTAACAAATAAACAATGGCTCCTGCCAGTTCCTCAGGCTGGGAGAAAGCTGCCCCTCCAATCCTCTCCTGGAAGCCACACAACTCAGTACCTACCTCCATGTACAGCCCTAGTGTCTTTGGAGCTGCTGCCCCAGTGCTGAAACTCAGAGCGGGTCAGTCCGTCAGTGAGTAAGTCCATGCATGGCACCTTTAAGAGGAGTGCCTGCGAGTGCAGCCACCCTCCATCTCAATGAGCCACAATCTCTGCTGGTTTTCACAGCCAGAAGTTATGGAGACTTCTCTTCCCAGCACTGACAGCCTGGGCTGGGGAGGAGCTGGGACCCCTTGCTCTTCAGGGGATATCTGCAGCTAAGATATCCCTCCTGATTTTTAATGGTCACACACAGGTATGGAACCAGGTGGGTCCACATCTCTGCCCCTCCTACCAGTTTTGAGGTGGCTTTTTTTGTAAGTCTGTAGTTGTAGGGCTTTGGTTCATCTAGACTTCAGGCAATTCTCAATAATGGTTGTTCTGTGGTTTAGTTGCAATGGATGTGGTTCTGAGAGGATTTGAGTGCAGTTTACCTACTCTGCCACCTTGACTAGAAGTCTTCAATGTAAATTTCTTACTAGATTAAAGAGGAGGTTTCCTTTCTTTTTTGAGTATCAGAACTTTAGGCAGGAAAAAAACAATTCTTCAGAGAAAAATAATATTCAGGAAAAAATAATATTCACAAGAAGTATTCATAGAAAAAATCTTACAAGCAAGGTATTCAATTATGTAGTATTGGTATAGAGTATTCAATCAGAATATGAAATAATTCAATAAGTATATGAATGTAATAGCATAATAGTAATAAGTAATATTCAATAAGAAGTGTATCTATCTTAATGGGAGAACTTATATACTTTTCTTTATATGTAGTCTAAAAACGAATCTGAGTCATTTTTATCCATTTGGTAGGTAGTTTTATTATATCCACTTATAGTTGAATAAACAGAGATACAGAAAGTTTAAGTAACATTTCTGAGGTCCTGTAGCTGGTAAAGGCTGGCATAGGTTACTAATTTGCCTCACCATAGTGACAATGCACTGTGTTGCTTCTTTGTATGGTTGCCAAACAAGCATTTTGTCAGCTCTGAAGAGTTGTTCAAAGTGTCCTATCAGTATGTCCTTGTGGTTAAATACTTGCTTTTTACATGTTGACATGTACCATTTTGATAGCACCTTACCACTTCAGATTATATTAGAATATTAGTGTCCTTTAGCCAAGGTAAAATGATAACTCAGTTACGGAAAATATAAAGAACAGAAAACAGGATAAAGAAGAAACACTATAAACAAATATTCTAGAAATAGAGAACTGGGTATGACTAATATACAATAATCAAAGAAAAGATAGAAGAAAATTCTGCTTTATTTCTCACTGTCTAAATAAGCAAACTCTACAAAATTTTACCTCTCACAAGATATATCCTGATATTTAAGTGTATTTTGAGAACAAGTAATGGGACTAAAGTATGTGAGGGAAAAACAAATAAATATTTTCATAATGGAGTAGGCAGGGGCTTAACATTAGTTCCAAATGATAAAAAATATTATTGAGTAAGTAGAATTTCAAGGAAAAGGTACTTTGATTTAAGGATTTTAACCAAATATCCTATTATTCCTGTGTAAGAGCAGAAGGGATAAAATATAAGATAAATATGAATGGAGGAAATAAAACTTTCAAAGGCTCTCCTGAAAAATTAATCAAAACAATTTACCAAGAATTTTTTTTTAATATTATTTTTTAAACACATCAACAATGAAAAAGACAGGAGAACAAATGTATCAACGAAACTATGAAAACTTTTGTTTACTAATAAATACATCTACCATGATAATGAATGTATGTGAAGAATCATAAATCATAAAAGTGAAATTAACATAACCTGCAATTAATAAAAACATATATCTGAAATTATATATTATAGTTTCAACAATATAATGAATGATGGGGTAGAAAGAAGAAATAAATGCATCATCTTATTGCTTTGACATTATTAGCAGGAAAAATTTGTTTGTGTGTGTATGTGGGTGTCTAAAATGAAAATTAATCAAATATAACAAAATCCAGCATGGGAAAAGAGATAAAAAACAATTTGACATAAAAACATGAAAAGCAAACCATGGGTGAAAGAAATAAGGCCTGACTTACAATTCATTATATAATAATTAATATGAATAAGTGAAACCAACATATCAAAATAGAAAGATTTGGGGATTACATCTAAACTCAAATCCAAGTATGTGGCATTAATAAGTTTAATAGCTGAAACAAAAAATATAAAATACATTAAAATATAGACAGAGTAGCAGTATTAATAAAAGCAAAGGCAGAAATTATGGAGAATTAAAGAAGATATCATTAAATCTGGCTAAAATAAAATGTATAGTGAATACTAATAAGTCATGACTAATTCCTGAAAAAGACAGTGTTATACATATAATGAAAATTTGTGAAATTTACCGAGAATCTAAAAATAAATAACATGACAACATCTCTTGTTCTAGTTATTTCAATTTTCATTGTCAATGAGAAATATTTTCCAACATATTTTTTTCACATAAGCCTTATCTTTAAATTTCAAAGAACACTTTTCAATAGTATTTAGATGTAGACTTCTTCCTTTCCTAAGAGCATTTATAACACTTGGGGTTATACCCAAAAGAGAGGGTCCTTCAGGTGATCCCTGTGGCCTCCTTTCTATCTTTACCTCTATTCATTTTTGTTGAGTACCATCATAAGTAAAAATTAAATATTTGTCTCTTTCCTAAGCACTCTGGATATTTTCTTATATATATGATCTTATTTTTCCTATTATATTAGTTTTGATTCAGGCTTATTTGATCTTCAACATTATCTAAGATAAGTTAGGATTTTCATATTTTATATATTTAGTGAATGAGAGAGAGAGACAAGAGAGATCATTTTCTCCTCTTTCAGTTTCTCTTGAAAATCTCGTGGCCACATATTTTATTTTCCTGATGCATTTGATGTAATGTAGCATATTTTCCTATAAATTTTGTAATTACTGAGTGCATTTTTTTTATATTCAACTCAAACACTTTGACAGTTGTCTATTTATTGTACTTTGCTATAGGTAACAAATTAGGAAAAAAATCAAATTTTATTAGCCTTAAAATATATCACCTAAATTTTGAAGGAATAGGCCACTTAGCTATTGCTTGAAGTGAATCCAATGGTCGTCACAGGCAACTCTGTAAGAAATATTGGGCTAATCTCCCAAACTATACCATGCCTACCATTTTAAGCAAAAGTTTCATTAGTTATTTTATGAGTATTGATTGTCCATCCAAATATTCAATGGATTTAATAAACACTCTTATTTCTAGTACAATTAAATAAATGTTAAAGTTTTTATCCAAATAGAGACATTTAATTAATATGAGTAGTACATCTAGTATGATATAAAAATTCATATTAGGGTTAAAGGTTAGACTATAGTTCTAATTGATAATGTTAAAGATCTGCAACAATATCCTTTTACTAAGAATATGTTCTTCTAAGACACATGTTTTTAAGTTCTATTGCGAAGCTCAACATCTGAATTTATAGTTATTTTATGCACTTAGCATAGGTTGGACCTCAAATTTAAAGATAAAGTAGATGAATATGTCAACTTCATTTAGTAGCTGTGGTCCTCAGCAACAAATAAAATCTTCTGAACATTAGAGAAGTTGAATAGAAGAGGTACTAATTGGCATAGTACCTCTTTTTCAGGTTTAGTGACATGACAATGTTTTGTAGGCTTGTTTTTCTAAATTAAATTTATTGGGGTGGCATTTGTTGGTAATATATAGGTTATAAGAGTATAATTCTATAATATGTCCTCTGTATCTTGCATTGTGCATTCACCACTCAGAGTCAGTTCTCTTTCCACCACCATATATTTAACCCCTTTACCCTCTTCTACCACCCTCCCTCTATTCTTACCCTCTGGTAACCACTAAACTGTTGTCTGTGTCTATGAGTTTTGTTTCTTGGTTTGTTTGTCTTGTACATTTGCTGCTTTAAGTTTTAAATCCCACATATGAGTAAAATCGTTTGGTTCTCAACTTTTTCTGTTTTCCTTTATTTGCTTAGCATGATAATCTCAAGGTCCATCCCATGTTGTCACAAATATCAGTATTTCATTTTTCCTTATGGCTTAGTAATATTCCATTGTATATATGTTTTTTTCATTGTATATATGTATCACATATTCTTTATCCAATTACTAATCGAGGGACGCTTTGGTTGTTCGGGTGTCTTGGCCACCATGAGTAATGCAGCAATAAACATAGGGGTACACACGAGGTGGAACAATTAAGTTTGTTAACTTGTTGCAACAATGTTGCTAACATTTTTTGATATCAGAAGGATTATTCATTATGAATTTGTACCAACTGGACAAACAGTTAACCAAGTTTTCTATTTGGAGGTGCTGAAAAGGCTGCGAGAAAAAGTTAGAGAAAAACGACCTGAACTTTTTGCCATCAATTCACGTCTCTTGCATCACGACAATGCACCAGCTCACAGGACACTGTCTGTGAGGGAGGTTTTAGCCAGTAAACAAATAACTGTATTAGAACACCCTCCCTACTCACCTGATCTGGCCCCCAATGACTTCTTTACCTGAAGATAAAGGAAACATTTGGGAAGGGTTTGGGTGATTATTTCAATTTCCTTATTGTTGATTGGTCTATTTTTATTTTCCAGTTCTTTTTTATTCAGTCTGGGAATGTTATATATTTCTAAGAACTTGTCCATTTCTTCTTGATTATTGACTTTGGTGACAAATAGTCCTTCATAGTATTCTCGTATGATCCTTTGTATTTCAGTTGTATCTGTCATAACTTTTCCAATTTAATTTCTGATTTTGCTTATTTGTATATTTTCCCTATTTTTCTTAGTGAGTCTAGCCAGGGGTTTGTCAATTTTATTAATCTTTTTAAAGAACCAGCCAGCTCTTTGTTTCATTAATTTGTTGTATTGTCTTTTTGTTCTCTATTTCTTTTAGTTCTGCTCTATTTTTTTATTATTTTCTTCCTTCTGCTGACTTTGGGTTTCGTTTATTCTTTCCCTAGTTCTTTATGATGTAATGTTAGGTTCTTTACTTGGAATTTGTTTGTTTGTTTGTTTCTTGAAACAGGCCTGTAATGACATAAATTTCCCTCTTAATACTGGTTTTGTCACATCCCAATAATTTTGATAGGTTGTTTTTTCATTCTCATTTGTTTCTATGTATATTTTGATATCGCCTTTATTTCTTCTTTGACCCAGTCATTCTTTTGTAGCATGTTGTTTAACATCCACATATTTGTGTGTGTGTTTTCCTGCTTTCTTTTCCTAGTTGATTTCCAATTTCAAAACATCGTGGTCAGAGAATATGCTTGGTATGATTTCAGTCTCCTTAAATTTGCTGAGGCTAGTTTTATGTCCCAACATATGGTCTATTCTTAAGAATGTTCCATGTGCACTAAAAAAGAATGTATAGTCTGATGGTCTAGGTCAAATGTATCATTTAAGACTGATATTTACTTATTCATTTTCTGTTTTGATGATCTATCCGTTTCTGTCAATGAAAGTATTTAGATCCCCTACTATAATTGTGTTTTTGTCAGTTTCTCCTATTAGTTCTCTTAGTAGTTGCTTTATATATTTTGGTGCTCCCTAATTAAGAGAATATATATCAATAAAGATTATGTCTTCTTGTTGTATTAGCCCCTTTATCATTATGAAATGACCATTTTTATGTCTTGTTACCCTTTTTATCCTGATGTCTGTTTCATCAGGTATCAGTATGGCTACAACTGGCTTTCTCTGGTTGGAGTATCATTTCCCACTCTTTTACTTTGAGTCTGTATTTGTTCTTGTAGGTGAGATGTGTGTTTCTTGAAGGCAGCATATTGTTGGATTTTGACTTTTGATCCAGTCTGCTACTCTGGCCAGACTGAACTCACCTTTTTATTGGTCAGCCCATTTACATTTATGGTAATTTATAATATATAGCCATTTTATCTTTCGTTTTCTGGTATCTTTGGGTCTCCATTGTTTATTTGCCTTTGTGTTTTTGTCTATTATTTTGCTTCAAAGTCAAAGTATACTATGACTTTTTTCTCTGTTTCCTCCTTTTATTTTTGTGTTATATGTCTCAGTTCTGCACTTTTGGAGTGGTTATCACTAAATGTATATAAAAGAAAGTTTCATATATACAATAGTCCTTTTTATTCATCATGCATTTTGTCTCCATTCCCCTTTGCAAATTCAAGCCATTACTTCCTCATTTTTTATAATTTTGTTGTCACAAATTATCCCCTTCTATGCTGTGAGTTCAGTTCTGAGTTGCAGTAGCAAATTGTCTTCTTCTTCTCCTTTTCTTTTTTATGTCTTTATCTTCTTTACCCTTTTGGTTATGTTTAAGTGTATAGTGCCCAATTCTGTGTAGGGGTTGCCATTTCCCACTTATGTTTGTCTGTTACTAATCTTGCTCATAGTTTTGTATCCTTTTGTCTTTTTGTTTCAGGTTGAATAGTCTCCTTCAGTATTCCCTGTATTGTAAGCTTTGTGGTAGAAAATTCCCTGAGCTTCTGTAAAACTGGAAAAGTCTTTATTCTGCCTTCACATCTAAAGGATAACTTTGCAGGATATATTATTCTTGGCTGGTAATTTCTCTCTTTCAATAGTTTGAATATCCAATTCTACTCCCTCCTGGCTTGTAGAGTTTCTGCTGAGAAGACCGATGATCATCTAATGGGCTTTCCTTTTTAGGTTACCGTCTTGTTTTCCCTGGCTGCCTTGAGAATTCTCTTTGTCATTAATTTTTGACAGCTTCAATATAATGCACCTTGGAGAAGGTCTGTTAATATTGAGGTAATTAGGTGTTCTGTTTGCTTCTTTGGTTTGAGGATACAGCTTTTTCCATAGGTTTGGGAAGTTCTTGCTGACTTTTTGTTTAAATAGACTCTCTGTGCCCTTCTCCCCCTCTTTTCCTTCTGGTATGCCCATTATTCTTATATTGCTCTTTCTAATGGAGTTAGATAGTCCTTGTAGAATTCTCTCATTTATTTTAACTCTCAGGTGTCTCTCTTCTTCCATTTGCATCAATTCCAGATTCTATCTTTGATATCACTAATTCTTTCCTCCATCTGGTCAGCTCTATTTCTTAAGCTGGCTGTTTCATTTTTCATCTCATTTACTGAGTTCTTCAGTTCCATAATTCCTATTTTATTCTTTTTTAAACTTTCAATCTCTTTGGTAAAACATTCATTTTGTTTGTTGATTTTATTTCTGAGTGAATTAAACTGTCTTTCTGTGTTTTCTTGCATCCCATTGAGTTATTTTCAGAACTGCAATCCTGAATTCTTTGTCATATAAGCCTCATATTTCTATGTCTTTAAGTTTATTTTCTGGAGATTTTTTATTTTCTTTCTGAGCTGCCTTACCTTGGTTATTCACAGCAGTTAATGAATTATTTCTCTTCCTGGGCATCTATAGGAGTGAATTCTGCAGGTGGTTGATATGAAGAGATTGTTCTTTTGCCTTCCAGCAAATAGCACAAGAGTGGTTTATTTTCTTTTGTGCTGGAGTGTTTTATTTTCTCTTGAGCTGTTCTGGTTTCTTGTGCAGTATGAGACAAGACAAGTAATAACAAGTGTTGGAGAGATTGTGGAGAAAAAGGAATCCTCATATAGTGCTAATAGGAAAGTGAACTGTATAGCCACAATGGAAAACAGTGTGGAGGTTCCATAAAGTATTAAGAATAGATTTATGATATGACCCAAAAATCCCTCTTTTGAGTATCTACCCAAAAAATCTGAAAACATTTATCCATACAGATATATGTAGTCCTATGTTCATTGCAGCATTATTCACAGTAGCCAAAACATGGAAGCAAACCGTATCCTTCAATACATGATTAGATAAAGAAGATGTGGTACATATATCCAATGGAATATCACTTGGCCATAAGAAAAGATGAAATGCTGCCATTTGTGAGAACATGGATAGATCTTGAGATTATCATGCTAAGCAAAAGAGAGCAGACAGAAAAAGTTGAGAATCATATGACTTCACTCATATATGGGATATAAAACTGAAAGTAAAATATGAACAATATGAACAAACAAGCAATAAGTTATAGACACAAATAACAATTTAGTGGTTACCAGAGGGTAATGGGTGAGGGGGTAGGGTAAAGAAGGTCAAATATATGATGACATAAGGAGATTAAACTTTGGGTAGTAAGCACTCAATGCAATATATAAATGATGTATTATGGAATTGTATACTTGAAGCTTATATTTTTAGTAACCAGTGTCACCCCAATAAATTTAATGAAAAATACATTACTATATGGATTCAGAAAACAAACAAAAATAAGTTATAAGCTTTTCATTTTATGCAAACTACATTTATTTTCTAAAAAATATATTTTTATGGATGGATAACACCTAGAACTTGATTATTAATATATGAGGTGATTTCCTTTTTCTGTACTTAATCAGAAAAGAAGCCAAGATTATTAGTCAATAGTCATGTGTTCATGCACTCATATTTTTATAATGTTCACATATCATGTAACCTTTGTGGCAAGGAAGTTAAGTATCATATTATGGCAAGAGCTTCAGCTGAGACTTCATAACTCACATTGCAGTCCATTAGTCTCAGATAAAGCTTACACTAGCAGACATGATTAGTTAAACAGTACAGGAATATATGATGAGGGCATTATTCAGTCATCTAGTATAGTAATCATAAAAGATATGCTTCAATTTATTAAGTTAGATCAGCCAATAGATCCTGAAGTTTAGGTAAAATTATTTCCCTTTATATGTTTACCCAACTCATCTTCATAATTGGGGTCTCATGAAGGCAAGCATCACTGAGATTAAAACAGACCAAGGGAACAAAAAAATATAACATGGATATTTGCTGCTCTTCATGTAAACTAAAATTTAAGGTCAGCAAAAAACAACTTTACTTTCTCTTTTCCCCTATGAAGAACATGCCAAAACATCTCAGAAGCGATTTGATTCATTTGTAGGTGACAAGAGTTGAAGTTAAGTAGCCACGGTGATTGAATAAATAAAAAAGTAGTGTGAAAAAAAAATATAACTGTGAGACTGAAATTTTTATATCAGTCAAAACATGCTGTAATATTTAAGAGTTTTTTTTTTTTTAATCAGAATTTAGGATACAAAATGTTACATGTGAAATTATTTGATTTTACATAGTAATATTTTATATATTTTTTGGTTAATATTAATGCAAAGCCTTTTATTTTTTGAAAGTCATGAACTTTTCTATGTACTTTAAATTTCATTTTCTGAGAAGCACCTAAATCCATGAGCTACATTTATTTTCTAAGTAATGGCTAAGGAATGAAGATACATATTCAAATATTTTCTCTAGAGTGAAATGAAATGACTGATTTTATGGGAAATTATTTTTACAACCATTTAATCAAGTCAGGTTTATAGAAATCTCTGTTTATTACCAAATATAAACACATCTAAATTTAAAACATTCCTTGAGTGTTGTTTCAAGTATAGTCAACCTGATTGCCAGAAAATGTAATATATATAATATAGATTTTCCTAAACAGTTTACATTAAAATGTGACTTTTCCTCACTATCTCAGTTGCTTCTAAAGTTTCACTATCACCAGCAAGTTTCTTAGGGGATACAAACTTATTTTATTATTGGTTAATATTAGTAATTTAGACATCAAATTTTCTAATCATAAAGAGTTCGGGTAAGAGAATCCTACCCTATACTGCGCAAATGTTTTCAAAAACAAAGGAGATACTTGTATATGTAAATATAGCTTAGTCATAGAGGGGAATTTAGATTTACACTTACCTCTTTTTATTCAAAAACAGTGAAAATAGTTTTAATAGAAGAATAATATACATAATAAAGTACTAAATCATAATTGTTATTCTTAACTTTATCGACATTGTTATGTAAGCT
The DNA here is from genome assembly GCF_004115265.2 of Rhinolophus ferrumequinum. Taxonomy (NCBI): domain Eukaryota; kingdom Metazoa; phylum Chordata; class Mammalia; order Chiroptera; family Rhinolophidae; genus Rhinolophus; species Rhinolophus ferrumequinum. The sequence continues at coordinate 77,128,706 of NC_046293.1, forward strand.
GAAGTTCTTAAGGCTGATGTCTGGCATCCTTTCACGCGATATACCCTCTGTAGCAAGGCTTGTGATTCCTCATCGTGAAAACTGTGCAGAGATTTTGACCTGTCAGTAGAAAATTTGCCCTTGTCTGTGGAGTAAGACACCATAAGATGCAGTAGACATTCCAAGGCCAAATAACTATAGAGTATAAGATATGAAGCCACTTACTTATTTCTCAATTTTTGACATTCAAAGCCTGTCACACACCTGGAAGCTTCAAGACTATGTAGTCCATAGTCTTGACAGTCTGATCAAAACATACTGTGAATGCTGCTGTCCGGTACCATCCCACAAAAAGGCAGCAATCTTCAATACGGGAAGCAACACATCAAACCTTAGTAACATTGTGTGACAAGTTTCAACTTGTTCGGTGGAATCAGTCGGGTGTGAGCTATGGCTGAGAGAAGGTGTGTTTCAAAGTGTGCTGTAAATCATGGATCACGAACAATGCATTAATATGAAATTTTGTTGCAAACTGCAAAAAAGTACTGAAGAAACACAGGAAATGTTAAAATTAGTTCATGGTAATGCTGCAGTGACCATGTAGATGGGTTAATGTGCTTCAAACGATTTCATAATGGTTGTGAATCAATTGAAAAAGAGAGATCGGGATGTTCTTCAACATCAAAAACCCAAGCAAATGTTGAAAGAGTAAGCAAAATGATTTTATCAAACAGGTGATTTACTATTAGGGAAAATTTTGAAGATCTGAACATCTCTTATGGTTCCATTCAAAGCATTTTAACAACAGATTTCAACATGAGGCAAGTGAGTGCAGAATTTGTTTCACACGTTTTGACTGTCGAACAAAAGCAATGGTGTTTGTCAATTTCATTGGGGTATACCACCGTTCTGCTTCAGATTCGAGCTTTTTAAGACATGTCATCATGGGAGATGAAAGTTGATTCTATGGTTACAACTATGATCTTGACATCAAGGTTCAGAGCTCACAATGAAAATCACCTAGTTCTCCTCTGGGGAAAAAAGTTCATCAATCAAGATCTAACATAAAGGTGATATTAATTGTGTTTTTTGACCTTGATGGAATTTTGTGAGCTGAATTGTACCCAGGAAAACTGTGGTGAGCTCTGAATATTATAAGAGCTTACTACAGTGTTTAAGAAATGAGGTGCGTAGAAAATGGCCTGAGAAATAGGCTTATGGTTTCATCTTTCATCATGGCAATGCTCTGTGTCATGCATAGCTTCTGGTATGTCAATTTCTGTCAAATAAAAATATTACAGTGTTTCCTTATCCATCTTATTCACTGGATCTGGCACTGTGTGACTTCTGGCTCTTCCGTAAAGTCAAAATGACAATGCAAGGTAAACGTTTTGAATCCATTCATCACGTGGAGGCAGCCATGACAGAGCAACTAAAGACACGAAACAGGACAGGAAGTGGCAAGAACAATGGGATAAGTGTGTTCAAAGCAAGGGGAAGTATCGTGAGCAGGATTAATGGCAATGTGTCTTTCAGTATAATAATTTTTTAAATTTAAATATTCACTGTAATTTTTTTTATCACACCTCATATTACAATTTCATCACATCTTAAAGCCTTGTGTTGTGGTTACTAAGACTTACTCATTTTTTCATGTATTCCATTTCCCAAATTTCCTCTTTACCTCTTCTTGAAAGTCTTGACACAATCGCCAAAATATTGGCACTTTCAGGGGGTTCATGCCTGTTTTTTTCACATACCAATTGAGACTGACATGTATGTAAGAGGTTTTATTTTAAATTATGTTGTGGACATTTAAAAATAATGTCTGTTTTAGGTAATATAAATAAAGCAATGGTAATTAATGCCATAGTATGGAGCGTAGTAAAATGGGAATGGTATAAATATTAATGTAATAAGAAAATACCAACAAGAGTAGAATTAAAATATAGAACCTCATATTTAACAGATGAGGAGGGGAGTTAACTATTAATTTTTGTTAGGATAGATGTAGTCAGCTCAGTTGCAAACACATTAATTTGAGAGCCTTTCTCTATCATGGTTGCTGATTCATGCACTATATTCATCAACTGTTTATTGATGATCTACTATGGTTCAAGTACTACAATAGGTACGTTGTGGAGAAATTGAATTTGACACTTTTTTTGGAAGGTAATAGTCTACTGAAAAAGAGAAAATGATTAAGGGATAATGATATATAATGATAACCGCTACATTAGAGAGTTACTATGGAAGTATAAAATGACCCTTTGCACAGACTAAAGAAAGAGAAATGACTTTTTGGGTGAGATTATTGCTAAGATTAGTGTTAAAGGGAGGGAGCCCTAATGTAAGAGAGAAACAGCTGATTCCTATTCATTTCTTATTCTCCATTTAGTCTACAATAAGAGCATATTCTGTCAACTTATTTCCTCTTTTCCCCAACCCCACGTTTTTATTGTTTGTTTGTTTTGTTTTTTTTGTTATGAGTATATTGAGAGTTTAGTGTTCTTGTGTTGATATTGTTTGTATTCAGTTTTTATGCTTTTTTTATAGTGAATGTTTTGTTGCTTAAAGTTATTTAAATGTAAGTGTTTTTAAATTGAATCATTGTTCTCTGGCAAGTATTAGTAGTTTCTTCAGTGTTAGAGGATTAGTAGTTTCTTCAGTATTAAAGATATCATTTGTTAAAAATTTCTTTAAAAGAACTAAACAACTTTTATACTGTATTTATAGACTGTAGAAAAACCTTAATGCAATTCAAACTGAGACCTGGTCACCTGATGACCTCCTGTTTATTCAGTGCTATTTCTTTTAGATTGTTGCAAACAGTAAACATGGAGGAGAGCTCTGGTTAATATCCAGTCAAACTTCACTCAAGTCATAGAATTGTAGATAACTGTTCAACATTTATTGTCTTTCTTCTAACTAAGTTTGTTTTTATTTCTTTATATCCATTTACAATTTTATATTCTTTATACATTATGTCAAAATATTTTCTATTTTTTATTCTTTTAGTATTTTTGTTGTATACACAATTCACTTTTTTCACTATATATGATTATTTATTGCTAATGTTATTGCCATATGTTCTTTTCATTTTCTGAACTTTATATTTAATAGTGGTAATCATGAAATGATCAGTTATTATTATCTAATTTTGACTATATTTCTAAACTTCCTACTTTTTCTTATTGGTTTAAACTAATTTTACCCTCTTTCCATTTTTATTAGTATATTTTTTGAGTCTAGTTTGCCAATCTGTCTATTTCAAAACACATTGAAGAAGAAGAATCATGGATATATTTATGCCTTAATTAAGGAGAACGTTTTATATCCCTTAATGGTTGGTCATGAATTAGCCTTTTTAGCTTCCCATTGTGTATCATACACACTTTAGAAAGCATAACATCGTGAACTCAAAGATCCTTCCATTGAGGAATTCAACAGAATATCAGTTGTTTCACAAGCAAAACTCTTTCTCTAATGTCAAATATGCTCAGTGTCAATCAGATAAATAAGTAAGTTGTGACCTACTGACAATTCAAATTATTTATTCCCTATATGAGAAGACCCATGAACAAAACTTCGTGGTCTTTACGCTATACTAACACGGTTCTATGGCTAATTAAATAAATGAGTTCACAATAACATTTGTATAAAAACAGAGATATTTAGTGGTGGATAATAAAGAAAAAATGCTATATAATTTTAAACTTTAATTTTAACCTAAAATAAAAAAATATAATAATAATAATAATAATAATAATAATAATAACAACTAAGGATTCCTGATCTGTCTATTAAAAAAAAAATCTATAGAAGGTATAACAGAGCATCTCTTACCAAACTATCAGAATTCTTGTCACATCCTGTATTCAATTCACCTTCTTTGTGTTACTACTTCTTCATAAGCTTCAGGAGGAATTTTTTTTTTTCATATTTTGTTCTTGATAATGAGAGATAAGGAGAAGTTGCTTAGATCTAAGTTTATTCTGATGGCATTTTTAAGTTTTATTCTCAAGAGTTGCATAAAAAGCTTTATTTCTAAATAAAAGAGCTATAGTCACCACTTATAACACAAATATAACTATCATTAACAAGCCCGATTGTGCTGCAAAATTAAGATTCTCATCAAAAAGGACACCTGTGTTTTCTCAACTTTACATCTCTGTTAAGAAGAAATATTTTGTATTGAGGATGTGTTTTGTTGGAGACTTAAAAGATTAGAGAGAAATTATTGAAAAAAGTGCCTGACCCCACGGGTAATACTGAAGACTCAGTTTATTATGCTAAAAGATTGCTGTGTTGTAGTTTTCTTTTTTTCCAGCAGTGATCACCAGCTTTGGTATAAAGACACAACGAGGATTTATATTTATGCAGATTTATTTTTTGTTCCAGGATTATGAAAAAGAAGAGAAGTGGAATGTGGTACTTAGAAGATCTAAAACAACAGTTAAAAGACTGGAGCTTGAACTATAAGAAAGGTAAACTATGACAGGAGGCAGTAGGAATTAGGGAGAAAATAGAAGAGTTAATGGCCTGAGGATTAAATGGCCTGAGGAAAGAGAGGACAAGTAGAAAGTATTAAAACTCAATGTAATAAGCCTCAAAGAAGCAGGAGTTTTATTAAAGGAAAAGCCATTCTCAGGAAGCTGCCTTGGGCTTGCGGGCATTATTGTGTAGGTTGTAGGAAATAGATATTCTCGAAGGAGAAATTACTGGTAGTTAAGAGCAGGAGGTAGAGAGTTTATCAATCATGGAATGATTGGAGTTTCAGAGGACACAGTGGGAACATTTGAAAGAGACAAGAAAGTGTCAATTTAAGTCACTAGACAGAAAGCTTATAGCGTTATATGTCTATAGATAATCAATCAACATATAGATGATGTTATCATTTTAGGCATCCAGTAAGGGGAATGGAATAACTCTCATGATGGACATTATTGATTGATGACTGGCTGTATATTAAATTACATTGGTCCCCAGTGTCACTGAATGCTGAGAACTAAGTAAATGCCTTCTTAATAGGTCTAATGACTATGATGTGTTCAGGATAAGTTATCACACCAGGTGCCGGAGAGCACATAATATTGTTCATCTGGCACTTGTTCCTTTCCCATCAAAACCTTGAGGTGGGCATGATGATGGGCACAGAAGCCTGGGCGGGCACATCTGGATTTTCAACTCATGTCAAATCATGCCACATTTTGCATGTGGTTTTCTCGGCTTTGCACTACTTGAGGACATTTTCCTTGGAATGAAGTTTCCAGGGGCCAAATTTCTTCTTCCAACATGTATTAGGATGGTGATATATTAAAGTACTTCTGCAATCTATATTCTCTACTTTCAAAACATTTGGATTTGGAAAAGAAAACCCTTATTTCTACGGTTCTTTATTTGTCATATTATAAGGAAGGAAACCAGGGAAGAAGAAGGGTGGAGGCAAAGTTGACCTCTCTTTCTTGGTTAAGCATCCAGAAAAAATTATTTCCTTAATTTAACTTTCAATAATACTAACATATTATGCTCTGTTCAAGTATTTCTATAAGATGCATGCAGATTATTTATATGTCTAGACTAAATTTGATAGCATTATGATCTCTGGGTTCTGTAGGTACCCAATGATAGGCAGAATTATTTCTGAAATTTTAAACAGCAGAACTAGAGAAGACATTGTAAAATCTTCTGAGATTAAATGGAAGATTATTTCACCATTTGTCAATATATTAAGGATAGTTATATAAGGAGGATTTCTAGAGAATTTCTCTTGTAACTATAACCTAAATTTAATGTCCCCAAGGCACAATTCTGGAAAACTTTGTTAATAGCAGCCATTTGTTTGATTATTTAATTGATAACATATTATTGACTATTACCAGTCCCAAAGTGATTCTTTCAGATTATCTGGGAATTTATTTATTTTTAATTTCCATATACCCCACAAAATTTTCCTGCACAAGTTTTGAAGATGAGATCCTTATCTTAAAATGGCTCAATAAATGTATGTAGCTCCTACTCACTCAGTAATATTTAGCTGCACATATGACTTTAAATGATTGTCCTTTCCACTAGGTTATATTAGATTCAACCCAGTTTATCTCTCTTAAATTTAGGTTAAAGTGAGACTCACCCATATCTCAAATTATTGATTTAAAAGGATCTATCATAACAAAAGGAGAGATGAGGAAGAAAATACACACATGCTCTCACATATACAAAATGTCTTTTTTTTTTTTTTTCTGGCTTTATTTCTCATTTCATTTACCTTTCCACTGTAATCATAAAATTTGTTTTTTGCCCCTATAATTCCTATGCTTAGAATCACTCCATGAGCAGTGATTACCAGTATCATTACTTCTAGGCAAACATTTTGAAACTAAGATAATGGATTAGAGGATCTGACCCTTTAGTGTGCTTGTGAAATCAATGTAGGGGTCAGAATTGACTAGAACAGAACTGAAAATAGGAATGCATCCTACAAAACAAGGATAAGTTTTATTTCATGAAACTTTAAGTAATTATTATGAGCTTGTGTGTAGCTATATATGTGTGTGTGTATTGCTTTGCAGTGTAGCTATATTTAGAATTCTGGTTCATGTTAAACACCACTTAAAAACAATGTCCAAGATAACATATCTTTCAAGACTTGATTTTCACAAAAATATGACTATGTTTTGTGTGAAACCACTCACTGCTGGAAAGAACTGATTGCATTGTTTTGCACTATGTTATAGCTTATAATGTCATGTTACCTATATTTATATATCTGGATTTCTTTGGTGAGCTGTCTTACTTTGCTAGAACAGCTTTATTTGCTAATTCATCACTATTACCACCAATTTGAATTGTCTGTCATATAATAGACACTTAGTACATGTTTTGGATAATTGTATAAACCAATGTATAATTAATTAAAACATATTCAATTTTGAACAAATTGGTATTCCTTAAGTAGATGTGATTCATAACTTAAAGCCAAAGGAAATATTATAATATAAGCTTGATATACCTTTGGACATAGAAAGCATATTCACTGGTGCAACCCTACCAAGTGACATTCTTAAAATGATTAGATGCTTTTATTCAAATAATAATAATAATAACAAAAGTTAGGTAAAATAATATTAATTGTAATTATCTGGAAATTTGCGAGCTCCAACTAAACTACACAATGAAGAAAGTATTCATTTGAAATGCAGATGTAACATATCTTTGTCTATTACAAAAAAGTTTAGTTACCCTTCTTTAGTTACCCTGAAGAAGCCTTTATTATATCATTGCTTTTTATTTGCTCCTGTCAGGGATCTGCTGTGTTTTCTCAAGAGGTCAGATGCTAACACTAGTAAAGTCGATTGCATAGGTACCACCACACAAATTCAGCTCTTAGACCAACCAGCAATTAGTTTTGTGAACAGAGAAATAATTACTTTTTTTCTGACATTCCTAAAACAATTTTTGTTTGAGCTGCTTCATGATTCTTGATTTTTTTTTAACCACTAAATGATAATTAATATTTTCATAAAATAAATATGAAAATAAAATGGTGTCGTTTGGAAGTTACTGCAGTAGTTTGGATTAATTTACTGGTATTTATGTCATGATTTCTTTACAACACAACCAAACCCACACAGTGAAATTGCTCTCTAAAAATTACTGATGGAATCATTATATTTTATATGAAATAGTATATAAATTCTGCATACTTATAATAGAAAATATAGCAATATAAAATAATAAAAATATTTTATAACGAACAAATATATATTTTAAAAATATACAATATCAAGGAATATTTTTTCATCTCTAGTACAATTAATTTATTACGCATAATTTATACACTTATAATTAAAAGAAGAAATTAGAAAAAAGTAATTGATTTTTTTTGAAATCATTTAACATTTTTATTTTTTGCAGGAAAAAATAACTACATTTATTATTCCATTGCCTATAAAGCTAATAAACCTTTGTGTAATTACATGTCTGCTCATACAGTTGCTGTACAATTGTATTGGTTGTATTTTATTACTAACATTTTATTAATGGTGAACAGCCAAGACCCCCCACTAAAACAATTACACAAGTCTAACACAAGCCATAATCAAGAAAAAAAGTATTTTTGTTTTATTTAATCTGACTAGGAATGGCTTGACACAATTAAAATTTATAGTCATAATATTGCCTAGATAATTTTAAATAATCCTTTACTAAGAGAAGATAGTACTTTGATGTGAAGTAAAGTGATTCCTTTTAGAGCCATCTTGTTCTTTTTGTCTCGTCCTAAAACTAAAATGCAACTTGAATTGTTGCTGTCTCTAGCAATATAAATTAATATTGATTTTAATGTTTTAAGAGCCAGTTAATTTTCTAAAAACTCATCCTAAGGGAAAAAAAATATATCTATCTTTCAACCTTAGCTTTCAGCACAAATGAAAAAAAACAAACTGAGTGTCTATGCAGAAGTGTTAATCTTCACAAGTTGATGAATAAATATTACAAAAATTTAGAGAGAATTTTTATTTTAACTTGGAAACTAATATTATATTTATACAAAGGTTTTTATGATAGTTTTTATTAATGTATTTTAAAATAATCTGGTAAATGGCACTGTGTTATTGTCACCAAGTTTAACTAGATACAACAACAACAACAACAACAACAACAACAAAACGATCAGCAGCTAAGTATAGCCAGATTGCTTTGTTATCTCAAATATGACCAAACTTAGCAAATTATACCATCCTTTTCTGTCATCACTTCTATGGCAAATAGTTAATGCTAAAGATCTGTTCTGCCACAATATTTGGCCAAATCAACAGGTACTGAATAAAATTATAGCAACTAGTTCAATAAACATAAACTAGCTTTACTTCTGAGATTAGCAAGTAATCATCCATAAATTACACAAAAGAAGAAATAATAATTTTATTAATAAATATTCAGTTGCACTATGTATAATTATTAATTTTTTAATCCATCCTCCATACCATGAAAGAAATTTACAAGATTATAGAAGAATTTATTATTGATAAATTTGATCCTTAAAAAAAAATGAAATAGCTTCCCAAATGATAAAAATTTTCAGCAATTGTTTTTCTAGGAGAAGTCTACAAAAAAATTACATCTAAAAAGAGTAACTAATTATGTAATCCCAGGATATGAAAACAATTATGGAAACATAAATAATTAGATATATTCCAGAACCTGTGATCAAGCTATAGGTGAGCTGGTGTATCTTATCTATTTATAAGGCCATTCATTTTTTTGGGGGGTGGCGTGGATATTGGGGAACAGTGTGTTTTTCCAGGCTGTCAAGTTGTTGTTTTTCAATCTAGTTGTTGAGGGCGCAGCTCACTGGCCCATGTTGGACTCAAACCTGGCAACCTTGGTGTTATGAGCACCATGCTCTAACCACTGAGCTAACCGGTCGCCCTATAAGGACATTCTTCAGGAGATCTTCCAATGTTGGCAAAAAGTAAAATAAACATTTTTGTTGCTAAAGTTGCTAATAAGTGGTAACTAGTTAATTAATGTGATATACATTAGTGCTTTTTGCAATATTTCCAGTAGTCACCATTCTAGACCTAGATGAGATTCATTCTCTAGAACTCTACTTTCCTTCTGGTGATGTTTGACATGGCTGCTACTTCATCTTTAGCTTGAGTCCCTGACTGAGCAACAGGAGCAGAAATCCCCTGCCTACTTGCAACAAAGAGATAGCATAAGCAAGAAAGAAATATTTTTAAAACAGTATTTTGGACTTTTTATGTCACCATTATTTTGCCTTTCCTGACTGAAACAATGGCAGAGACAACATTTGTGAACTTAGCATTTTACTCCATGTCCAAAGCTTTCTTTTTCTTCATTATTCCATCCTCTCACTGTGTGTGTGTGTATTCATTAGTAAGTCATGAAATCAATAGAGTAGGCCATATCTAGTATTAAAAAAACAACAACACAAAGAAATATAATAGAAAAATAGCACAGCTAAATGATACATTAATCAGGAGAGAGAGAGAGAGAGAGAGAGAGAGAGAGAGAGAGAGAGAGAGAGAGGTGTTCACTCCACTTATATACATGTACCAGGTAAAATGTAAGTCACAGTCAGACATATGATATGAATTATCTCATATGGAAACCTAGATAATTGATTTATATAAAGGAAATTAATAAGACAACCTTTAGCCATTAGAAAATGCAAATTGAAACCACAAGAATATGATTGCTAACCATCTAGAATATCTAAAATTAAGAAAAAACAAATAACCTGCCAGTACCAAATGTTAGCAAGAATTATATTACCCAGCTATTTCACTCCAGGGTATTTATCCACTAAATTATATATATATATACATACATATATATACATATATATATATATATATATATATATGCAAATTTTCTACATGAAGGTTTATGGTAGCATTGATAATAATAACTGATAATAGTATAAAAACAAAAAAAAGTCAGATGTTGGTCAATAGGAGAATAGCTAAACAAGTATGTGTATGCAAGTATGTGTATTCAGTAATAAAAAGGGACAAATTAGTGAAACATGCAACAACTTGAATGATCTCAAAAACATTCTGAAACAAACTCACAGATACAGAGAACATTTTGATGGTTGCCAGATGGAAGGAATGTTGAGGGGTGAGTGAAAAAGGGGAACGGATTAAGAAGTACAAATTGGTGGTTACAAAGTAGTCATGGGGATGTAGGATATAAAACAAGGAGCATAGTCAATAGCATTGTAAAAACTATGTATTATGTCAGATGGGTACTAGATTTATTGGGGTAATGGGAGGGGAGTTGGGAAGCAGAGTGAAAAAGGTGAAGGAATTAAGAAGTACAAATTCGTAGTCACAAAACAGTCATGGGGATATAAAGTAAAGCATAGGATATATAGTCAATATACTATAATAACTATGTATAGCGTCGGGTGGGTACTAAATCAGTCGGGGAATCACTTGTTAAATTACATAAATGTCTAACCACTATGCTGTACATCTGAAATTAATATAAAATAATATTGAATTTAAACTGTAATTGAAAAATGAACAAGGGCGGGGAAGGGAATAAGAGGTTCAAATCTCCAGGGATGTAACATACAGCATGTTACATAGTCAATATAGTGATATATATATAGTCAATAATATCGTGATAGCGTGGTACAGTGTCAGATGGTTATGGAACTTACCATGGTGATCACTTCTTTAGATCTATATATGTTTGAATAACCATGATGTACACCTGAAACTGCTATAATATTGTCTGTTAGTTCTATTTTAATAAAATTTGTTTTTTAAAAAGTGTAGTCCATAGGACACTACTTTTTGAGAGGATGAAATCTTTTCCATTACCATCAATTGCCAGAGATGGATCCTTATCATTTGCTTCTTGGATATACAGTTTTAAAATCTGCGATCACTATTTTTTAGCACATATCAGACCATCCTGTCTTTAATTTCCTCACAATAATTGACATTTTTTGACTATGTGAACTGAAACATCAACTGAGTCAACTGAGAGACCCAGAAGGTAAGGCCTGGGAGGTGAAGAGCTGGAAAGGTTTGGTAGAAGTACCTAAGGTCTACTAAACACCCAAAACAACAACTGGGCATCATCAAATGTACCCTCACATGTTAAGTAAAAGTGGAAAATACATACAGGGGTGATTCACAGCAACATGAGTTCAGTGGTTTCCTCTACAGATGAAGGGAGGGAAGAAGGGAAATGAGTAGAAGCAACAGGGGGCTACATTATTATCTGTAATGTGTTTTTTTTAATTAAAGTTTATTGGGGTGTCAGTTGTTAGTAAAGTTACATAGATTTCAGGTGTACAATTCTGTATTACATCCTCTATAAATCCATTGTGTGTTCACCACCCAGAGTCAGTTCTCCTTCCATCACCATATATTTGATCCCCTTAACACTCATCTCCTACCCCCTGGCCCCCTTACCTTCTGGTAACCACTAAACTATTGTCTGTGTCTATGAGTTTTTGTTTCTCATTTGTTTGTCTTGTTCTTTTGTTGTTTTTTGTTGATATGCCACATATCAGTGAAATCACATGGGTTCTCTGCTTTGTTCTGTCTGACTTATTTCACTTAGCATTATAATCTCAAGATCCATCCATGTTGTCACAAATGATCCTATGTCATCTTTTCTTACTGCCGAATAGTATTCCATTGTGTATATATACCACAACCTCTTTATCCATTCACCTATCGAAGGACATTTTGATGGTTCCATATCTTAGCCACCATAAATAAAGCTTCAATAAACATTGGAGCACACATATCTTTGTGGATAAATGTTTTCAGATTTTTTGGGTAGATACCCAGGAGAGGAATTGCTGGGTCATACGGTAATTCTATTGGTAATTTTTTGAGGAACCTCCACAACTGCCTTCCATAGCGGCTGCACCAATCTGCATTCCCACCAACAATGTATGAGGGCTTCCTTTTTCTCCACAGCCTCTCCAACACTTGTTACTCTTTGTCTTGTTGATGATGGCCATTCTGACTGGGGTGAGGTGATATCTCATTGTGGTTTTTATTTGCATTTCTCTGATGATTAGTGATGTTGAACATTTTTTCATATGTCTATTTGTCATTTGTATGTCCTCTTTGGAGAAATGTCTCTGCCCATTTTTCAATTGGGTTGTTTTGTTTTTTGTTGTTGACTTGCATGAGTTCCTTGTATATTTTGGATATTAGCCCCTTATGGAGACACTGTTTGCAAAAATCTTCTCCCATTCAGTTGGTTGCCTCTTTATTTTGTCAATGGTTTCTATTGCTGTACAGAAGCGTGTAAGTTTGATATAGTCCCATTCATTTATTTTAGCTTTTACTTCCCTTGCCTTTGGAGTCAAATTCATAAAATGCTCTTTGAACCCAAGGTCCATAAGTTTAGTACCTATGTTTTCTTCTATGCAGTTTACTGTTTCAAGTCTTATGCTTAAGTTTTGATCCATTTTGAATTGATTTTGGTACGTGGTGACTGTACCATAGCTGTCCAGTTTCATTCTTTTGCACTTGATTTTCCAATTCTCCCAGCACCATTTACTGAAGAGGCTGTCTTTTCTCCGTTTTTTGTTTTTTGCTTCTTTGTCAAAAATTATCTGTCCATATTCATGTGGTTTTATTTCTGAGTTCTCAATTCTATTCCATTGGTCTACATGTCTGTTTTTCTCTGCCAATACCATGCTGTTTTGATTATTGTAGCCCTGTAGTACAAGCTAAAGTCAGGGAGTGTGATACCTCCAGCATTGTTCTTTTTTCTTAAGATTGCTTTGGGCTATTTGGGGGTCTTTATGGTTCCAAACAAATCTGATGATTTGTTGTTCTATTTCTTTAAAAAATGCTATTAGAATTTTGATGGGGATTGCATTAAATATGTATATTGCTTTGGGTAATATGGCCATTTTAACTATGTTGATTCTTCCAATCCATGAGCACGGAATTTCTTTCCATTTCTTTGTGTCTTCTTCAATTTCTTTTAAAAATGTCTTGTAGGTTTCAGCATATAGGTCTTTTCACATCCTTCGTTAAGTTTATTCCTAGGTATTTTATTCTGTTTGCTGCAATTGCAAAAGCAATTTGTTTTTTTTCTTTTATTTCTGTTTTCTGAGATTTCATTGTTAGTATATAGGAATTGCAATGGACTTTTGTGCGTTGATTTTGTAGCCGGCAACTTTACTGTATTCCTTGATTGTTTCTCATAGCTTTTTGGTGGAGCCTTTAGGATTTTCTATACATAGCATCACATGATCTGTAAGAGTGACAATTTAACTTCTTCCTTCCCAATTTGGATGCCTTTCATTTATTTCTCTTGCCTGATTGCTCTGGCGTGGACTTCCAATACTATGTTGAAAAGCAGAGGTGATAGGGGACAGCCCTGTTGTGTTCCTGAACGTAGAACAAAGGGCTTCAGTTTTTCACCGTTAATTATGAGAATAGCTGAGGGTTTGTCATATATGGCCTTTATTATGTTTAAGGTATTTTCCCTTCTATACCGATTTATTAAGTGTTTTAATCATAAATGGATGTTGTATCTTGTCAAATGCTTTTTCTGCATCAATTGATATAATTATATGATTTTTGCCCTTTATTTTGTTTATGTGATGTATCACATTGATGGATCACATTGATGGATCCTGTGCCCACTTGATCATGATGAATAATCTTTTTAATGGCATTGTTGCATTCAATTTGCTAGAATTTTGTTTAGGATTTTTGCATCTGTATTCATCAGAGATATTGGTCTGTAGTTCTCTTTGTTTGTGTTGTCCTTACTAGATTTGGTATCAGGGTAATGTTGGCCTCATAAAAATGAGTTAGGCAGTACTGTCTCTTCTTCACTTTTTTGGAAGAGTTTGAGCAGGATTGTATTAGATCCTCTTGAAGGTTTGGTAGAATTCACTACTGAAGCCATCCTGGTCCCGGACTTTTGCTTTTGGGAAGGTTTTGGATGACTGATTAAATTTCGTTACTGGTGATCTGTCTGTTTAGATTTTCCAGTTCTTCATGGTTCAGCCTAGGAAGGCTATATGTTTCTAAGAACTTGTCCATTTCTTCTAGGTTATTGAATTTGGTGGCATCTAGTCCTTCAATAGTATTCTTGGATGATCCTTTGTATTTCTGTGGCATCCGTGATAACTTCCCCTTTTTCATTTCTGATTTGTTTTATTAGTGTCTTTTCTCTTTTTATCTTAGTGAGCCTACCCAATTTGTCAATTTTGTTAATCTTTTCAAAGAACCAGCTCTTTGTCACATTGATTTTTTTCGATTGTCTTTTTGTACTCTATTTCATTTAGTTCTGCTCTGATTTTTATTATTTCCTTTCTTCTGCTGACCTTGGGTTTCATTTGTTCTTCTTTTTCTAATTTTTTAAGGTGTAATGTGAGGTTATTTATTTGGGATTTTTCTTGTTTCTTGAGGTAGACCTGTAATGATATAAATTTCCCTCTTAAAACTGCTTTCGCTGCATCCCAAAAATTTTAGTAGGATGTATTTTCATTCTCATTTGTTTCTATGTATCTTTTGATTTCTCCTCTAATTTCTCCTTTGACCCGGTCATTCTTTAAAAGTATGTTGTTTAATCTCCATGTATTTGTGGTTTTTCCTGCTTTCTTTTTACAGTTGATATCCAATTTCAAAGCCTTGTGATCAGAGAATATGGTTGGTATGATTTCAATATTCTTAAATTTGCTGAGGTTATTTTTATATCCCAATATATGGTCTATCCTTGAGATGCTCCATGTACACTAGGAAAAAAATGTACAGTCTGATGTTTTAGGGTGAAGTGCTCTATAATTGTCAATTATGTCCATTTCATCTAATGTGTAATTTAGGGCTGCTATTTCGTTGTTTATTTTCTGTTTGGATGATCTATCCATAGCTGTCAGTGATGTATTTAGGTCCCCTAGTATAATTGTGTTTTGGTCATTTTCTCCCTTTAGTTCTGTTAGTAGTTGCTTGGTATATTTTGGTGCTTCCTGATTGGGGGCATAAATATTGATGACTGTTATGTCTTCTTATTGTATACTCCCCTTTACCATTATGAAATGTCCATCTTTGTCTCTTGTTACCTTTTTCACCCTGAAGTCTGTTTCATCTGATATCAGTATAGCTACACCTGGTTTTCTCTGGATACCATTTGCTTGGAGTGTCAATTTCCACCCTTTCACTTTGAGTCTATGCTTGTCCTTGTAGCTGAGATGCGTCTCTTGGAGACAGCATATGGTTGGGTTTAGTTTTTTGATCCAATCTGCTACTCTGTGCCTTTTTATTGGTGAGTTCAGTCCATTTACATTTAGGGTGATTATTGATATGTGAGGATTTCCTATCATTCTATCTTTAGTTTTCTGGTAAGACTGTGTCTCCATTGTTTCTTTGCTTTTTTGTTGTTGTCTATTATTCTCTGTGGTGGTATTCTATGATGTTTCCCTCTGTTTCTTCTTTTATTACAGTATATATTTCTGTTCTGGATTTTTTTTTTTATTTTTGAGTGGTTACCCTTAAGTTTATGTAAAAGAAAGTTTGATATTTAGAGTATTCCAATTTCTTCAGCATGCCTACTTTCTCCCCATTCCCACATTCCAGTTCAGGCCTTTACTCTCCCCCTTTTTATGTTTCGGTTGCCACAAATTGTCCCTATTGATGGTGTCGAATAGCCTCCTTTAGTATTTCTTGTAGTGCAGGTCGTGTATTACAAAATTCTCTCAGCTTTTGCATGTCTGGAAAGGTCTTTATTCCTCCTTTGTATCTAAAGGGTATCTTTCTGGGTATATTATTCTTTGCTCAAAATTTCTCTCTCTTCAAAGTTTGAATATTTGGTTCCTCTCCCTCCTGGCTTGTAGCGTTTCTGCTGAGAAATCTGATGATAATCTAATGGCCTTTCCTTTGCAGGTTACCGTCTCCTTTTCCCTGGCTGCATTGAGGATTCTTTCTTTGTTGTTGATTTTTGACAGGTTCAATACAATGTACCTTGCAGAAGGCCTGTTGGGATTGAGGTAATTAGGTGTTCTATTTGCTTCTTTGATTCGAGGATCCAGTTCTTTCCACAAGTTTGGGAAGTTCTCATCAACTATATGTTTGAATATATTCTCTGTTCCCATCTCTTTTTCTTCTCCTTCTGGTATGCCCATTATTCTTATATTGCCCTTTTTGATGGAGTCAGAAAGTTCTTGTAGAGTTCTTTCATTTCTTTTAAGTCTCAAGTCTCTTTGTTCTTCCATCCGTGTCATTTCCAGGTTTCTATCTTTGATGTCACTGATTCTTTCCTCCATATGGTCAACTCTACTACCTAACCTGTTTATTTCATTCTTAATTTCTTCTATTGAGTTCTTAATTTCCAGAAATTCTATTTGGTTCTTTTTTAAAATTTCAATCTCTTTGGTAAAATGTTTATATTGTTCTTTGATTGTGTTTCTGAATTCATTAAATTGCCTTTCTGTGTTTTCTTGCATCTCGTTGAGTTTTTTCAGAAGTGCAATCTTGAATTCTCTGTCATTTAAGTCACATTTTTCCATATTTTTAAGTTCATTTTCTGGAGGCTTTTCACTTTCTTTCTGAGCTGTCTTGTTTCTTTGGTTACTCATGGTAATTAATGATTTATTATTTCTCTTCCTAGACATCTACAATAGGTTCTGCAACAGGTTGATAGGAAGAGGTCTTTCTTCTGTTTTCCAGTATGTGTTTGTAGAATATTTTATTTTCTCCTCAAATGCAGCCTTTCTTTTCTCTCTCACTTTGTAGTGTTATGTTTTCTCTGCACTATTCCAGATTCTCACACAATGGGGGGATTCCCTGGAAGGCGGGCTTCTCTTCTGTTAACAGTTTGCTTGGGTCATAGGCACCGTGACCCTGTGGGGATGCGGAGAGCTTTTGAAGTTCCCAAACTCTTCCTGCACCAGATTCAGGGCCCGTGTGTTTCAGCAGTTCTGTTTACTCCTGCAGGGATTTGCCCAGATTGGTAGGGACAGGGGCGGGGTGAGTTGTGAGAATTGGCCCAGAGCAATGGCGCCAACCATCACAACAGCCAGTCCTGCTTCCATAGCTCCCTCCCCTTGCCAGAACTAGTTGGGCTGCGAATCTGTGTCTGCAGACCACAGTTTTCAAAACTGCACATTTTCTATTCTTTGATCTGCCACTGTTCTGCTTCTACCCCGGGGCAGGTGGGGGCGGGCCAGCTCAGGGAGGGTAGGGAGGGGGTGGCTAATCTCCATGCCTAAGGCTTTTGTTCTCTGTGGGAGTGAGGACTTAAACAACTGTTTTCAGCCTTCTTCCCTCAGTCTTTGCTCTGAGGTCTCTGCCGTGAGCGTTGGGTTCAGCCCTATTATATGCTGTCCCCTCAGCCCCGTGGGCCATAAACTGAGCCCTAGCAGTCTGAGTTCTTTCCCCTCCCACAGTTGCAGTAGTTCCGGGATGCAGCGAGCTTGGAGCACTGAGCTAGGTCTGCGCCCGCAGCTCCATCTCCGCACTTCTTCCTTCCTCCTCCTCCCCTGCTCACACAATTTGCCCACCTTTAGGTGAATTCAGTAGTGAACCTCTTCGTCTTGCCTGTCTGCTGTGCAGGGAGTCCTTTGTGGAGTTATAGTTTTTCAATGTGTTGTAAATTCCAGGGGAGATTTCCAGAGGCTCACCTCACACCGCCATTTTGATGACGTCAGTGTAATGTTTGTTTTATTTCTAAAGAAGAAGAGATATGATGAAAATATAGAAAAATGTTTACATCTCTTAGATATGGATGTTAAATCGGGATCTATTATACTATGTTTATGTTCAATCTGTAGATTTGATATATTTATCTAAATGAATTAAAAGTTTTTAAAAAGTGGGAAAATAAAATGAGTTGGATACAAAAGAGTAAATATCGCATAATGCCATTTATGTGAAATTCTAAAAACTGACTGAATTCATTTATAGTATAGAAACCAGATAATTTTCTACAGTTGGGTATGGATAGGAGTTGCTACAAAACACCAGAAGGGAGATTTTTGGGAAAACATCTGAAACAGTTTTTTCAGATGGTGGTTATATGGGTGTGTATATATTTCTCAAAACTGTTCATACTTTACATTTAAAATGAGTGCAATTTTATTGGGTATACTTATACCACAATCAAATTAATACAATTTTGAAATTCAACAAAATGTTCATTGATATTCAGAAAATAGTGTTCATGATAAGATGGTATGAAATCTAAACTATTGATGTGGCAGAAACTTCCACCTTTTCATGTGATTTTCTTCATTCGGGCCCATAACCAGACAACATTTCCCATCAGTTTTAGTTAGCTTGGCCATATGAACGAGTTGTAGCTATTGGATTGTGAAAGGAATGATGCTTGCTGGTTCCAGGCCTGTTTCATGAAAAGACTTGTAGGACCTGTAGGGTCTTTCTTTTGCTGCCAACTGGATGAAAATACTCTTGCAATTTTGGAAGACAAGTTTTAAGATGGCATAGTCTCCATAAGTCTGAGTCCCTCAGTGACTGTCTATCAGTTACCCTTTTATTATCACTTGAGTCAATGCCTAGAAACATCTTGAGCTGTTCAAGAATGACTAAATTTATTTTATTATTTTTCTGGAGCCTCTATGGTACATCAATCAACCTACTATAATAGCATTTTGTATAAAGTTCTGTAGAAAATAACTCTGAAATGTCTACAATTCATTTCCCAACAGAATTGCATTACTTTGGGGTAAAAATTAAACTGCTGACTATTTGCTTATAGCACTTTACATAAGTTGGCCTTTGGCTAGTTTCTGGCTTCACTTTCTACCACTCTCCCTCTTTCAATACATTTCATTTACAATGACACTCAACATTACTAAAACATACCCATGTATTTTGGACCCAGGGCTTTTGCACATGTTATTTCTTCTACCTGGAAATATACTC
Source organism: Rhinolophus ferrumequinum (assembly GCF_004115265.2). NCBI lineage: Eukaryota > Metazoa > Chordata > Mammalia > Chiroptera > Rhinolophidae > Rhinolophus > Rhinolophus ferrumequinum. Next base: position 77,148,094 of record NC_046293.1, read on the forward strand.
CCCAGGTAACACCGTAAACTAATTATCATTATGTCTTAAGATGAACTGGCCAATTAATTTTATTTAATAAAATAAGAGTCTACTCCCCATCTATTATTTTCTGCCCTTTTACCTATTTTCATTTTTCTTCAGGCACTTAGCATTACCTTCCAAGTATATCATGCAATATACTTATTGTTAATCTTTGATTACTTGTCTCTACTACCAGAATATAAATTGCATGAGGACATCGATAGCAGCTAAAGGAATGCCTGGTACATACCAATTACTCAATAAATGTTTGATGAAGAAATTAATTAATACATGAATATAATTATTGAGAATTTTGATCTTCTTAGAATAAATGAGCAGAGCAGTCAAGCAAAAAAGAACGTTAGCATGAGTAAAATGCTCACTTTCCCATTGGTCAAAACATAATTATCATGCTTATCTTGTTTGATTTTCATCGACAAATAAGAAACAATCATCTGGACAGCTAACACCAAATAATTATTATTTCCTTAGTTGTAAACAGCTAAAGGATTTGTTATATGAAGGGACTTGTCTCTATTAGGTAGTGTTAAGCTAAAATGTTTGCAGATACATTTTAGATGTTTGAGTACACTGTTCAACTGAAACAAGAAACTATGTACAAAAAAGGCACATATCAAGTCAGATATGTTTATTTTCTTGGGACAAAAAACCTTTTCAATTGCTTTAATATATTTTTTAAGTTTTTGATTATAGGGATGTATTATTTATAGCACTAAATATAATGTACATACTAAATATTACCCTATAAAGGTATATGTTAATTCAAGACCAACTATCTTTATCTAAATAGTATTTGGCAAAAAATGTAAGTTAGTTAAAACATAAGTCTAAACTAAGAAAAAGGTATAACAAGGGTTTATATGTTATGATTTGCATTGCCTATATTTTCTATTACTTTTTGTCTTACTTAAAAATTAAAAATAGTATTTTGGCCATCATTAACTCAGCAATGCTTAATACAGATTCTCAGCCAGGACATAGTAAGTGCTGAATGAATGTTTAATGTAGAATAGAATAACAGGTAAAATAATTAATAATGAGTTAGGGGTGGTGGTATCCTCAGCATTTTTGGACTCAATTCTAAATCAGAAAGTATGATCAAAAGGGTTATGAAAACACTTGCACTAAAGTACTGCATATCTGGGTCAGGAGTTTTCATTATTAATGTACATAAGAATAACGTGAGAAGCTTAAATATTTAAGCTTCACCAGACTCAGTAAATCTACAGTAGTGACCAGAACCTGTATCTTTAATAAGAAATACTAATTTTCTACATTTTGCTGTAAGAAGACATAGGAAAAAAAAAATTGGCAAACCCTCTGTTAGATCTTTTTCCAAAGCTTAATGACCATTATTTCCCATATAATACTTAACAATATAAGTTGTCTGTCTTTGTACCTAAAGAGAATTAACTTTATCAATTCACAAAGAACCATATAGCACAGGGTTTCTAGGACTCCATTCAAAACATGTAGCTGAGAAATGTGTTCTTCTCCCTATAAATAGCAATAAGATAACTTTTATTACAATGTTTTAAAGAATACAATAAAATAATTAAAGAAAACTTCCAAGGCCAGTTGATGTCATTCTCATTTTGCTCAACTGTATGATCTTGGCTAAATCTATAGTCTACAAATTATTCCGTTCTCTCCCACCTCTATCATTTTATTTTGATTCAACAATATTTCCTCCATTGGGGTAGTTACACATTTGGCAAATCTGGCATCATATCCATATGCGTTTACATTCTCTAAAATACACAAACCCAAATACCAATGTAAATCAAATGAAAAGAAAGGGATTAGTTTATAAACACAACCTCTTTCCTCTGAAACAATGAAAAAACTGTTAAGGAAGAAAATAAATGTAATTTCCCTTGTCGTCTTATTTTTGTGACTTTTGAATAAGTAACTAGCTATGCAGAAGCAGAATGATGTTCTTTATATGATTTTCCTTATTTTTTCCTTATGGATAATTTGACATCTAGTCTGAGCTTCCCCCTCTCTTTCATAATCTGTACTTCAGCAGCAGGAAGTAAGCAATATGATTTTCATGAATTGGTATCAGTCACCAGCTATAACCACTATTTTTGACGATTATTCTCAAATAGACTTCTAAAAACTGCCATTTTATATCTTCACACATAAGAAATGGTGACCTGACATTTTGTCATACATTTAACAGTTGTAAAGCCTTGAGCAAGTTCTCTAAGCCCTGGAGGACTTCAGTTTGCTCTATAAAAAGAGAAGTAGCAAAAATACCCCTCTTGTGTGGTTATTGTGAAGATTATATGAAATGATGCACAGAAAGTATTTACTACAATTTCTGGAAATAAAACATTCTTACAATGCTTTTGTACTTATTCATACAATGAAAGATTAAAACATATGTCAATGAGTGACAGAATGTAACCAATAAAAGACTGACAAGGTGTCTAATAACAAGATTGTCATCAGTGACAACTGAAGATAATATAAAACTTTATAGGCAAAGGAGAAAATAGATTATACATAAATAACGGAAGATTATGTATTCTGTGTAGATAACTGAATATATGATTCAAATATATATTCCAGAATATCCTTCACTTCCAATTCCTTGAATTGATTCCATTACATATTTGCACTCAGGTTCTTTTAACAGATATATTCCACATTTTCATATTATGTATTTCCACCTTTATATGTGTGTACTGTTTGCTGATATAATTTGAAAAGCTTTAAGCCAAATATACATTATATGTAATTATATCTAAATTTAAATAATTTGTTAAATATAATGCTTTGTAGTTTTCGTAATAATTTTTATGTAACTTTAAGCAATGAATCATAATGATATAGAACTTTCACTCCTATACAGATTGACAGTCAAAAATTTTAGCTATATTATGATTTTGGCATGTAAGTGAAAGGAAGCATTTTTTCTTGATTTAAAGAGATAGGTGTAAAATAAATTTTTATGAGCCATGAAATAAATTATTGGATCAAGCGTGTACAAACAATCATGAGATTTTTCTCTGACACTAACAAAATGGTATTTTTGCATTTTCAAGTATGGTTTCAGAGAAATAGTTTAATTTATAAACTATTATAATTATTAATAAAAAAATTTAAAATAGTAAGCAAGATTTATTTTGTGTATTTGATACACATAAACAAGCCATCTTTTGGATGAAGTTAAAATGTTAGATAAGTAAATGTGGATTTCATCATACATACGATGTCAGACAAGTTCACGAACTAATCCTAGAAAAGTGCTACATACCTCATTGCTGAATATCACTATAGTCAACTTTGAAGTGCTCCCCTTGAGAAGCTGTGCATTGACACCAGTGCCTAGTCCACCTTTCAAGCAATTTTGGAACTCTTTCCTGGAATGGCCATCAGAGCTGGTTGTATTACCCCTGATGTCCTAAACGTCATCAAAATGTCTTCTTTTCAATATTTCCTTTATCGTCAAGTAAAGAAAGAAGTCATTCAGGGCCAGATCAGGTGAGTAGGGGTGGGGCGTATTCCAATACAGTTATTTGTTTACTGGCTAAAAACTCCCTCTCAGACAGTACTGAGTGAGCTGGTGCGTTGTTGTGATGCAAGAGCCATGAATTGTTGGCCAAATGTACAGGTTGTCTAACTTTTTCACATAAGATTTTCAGCACTTCCAAATAGTAAACTTGGTTAACTGTTTGTTCAGTTGGTACAAATCCATAATGAATAATCCCTCGGATATTAAAAATAATTAGCAACATTGTTGCAACAAGTTCACAAACTTATTGTCAGATCTTATATGCATATTTTTCCTTAGTATCAGTTTCAGGTAATTATATTAGACAATGATTCAACACTGGATGAATCAGATCACTTTCAGGTGTGTCTGTATTTGAGTGTGTGTATATATAATTATATTTGTGTAAATACATGAAAAATCTTCATACTTTTAGCATCACTAAAACTTCAGTGCACAATTACTTTTGTAAATATTAATTTCCACACATTCTTCAGATATTTTTTCAAACGCTTGACCACAAATAATATATAAAAGCTTTTCTACCAGAAAAATTTTATGGAATATCTTTATATCTGGCCTATCATATGTATAATAATCTAAATACTCATACTTGATCTCAAGTTCACGTACTAAATGTACACTAAAGTCCAATGGGGGATAAATTCTCTCTGCCTTTCTGAGTTACCTGGGCTTAAATTTGACTATGGCATTTCATTTTCTCAAGAAGCTGTCAAATTCCACGTTTTGAATCATATTATTTACATTGTTTGCCTTAAGGAAATTAAACTATTTAGATCAGTCACCTCAATTTTGTCACTCTGAATTTCCGTTATTTTACTTTTCACAAGCCTTCCTTCACACAGTCACTACTTACAAGGTGCAAAGCTATAGGCAACGACAAAATGCGGACAAAGACACATTTTCTCCTTTTGTTCTCTTTCTCTAGGCAGGAGGGGAGTCAGATTCAATGCAAAGAAATAAAATGTATTTTCTCCTTTTTACATTAAATCATATAGATAGATTATAGAGATAAACAGATAGTAGATAGATAGATAGATAGATAGATAGATAGATAGATAGATAGATAGATAAATAGATTTTGGCTATTCACAAAAATCCGTGGTTGTAATTCTTCAGGGTTGAAATCAGAGTTCTCAAAAGGGCTCTTAAATAAGAGTCATTGTTTATATAAATTCTAAATCACTTTGCCACATTCCAAATTCGATATCAGACATTCTCCGTAACATCCCCGAGTTCCAGCCTTATTGTTTCTAAGTGTTTATACTAATAAAAATGCTTTGTTTTATATAACATATTATGTTATTATAAGGATTACGTGAAGTGATATAGTACATATTTAAACTGCCTTGTAAAATACATGTATTACAAAACCATTGAGAAAAGATTGATGATTTATTCAAGTCAACTGATATTAATGAGAGGAATGGAGATTTAAATGCCCTCAAAAATCTAAACAAAGTCTTCATCAGTTCTTGTTTGACAAGAATTTTCTTTTCTTTTCTTTTCTTTTCTTCTTTCTTTCTTTTCTTTTCTTCTTTCTTTTCTTTTCTTTTTCTTTCTTTCTCTTCTTTTCTCTTCTTTTCTTTTCTTTTCTTAATTGGGGAAAATAGGGAACAGTGTGTTTCTCCAGGGCCCATCAGCTCCAAGTCATTGTACTTCAATCTAGTTGTGGAGGGTGCAGCTCAACTCCAAGTCCAGATGTTATTTTCAATCCTTAGTTTCAGGGTGCAGCCCACCATCTTATGCGGGAATTGAACTGGCAACCTTGTTGTTGAGAGCTTGAGCTCTAACCAACTGAGCCAGCCACTGACCCTCGAGAAGCTCAGTGGCAGCTTGTTGTCCTTCAGTCTAGTTGTGGAGGGCGCAGCTCACTGGCCCATGTGGAATCCAACGGCAACTCTGTTGTTCAGAGCTCACGCTCTAACCAACTGAGTCATCTGGCTGCCCCAAGAGTTTTCTTTTAATCAAAATGATTATGAGCATTATCAAATAGTATTTTTTCATCGATTAACACTATCATATAGTTGTTATCCTGTTAATATGGTGAATTTATTGTTCATTTTTCGATTAAATCAAAATCGTATTCCTGAGTGTCTGGGATAAAGTCAAGAAAACCATGATGCATTATATCATTAATACTTTTCTGGATTTAGATTTTTAATATTATATGTAGGTTTTTGACATGTATAGTTACAAATGTGATGAGATTCAAGTTTAATTTTTTTACATTATTAGTGCCAGGTTTTTGTAATAATGATACTCGTCTTATAAATGAGTTGGAAATGGTTCTGTTCTCTGAAAGTGTTTGTGAATGATTTTAATTTTCTGGTTCCTTAAATGCTTTGTGGAAAGAACTTTAATTACAAAATAACCATTTTAATTGCTATGAGATTTCTTTTTAAAACTTAGTTGGAGATGGTTTTTCTCATGTCATTATGTTCTTCCTCTTAAATAGACTTTATTTTTCAGAGCACTTTTAGGTTCACAGCAAATTGAGCAGAAGTCTAGAGAATTCTCACATATTCCCTGCTCTCTATAAAGACAGTTTCTCCCACTAAGGACATCCTATACCACAGTGTACAATTGATGAACCTACACTGAAACATCATTTCAACCACTGTAAGCTTCATTCTAGATGTTGTACATTCTATGTGTTTTCAAAAATATGTAATGTGTCTACCATTATAGATTCATAGAGAATACATTGACTCTTTATAGAGAATTTTTCCATGACCTAAAAATCTTCTATTTCTCTTTATCTCTCTCTCCCTCTCCCTGGCAACCACTAGTCTTTTTACTGTTTCCACAATTTTGCCTTTTCCAGAATGTCATATAGTTGAAGTCGTAGAGTATGTGGCCCTTTCAGGTTATCTTCTTTCACTTAATAATATGAATTCAGGTTTTCCCCTGTCCTTCCTGGCTTCATAGCTTGTTTCTCTCATTTCATGTCTGGATGTAGCACTGTTTATTTATCCATTCACCTTCCGAAGGACATCTTGGTTGCTTCCAAGTTTTTGCAATTTGAATAAAACTGCTGTAAACATCATGTGGAGGTTTTTTTATGGACATATTTTTTAACTCATTTAGGTAAGCACTAATGAACATGATTGCTCGATCACATGGTCAGAGTAGGTTTAATTTTGTAAGAAACTGAAAATGGTCTTCAAAGAGGTTGTACCATTTTACATCCCCACCAGCAATGATTGAGAGAGTTCCTGTTGTTCCACATCCTCACCAGCCATTTGGTGTTGCCAGTGTTCTGGGTTTGGACTAGTTTAATAGGTATATAGTGGGTACCTCTTTGTTTTAATCTGCATTTGTCCAATGACATATGATGTGGGGCATCTTTTCATGGGCTTATTTGCCATCTGCATCTCTCTTTGGTGAGGTCTATGCAGGTCTTTCCCATTTTATTTTTTCAGACGTGGCAGACTTATTATAACAACACACAGTAACAACAACTTATAATATACTGAGTTTCCTTTAATATTACTGGTGCTCTGCCTAACATTTACTGTTATCTTTTTTAGACTTACCAGTACCAATGAAGTTGGAGTTGGAGAACAATTATTGTCTTTCACTTCACAATTTTCTTATAGACTACAGCTACTTTTTCCAGGAGAGAACAGTATTGGAGGGCAAGAGACTGGTCTCATATCCATCCAGACGTTTTTCTTTTTTTTTTCTGTTTGATTTATTTATTTTATTTTTTTAAAGATTCTTATTAAAACTATAGTTAGTGTGCCAATATTATATTAGTTTCAGGTGTGCATTATAGTTATTCAACATTTATATACCTAAAGAAGTGATCACCATGGTAAGGTCAGCAACCATCTGACACCATACTATGCTATCAAATATTATTGACTATATTCCCTCTGCTGTACATTACATCCCTGTGCCTTATTTGTTTTATACCTGGAAATTTGGACCATTTATTGCCCTTCACCTTTCCCACCATTTTTAATTTTTCAGTTACAGTTCACATTCAGTTTTTTTTATATTAATTTCAGGTGTACAGCATATGGTTAGACATTTTATAATTTAAGAAGTGACCCCCTGACTAGTCTAGTACCCACCTGGCACTATGCATAGTTATTACCATATTACTGACTTATTCCCTATGCTTCATTTACATCCTGATGATTATTTTCTAAGTACCAATTTGTACTTTTTAATCCCTTTTACCTTTTTTACCCTCCATCCGACCCCCTCCCATCTATCACCCCAATAATCTAGTACCCATCTGACACCAGATGTAGTTATTACAATATTAGTAAACTATAATCCTTACACTATGTAACAACAAATTCGTACTCTTAATCCCTTCTTTTTTGCCCCCACCACAACCCCGTCCCATCTGGCAACCATCAAAATGTTCCCTGTATCTATGAGTTTGTTTCTGTTTTGTTTGTTTTGTTCTTTAGATTCCACATATAAGCGAATTGCATTGCATCTGTCTTCTCTGTCTTGCACTTCTCTCAGCACTATACCCTCCAGCTCCATCCATGCTGCCACAGATGGAGAGAAACCCATTCCCTTCCATGGCCTAACAATTTCCACTGTATATATGAACCACCTCCTCTTATCCACTCTTTATCAATGGATACACAGGCTGCCTCCACATCTTGGCCATTGGCCATTTTAAACAATGCTGCAATGAACATATGGATGCACACATCCCCTCAAAGTAGCATGCTGGATTCTTTGGATAAATACCTGGAATTGAAATTACTGGGTCCTTCTTTGTCTCTTGTTGTAGCCTTTGTTTATAAAGTCTATTTGGTCTGGTATAAGTACTGCTACCCCAGATTTTCTGTTGTTGTTGTTTTCATTTTTATGGAATAACTTTTCTATCCTTGTACTTTCAGTCTATGTGTGTCTTTCATCTGAGGTGGGTCTCTTATAGGCACCGTATGTAAGGGTTTTGTTTTCTTATCCATTGTAGTGCAGGGGATCCTGCCGACTTCGCCATGTGTCATGCAGGGTGTCATGCGGGGTCTCTGGTCCCGCTCCTCACATAAGAATGCAGGACATAGTGAGGCCAAAAAGGAACACCCACGGAGCCATAGCTAGGGGAGTCACACCATTATACTCTCATTGGCGGCTGTGTTGGAGAAACAGGAAACAGGAGCCACACAATTCTCAACCCTCACTGCGCCGCTTGCAGGCTCAGCCACCATCTTCTTGCTAGGCCCCCATTTTCTGCTAGCGTAGCCACGGCAGTTATATTAGTGCCCAATGGCTCAATGGTTACAGCTGACAGCCAACTAGCCACAGCTGATGGCCATTTGATCACAGTCGATGGCCATTTACTACCTGAGCCAGCACCTTTCTATGTGAGGCCGAGAGCCTGGAACTGCTTTTTGGGGCTCTGTCCCCACATCCATTCAGCCACCATATGTTTTTGATTGGAGCATTTAATCCATTTACATTGAAAGCAATTGTTGATAGATATGTAGTTATTTCATTTTATTACACAGAAAAAGTCTCAGAGCACAAGAAGGCCAGCAGTGGCCACCTGGGACCCATGGACTTCTGTAGTTTTACAAGAAAGGGTGCAATGCAGGCAGGGCTGGCTGCTTGCAGAGAAAGTGCTTTTGACTTTAGGGGAATAAGTTCGGGTGAGATCCCTGTGATTCAGCAGGGCATAGCTTCCAGCACTCACCAGACTAATTACATTCAGCTTTGGCCCTAAATGTAGGGGGCGGGCTTCAACACATTAAAGATGGCGGCTGCCTGCTGGCTGCATAGGAGCAGGACCTCTCACAGGGAAAATGGGACTATCCTCCAACCCTGGCCTCAAAGCCACACACCTCAGTCTGCTTCCTGTGTACCTCTGATGCCCGGCAAATCACCAACCCTCCTCTGGAGCCCAAGGTGAGTGCTTGCGAGCGAGTGAGTTTGTGCGAGGGCCATTTAAAAGGACGGCTGGGTTTTCCGCCACTTCCCATCCTAGCTGGATGGTCAGAATCTCCTGTTTTTCACAGCCATATGTTGTGGGGGTTCCTCTCTTGCCACCAGTACTCTGGGCTGGGGATACTGCTGTGGGGCTGGGGTCCCTCATTCCTTCTGAGGGAACTTCTGTAGCCAAGATCTCTCCTGATTCTCAACCATCACAAGGTGGTTGGAGCCAACCTGTTTTACATCTCCACCTCTACTACCAGTTTCAAGTGGTTTCTTCTTTATATCTTTAGTTATAAATCTTCTGTTCAGTCAGATTTCAGATGGTTCTCCAGGTTGATTGTTCTATAATTTTGCTGTAATTTTAATGTGTTCATGAAAGGAAGTAGGCACAGTTTTTATCTATTCCACCATCTTGGATTTCCTATAATTGCTTATTAGTTCCAGGAAAGTTTTTATTGATTCTGTTGAATTTTCTACATAGACAATCATGTCATCTGTAAACAAATAGTTTTCCTTTTTCCTTCAATATGTACACCTTTTATTTATTTCTCTTGTTTTATTGCAGTAGAACATACTATACTAGATTGCCATGTACTAGATTGTATGATGCTGAGGAGTGGCAAAAGGGGACATTCTTGCACTGTTACTGATCTTAGCTGGAAAACTTCTAGTTTCTCACCACTAAGAATAATGTCAGCTATAAGTTTTATGTAAATGTTCTTTAGTTAAGGAAGTTTCCCTCTGCTCCTAGTTTGCGGACAGCATTTGTTTTAAATTTTAATTTATTTTGTTTTTATCATGAATGGGTGCTGGATTTTGTCAAACACTTTTTTTCTGCATCTGTTGATATAACCATGCAGTTTATCTTTTTTATATATATTTTTAAGCCTGTTTATGTAATGTTTACATTTATTAATTTGTGAATGCTAACAAACCTTGCACATTCGGGGGTTATACTCGGGATAGGGGTATATTTCTTTTTATACCTTATTGTATTCAATTTGCTAATATTTTTTTTTGAGAATTTTTGAGTTTATATTTATGAGAGATATCTGTCTGTAGATTTTTTGGTTTTTGTTTTTAATTTTTCTTATATTGTCTGTATCTGGTTTTGGTAGTAAGGTAACATTGACCTCAAAGAATGAGTTAGAAAGTATTACCTATGCTTCTGTCTTCTGGAAGACATGGTAAAGAATTGGTATAGTTTCTTACTTTAATACATGAAACAACTCACCATGGCCTGCAGCTTTCTTTATGGAAAGTTATAATTCTTGATTCAATATATTTAATACATATAGCCTTATTCAGATTGTCTGTTTCTTCTTTGAGCCTTGCAGATTGTGTCTTTCAAGGAATTGTCCATTTTATCATGTTTATCAAATTTGTAGACCTAAGTTGTTCATAGAATTTCTTTATTTATGTAGTCAGTAGTAATGAACCCTCTTTTGTTTCCAATATTTGCTTTTTTAAAGATTTTTTTTTTTTTTTTTTTGGGGAAGGGAAACAGGACTTTATTGGAGAACAGTATGTATTTCCAGGACTTTATTGGGGAACAGTGTGTTTTTCCCAGGACCCATCAGCTCCAACTCAAGTTGTTGTCCTTTCAATCTTAGTTGTGGAGGGCGCAACTCAGCTCCAAGTCCAGTTGCATTTTCTTTTTTTCAATCTAGTTGCGGGGGCACATTACATCATCCCATGCAGGGGTCAAACCAGCAGCCGTGTTGTTGAGAGCATACACTCAACTGAGCCACCAGCCACCCCTCGGCAGCTCAGCGGCAGTTCAGCTCAAGATGCCATGTTCAGTCTTAGTTGCAGGGGGCACAGCCCACCATTACTGGTGGGAGTCGAACCAGCAACATTGTTGTTAAGAGTACACCCTCTTAACCAGCTGAGCCATCCATCCGCCTGGGAGCTCAGCGGCAACTCATTGTCTTCACTCTAGTTCTGGAGGGCGCAGCTCACTGGCCCATGTGGGAATCAAACTGGTAACCCTGTTGCTCAGAGTTCATGCTCTAACTGAGTTATCTGGCTGCCCCAGTAATTTTTTTTGTTTGTTTGTTTTTTGTTTTTTTTTTTAGCCTAGCCTGTCTAGAGGCTTATTGATTTTACTGATCATTTCAAAGAACCACATTTTGGTTTCATTAATTTTTCTCTGTTATTTTTCTATGTTTAGGTTATTTTCTTTTACTCTAATTCATATTATTTCTTTTCTTCTTCTTACTTTGAATTTAATTTGCTCTTCTTTTTCTCATTTTCTAAGGTGGACACTTTGATATTGATTTTAGCCCTTTCTCTTTTTATATATGTTCATTCAATGCTCTAAATTTCCCTCTAAGCACTGCTTTTGCTGAATTTCAGTTTTGATAAGTAGTATTTTCATTTTCATTTATTTCAAAATGTCTTTTAATTTCTCTTGAGATTTCTTCTTTGACCCATGTAATTAAAAACTATGTTGTTTAATCTCCAAGTATTTTGGGTCTTTCCAGCTGTAATTCCCCTATTCATTTTCCATGTAATTCCATTGGGTCTGAGAGCAGACATTGTATGGCTTCTATCTTTTAAATTTAAGATGTGTTTTATGACCCAGACTGTGTTCTATCATAGTGAATGAGCCACATGAGCTTGAAAAGAATGTGTATTTTTCTGTTGTTGGATGAAGTCATCTATAGATGTTAACTATATCCAGTTGGTTGATGATGCTATTGAGCTGAGTTATTAGTTCATATTGATGTTCTCCCTGTTGGATCTGTCCATTTCTGTTACAGAGGTTTTGAAGCTTCTAACTAGAATAGTGGGTTTATCCATTTCTTGCATTCTACTAGTTTTTGCCTCATATATTTTGATGCTCTCTTGTTAGGCACCTACATGTTAAAATCTGTCTTCTTGGTCACTTGGCCTCATTTATCCTGATGTAATTCCCTATTTTTTCCCTGAAAATTTGTCTTGCTCTGAAATCCGTTCTGTCAGAAATTAATACCTACTCCAGATTTATGTTGATAAAATTAGCATGGTATATCTTTCTCTATAGTTTTACTATTAGTCTATTTGTATCTTTATAGTTCAAGTGGATTTCTTGTAGACAGCATATATTTCTTTATTTTTCTTTCTTTTTCTTTTTTTTGATTCACTTGGACAATCTTTGTTTTTTAATTGTTACATTCAGACAAGTATGTTCAATATTATGTAGTTGGATTAATGTCTACTATATTTATTACTCTTTTCTGTTGTATTTGCCTTTCACTCTTTTCTTGCATTTTGCATTTTTAATTGTGCATTTTAAATGAGTTCATTTTCTCTCCTACTTAGCATATCAATTACACTTCATTTTTTTTGCCTCTTTGCCATAAAGTTTAAATATACATTTATAATGTTTGCAATGTATTTACAATCCCAGTCCACTTTCAGATAACACTACACCACTTCACAGTTTATGCCAATACTTTATAACAAAATAATCCTAATTACTTTTTTTTTGAGATGCAGCATCAGAGATCCTAATTCCATCTTGTCTCTTGTGTCATTACTGTCTTTCTTTTCACTTATACATACATATGTATGCATTAAGTGTGGGTATACAAATAAGCATATGCAACATAATTCATTTTTGCAATTATTATTTTGAGCAAATTTTTAAATGTAATATCAATTTAAATTTTTTTTTAATAATTTTTTTGTTACTATTGTTGTTTTGCCTTCACATATTTCTTTTTAGATGCTTTTTCGTTCTTTATATAGATCCAAGTTTCAGATATATAAAATTTCCTTCGCTATCTTTAATTTTTAAAATATTTCTTACAAGTTAGGCCTATGGACCACAGATTCATTCACTGGGATAGTCTTTATTTCTCCTTTATTTTGAAGGAAAATTTCACAGGGTACAGAATTCCAGGTTGGTGGGACATTTTTCTCTCCACATTTTAAATATTTCACTCCACTCTTTTCTTGCTTGCATGGTTTCAGAAAAGTTAATGCTTATTTTTGCTCCTTTATAGGTAAGATGATTTTTATTTTTTTTCTCCTTGTCCTCTTTTAATTTTTTTCTCTATCTTTGACTTTCTGCAGTTTGATTCTGATATGCTAATGTGTCTTTATATTATTATTATTATTATTATTATTATTATTATTATTATTTATTTTGCATTCACTCTGCTTGTTGTTCGTGAAGCTTCCTGGATCTATGGGTTGATGTCAATATTAATTTGGGGAAATTCTCAGTTGTTATTGCTTCAAATATTGCTTTTTTTCAGACTCTCTCTCTTTCTTCTCTTCTGTTATGCCCATTATGCATATGTTACAACTTTTGTAGTTGTCCCACAACTCTTGGATATTCTGTTTCAGTTTTTCAGTCTCTCTCATTTTTTTTTTGTCTTTGTTTTTCAGTTTTGGAAGTTTCTATTGATATATCTTCAAGCTCAGAAGTGTTTTTCTTAGTTGTGTTTAGTCTATTAATGTACCCATCAAAGGCATTCTTCATTTCTGTTAGTGTATTGATCCGTAGAATTTATTTTTTATTCTTTCTTAGAATATCCATCTGTTCTTGAATGTTGTCTACCTTTTCCATTAGAGGACTTAGCATAGTATTAATCACAGTTGTTTTAAATCGATAGTCTGATAATTCCTATATCCTTGTCATATATGAGTTTGGTTGTGATGCTTGCTCTGTCTCTTCAAAGTGTGTGTGTGTGTGTGTGTGTGTGTGTGTGTGTGTGTGTGTGTGTGTTATTCTGACATAATATGCTGGGCAAAGGAACTCCAGTAAATAGGCCTTTAGTGATGTGGTGGTAATGTATGAGACGTGTATATTCTATAAACCTGTGATTAGGCATCAGTCTATAAGTGAGCCTGTGCCCTGGTCTGTGAATTTTGCCTCTGCCTCTCACTTATTCCCTCTTATCTTAGGAGGTACATGATGGATAGAAGGGACTGGAATTTGGTATATTTCTAACCTCACACAGAAGGTTAGAGGGAGCTGGAGTTGGGTGTATTTCTTTCCCAAGGTCAGTTAGGCCCTGATATAACCTCAATAGATTATGCTCTTTAAAACAGTTTCTCTTGAGGGCAAGCTTTGTTCAGAAAAATAAAATGTTCTTACAATTTCAAAAGTTATTTTTCCCCTCCTCCTGACAGAAGCCTGAGGGGATTTTTCTCAGAATTTTACTGTGAGAACCTGGTGGAGCTACATGAGGTAAATCACAAAAAAGTATGGGGGCCTCATTTTAACTCACAGACTTGTCTCCACTGAGCTTCTGTAATTCATCAAATATAGCTCAGGTTTTCCTGTTCTGGTACTGGTTCCCAAGGAAATATCTGCTTGTGAGTTTCTGCTCCTATAAGATGTGATTCTCTGTAACATTTTGCCTGCCTCTCTAATTTTAGGGGCACTGATTTGAAGGCAGCCCTGTAACCTCACTTCTCTGATGGATCTGAAAATAGTTATTGATTTTTCTTTTTGCCCCCCAGCTTTTTATTTGTTGTCAGGATGGATTGGAAACTTCCAAGCGCCTACATGCCAGACTGGACACAAGAAGTCTTAAGTCAGTTTTGATATGTTGAATTTTATGAGAGATTTACCCATTTTTATATTCTAATGTGAATGCCTTTTTTTTCTCTGTTTAGTTTGTTTCATTTTGTTTTTCCTGGTGAATGTTACTGAAAGTATACCTCTTTTATCAGAATAAGAGACATTGTATTAGGAGACAGGGTACAGAGATGTGTGTGTAAAGGAGGGATGATTGAATCATTTTTCAGGCCATTAAAGTAAATTTTGCTTCTACTCTTGAGTGAAGCAAGGAGCCAGTGGAGGCTTCCAAAAAGGCATTATCAGGCTCACTCGAGCTTCTCTCTGGGAGACTAGGGTAGGTGGCAATTATGAGAACAGGAATATTGCTAGGAGGATGTAGGTGTAATCATCATGAGAGATATTGGATGCTAGAACCATATTGGTTTCAGTGAAAGTGATAAAACATAGTTGGATTCTAAATATAATTTGCAGACATATTGAATCTATAGTGTGAAAACAAGTAGTTAAGGATCAATCCAAAATTTTGGGCCCAAGCAAAAGAATTAGCTGAGGCAGGAATACATCTGAGAGTGCAAGTTTGATGACTCTGTGGCAGTTAGATTAGTTACAGCAATTACTATATATATATATATATATATATATATATATATATATATATATATATATATATTTATATTTATATACCAGATGTATCCTAATAAATACATTCTGCAGAAATGCACTTCTTTTTTTTTTTTGGTGGGGGGGATTTTTTGGTTGTTATTCTGTTCACATGATAATATAATGTTTTCTTTGGACAGGATTATTTCATGATCTTTAAATTGTTTTTACACCTCATATTTTGGCTTTCTGTTAGTTTTTATTTCTTTCAGTATAATTTATCCAGAACAATACATTCACAATTTGGTCTAAGTTGATTGATCCCATTGTTGCAAAACACAAATGTACTGACATTTCTTATTTTCTACCATTAAGTGAATCCCCTGTCTATATTCCTTTTTGTTTTTTTAACAGTTTAACCACATTTGTCCAACTATCATCTCTCTCTTCTATCACACTTCTTAGCAAAACAAATATTGTTCATCCACCACTCATCCACACATCCTAACACTCTTTTTCAGTTTCCCATGTTCTTCTTGGTTCCAGGAAAATATTAAACTGGGAGTAAGTTGATTAATTTTACTGTGGGAAGCCAATTGCTTTAAACATAGGATTAACTCCAGCCTCATATTATTTTCCTACTCAATAAATACAGATTTCCTGACCATATGAGACATGAAAAATTTAGGTAGCATTTATAACTTACGTAGTTTGGCATTGCTAAGTAAAACATTTGCATTTATACCCTGTGGCATTTTTAAAACTACTTCCCCAATACACTAGTTCATTTCAATTCTGCTCTTTTCATTTTAACTTGTTGCCAGCATACATAGTATTTGACTTGTCCTTCTCATTGTGCCTTTCCTCATCTCAATATCCACCTCCCTCACAGATGCAGAAATGGAAGTACTATTCTGCAACCTCCATTATTTCTCAAAGGGCCATATTTCACAACATATAGTCCTGCTTCTATATCCACTTTACCTCTAGTGTCTCTTCCCAAAATGATCTTCTCTCTTTCTCTCATCATTTCCAACAAACTGCACATTCATTCTCCAGATTAGGAGAGTATTGCAAAAAAATCTCTATGGAAATCCTAAACCAAAATTCAATCCTATCAGGGATAGGGAATTATTTCAATTGGATATCTGAATAAAATTACTCCTCAGGTGAGTCAAAAGTTTAATCTTATGGTTTCAAGAACACAGTCTAAATGTCTGACAGTTTTAAGTAGAAATGGGAATAAAATGATTTTCCTGGATCAGATCAGCCTCAAGTTAACTATGCCAACTTTCATTAATAAAAATTTTGCTATCTAAGCGATTTTCATTGTTTTTATTTCCTTTTGCTGACAATATCTATTAAGCAGGTGAGATTTTCAAACATAAAGCCTGTGAGAATTTAAAGGTATCTCAGGAGAATAAAACTGCATTATAAGAATGTCCCCAAAATAGGTCTTTTAGTAATATATACATATATATATATATATATATATATATTTAAACAACTTTATAGATTTTCAATAAAACTTTTGATGAACCCTAATTTTAATGAAAGTCTTATATTATTAATATTGAAAATGAAGGTAGACGACCTTACTCAGATTATTTGAAAGAAATTATGAACAGGTGCTTTATTACATAATTTTATTAAGTGTTTAATCAATGAACTATTAAAACAGTACAGTTTGTAATGCCACCTAGTGGATATCTGAGTGAAAAATGCCTTTGAGTATAACAGATGTATAATATGAAACATATGCAAAAAGAATGTTAATCCACTCTTCCTGTATGTTAACACTTCTTTTTCTCTCTCTCCCTCTCTTCTACTTTATTCTCTCAAATCTACTTTATTCTTTCTCTCCCTCTACTCTATGACTACCTTAGCTCAGGACTTCCTAATTTCTTTCTCTAATCTTGGACTCAGTTTTGTTTCCCTCCAATCCATCTCTTCCCCTTCACTCTTTCAAGTGATACCAAAGTGATCATTCTAAAACAGCATATTTTAGCCTGTTGCTGACATTCTTAATATCTTTAAATGGCTTTTGAAAGTTTTACATTTTAACAGTGTTTCTCAGAGGCTTTTCAGCCATCCAAATGCTGACCAAGGGGTAAGCTTGAATAGATTCTAGGGTTTAATCCTAAATGATGGGGCGCAGGAAATACTTTAAGGGACCACTCACTGCAGAACAACTAGATGCTGAAAGACACATATATTATTTTTTTTTCTTTTTTGAGGCATTGCGGGTATTATATGAATTAGGAAAGTTTTCCATGAACACTCCTCCTAAAAAATGAGAAATAAATCAAGTTGGTGTCAGACATCAAAAGCCATTCACAAATTGCTGGGAGTATTCCAAAGATTGGTTAAGCGATCACTGATAATTGGGTTAGTGAACTTTGGGCAAGTTTCTGAGCCTGGTATTCTTGTAATGCTTGCATATCAAATATTTTTTCCGGTGCTTCATTGAAAACGATACGCACCCTCTTTGGACAAAAATGATGCCAGTTTAGTCTTACAGGGATCTGCCAGATGAAGACATGGCAATGATCTTAGAATAAATGTCATCAAGTACAAAAATACTTATGTGTGGAAATCAAAGAAATAAATATGAAACTATCTTCTAGGATATAAGTTATTGAAGTTGTAAGAAACACAACATTAGCAAGCCAAATATCTATATTAGATTTTTAAACGAATTTGAAACTAATGTATTTCTAGAAAAATAAAGTGTAATTTTTGAAATGTAAAAGGGCAACATATGGATAAAATAGCAAAAAAGATATAGCTAAGGAGAGAAGTAAATAACTAGAAGATGTATACAAAGAATATAGTCGATGGAGAGAGATAAAGAGATACAAAATACCAAAAGAAGGTTAAAAGAAATTAAAAAAAATAATGAAAAGTTTTAATGTGTCTAACAAGATTCCCAGGAAAATAAAATAGAGAAAATAAAAGGGAATGTTTTAATGAATAATTGTTAAACAATTTAAATGACTAAAACACAAACTAAATATAGTGATTCAGGAAGAGAAAGCATAAAAATTTGAACAAAACAACATATATCCATATAAAAAGCACTTACAATTCTGTATGTCAGGGCAACACAACCTTTGTGGTGCCTTTACTCTAAATTACTCCAAATTACTTCCTGTTGGATAAAAGTTATTCATTAATTTATTAAATATTGCATCATGAATTTGAAACCACAAGGTAATAGAGATTTATAAAACAATGTTGCCTAGAGTAAGTATATTAATTATAAGTAAAAACATTTCATATTAAATACTACAGGTAATTGAGCATCATTCAAGTTTATTTACACCTGTCAGGAAACTCTAGCTTACTCTGAAAAACAGGTAACTTCCAAATATCATTGATGGCAAGAACCATGATGTATTTTTGTTGTTGAAACTCAGTCTAGTTTGGGTTATCTGTGAGATCTACCTGTTGTCATCATCATCCTCATTATGGGAACTAGGCTACTATTTCTGTTATCTGAGCCATTGCTAGTTGTTACAACAGAGGGACAAGAGTATGGGAAGGCACTCCTGGCTCTTAACATCTTTACTTAGAAATGACAGCATCCCTTCCACTCATATTTCTTTAGCTAAAACAAATCATAGGGGGCCTTCTAAATTCAAATGGGTAAGTGAAGTGCAATATAATTAAAAGTAGCTGGAGGAAGAGACAAGTGGAATATTTGCAGTTTCTCTAATTTCTACCATTCACATTATACTGATATGGTTTATGGAAACAAAAATTGGGAGCAATTTATGTATAAAAATAATCACAGTCAAATAAATTAAAAAGCCTGCTATGTCTTCATTCATTCATTCATTCTCCCTCTCTCTTTTTTCTCTCTCTCTGTCACCCCAATGTTACATTTTAGTGCTTTCGGAATTGGTTTACTAATCTATCTCTTTCTGGAACTGGACACCAAGCCCCTATTACAATGTGAGAGAAGAAGAAAGAATGTTCATAAATACCTCCCATTAGATGTGTCCCTGGATGGAGCTTATTTATCAATTAGAATAGAAAAAACAAAACTATATCATCAGTACTAAATAAATCCCCAGGGAGAAAGAAAGGATTATAGAACAGACCTTGTAGAGAGCTAAGGAAATTAGAAAAGGAAATTTAGATCCATAAGTTATACTGGAACAAGACAATCCTTAAAATGTTGAGAGCAATTTTGAATCCATCCCAATATAAATAAAATTTCAGGGGAATTGTCTGAAGAGGATGAGAGTGATGTGTTCCTGTTTCCTTATCCTACTCAGGATAGAAATGCACAGCCAGAAAAAATATTGTCAATCCAAGCATTAAATGTCACTACTAACTATAGAATGAACTGTTATAAAATGCAAAAAATAGAAACAATTATCAGTGTTTGTGCATAGTTTAGTTCTGTCCCTCCAACCTGTATGGTCCTTAATTTTAACAGCTTGCATATATTTAATCAGTGTCAGGAGGTTTCTTTTGTTTTCTTTTTAAATTAAGAATGTATTAGCAGTAAGTTTTCAATGCAATGTAATTGGTGAAAACAGGCCAGGTTACAAACACTGTAATTTTGGCTTATTTTTAACGATATTTTATTCTTAAATGATGTATCCTCTACAGGAAGTAATTTAGCAAGGATAGAAGACAAATTAATCACTGAAGTGTTTTGAACTTATGTAAACCTGTTATGTTTGTTTTGTTACCTGATATAAACAGGTTTAATTTTATGGGACAATACATATGTATATTCATTTAAGTCCCTTCATTCAATTCATTAAATGATAATGATTCAACACTATTTTGTATTTGGCATTAGTAAGGATTATAAACATAAATTAATATTTACGTGTAACTAAGGATAACAAAGAGGCATGCTAATCCTCAGATCATCATTCTCTCAAAATAAGAGGGTGACACAACTACTCCAAATCTGAAATTCCTAAACAAAGAATATTTACTTTTTGCTTTCCCTAGAGAATGTAAAATAATAGCAGTCTCCTTTGTCATACAATATGTTCCAGGATTAATAACCATTAGGAGTTAGCTGGCCTTAGATTATTTGTAGGCATCAAGGGATGTACAAGGATGTTCAAATTTGTGAACTCATTCTAGAAAAAAATGTTACATACCTCATTTCTGAATATCACTGTGCTCATCTTCTAAGTACTCCCCTTGGAAAGCTAAGCACTGATGCCAGCGCCTAGTCCACCCTTCACAGCAATTTTGGAACTCTTTTTCTGCAATGGCCATCAGAGCTGTCATTGTATTACCCTTGATGTCTTGAATGTCATCAAAATGTCTTCCTTTCAATATTTCCTTTATCTTCAGGTAAAGAAAGAAGTCATTGGGGACCAGATCAGGAGAGTAGGGAGGGTGTCCCAAAACAGTTATTTTTTACTGGCTAAAACCTCCCTCAAAGACAGTGCCCTGTTTATATTAGGAAACAAAACAAACATAATAGATTTACATAAGTTCAAAACACTTCAGCTGGTGCATTGTTGTGATGCAAGAGCCATGAATTGTTGGTGAAAAGTTCAGGTCTAACTTTTTCATGCAGCCTTTTCAGTATTTCCAAATAGTAAACATGGTTAACTGTCCAGTTGGTACAAATTCATAATAAATAATCTCTCTGATACCAGAAAAGATTAGTAATATCGTTCCAACATGTTCACAAAATTTATTGTCAGACCTCATATGACTATTCATATTTTCTGATTCTTATTTTTAAACGTCTACATATTTTTCAAATGAATGAGTTATGTAAAGAGTGAATACGTGTCTCAGATATTGAGAATATTTTATTGTTTATTTGTCCAGATATATTTTCTATTAAATAAGTCAAAGTAAACTTGATAGAGCTGAGAGTAAAAATGACAGCTATTGGAAAGATAAGGGAATATTTCATGAAAGTTTGCAAAGGACAAACATGTTCAGAAACATTACCATGGATTGTTCCTCCATCTCATCCTTTTTATCTTTTGCCTATGAACTTTATAGTCCCCACTCTTCTCTCCATGAGGAATACGGTCACCAATAGCTTTTAAAACTCATATATCAAGGTTGCTCCCACTAGAGAAGAACTCCACCTCTCCTTGTTATAGGTTGAATAATCAAGTAAAGGTTTCTAACTGGCTTAATTTAATTTAGTCAGAGCACAGCTCTGACTCACATAAGTATAGTCAGGGATATGTGACTGGAATGATTAGCTCAGCTTGGGTCAGATTATGCTTCATGCTGGACTAAGAAACTAGGATATTAGTACAGAAAAAGCAACTTGGAGCCCAATATCATGGATTGGAAGCAATCTTAGAAAAGGAGCAATCACAACGTACTAAGTACTATCTCAAGTTTCTCATTCTTTCAATAGGCAATTCCACATTTTTTCTATCTCCAACATTTCTTAATGTTAGAAATAAAAAATAGTGTACTATTGTTTGGAGGAAAGTGAATATATGAGTATATCTCTGACACACATTGGAGAATATAACTTAAAAATAATGGATATGTAAAATGGCTTTATTGTGAAAATCACTTCACAATATATACATATATCAAATCATCACGTTGTACACCTTAAAATTATGTTATATGTCAATTATATTTCAATAAACCAGAGGAAAATAATTCTTATAATTCAATAAGATAAACAACTTAATATAAAAATCTGGAAAGTATTTGAACAGAAATTTTCCAAAGAAGATATATGAATGGCCAATAAACACATAAAAATGTTCAATGTTAGGGGGGAGGGGGCTGGTAGAAGAGAATAAAGGGAGTCAAATACATGATGATGGAAGGAGATTTGACTTTGGGTGGTGAACACACAATACAATATATAGATGATGTATTATAGATTTGAACACTTAAAACATATATAATTTTATTAACCATGTCACCCCAATAAATTTAAAAAACAACAAATAAAATCAAAGGTCCAGATGCAAAAAAGAAAAAAAAAAAAGTAAATGACTTAGACCAAACTGAAAAAAAAAAAGCTCTGTGTTAGTAGTCATCAGAGAATTACAAATTAAAACTATAAAAACACATCCACTAGTATGCACAAATTAAACAGAAAATGTCAACTTTTGGTAAAGATGGGAAACAACTGGACTCATATATTGCTGATTGGAGTATAAATATTATCACTCTTGAAGAGTTTGGTGATTCCTAATAAAGACATATATGTGATTGCCATATGACCCAGCAATTCCACTTTTAGATATTTACCTAAAGAAAATAATAGATGTCCACAATAGGATTTATATACAAATGCTCTTAGTAATTAATTACTGATACACACATTAACATGGATGGATCTGACAAGCATTGTGCTGAACAACAAAAAAAGACAGACACAAAAGAGTACATAATATATAATCGTTTATTATATGTCTTTCGATTAATATGAAGTTCTAAGATTTGTGAAAACTGTAAAAACAAAAACAAAAAACATTGCAATATTTTAGAAATCTAATATAGGTGAGTTAATGAAATCCCCCCAAAATTTTCCACTAAGGGTCTCATTCACAGCTCACAAGCTATGAGCTCACTCTTAGCTTACTCACAAGCAATTTAAGTTAGAATAAAATATCATTTTATGTAATAAATATGTCATCAATTTCAAGCAAAAGGAAGCAAACAGAAACATATTTTCTTACTTTTTGGGGGCTTTTTTCCTAACATTCTAAGTCAAATGACAAACAAGAAGAAAAACAAAAATATTAATAAAAAAGCCGTAGAGAAAGTAAGAGCATAATTATGGGGTTTGGGCCTTTTTAAACAATTCATTGATAGGAAGAAGAATGTGGAATACTGCAAAAAAACAATTCTGGTTATCTTCCCACTTATGTGATGCACGTCATAAAATCCTCAGTAAATAATGCACACTGTAGGGTCTAAATATTTTTAACTGCGTAAAATTAAATGTGAAATAATGAATGTGAGAGAACTTCCAGTTTGAATGTGTACCCTATTCTCTTGTTAAAGAATCTGTTTTTGTTTGTAATGGTTATCAGAAGTATTATGAAACATGAAACTTGTTATTTAAGAAAAAAATAAATTATGCTTTTGATAGAGAGGTAACTCAAGGTCTGCAAATAATTATTATAAGAAATTTGTGTGCTGGTGACACATTTTTTCCACAATATTATTCAATTTTTCCATGCAGTATACTCAAAATTTCACAATTAGTTGTTTATATATTGGGAACAAGAAGATGTTTGCCCAACTTTTCTAACCTCAAAAGTTGCAACTCTGGTAGACAATGTCAATCTAATTAGCTGATGACAAATTTCCATGACACCAGCACAAAATCTAAGTATTTCGAATAATTAGTTCTCACTTAACTGAATAGGTGTCTTGGTGCTTCATAGAAGCAGGGCAGTTTAAACTGATTAAAAAGGAAATACTAACTCAGTCTTTGTCACTAATTTAAGTACAGATGTAGAAACATCTACTGATATGAAGTATGGAAGGTAAATTTAGACCTCTTTTTATTTTCTAATTTTAGAATCACCAGATTTGGGAGTCATTGATTTGAAGAGAAATGACATTTTGACAGTAATTTGAAATTTTTAACACAGTATCTTCAAACATCATTTTAGTTCATGCCCTCTCAGTTGAGCTGAGTTTATCAAGCTTTAATTTCTAGAATTTATGCTGTATAAGTATATTCTTTAATTTCTTAAATATAAATCCATTTTACAGTAGTTGGCGTATGTTTTCAAAGTCCAATACCCCATCTCTCATCTCCAGAAAATTTGTATTTGTTCCCTTAAAAGAGCTGTCTCGCCAGGTCATGATTCACAGGCAAAAGAACATGAACTTTGGAGTCTAAAGGAATGAAAGTCTATCTATCTTTAGCTCTACAGTTTACCAGCACTGTGGTAGTTTCCTTGTCCTAACCCTGGTAACTTGTTTTCCTGTTAAATGAGAATGGTACTTATCCTCCAGATCTCCTGTGAGAATTAACTGAAGACACTACTGTACCTGAAAGTACCCAGGACAATAAATGGCATATACTTGCTCAATAATAATTATTCAATATTTTAAAATTATTGTTGAAATGGCATCCTAGGATTATTTAATAAATATTTCTATATTCATGTCAACAATTTTTCATGAATAAAAAATATGTGTTACAATGAAATTATTCAGTTTCAACTCCCAATGTTTTAAGAATGGTTGATATTTTGGCATTCATTATACTTGCATAAGCTATTGTAGTGACTACTGTATACCTCAACAAGGATCTATTGACATAGCAATAGAAACCATCCAGAATGTAAAACAGAGAAGATTCCAAAAGATAATTAGGAGCAGAGCACCAGGAAACAATCTCAAACAGCCTAATATATGTAATATGTTTAATATACGAACTTGTAGTTCCCAAAAGAAGAAGCGAGGATAAGAAATAGTTGATGAAATATTGGTCAAAATTTTCCAAAATTTGATGAAAATATAAACTGACAATTTAAAGAATCTTAATGAAACCCTGACTTAGTAATATAGTGGCAAGCCAGAAGGAAGAATAATTGTAAGGCACATTTGCTTATATTAATTTTTTTAATGAAAAAGTTTATTTGAGGCCGTGTTTCACATTGGGTTATTATGTATGAGTATGTCAAAAATATTTTAAATAGTCAGGTTGGTATTTTTTTATTTAAAGAAAGTGGCGAAGAACATTATGGGCCAATTATTTAATTTTGAGATGTGCAAGCTTTCACACATATTCTTACTAACAATTTTATATTTCTATAGTAAGATATTTATTTTTATTTAATATTGTGTTATCAGAAGATGAAATTTAAATTTTGTCTTTCTTTGGCAATCAACAGTTAAAGAGCCATAAAGTATCCTCACCTTAGTTTAAATGTTCCAGGTAATTTTTTTTTTTTTCAAGGCACAAAATAGCAGTCGTTCTACCAAAGTAAAGTGCTATCATAGAAGTGGAGGTGACCAAAAAAGCAGGTCTGTAATTCTTCTCAACCAAAAAAACTTACACCTGGCTAGGGAGAATTACCTCTTTCTAGTTGTGGGCCTTTGACTTAGCCAGCAGAAGACTTCTCTGAGATTTTACTATTAATAGAAAGACCATTATGGCTTATTTAAGTTTAAGAAATAATAATCAAAGTTTTCTTTAAGTGCACTCTAAAACTAAAAGGAAAGGATATCTGTACCATTAACTAAAGTAAGAGAAGAAAGGATTGAGTTTTTAAAATTTGATTATTTTTTTAAAGTAATATTTATGATTACCTCAACCTAAAATCTATATCTAAAGTTACATTTCTTAAAAGGAAAAAGGGAGAGACAAAGAGAATACCTATTAGGCTCAAATATGCTTTTATAAACTTAAAGATGGTATCATTAACTGATTTGTTTAAATATATAGTTAAATCACTTTCTTTAGGAGTGTGAGTGAACTAAAACATTCCCTTCATAAAGCAAACTATATACGAATAATTATTTTCCAGTTCAATGCTTTCATTCTTAAGTTCAGGTTACATAACAGATCCTCAATTATTGTGACTTGTACTCTGTTGTGGCCAATAATATTTTTAATAGGTGCCAAAAATCCCATAATATTGCACATTATAAGGATTATATATACTGTTTCATTTCATGCTGTATTTGGGAAGTGATTTGGTGAGGGTGAGGTATCAGGGTCCAAGCTTCCCAAGATTTTTGCTTTGTTCTTAAAGAGATTTGTGAAAGGGGGTGGGGACTTAAGTGTCCCTGGGAAGCTTCGCCTACAGTCCTTCAATTTCTAGAATCAAGCTCCCTAGTAAACTACTGTTTATGTTATAGGTATACATGTTTCCACATGAAGGAATTCACTAGAATAACACTTCAAGCTCTTTCCCCACCTGTTGTCCATTTCTCTCTGTTGGAGGAGTGAGTTCTCTGATTAAAGAAATGAATGCAGACATGCTTAGATTAGCTCTTTGCTCTTTTAGACTCCGGGGTCTCTTCATGGTATACATTTTACAAGGTAACTTAGAGGAAGTGGTTAAACTTAGTGGTTTTCCAGCTATGTCTGTACCTGGGTAAGTAAGGGTAATTCTTCAATGTACTGTTAGCTAGCCATGTTCTCCCACCTAGTTTTTGTCATAAATAAAGATATACTAATCTGCATCTGTCTGACTTCCTTATGTAAGCCACACTTTCTCCTGTTGCACTCTTTGTATATATACCTACTTATGAAGTTTACTGTTTCATTCTACTGCATTTTAAATTTATCCATCTCTTTCACTAGGTTGTCATTTCTATTATAGGCAGAGGATGTGAATTCCATAGCCCTATTTTAATTGCTTAAAAGGTTTAAATAGAGGAAATAGGCAAAAGGTGGAGTAAATGGATATAAAGTTCAGCAAGAATTCCACATGATAAAAGTTAATCTTATGTATCATATAAGTCCTAAAAAAGTTCCAGTAACCATATTTAATAGGCTTGCTGCTCTTTACTGAAAAATAAAACATAAAGGAGATAGACTAGTTCTAACAGGGGCCATAACAGGAAGCCAACCTCGATCTTTGTCTCTGAACTTTGTAGAATCAAGGTGACTTTTCCAGAGTTTCATATTTCCTTTGTTGGATAATTCATCTCTAACCTGTGGTTCTATATGTAGTTCTTTTTAACTGGATTAAATTAAAGAAATAGAAGTTATATTGAGGATGAAAGGGAGCCCACTGGCACAATGACAAGAGAAAGACTTTGAAAATGCATGCATTTCTCATTCTCCTAGCAGAACAGTCTTTCTGGTTCAAACAAGTTGCTTGATTCTCTAGGGTCTTATTATTTAGACTATCTCAACTTTGAAAACATTGTGACATAATTAAAATTATATGTATATTTATATTATATATATACTATTTATGATAATATATTATACTATTTATAATATAAACACTGTGACCTCATTAAAAAATATATTTATATTATATATATATAATATATATATATATGTGTATATATATATTTTAGTTAGGTCGCAATGTTTTCAAATATATATAATATATAAAATAAAATATAAATATGTGTTTTAATTAAATCACAATGTGGGAAATATATATATATATATATATAATAATTGGAATATATACACATATATTCCAATACTGGTTTAGAACTATTCTTTAAGATAAAAATAAAATCCAAGAAGCAGAAATTTAGGATGATCAATGTAGGTAAAGAAAAATGCATTACTGGGAGTAGGGAAAGAAAACAAAAGTTATTAATATTTATTTGCTGAAATATTACCTAATGAAATAAAAAGAATAGCGAGGATTTTATAAGTATTAAATAAAAAGTAAAACTTTTCCACGTCATATTATAATGCCTCAAAAATTGGGCAAGAATTTTTCCATTTCCTTTCTTTTCCAAGAGGAAAATAATAGTAATAACCATGATATTGAACCTCCTCTGGGATTTGGTAAAACGTTATAAAAAGTCCAACCTGAGCATTTTTGGTTTTCATGACCTGAACTGCACATGACCTTATCCTATATTTCCAACTTCCTATTCAAAATTAAGAAATTAGTGATTTATAACATCATGTCATTTTTGGCTGAGGTAACATATCATAAATGATGTTGCACGTTGTTACAACATGCAGAGTGTTGAACAAATATTTCTCTTTTCTTACCTCTTTTTGTGTTGTTTATTCACTTGTATTCCTAGGAGATGCCAACTCAACACAAAACTTTCTGGCATAGTAATCTTTAAATGAGTGGAAATAACCAAGTACATTTTTGGTTTAGGACTTGTGCTATGGAATCCCTCAAGCCTACAGGAAGAAGCTATTAAAATGGATTCCCTACATGTTCATTTTAAATGGGTCAAAAGGTTATATAACAATATAAAACAGCACACTAGTGCTTTAAAAATGATTTATACTTTGTTACATTTATTAATACTAATAACTCTGAACATTTTATATCAGAAAAAAAATTTACTCTTGAAATCTATCATGTCCATCTGTGGACATATGGTATTTATAAAATGTCTTTATTAACAACTTTATATCCTCATTTTAAATTTTCTATAACGTTTGGTTTT
Organism: Rhinolophus ferrumequinum; assembly: GCF_004115265.2. Lineage (NCBI taxonomy): Eukaryota > Metazoa > Chordata > Mammalia > Chiroptera > Rhinolophidae > Rhinolophus > Rhinolophus ferrumequinum. Next base: position 77,176,740 of record NC_046293.1, read on the forward strand.
GTCTGAAATTTAGACTTTTTTCTTTCTTCTAGAAAAGAAGTGATTCCTGGTATTAGTAAAAAATTGTTATATTTCATATCAAGGCAGACTATATTATTAAGAAGAATATATATGCAAAAACATTTAAAGAAATAACAGGCATGTTTTATAATTTCCATTTATTTCTACAAAGGGTTTTTATAGAGACTCATTATTTATTTTAAGGAAACTTGCATGACATTTAATCTGTACCAAGCATTAGTATGAATTCTTTTCATGTATTAACTCAAGAAATCCACATAGTACCCTTATGAGTTAGCTAATATTGACATCCCTATTTTACGGATAAGAAAATTATTCATGCTATGCTTAAGGAATTGCTCAGGTGATTCAGGTAATGCAACAGAGCCATCTCTAGAGTCTGGGCTCCAGGGTCTCAGCTCCAGAGGCCACGCTCTTACTCCTTATTCAGTCTGTGAAACTCCAGAATATTGAGGGAAAATTAAAAAGAACTCCAAAATGCTACAAATATTCTCACCTTTGTCCATGTGCCTAGGAATTGAATTTATGCTTATATTTATATTTACAGTTACACCTACAATGACTGTACAAATTTTTACCTCAAGTTTAACCTATTATTTTATCATAAATTTTGGCCTGTTATTACATAGTGAATGTAACTACCACTTTGAAAGACGCATGAAATAGTATTATATTTTATATACTTTATCCTTTATTTATGGAGGTTTAGATTACATAACATTTTCTTTTACAAATGGGAATATGAATACTATTAGTTATAATATTTGTAGAATGTGGTAAAACCTTTCTAAAATAAAGCAGCCTCATGATCACATACAATTATTCCTACTTTAATGGGGAGGAAACTTAGCATAGGGTGATCAAGTAATTAATTGGATGTCACATAGCGCCATGAACTAACAGGAAGTGAACAGGCAGTTTGACTAGAATTTCTGCTCTTGTATAGACTATATTCCCTCCCATTGAATAAACCATTGTTCATAGCAAGTTCTCCAGGGTCAAAGGATAAGACAATAGATGTATTTAGCCAATTTGAAAGAGTCGTATTATTGTCTTATTTGACTGGACTGGAGATGCTACCCAACCTCTGACAACATTGGGAGTTCTCTGTCTTTCTTGGGATCCATCTACTTTTATATGTCTGTACATACATAGAAATATACATAGAAATATATCTATGTTGTTTTAAAAGGAAAAGTAGCATAATGCTTTAAATATGCACTTATTTTATTTAAAAATCAATTGAAGTTAAAATTAAACATAGATGTGTATGTTAATTTCATTTTTTGCATTTTTTAAAAATAATTTTGGCATTTTAGGTTACTTTGTAATTCATAGAATGTATTACTATAATAAAATATTATCCTTTTTTACCTTATGTGTTTTCTCCATTTTAAAAGAGATTCTTTGGATATTTTGACATAATAGCTAAAGAATTTTCTGTCGTGACTTTATTTTAAACTAGCATGAGAAGAATGATGCTTACCCATTAATTTCAACCAAATGCCAAAATCTAGAATAAATACCTCTGATTAGCCCAGTATGAGCCAGAAATCTATCTTCATAAATAGTCTCTGTGGCAGGTTAATGAGATGTATTTGTGTGTCCAGCCCTACCTCACAAACTGCACTCCTGAATCAAGAACTGGAGCTGTTCATGAGAAGAGCATGGACTAAGAGTCAGTGAAATGTGGCTCCCAAATGAATATCAGGAGTAGTTAATATAAGTAGGAAGAAAGGAATGCTGACTGACCAAAACCACTAACTGTGACCTATATCAGTGAGCAAAACAGACAGTCACTGGTTTATATTCTTGTGGATGAAGACCATAAGTAAAGGAGTATCTATAACAAAGCAGGTGAAAGTAAGAGTTGATATACGAGGTCAATTAGGTTCACGAACTAATCCTAGAAAAAGTGCTACATACCTCATTGCTGAAAATCACTACAGTCACCTTTGAAGTAATCCCCTTGAGAAGCTGTGCACAGATGTCAGTGCCTAGTCCACCCTTGAAAGCAATTGTGGAACTCTTTATTCTTGAATGGCCATCAGAGCTTTTGTCATATTACCCTTGATGTCCTGAATGTCATCAAAATGTCTTCCTTTCAATATTTCCTTTATCTTTGGGTAAAAAAAAGAAGTCATTGGGGGGCAGATCAGGTGAGTAGGGAGGGTATTCCAGTACAATTATTTATTTACTGGCAAAAAACTCCCTCACAGACAGTGCTGTGAGAACTGGTGTATTGTTGTGATGCAAGAGCCACGAATTGTTGCCAAAAAGTTCAGGTCGTTTTTGTCTAACTTTTTCAAGCAGCCTTTTCATCACCTCCAAATAGTAAACTTGGTTAACTGTTTGTCCAGTTGGTACAAATTCATAATGAATAATCCCTCTGATATCGAAAATGGTTAGCAACATCATAGCAACAAGCTCACAAACTGAATTGTCAGACCTCGTAAGTGAATTTGTAATGTAATAGTTAGATGTTTGCTTACTTTAAAGTTTCTAACTTTTCTATGAGCTAGAACATTTCATAAAATTTAGAATTATTTTAGTCAACCAAAAAGTATTGATATCAAGAAATCAGTTACTCATACTGATATTCAGGACATATATAGTCCAATAGGAAGATTAAATGTAAATAGGTTTATTTTTCAATATTTTTTCTCTTATATATTTTTTAAGTTGGGTTGGTAAATTATAATCGCAATTAAGGTATTAAAGGTCAATGTCCCAATATAGCAGGATGATTCCCTATGGGATAAGATATGAATAGTAGATATTTTTAATAAGAATGTGAAATACCTGTCCTGCACAACTAAACAACCTAAGTGATAAATTTTGGTCAATTTGGCATAAACATAAGAGAATGACGACAACTTAGTCCTGTGCCTATATAAAAAATGTACATCTGAGAAGGTATTTGACAATGTACAGTGAGATAGTTATAACATTTCAATAATAGTTAATGTATACCTTAGTTTAAACAATCTTGATAGGAATTACCTAATTATTTTCATTTGTATTTATACTCGAACAAAAATTGTTGGCTTCAAAAAAGTTGTTTCTTTGTACATACGAAAAACAGCTATGTAGATGTGATGTAAAGTTTTTACTTAACATTAGTGTATAATTAAACTCTTCTTTATATAATGGAATTAAAACAATTTTAATGATTTCAGCGATTACAGATAGCATCGTATCTTAAAAGGAACATGATTTTTATTGGTTATAGAAACCCATATTTGATATAAGTGACACAAGCACTTTCTCACTTTAGTGAGGAATTTTTAGTTATCTCTATGGAATTATGAAATTTGTGGCCAATCTGCAGTGTTTTACTTGTACTCAAGATTGTTGACTTTTGTATCCTTATCTAATTTCAAAGCCAAGTGTTCTTTCTCAGGAAGTTAAAAGCTCAAAGTACTTTGTTTATTATGTTAGCATAAAACAGAGAGTACCTGAACTTCATTTTCCAATAATATGCCAAAGAGATGCTTTGAGAAAATTCCTGATGCAAAGCACCTATAAATGCTGGAAAAGTGTAGCAAACATTTGTTAACATTTGTTAAGGCTACACTGTGCTTGTAGGAGAATAACAAAAGTCCCAGAGACCAAAAATAAATAAATAAATAAATAAATAAATAAATAAATAAATAAATAAATAAATAAATAAATAAAATAAAAAATCTGAACAAGAAAATTACATGTTAACTCTCCAGCTGTAGTCACACTTGAGGCAAATAGTAGTTGTGTTAATTAAGAATAGCAGTTTTAATACTAGACCCTAGAACATCTAGAGCCTCCATAAAATGTTGACCAAAATCTCCTTGGTTAGCAAAGGTAGCTGAAGAGGAAAATTGTTTATTTTGGCATTTACAATATGGTTAAGGAAGTTCACACTGAGAAAATCATATTAAATGATTCCAAGTTTGGTAGCAGCCAGGAGCAACGGACAAAAATAAATGCAAGGAACTTCACAGATAAAGTCAGAGAATACCTCACTAGGTTAAAACCCTACTAAAAATGATTAAAAATCCAAAAGGAAACTAAAAACTATTATATAAGCAGTATCCCCAGTTTCGAACATCTTAAACTTCATGTGATGCAAAGATTGAATGACCTATACAGTCTAACTGAATATACATGTTTCATATTCAAATTGGAAAAAATATACTCTATAGCTTGGAAAATTGTCTTACCCTTTGACCCTGGAGAATTCTGTATGCATAATGGTTTATTTAGTGGCAAGAAATGTGATATATATATATATATATATATATATATATATATATATATATATATATATATTACATTATATAAGACCAGGTCTTATTTTACTATAATATAAAACCGGCTATGATATGATATGATATGATATGATATGATGTAATATAATAAATACCAGGTCTTATATTAATTTTTGCTCCAAAAGACTCATTAGAGCTGATTGTCCAGCTACGTTTTATTTTCAGGAAACACGGTATGTGGCATCCAATTATTTATTTGATCTTCCATTTCCTAATTTCCTCCTCATTAAAATAGGAATAATTGTACCTTCTCATAAGGTTACTGTGAGTATAAAGTGAGATTATAAATGGAAAAGCTCAGACACATTCTTTAAATATTAGCCATGATTAATGTTATTGTTCATATAAGACATTATATAGTTCTCTATAAGAGAACTATTATTGGTTTTCTAGTAAAGCTAAAAATGGTAACCCATTTTAATTCTTCTGGGCCAATTTCAGAATGCTAAAGCAAGGATCAAAGAGAGGAAAATAGAATTGTGTACTTATAATCGTTGTTGCAACCTTGAGACTTAAACACAATGTTTTGATATGTCAGTGTTGTGTGTTGCATTCTCTCCCAAATTCATATGCTGAAGTCTGATTCTCAGTATCTCATGAATGTCATCTTACTTGGAGATAAGGTCTTTATAGAGGTAAAATGAGGTCATTAGTGTGAATTCCAATCCAATATGACTAGTGTCCTCATAATAAGGGAACTTTTAATGAAGAGACTTCCTAGAGAAAAGACGGTATGAAGAGATGGTAGGGAGATGATGGCCATCTGCCAACCAAGGAGTAAGGCTCACAACAGACTCTTCGCGCACAGCCCCCAGAAGGAACCAATCCTGCCAATACCTTGATTTTGGACTTCTATCCTCCAGAAATGTGAGACAATAATTTTTGGTCATTTTAACCATCTATTGTAGTACTTCCTTTTCAAGTTTTTTCAGATATTTTTCTTTTATGTTTCAAAATGTCTACCGATCCATGTGTTACCCGGCTTTATGTCACACAGTTATATATAGCCATACAATGGAAACTCCTAGGGCCCAAATATTGTTATCTAGTAGTATTTTGCACTTCAATAAACAAAGCTTCATCTTGTTGTTTTAAATTTTTTTGAGAAACTAACAGTGCTTTGAAAGGTAGTAGGAGTTGGTTAAAAGGAGTCATCTTGAAGAGACTCCTTTGCAAAATTGGAACAATGTAGCTAATTTTTTTCATGTAAAGGTGGCAGTAAATTGAAAATAAGTTAGCTTGTATTAAGCCACAAATCCATGCAGATACTCAATTAACGTAATGTTTATCAGATATAAGTCTCTCCTGTAAGTCATAAATGATTTGTGACTAATATTTCACATAAAGGAGGGAGAATAATTCAATTGATAAAGAAAAATATAATAAACAAATAATTTTATGAGTGCAATATTATCTCCCAATCAAATAATTCAAAGAATTGTTGGAATAATGGTGATAGATATATGCTTTGTTTTATTTCCCCAAAAATAAAAACAATAGCCAGTAAAGGGAAAATAATTAAGAAGCAAAAACAAATTAAGCCTAAATCTACTAACTTGGTAATGAGAGTTCAAGTTGGTATTTCAGAACTCCACTTCAAACAGTGCTCAGGTTTTTCCTAGTACAGTATGATATGTTTAGAAAATTGATCTGTGAAACAATGAGACATCCGGGGAATACTAGCGGATCTTTTTGGGTTGATTTGTTCCAGACTACTGAACCAACTAAACTGGTCAACACATAACCAGTGTCTGAGAACAGTCAGGGAGAGTGAAGGGGCAAAACAAAACAAAACAAAACAAAGTCATCCTTGTTACCTCTATGTCTCTTAAATCCACAAAATCGAATATTTTAGAGGCTCTGGAGTATTTCTAATGACGTATATTTTAAAAGTGTCACATTATTCCTCCAGTAAAAGCAGTAAGCCTCTATCAGTTTATCAAAAACAGGATTACTCTAAGCATGTTATATGACATACAATTCTATCTCCTATGGGGTTGTTGTCTATTTGGGAGCAGGATCCAGCCAGGATCTGTTTTGTGGGTCTGTAGTCTGAACAATGTTCAGTCGAGTCAAACTGCCCTCTCCCCATCTCCCAGGTCCAAACAGTTTATTTGTTTGATTTTTAAGTCAGGTCACTGTTGATTACCTCCTTTTAAGACATTTGCTCAAACCCAATCAATTTTATTGAAAGCAGTTTTCAATTTTGGGGTGCGAATGAATAGCCTCTCTCTTTTTGGCTAAAAAAAAATGAGTTTTAGTCAAATTTCTGTAGAACCTAAAATGGGGGCATGGTATTCTTTAATTAGTCTTTTACACATAAGGCCATATATCAGTAGAGTGAGTGCAATTTTCTGGAAGATGTTTCTGGTTTATGCCAGTGCAAACAGGCAAACTTCCCTATACAAAGTTATCTGTTAAATTTTAAGTTGTTTAGCTAACAGTAAAATTGCCTTGACAGTGATAAATTCAATCCAACATTATCAGGGATGACGGACCATCTTCAAGTTATGGAACTGAAGTTTTGTTTCCTCAGACACTTGTAATATTTTAGTTGACCAGATGCCATGTGCACAGTAATTCAAATTTTAAGCAGAATTATTACAAGGAAAAAAATTTGTATACCTTGACTAATGAAATATTTATGGCTTAATATACATAAATATAATATAAATATACATAAATAAATATGATATATACATATATTATTTTAAATTTGAGGGGCAAATATTCTAAAGAAACTCTTTTAGCCCAGTTTTCTCAGCAATGTTTGATACCTCTGAAATTATTACAAAAGTTTTAAGATACAATTAATTTTTCAATATTGCAGAATTCACAAGTCACTTTTTAATTTATTCTTTGATTTAAATTTTCAAAAACAGAGGCTTTTCAAAAGAGCTGTTTACTCTTTTAGATAATAAAACACAATCATAATGAAAATCACTCTTTTTTCTTACTTGTCATCAATTACCCACATTTTTCCTTCACAAGAAATTTTGATTTAAACAATGTTTCAGGTTTGCTTTTTGAAGTGAACAGTTTATTGCTTTTCAAAAATTGTAGTAAAATAAAAAATACTCATAAACACAAAATTTACCATTTTTAAGTGTACAGTTCAGTGGCATTAGAACATCTGTATTGTTGGGCAACCATCACCCCCATAATTTTTGCATTAGTAGAACTAATACTCTCTACCTATTAAATAATAATACCTGATACTCCCTTCATTCTATTATGCTTTATGATTTTGTAATTTTGAGGACTCTAAGTACTTCATATAAGTGGAATTTTATACAATATTTGTTGTTGTTGTTGTTGTTGTTTATTTTGGGAGGGGGGGCAACCGCCTTATTTCACTTAGCATAGTGGCCTCAAGATTCATCCAGGGTGTCACTTACGAGCCATATGTCAGAATTCCCTTCCTTTTCAAGGCTGCATAGTATTTTATTGTGTGTATAAACCACATTTACTTATTCATTCATCCCTCTATGTATACTTGGGTTGCTTCTACATTTTAGTTTTTGTGAAAATGATGCAATAAACATGATTATACAAATATCTCTTTGATCCCCAGCTTTCAAGTCTTTTGGGTATATACCCAGAAGTGAAATTGCAGAATCACGTGGTAATTCTATAGTCAATATTTTGAGAAAACATTATACTGCTTTCCATGGTGGATGTACCATTTTTTATTTCCACAACAAAACACAAGGTTTGAAGTTTCTTCTCATCCTCTTCAATGCTTGTTCTGTTCTGGTTGTCTGATAATAGCCATCTTGGTGGGTGTAGTTACCTAATGATTATTGATGTAGCACATCTCTTCTTGTGCTCATTGGTCATTCTTTGGAGAGACGTCTATTCAAGACCTTTGCCTATTTTTGAATCAGGTTGTTTGGTTTATGTTGTTGAATTGTAGAAATTCTCTATATATTCTGGGTATAAATTCCTTATCATATAAATGATTTGCCTATACTCTCTCTCATTCTGTGGGTTGCCTTTTACTCTGTTGATAGTGTCTTTTTTTATTAGCGTTTTTCTTCAAAAAATAACTACTCTTATTTTAGGGGTTGTAAGGCTTTTTCATTCAATATATTTGAAGCTAATATATTCAGTGTCATTTACTTACTGAAGTGCACATAAAATTAAGATTTTGCCTTTATAACAGACTTTATTTTATTTTGTTTTTATTAAATTTATTAGAGTGACACTTATTAGTAAAATTATATAAGTTTCAGGTGTACATTTCTAGAATATATCCTCTCTATATTGGATTGTTTGTTCACCGCCCAGGTCAGTTATCCTTTCATCACTATATATTTGACCCTTTACCCTCTTCTACCACCCTCCCCCCTACCCTCTGGTAACCACAAAACTGTTATCTGTGTCTATGTTTGTTTGTTTGTTTTCCTTGTTCATTTGTTGCTTTCCATTTTATATGCACATATGCATGAAGCTATAAGGTTTTCCACTTTTTCGGTCTGACTTATTTTGCTTAGAATAATAATCTCAAGATCTGTCCATGAAATGCAAGTGGCAGCATTTCATCTTTTCTTATGGCTGATTGATATTCCATTGTATATATGTACCACATCTTTTTTATCCAATCATCTAGCAAAGGACACTTCCGTTGTTTTCAAGTCTTGGCCACCATGAATAGTGCTGCAATGAACGCAGGGGTACATATATCTTTACGGATAAATGTTTTCAGATATTTGGGTTAGGAAACAGAAGAGGGATTGCTGGACATACAGCAATTCTATTCTTAATTTTTTGAGGACCTCCATAATGTTTTCCACAGTGGCTGTACCAACCTACATTCCTATCAGCAGTGTATGAGGGTTCCTTTTTCTTCACATCATTTCTAACACTTGTTATTACCTGTCTGGTTGATAATAACCATTCTAACAGGTGTGAGATGGTATCATTTTGGTTTTGATTTGTATTCCCCTAATAGCTAGTGAAGTTGAGCATCCTTTTATATATCTGTTGACTGTTTGTATGTCTTTTGGGAAAAGTGTCTGTTTAGGTCCTCTATTTTTTAACTGGATTGTTTGTTTGTTTTTTTGTTGTTGCATTGTGTGAATTCTTTATATATTTTAGATATTCGTCCCTTCCTGGAGGTGTTGTTTGCAAATATCTTCTCCCATTCGGTTTGTTGCCTCTTTGTTTTGTTGATGATTTCTTTTGTTGTTCAGAAGTGTTTTAATTTGATATAGTCCCATTTATTTATTTTCACTTTTACTTCCCTTGCCTTTGAGTTCAAATTCAGAAAATCCTCTCTGAACCCATGTTCCATTATTTTAGTACCTATGCTTTGTTCTATGCAATGTATTGTTTCAGATCTTGTATTTAGGTATTTGATCCATTTTGAGTTAACTTTTGTACATGGTGGCAGATAGTTTCATTCTTTTGTGCCTGGCTTTCCAATTTTCCCAGAACCATTTATTGAAAAGGCGTTTTTATCTCCATTGTATATTTTTGACTCCTTTGTCAAAAATTATCTGGCCATATATATACATGGGTTTATTAAGGGGTTCTCAATTCTATTCCTTTGGTCTGTTTTTCTGCCAACACCATGCTGTTTTGATTATTGTCACTTTTTAGTATAAATTCCATCAGGTTTATAGGGATATTAATCTGTAGTTTTCTTTTCATGTAGCTTCTTTGTCTGATTTTGGTATCAGGGTAATGCTTGCATATTAGAGTGAATTAGGAAGTGTTTCTTTTTATTTTCTTGCAAATGTTTGAGAAGGATTGGTTTAGTTCTTAAATGTTTGGTAGAATTAACTCACTAGTGAAGCCATCTGGTCTTTGACTTTTTTTTGTTGATTGGTTTTTGATTACTGATTCAATATCATTGCTAGTTATATGTTATTCAGCTTTTCAGTTTTTTTGTGATTTAGTCTTAGTAAATTTTGTGTTCCTAGGATTTTTTCCATTTATCTAGGTTATCCAGTTTGATGGTTTTACAATTGTTCATAGTACTCTCTTATTCTCATTTTTATTTTTATAGTATTTGTAGTAATGTCCTCATTTTCATTTCTTATATTAGTAATTTGAGACTTCACTCTTTTTTTCTTAGTCCATCTAGATAAAGATTTGTCATTTGTTCGATCTTTTTGAAGAAAAAACTTTGGTTTTATTGCTTTTCTCTATTGACTTCTCTATCATCTATTCCATTTATTTCTGCTGCAATCTTTATTATTTTCTTCCTTTTGCTAGCTTTGGGTTTAGTTATTCTTTTTTTTTTTTTCTTCTAGTTCCTTAAGATATAAAGTTAGGTTGGTGATTTGAGATCTTTCTTGTTTTCACTTTGTTCAAACATCATTTTCTTAACTTTCTCCATACTCCTCTTAACCTACTTGTTATTAGTTCCTATAGACATTTGAATTGCAACCCATTGGCAAGAGTATTAATTGTTGTAATTTAAAAAAAAAAGTCCCTGCTCATCATATAGTAAGCTAACTATTCTAAAAGATACATTTTATTACTTTAGCATTATATAGGTGACGATAGGAATATAAATGTATAGAAAAGTGCTTCAGAAGTTTTTAATCTGCATTTAAAGGAAGCATTTTTTGTTTGTTTTATTTAATCATAAATTCAAAATATGTGGAAATTTCCCAGGATTAAAAGACCTGCTGGAAAATCATTTTCTTTTGTTGAATGTAAATTGTATATTTTATTTATCAAGGTTTGTTTCCTGAAAATCACCCACTCTAATTTTTTGTTTGTTTGTTTGTTTGTTTAACTGTATTTTTTAAAAGTTCACCAAATCTTGATGTTCTATAGATTCAAGAACTCGGCTCATCTTATATTTGAGGCTGTGCTTTTTACCAGGCTTTTCCCTAAAAATTGATCTGTTTGGGACAGATGGGTTGGACACAGATGATAACATCATTCCCTTTACAGTGGGGGAAGGTAATATAATAATATTTGGGTCCAAATAACATGTCTTTCTGAGATAATCTGATCTATAAATCTGATGGCCATGCTGTCCAATTGATCATTCTGTGAAAAGGGAAATGGTCTCTATTTGTGCTAATATGGTAATTACTAAACCACATGTGGCCACTGAGTACTTAGAATGGGGCTAATGTGATTGAGGAACTGGATTTTTTTTTTATTTTAATTGTACTTAATGTAATTGAACTTACTTTACATTTAAGTAGTCACATGTGACTATGGATACCATATTGGGCAGTACAGATCAAGAATTATTTACCCACCTATGATCTTATGTGAATTATTGAATCACCAATAATTTAAATTATTGTGATTTTTAAAATACTTCTCGCATATCAATCAAAAAGTTTATTCACAAGTAAATGTTATTCTTTGATTAAAAATATATTCGATTTTAGGTTTTCTTTTCTTGAATATCAGTGTAAAGCATAATTCAAACTTATTTAATGTGTGCAAAATTTATTAGTGTGTTTGTTAAAACATGAGGTGGAGCCTGTGAACCCACATATTTGAGACACATCTCCAAAGATTCTAATTCAGTAGTCTAATAAAGAGGTAGATTTTCACTATAAAAGAGTTCAGAGGGCTCATTCTAAAACATAAGGTTTTCACTCATCAGGCACAAACTAGAAAACTAATTTTGTGGAGAAAAAATGAAAGATCTTTCCCATAGTACTTTAAATTTATATGTACTTAGAGGAAGGTTTTATTTTATTTTTTATCCAGGCATGAGAATATGGGGGGATGCCAACAGATTCTGAGGAAACTTGGTTGCACTCTCAGTTTGGCCAGGAACCTACAAGAACAGAAAGGATTGAAGTTTAATTGTCTGGCATGTAGCAATTGCAGTGGGAACAAATTTATAAAAATGTAAAATTAAAATTTCCCTACTAAAAATTATGATTTCTGTAGAAATCTCAAAATGTTATTGGACAGTATTTGTTGTTTAAAGATTGGTGAACTAATGAAATGAGCTAATTAAAGGAGTGAATGAATTTTCTTGTTCACTCAGCTACCCTATGTCTTTTGATTAAAGCATTTAATCAATTTACATTTAAAGTGAATATTGATAGGTATATAGTTGTTGCCATCTTATTATTCATATTTATGTTCTCCCCCCTTCTTCTCTTAAAAGAGTTCCTTTAACATTTCTTGCAATACTGGCTTGGTGGCTATAAATTTATTTATCTTTTGCTTGGCTGGGAAGCTCTTTATCTTTCCTCTAATTTTAAACGATAGCTTTGCCGGGTAGAGTACTCTTGGCTGTAGGCCCTTGCTTTTCATCACTTTGAATATTTCATGCCACTCCCATCTGGCCTGTAAAGTTTCTGTTGAGAAATCAGCTCACAGTCTTATGGGAGCTCTCTTGCAAGTAACTAGTTATCTTTCTCTTGCTACTTTTAGGATTCTCTTTTTGGCTTTAACCTTTGACATTTTAATTATGGTGGGTCTTGGTGTGGGCCTCCTTGGGTTCATCTTGTTTGACACTTGTTACGCTTCCTGGGCTTGTGTATCTATTTCCTTCATCTGTTAGGAAAGTTTTCAGTCATTATTTCTTCAACTAGGTTTTCAGTTGCTTGCCCCCTCTCTTCTCCTGGTATCCCTATGATGTGAATGTTGTTATGATTGATGTTGTCCAAGAGGTTCCTTAACCTATCGTCACTTTTTTTTTTATTCTTTTTGTCTTTTCTTTTTTTCTGATTGGATGTTGTCTGCTACCTGTCTTCCAAATCAGAAATTCGGTCCTCTGCTTCACCTAATCCGTTATTGATTCCTTCTAGTGTATTCTTCATTTTAGGTTTGTATTATTTATTTCTGACCGCTTCTTTTTTATGTCTTCTATGTCTGTTTTTATGTGTACTATCTCTTTGTTGAAGTTCTCATTAAGTTCCTTGAGCATTTGTATAACAAGTGTTTTGTACTCTGTCTATGGTAGATTGCTTGCATCCAAATAATTTAGTATTTTTTCTGGAATTGTCTCCTGTTTTTTTCATTTGGAACATGTTTCTTTGTTCCCTCATTTTGGCAGCCTCCCTGTGTTTATTTCTTTGTATTAGGTAGATCTCGTATGTCTTAAAGGCCTGTGTGGCCCAGAGGCACAATCTCCCTGATCACCTATTTTGTGTGCTCCAGAAGTGTGCCTTGTATAGGTGGTGTGTGCCCTCCTGTTGTAGTTGAACCTTGATTGTTGTTGGCATATCAGTGGGTGGGATTTACTGTCAGGCTGACTGGCTATACAGATTGACCATGCCCACAGCATATGAGATGCTGTGTGGGGGATGACTTCACAGGGAGGGATTTTCTCCAACAGGCAAATATGACTTTTGAGATCACCCTTTGGGTGTCCTGCTTCTGGGGCTAGTTTGGTAGTGTTTTGCTGTGGTCTGAATCTGCTCTCCAGGTGTGTTTGTTCTGGGGCCATTTGGGAAGGGCTCCTCTGCAGACTAAGGTCAGCCGCTGCCTGTGACTAGCCTAGGACTACTAGGTGAGTTGGGTGAAGTGGGGTTCTAGAGAGTCACCAGAGAGAGGTGAGTGGTGTTTACCATGTTAATGCAGAATCAGTGCCAGTGCTGAGCTTGGGACCCCTCGCAAAAGTCTCAGAGCATACTGAGGCCAGTCTCAGCCCACCTTGGGACCTCTGATGCCTGAGAGTAGTGTAAGAAAGACCAGCATGGGCTAGTTGCCTTCCTCCAAAAGTGCCTCCAGTGGTGTGCAAGCCAGAGCCCATTGTTTGCTGCTGAAAGACCCTCCTTTAGTACATGGGCAGGGATGCCTGCTAGCTACTGAAAGTGCCACTGGCATTGCACGAGTTGGGTGGGGCAGGGTCCCAGGAAGTCACCAGGGTGGAGCAAGTGGAGTTCACCAGGCCAGTACAGTATCAGATTTGTCTCCGTGTGAGGATTACAGGAAATATGGCACCCATCTGAAGGCTACGTGGGAGGAGTCCTCAATACAGGAATAATGGTGGCTGTCCCTATAGTCCTTGCCCTGAGGCCATACAACTCAGTCTTTGCCTGTATGTCTCTGGTTCCACCCCGCCCTTGAGTTGCTGTCCCTCTGCTAAAGCCTAGAATGAGTGCCTGCAAGCAAATTACTCTGTGAGTGGGCACTTTAAGTGGATGTCTGGGTTTCAGTCTCACCCACATGGGTAGAGTACCTGCTGATTGTCACAGCCAGCTGTTGTGTGGACTCTACTTTCCAGCACTGGAACTTGGCTGGGGAGCCGAATATGGAGCTGGGGATCCTTTCTCCTCAGGAAGCACCACCACCTCCATGATATCCCTCCTGAGGCTCAACTACCACACACAGGTGTTGGGCTGGCCCGTTTCACATCTCTGCTCCTCCGATCAGTCTCAATGTGGCGTCTTCTTTATGTTCTTAGTTATTAGTTCAGCTAGTCTGAACTAGCTAAATTAATGGTTCTCCAGGTTGATTGTGCTATAATTTAGTTGTAATTTCAGTGTGGTCATTGGTGGCAGCAAGCACACAGTTTACCTACTCCACCATCTTGCCCCTCTATCATTCTTGCAAGAACGAAAGGTTCACAGAAAAAAATTCATTGGAATAATGACAGCAGGCTATACGAAGAAGGAAATGTCTTTAGGGTCCATTAAGAATTCTATCTAGTGAATCAAAAGAAATTGCCAATATTTGATTCTTTTTAACCTACAAGAAAATGTAGTCTCATAGTTCAATCAGATAGTAGAACTGGCAGAAGCTCAGGTAATTTTCTGAGAACTCTAAGGGCTTTTATCTTATAAGTAGGTCTCTGCTTCTAAACCCTGCTGTCAATATTACTCAGAAAATCTCTTTGACTCTATTTTTCTTCATATATTTTGTTTGTTGCTCCTTCTGTCAACTAATGAAATCTCAATATATATTTTAATGAAATTTTCAAAACAGAGAATCTGACTTATCTATTCATTTACTACTTCCCCTTTTGGGGGAGAGATTTCTCACCAGATATAAAGAAAAATTGTTGAATTTCAAAATGTATTAAAATCATTTAGTGTTGATATTTGATATTAGGTGTTTCAACTCAAATTTTTATAAATATCAGTGACATACTTTTTTTTTATTTTAGTCTAATTACACAGTCAATAATTTTTATATTTATGCATATCATTTTTTATAAATACTTCAAAATTTTCAATTTTCTCCAACATCAGTATCATGTCAAAACTATGCTGTATCTATGAGTTTTTGTTTCTCATTTGTTTGTCTTGTTCTTTTGTTGTTTTTGGTTTATATACCACATATCAGTGAAATCGTATGGTTCTCTGCTTTTTCTGTCTGACTTATTTCGCTTAGCATTATATTCTCAAGATCCATCCATGTTGACAATAGTTTAGTGGTTACCAGAGGGTAAGCGGGGTGGGGATGGGAGACGAGGGTAAGGGGGATCAAATATATGGTGATGGAAGGACAACTGACTCTGGGTGGTGAACACACAATGGGATTTATAGATGATGTAATACAGAGTTTTACACCTGAAATCTATGTAATTTCACTAACAATTGTCACCCCAATAAATTAAAAAAAAAACAACAAAAAAACTATGCTGTAGTTAATTAATCAGCTTTTTATTAGTAAAATAGAAACAAGAACCTAAATGCAAAACCAAATTCACTAAAATAGTAGATGGTTTATCAATGAAATTAGTGAAGCTTTATTAAGCAAAACAATACATATTTACTTTGAAATTTAAAGAGATCAGATATGTCTTTGGGTCATTGAATTGTATGTTTTTATAATTCACATCTTACAATGTGATGTCTCATTTTATTTTCTATAGAATAATATTAACATCAAGTAATACTTTGTCACTAGGTATATCTGAATCTTCTCTTTTCTTAGCACCATATAAATAGAACTCAAGTGAGTGCTGCAACAGATTTACTAACTTGGACTTTACATTGCTCTTCTGTGTAATGTAGGCTCTGCTCAAAATGCAATAACAACATAAAAGTTCAAAAATGAAATTACAGCATAAATAAGTCCAATCCAATTGATCATGGTACAGGGGAAGCACAAGTGCTTTAAGAATCCTGGGATCTAAATTCCTGAGAACCCCAGGAACTCTGAGCATGTCTCCTGAACTGTAAAACAGAGATATGGAGTCTGGCCACCTTCTAATTCATAGAGTGGTTGTGGTGACAAAAATAATATAATGATGGCAAAAGAGCACTGTTAATAAATTGTTATGAAAATATACATATGTACTTTATATTCATAGATGAGGAAACATTTAAAAAGATGAAATGACTAATTAATCATAAACCATATTTAAAGAGTCCATGTACTTTTTTTCTTTGAAATTCTACTAAGAATGATACAAACTTGAGAGGAAAATGGTTATAGTAATGTCTCCTGCATTTTCTATTTTTTAGCCTAAATCATTACTGTTGCAATTCAGTTCTATTATTTGACCCTGCTCTTGTGGAAGGGGAGACCAGTTTTTCATCTACTCATACAGTAAAGCATTCACATCACCTCATACTGTCCTATTGTTGGATCCATCCATTAGCTTTTTTAGCCAAGTCACGCAAACATAATTCTTAAGTTTTACATGTTATCCTCATTTTCTAGCTGTTTAATCATCTGTTTTCCTTTCCACTGTATTGCCTCCAATTCTTTATTTCTATTAAGTTTGAGGGACTGAATATGGAAACACTATTCAAATTATGACTAGATCAATTATAAATATGATATCTCCACATTCTCTGTGTAATACTCATTTTGAATATTTGAGACTCCTATTTGATAGTAACTTTAATTGGTAACCATTTATTGTTTCAAATAAATTATGGTCATCTACTATAACCCATTTCCCCAAAGTGGGAAAATGTTGCCTCATTTTGATGTAATTGCATAGCATCAATTTTCCCACATTGTTTCACTATGTAAATGGCTCATTATTTTGTCTTCAACTTAGTTTCCATTTGGGGCTGGAATGAATATTTAGTAATATTATAAAAGTTCTCATATTTATTGCTCACTTATGCTACATAAAATATATAAAATACAGACTCAAATAGAATCACATTTGTTTTAATGATAATAACAAATCTTATGATTAAAACACTTATACCATGATTTTTGGTTTTAGCAAAATTCAAACATTTTCACTCCATTCTAGGCAGGTAATGGTCAGGGGAACTTTTATCTTCTTGCAAGTTTACTATTATTATCTCTTGATGTTCCTTTCTTCTTTAGCAACAAGTTCATCAACACATTTGTTGGATTGTAAATAATGATTTTCAAGTAGGCAAGTGGTGAATTTCAATACATGACCTATTCCATAAATAAGCCAAATCTTTTTTAAAAAATAATGAAAAGCAATGATAAACACACCATATTTAATATATTTGTGATATGCTACATAATAATAAACAAACAGCTTTAGTCAATTCATACAGGACTGCCTTTCATTCCATAGCTTAGAATTACATTGTATGTTTTTGGAAAATAAATTAAATACCAAACATTTTCAGTAATATTTTAAAGAACTTTCACTCCAATAATAACATTCACATAAAATTATCTGAAAATATTTTATTAGTTCTGATTCTATAAAGTTTAGCAGAATAGTAAAGATGTCTGCATAAAGGAATTTTTGCTAGAGAATAAAGTGAAATTCTTATAACTGATTTGATTATAAAATGTCCACATGAACAATATAAGGACAAGTTTCCAGGAAATAAAAATAAGGTGCCAAAGATGGAAACAATATATAAAATAATAGAAATAAGTAACATATGCGCTATGGACATGCTTTCATTGTCTTAAGTATCTCTTCTGTGGTGTTGGACCTAATATTTATTTTTAGATCATCCAGTTTTAAGTAGCACAATTAAGAAAATACTTCTTGCCATCTCATCTCAGAAAGTTTAAATAGTATTAGGAGACATCTGTAACTCCAAACCACAATATATAAGAATAACTGGTCAAATGAAAAGAAGATTAAGTAGAGATAAGGAAAGCTCCTAGGAATGACAATGTTAAGCTTCACCTAAGCTCTAAAAACAGCAATGTTTAAAAAATCTTCCCCCAAATTTTCTATCTGAAAAAATGGAGTACCACAAAGAACCATCCTTTTCAATATGATTTACTGAGAATTGCTGTCCACTCTTTCATGACTTCCATAAGACTCAGGAATGACACCCTTGTTTACCTATGAGAAAGCTAAACACAGATTTTTTGACCTGTTGCCTGAACCTAACAAGATCAGACAGGTATCTGCCAACTTCCACCCCACCTTTTTTTTTTTTTGTCTCATTAATGTTTAGCTGAACTATTTGTCCTTCTAAAATAACTAGACACAGAGATAAATATTTCTTGTTTTGCTGACTGACTGAAACATTCTCTGATTGTAAAATCAATCCTAATTCTACATCATGCCACCTAGTATTACAGCTCTACGACTCCTTATTAAATTTGAGGCAATATAATGCTGCCAAAATACTCTCATCTTCAAATCTGGAGTGCTGTCCCTACTGCAATAGCCTGAATAAAATCAATTTCCTTGTTCTGTTTGTGAAAGAGGGAACATTCAAAGATGTGCATTTTATAAAAAGAGGACCGAAAACATTTCTCTGCATGGCATTGAAAAGCGCAAACTCTGAAACCATTACATCTGCATTATAAACACCATCTGTAACACTTAATAGCTTTGTAACTTCAGCAAATTTACCTAAAAATTTTTATCTTAAAATCTCAATAAACGTGAGGAGAAACAAATAACCATATGGATAGTCAAATCCCAAAATTACATTGAGATGAATACAGACCTAAAATTAAAACCCTGAGAACATGTAGAATAATATTTTCATTATCTATGTGTAAATAAAGACAGTCCACATAAAACAATAACCATAAGAGAACATATATTGAATAACACATCATGAAAAAGTGAGAAGGAAGTAGATTGCCTAGCCACACACGGAGGGAAAAAAAAATTATATATATATATATATATATATATATATATATATATATATATATATATATATATATGACTTTATCCAAAGCATTAAACAATTCCTACAACTTAATAATAAAAAGACAAATAAGTAAAATGGACAAAAGATTTGAACAGATACTTTAGAAAAGAAGATACGCAAATAATTTGCTCTGTAGTCATATTGTAGTCAGATTTTCATGACTTAGAACACTAGGTTTACACTTAGAGGCCATACTCTTGGTATCTGAGAGCTTCAATTTTACCTACTAAATGAGAATCATAATATGCACCTTGTAAATTTTATATATATAATCTGATATTAAGCCTTAAACATTATTGAGCATGATTTCAGAAATCATTATGTAAATTTATTTTTTGGCTTTCCAGTTGTCCTACAATAAAATTTAATGTACTAGTTTTAACACTGAACATACAACATATATCAGCAGGCTCTTCATCATCAAAGAGTTTCTAATCTCTCCACTTCTAGCACTTTACATATACCTCTTGCATTTATCACTCTATTCTTCTATGTAGATGTGTTTCAGCTTTTAACTTCTCAATTAAATCTTAGTCATTTTCATTTGTTCATTGACATATTATTCATTTATCACATAGTTATTATTCCTGTCTTCCAGGCTCTGCATTTGATTCTCACAATGCAGTAATAAACAAAAAGAAAGAACTTTCCCTCACAGACAACGGAATGGATGGAGACACACCTATACACACATGCATAAACACACACACACACACACACACACACACACACACACACACACACCTATGTATATAATACCTGCAGTCAAGTAGCATAAAATCTATTGGTGATGAGAGCTATGATAAAAATGGAAAAACAAGTTGTAAGGCAGGGTAGATTTAACACAGTAAAATAAGGTTGTGAGTGGGAAGAAATGAAGTCACAGACAAGGAGTATTTATATGTACAACCCAGTAGGACACACTGAGAAATTTACATTTCATTTCTGGATGTGTTTGGAGGATTTGGAGCAAAAGAATCACATGATCTAATTGACATTTTAAAAATATCCTGAGATTTGCTGAATGGAGAAAATTTTACAGGGTGGCAAGAAGGGAACAGACCAAGTGATCAAGGTAAGGGAAGACAATGACTTCTTTAATGTCGTAATAATGAAACAAGTTAAGGAGTTGTTAATGAAGTATTTTGAAGAGAAATTTATTGCAACTTCCTGATTAGATTTGAATGTGAGAGACAGAAGAGCAAGGATGACATATAAGCATGCCAGTGATTGGTACTGCCATTTACTAAGACTAGATGACAGACGAGGAAACTGGGGAGAAAATCAAGATTCTTTTTTAGCCCATGTTACATTGGAGATTCCTGGTAGTTTTCCAAATGAAATATTTCTTAGTACAGTTTAAAAGGAAATGTTCCACAGAAGTTGTTGACACATTAGTGGCATTTAAAACCATAGGTCCAAGGATTGGAGAAAAGGGTGGAAACTGAACCCTGCAAATCTAAATGTTTTAACAATAAAGAAAAGGAAGAGGGCATAAAGGAAACATAGAAGGAGTGAACAAATAAGTAGCATGGAAACCAGCAGAAAAAGTTATGTTATCCTATAAGTGTAGTGAAAATTTTTGTACTAGTTCAAGTATAAGCTAAGGTATTATAAAACAAAGATCTGAACATACATTTGATTAAACAGATATATATGTATTAGTCCAGGGGTTCACAGTCCAGGCTTTTAGAACAGTTTTGTTACTCACCATGTGGCTTCATCTCTGGGTCCATATGTCCACTCCTGTTCCAATCATCTCACAAATGGAGAAAAAGAAGAAGGTGGCAAAGGGAGTTTACTCCTGTTTCTCTTAGGGCCATGACCCAGAAGAGGCACACATTACTTGT